>NC_137190.1:36612355-37274855 GCF_960531495.2 Zeus faber
GGGGCAAAATGGCTCTCTTGGTACACATCAACGTCAGACAAATAGTCATGACGACTATTTGACTACAGCAGGCTGTTTTTGGCAGATCCCTGGTTAACACATGTGTGCACATGCACATATACACAAATGTAAGGAACAAAACATAAGGAAGTGTAGACGGCAGGTTAGTTGGCCTTATCTGGCAGTTGATATACTGCAATTGGAAATAAGATGTTTCAGTCACAGAAGGCAGGATTATACGGTGTGTGCGTGTGTGTGTGTGTGTGTTTTTCTTATAATGGGGATGGTAGCTCAGGCGGTAGAGCTGGTGGTCTAGTGATCCAAAGGTTGCTGGTTCGATCCCAGGCTCCTCCTGCTAGCATGCTGTAGTGTCCTTGAGCAAGACACTTAACCCCTAATTGCTCCTGATGGCTGCGTCCGTCAGTGTTTGAACAATTGTAAGTCGCTTTGGATAAAAGCGTCTGCTAAATGTAAATGTAAATGTATAATGCCTGTCGCATCACATGATCGGAGAAGAGTCACTTGTAATTCCCTTTCCCACTTGCACTGAAAGCCATAAATCTACTGGCAATGTTCCGTATTGGTGTAATGTGGGAACAAGAGCCGGTTTCCATACTAGGTCGAGAGTGTCCCAACTCTCTACCTAGTATCATTTATGGGAAAATTCGTTTATGGCTGTGAATGGAAGCGGTAAGATTGCCCGGACAAGCACGTAAAGTAGGGATGGAGCTGAATCCAAATATCGGAAAAGCACAAATAGTGCGTTTTCAAAAATACTTATCTTGTACAAATATTTGAAAAGTTATTTGGTTTTGGGAAGAAAAAAAAACATTTGGAAAAATGGCAAGTCCGTTTTGAAACTTGGAGTCGGCTGCAAAGATGAGAAACTGAAATACGTCCAGTCGCTACTAAGACAGGTCTTTATATTCTTAAAATGTATTATTCTACTTCTTAAAAATGCCACTGACAAGGCATTTGTCAGTGCCATTGTCAGTGTCAGCCTAGGCGTGTCTTTTAGAGTTAGGGGTGCAGGGACATCGAGCAGAAGCCCTTCACTTGCTCGCCAGGTGTACCGGAGCGCTGAGAGGGAACAAGCAGAGAGGGAGAAGTAGAACGCGCGGAGAACGTTCTTTCTCCGGATTCTGCGAGTGTAGGACAGGTTGAAAATGATCACACTGATTTAATGACATTGGGTTAATGTTATTGTGTCCAAGGACAGAGGCACTGTCCTGGCTCTGGCCGCAGAGGGAACGGAATCCATCTGGGAAGGGCGGGGAGACAGAAACCAAAGCGCTGGTCTCTGAGAGCCAGGAAAAAAATGAAACTGATTCAGATTGTACGTCCGTTGCCGACAGATTGTCCAAACGTTCGCCTCTACACTGGACATAACGTACTAACCTTAACCCCCTACATACTGTATCCGTTACAGTCATCTAATGTGGGAACAGACTCCATACGCAACTTTTCCATAGTGATTCCATGTGGAAAATGGGCTGTAGTCTGTCACAGATGTTCAAATCTTCCGACCGAGTGTCATTTCTCAGCAGTAGTAGCATGTGTATACTTTCACTTATTTTCCAATACGAAAAAGAAAATTGGTATTTAAAAAACTATTGAATATAACCTTTTTTTAAACTGTACCCAACCGCATAGGGAAGCGTCTTTTTTCGACATGTCTGTGTCAAATCAAATAGGCTACCGTAACCTTACTTGCAGTAAGGGAAATAGAGTAAGAAGTTGAATAAAGTTGAAAAAAGATGAGATGAGAAGTATCATACTGGCTGTGATGTGTGCAAAACCAGGTTGAATGATGAGAAAAATCCCAGATTTCCACATCAGCAGGGATCTTTGCCTGTTAACAATGATTGCAGCCCGGACCCCGGCATCTGGAGATCCCATTGGATCTTGTTAGATCCCAACAACAGGTGGTGTACAACGCCCCCCCCCCCCACGCCCCCCCATTGCTCTAGCCAATCAGAGCGTATTAAAGTCATTACCACATCGCCCCAACTCCCCCACCTGTCTCGATTCCATCAGGTGTGTGTGTGTGTGTGTGTGTGTGTGTGTGTGTGTGTGTGTGTGTGTGTGTGTGTGTGTGTGTGTGTGTGTGTGTGTGTGTGTGTGTGTGTGTGTGTGTGTGTGTGTGTGTGTGTGTGTGTGTGTGCGAGCGATGACCCACGACTCTACCGGTTGTCCTTCCATCCCAGGGGCCGGGTCGCGGTGGCAGCAGGCTAAGCAAGGAGCTCCAGGCCCCCTTCTCCCCGGCAACGTTTTCCAGTTCCTCCTGGGGGACCCCGAGGCGTTCCCAGGCCAGCCGGGATATATAATCCCTCCAGCGTGTTCTGGGTCTATCCTTGGTCTGTTACCAGTTGGACGTGCCTGGAAAACCTCCAAAGGAAGGCGCCCAGGAGGCATCCTGATCAGATGCCTGAACCACCTCAACTGGCTCCTTTCAACACGAAGGAGCAGCGGCTCTGCTCCCTCCGGATGTCCGAGCTCCTCACCCTATCTCTAAGGCTGAGCCCAGCCACCCTACGGAGGAAACTCATTTTGGCCGCTTATATTCGCGATCTCGTTCTTTCGGTCACTACCCAGAGCTCATGACCATAGGTGAGGGTTGGGACATAGATGGACTGGTAAATTGAGAGCTTTGCCTTCCGGCTCAGCTCCCTCTTCAGCACAACAGTCCGGTACAACGCCCGCATCACTGCGGACGCCGCACCGGTCCGCCTGTCCATCTGACGCTCCATTTTCCCCTCACTCGTGAACAAGATCCCGAGATACTTGAACTCCTTCACTTGGGGCAGCAACTCGCTCCCAACCCGGAGGGAGCAATCCACCGTTTTCCGGCAGAGAACCATGGCCTCAGACTTGGAGGTGCTGACTCTCATCCCGACCAATTCAAACTCGGCTGCAAACCGCCCCAGTGCGTGCTGGAGGTCACGGTCTGATGAAGCCAACAAAACCACATCATCTGCAAAAAGCAGAGATGCAATTCTGGGGTGTCCAAACTGGACACTCTCCTCACCTCGGCTGCGCCTTGAGATCCTGTCCATGAATATCACAAACAGAATCGGGGACAAGGGGCAACCTTGGTGGAGTCCAACACCCATTGAGAACGTGCTTGACTTTGTGCCGAGAATCCGAACACAGCTCTCACGTCGGTTGTACAAGGCCCAAATGTCTCGTACCAATGGCCCCGGTACCCCATACTCCCTCAGTACCCCCCACAGGATTCTCCGAGCCTTCTCCAGGTCCACAAAACACATGTAGACTGGATGGGCAAACTCCCACGACCCCCCCAGCAACCCTGTAAGTGTAAAGAGCTGTTCCACTGTTCCACGTCCAGGACGGAATCCGCATTGCTCCACCTGAATCTGAGGTTCGACAATCGGCCGGAGCCTCCTTTCCAGCCCCTTGGAGTAAACTTTCCCAGGGAGGCTGAGTAGTGTGATACCCCTATAATTGGAGCACACCCTCCGGTCCCCCTTTTTAAAAATGGGAACCACCACCCTGGTTTGCCACGCCATAGGTATTGTACCCGACATCCATGCGACACTGAAGAGGCGTGTCAACCAGCGCCTTGCCCCTGAGGAGCTTTTTAACTGCCTCAGAGACCTCTGCCAGTCATATGGACGAGACTTCCTCTAAGTCTTCAGACTCTGCCTCTTCCTTTGAGGACGTCTTGGTCGGGTTCAGGAGTTCCTCAAAGTGCTCTTTCCACCGCCCGACAATATCCCCAGTCCGGGTCAGCAGTTCTCCTCCCCGGCTGAACACAGCCTGAGCCAAGCGCTGCTTTCCCTTTCTGAGTCGCCGAACAGTTTGCCAGAATTTCCTAGAGGCCAACCAAAAGTCCTTCTCCATAGCCTCCGGGAACTGCTCCCACACCCGGGTTTTGCTTCAGTGACCGCCGAAGCCGCAGCCCTTCTAGCCTGCTGGTACCTGTCTGCTGCCTCGGTAGACCCCTGGGCCAGCCAAGCCCCAAAAGCCTTCTTCTTCAGCTTGACAGCTTCCTTCACCGCTGGTGTCCACCAACGGGTTCTTGGGTTACCGCCACGACAGGCACCGACTGCCTTCCGACCACAGCTCCTAGCAGACGCCTCTGCAATGGAGGTTTTGAAAATGACCCACTCGGATTCCATGTCCCCAACCTCCCCCGGGATGCGCAAAAAATTCTTCCGGAAGTGGGAGTTGAAGATCTCAGGGGCATCCACTAGGCATTCCCAGTTCACCCTCACTACACGTTTGGGTTTACCAGGTCTGTTTGGCAGCCTCCCCCGCCATCTGATCCAACTCACCACCAGGTGGTGATCAATTGACAGCTCTGCTCCTCTCTTCACCCGAGTGTCCAAGACATACGGCCACAGATCTGAAGACACGACTACAAAGTCGATCATTGATCTTTGATCTAAGGTGGTCTGGTACCACGTACACTTATGAGCCACCCTATGCTCGAACATGGTGTTCGTTATGGCCAATCCATGACTAGCACAGAAGTCCAATAATAAAGCACCACTTTTCAGATCAGACAGGCCGTTCCTCCCAGTCACCCCCTTCCAGGTTTCTCCATCGTTGCCCATGTGAATGTTGAAGTCTCCAAGTAGAACTATAGAGTCCCTAGGCGGAGCCCCTTCCAAGACGCCACCCAGAGACTCCAAGAAGGCCGAATACTCTGAACTGGTGTTCGGTTCATAAGCACACACAACAGTCAGAGCTTAGCAACTTGTAGTCGCATAGAGGCGGCCCTCTCGTTCACTGGGGAGAACTCCAACACAGCGGCACTCAGCTGGGGGCTCGTGAGTATCCCCTCACCCTGGGCAACTCTGGAAAAGGAGAGAGTCCAGCCCCTCTCCAGGAGTTTGGTTCCAGAGCCAGTGCTGTGCGTAGAGGTGAGCCCGCTCCACCTCCCGCACCAGCTCCGGCTCCTTCCCCGCCAGAGAGGTGACATTCCACGTCCCTAGAACTAGTCTGCGATGCCGAGGATTAGCAGGCCCAGACCCCCGCCTTTCCCCGCTGCCCGGCTGGCATTGCACCCGACCCCAACGCCTATCCCTGCAGGTGGTGGGCCCACAGGGTGGCAGCTCCATGATATTATTTGGGCTATGCCTGGCTGAGCCCCATGGGTGAAGGCCCAGCCACCAGACGCTCGCCGGCGAGCTCCCCTCCCAGGTCTGGCTCCAGGAGGGGGCCCCGGTTTCCAAATTCTGGGCGAGGTACCATTTTGCCGTTGATGTTTTTTCATTGGGGTCCTTCAATCAGTCTTTGTCTGGTCCCTCCCCTGGGACCACTCTGTCTTGGGTCACAGGGACACACAAACCCCTCCACCGCGGTAAGGTGGCGATTCTTCGGAGTGTTAGTTTGTCCTTCCCTGGACCTCTTTTGGTTGGTACTAACCACTGCATACCAGGAACACCCCACAAGACCTGCCGTTTTGGAGATGCTCTGACCCAGTCGTCTAGCCATTAAAATTTGGCCCTTGTCAAATTTGCTCAGATCCTCACGCTTGCCCATTTTACCTGGTTCCAACACATCAACTTCAAGAACTGACTGTTTACTTGCTGCCTAACATATCCCACCACTTGACAGGTGCCATTGGAACGAGATGAACAATGTTATTCACTTTCACCTGTCAGTGGTTTTAATGTTGTGGCTGATCAGTGTATACGTGTGTATTTAAACATATATCACATCATTCATACATTATTGACGTGCCTATCTTCCCGAACTGTCAAGGATCTCAATCTTGATCTACCCTTTTATTTTAATTACTTTTATAAAAAATATTTTTTGTTGCCTTTGTGTGTTAAGCTTCAGTGCCACACTGACGGCCATGGCAACAAGTTGAGAGGGTATTTTCTTTAGTTAGTTTGTGGTGTGTGTGTGTGTGTGTGTGTGTGTGTGTGTGTGTGTGTGTGTGTGTGTGTGTGTGTGTGTGTGTGTGTGTGTGTGTGTGTGTGTGTGTGTGTGTGAAGAATGCCCGGGCCTCACCTCTTGGCAGTCACTGTGTTGATCTGGTTACTAGGTAGAGGCTTGCCTCGGCTCTGGAATGGACCCCAGACAGAGAGGGAGGGACGCAGGGTGGTGGTGGGGGTGGTGGTGGTGGTGGGGGGGGGGGGGTTGGGTGACTGGGCATCCGAGTCTATTTTGGTTCAACCACTGCAGTGATAGAGCAGTGTTTTACAGAACATTTACCTCACCCAGACCCATTTTCTTTTTTTAACATTTAAATGTGAAATACACTCTTGTTTACCAAGTGGGATGGGAGGGAAGTTTATATAAGTCCATAGATCTGTGATTCTATATTGCTGTTGGAGCTAAAAAAAACCAGAATGATCTTTTTATTATTGTTTTCATTGCTTTACAGGCTACAGACATACGAGCCAGCCCCGGGGGCAGTTGTTCATTGTTTTGTTTTTTTGTTACGAACATTGTGGGCGTGTCCAGTGCTGAGATTGCGATGGGCTGCATGCTATCTGTGTTAGCCCAATGGAAGGCGGCAGTGGGAAGCAACTAGCCTAGCTCCTGTGAAATTAGGGAAATACACCTTCCAGCATCTCCAAATCTTCCAAGCAATGTCTTTACGACTATAATACAACATATACATAGGCATATTCCCTCTATCTATTCCATTATATTTCTTTTTATTTTTATTGCATTTTATTCTATATATTTGTATTTTATTCTATAAGTATTCAACTTACTGTATTACGTTTTAGGAGCCAGTTAGTCGGCCTATAGAAAGAAATTTTTTATTTTAATTTTTTGTGTTAATTTTAATGCTATCATTTTATCTGTGTCACATCACACATCCTCATCCTATTTTACACCATCCATTTTTTTCCAGTATCTAGTTTTCCATTTTTAAACATAAAGTTTTTATAACTGTGAAAGCGGAATTCGCACGAGAAATGCTGAGTATATTGAGAGAAAAAAATTAACAAAACATGAGCATGACCATTCTGTCCCATCACTGTCTTGCAGCTTGCTGGAGGTGTGATCCTGGGCGTTGCCCTATGGCTGAGACATGACCCCCAAACCAGCAACCTACTGGAACTGAAGTTAGATGGAGCCCAGGCTCCCAGCACCTTCTACATCAGTATGTAACCGTTGATGTACTGTTCTGTTTTTTTCTCTCTTGGTGTCTTCTCTTCCTTCAAGAATTACACTCATGACTAATGGAAGGGTAGATACTCATTAATACTCCCCATATGTGAAGAAGAAGAAGAAACAGTCTTTATTCATCACGCAACACACCACACTATAACATGCTTGCACACACACACACATGCACATGCTTTTGATGGTGGCTGGTGAAAGTCCTTGTTAATAACAGCAGAATTTATGTTACATTCTCTCTGCACTTCAACATGTTTAAACCATAAAAGCAAAGTAAAACCACCTATAGATTGACTGTGGTAGTGGCTTTTTCTTCATGCCCCACTCTTCAGCGACTGACGCTGAACGCTTCACCTTGGCTGTAGAGAGTATGGGAAGTGGAATTCTCGGGGTGGTGGATCTCCAAATAGGGGCATATTAAGTATATGCCCTTATTTGGAGATCCACCATCCCTAGCTTTCTGAAAGACTCCATAACTTACAATACTTTAAAAGAAGAAATGTTAAGATCCCCCATTTTGAGAACACAACATTTTTTGTGGACTGTTGCATAAGACAAATACTTCAAAATCTATTGCATCAAAATACTTTGATGCAATAAATCATTGCATCAAAGTATTTTTTGTTACTTTCTCGACAGGCCTGAACTGTCACTCACCAAACGCAGCATTTCAACGCGTATAAACCCTTAAAGTATTCAGTAGAGCATAAGCCATTAACAGAAGTGAGAAACGCCATTTGTAGTACCAAAAAGGCATAACGCAAAATATTTGCAGTGCTTTTTTTATTTTTACCTCTTTGTACAATAAACATATTGTAAAATAGGTTGATATTGCTCATAGTCATAAAAGGCAAATAAAGGGAAAGAGAGATGCCAGATGTCACTTTCTAATTGCCTTCCTATATATTGATTTGTTGACCTGAAACTAATGTGCCTTGCAATTTTGGGGGAAATGACCAAACCCTAACCCAGATTCACAAGAGGTGTTTTCGCACCCCAGGAACTTTTTCATAGTTGTAAGAACTTTTGGACGAACCGTCCCTTTTTTGTGTGTCCGCACTGCAGGAAATAGTAGTTCTGCAGAAATTGTAGTTCTAAGAACGCCGTTTTGAGGGACTTTTTTAGCTCCTACTCTAGGGCAGAGATTAACCGGCACAAGAGGAACCTTCACTGACGGAATGCATGGTCGCTCACCCCCGTTCGCATCGCTCTGGCCGGGGACCAGCCCACGTACACTCAGAGGTAATAAAAACATAACGATAGAAATAAAAACCAATACATTTTTTTATTTTTATTGTAGATGTATTTATTTCATTTATTTTACTTTTCAACGCAAATTGAATGAAACAAAAAATACCCGTGCAGTGTCCTAATGCGAGCCCTTTCCTAGGAAAGTCTGAACAAACTTTTAAATGATTAACCTTATAGATCTAATATGAGTGAAGATTCAGGAACTGGATTGTTTATTTCTCGCCTCAAATTTGTTCAAAAACAGATTTTGGTGGACTGAAACAGTGAATGGATTCGAGTTTACACACTAAATACAACACGCAACTCGTGCTGAAATGTCACTTCAGCGTCATTTCATTGTTCCTACTGCAACCAGGAAAAAAAAGCCCTCGAAGGTATTTAGTTCTCAGGTCATATCAGTTCAGGTTGTATTGGCTATATGCTATAAATCAGGACAGTAATATACTTAATGCAACAATAGATCCGAATTAATTATTAACAGATGAAATTAGCAGAGCTCCATTGATTTGAGTTGAATTGATCAGGGTGAACGGGATATATAGAATTAATTCATCATCACAGTTACTGTGCTACAATTCCAGCCATATTTTACGTATTGGAAATGTGTCAACGTCGTGGGACAACTGCTATTGAGCGAGTCCTTCCACAGATTTCATACTCAGTTAATTCATAATTGATTGCCTCAACTACTAATTTCATAATGGTGTTTACCCAATCACAGTGTCACGTAGATTTCCAATTGTTTACCATTTTGTCCACAAAATCCGACTTCAAATCCTAATAAATCCATTCTGAATATATGTGCTATAACAACAGTAACTACAAAATGTAATGTTTGAAATTCAGTACCAGGTTTTCCGCCGAAGGTAACGTAATATTTCCACGCAGTTTCGAAGTTCCATTGAGTTAAAAAGGGAGGAGACCACTTGTATGTAGATTGAATACAAGTCACCCACATCGAAGCGAACTACTTTTGCAGGCATTGGAAAGCTTTAAGGGCAGCCTTGGTACATCGGAAATTAAGACAGTAAAGGGAGGGGTTGACAACAGTCATACGCCTGTTCCACCCTCGTATCTATGCGAAATAAGTTTTTTTTAACAGCATTCAAAAAACGTCCAAGGCCAAATGTATAAATTATAGGTCTAATCCAAACAGTGTTTACTCGCTCTATTGTTTTGCTGTTCTGTCCGTCCAAACTGGAAGCCTGGATTAGTCTATAAGTTGAGGTCATGAACACTGTTTTTTTGTTTTCGTTTTTTTCTTTTAAGCTCCAAATGGATGACCGGGAGTATGTTTTTTTTTTTTTTGTTTTTTTTTTTTCATTTTTGTCTTTAATTCTGCTTTAAAAAAAAAAAATAAGGGGAAAAAAAAAAGGAGAAGGAGAGGGGTGTTAACGATCTACCCAGATCGGACCTTTTACCCTTTCCCTATTCCTATATCCGGCTGGACGCCAGGTGGACACGACCTTCTTGGTCAGTTAAACAACCAGTGATTCATTAAACTTGACAAGCCGTGGCTTGGGGCATGATTTCATCTTTCAAAAAAAATAACTAAGGACCAATTACGCCGTTTTAATAATTGATACACTAACTTTGATACAAGCATTCATTCAAAGCCCCTCGGCATCGCGCTTGCGTGGGAGTGAGTGTGGCTCCTGTGCGGTAATGTATCCCCTGTGAGGTAATCCCTACGCCCCAATGCTTGAACACCGCAGGAAATCCTGCATCGCTCCCATGAGAATGCTTAGAGCTATTGTGAACAAAGTTGAGATGCGGAGGGGGGGCAACTTGACATGTATGCGTTCACAAGCTGATATGAAAGGCATTTGACAACCCCCCCCCCCCCCATACAATGCTGCGCTGCAAAAAAATTAAGAAAAATACCCATTTGAATCAAGCTTACTTGAAATTAGATACAATTTTTGCACATCGGAGCTTTTGGAGCAAATGAGCTCTATCAAACACAACAGAAACGAATAGAATCTTTGCCCCACTTTTCATCCACTCATAGCGCATCAGCCTGGCTGTAGAAAGCTATGGGAGGGATGAACTCCAAATAAGGGCATATACGTCATACGCCCTTATTTGGAGTCCCGCTTTCCCAAATATGACTTGAATCTATCTATCTATCTATCTATCTATCTATCTATCTATCTATCTATCTATCTATCTATCTATCTATCTATCTGCTTGTGAGCCCCACTGCTATGGGGAAGAAATTGTTCTTGCAGCATGGTACAGTATTATAAAGACAGAGTTGAGTTCAAGGCCTGCTGCTGTAATTCTTTTACTGACCGCTGGGGTTCTCCTTTTCACATCCATGAGTCACTCATGTGTGGGTAGGAGATTGCTCTCTCTTAGACACACACACACACACACACACACACACACACACATGCACAAACATACATAGATCACAAATAAACAGAAAAACAAGGCACAAGTCCAAATGAGCACATTTCTGTGAAAAGGGGCACACGGCTTGTCACATGTCTCAAGCAGGTCAAAGTCACATCAAGTTGGCGTCTCTGTCATCTCTCATCTTTTTCCAGTAGCATATCCGCTTCTTTCCGTCGAGATCGGCGAGCTGAGTCACAGCTCAGGAAAAAGTGAAGTGAGAGCATGTTTCTGAAGGTTACCCGGAACCCCCCCCCCCAAAAAAAACAAAAAAAACAGAAACACATACGACCAACTGGCCATCAGGCCTAGAAAAAAAAAAGAGGGGGGGCAGAGAAAAAAAATAGGATAATAAATCTTCTGATTGAATTTGGCTCATCTATAGTCTTAGAAAGTCTTACAGCGAGGGGAGAAAATTCCAGAAATACCCGGAATTAACAATCTAAGAGCTCAAAGCTAGTGAAGTATCCCCGCCCCCACACAGTTCTCTGCAATGGGTCTCAAATGGGGTAAAAAAATGTAATAGTAACTTATTATTATTATTTTACTCTCATCTCAAATAAGTTAACCTGATTGAATGAAGCTGTCTTGCAGCGCTTTGGAAAGAAAATAGGAATCAAGAATTCAAGGGGCGTTGTGTGTTTGGGGGGTTCTCTCGTGGCATTCTCTCATTCCCAGGGAGGGAGGGAGGGAGGAGAGAGGGAATGAGAGAGCGAAAAAGCATGGTCAGTTTAGGAAAGTCCATCCCTTGCTACTTTAAACGTACTCCCCCATCTCTGAAAGTTTTCCCCTCCCGTTGGCGGTGGTGTCTTTCCACTGCTCTCCCTCCCCCCTCTTTCTCCATCTGGTTGTGTTTAGCGCTCATGTCCTGCTTGTCTCGCACCGTTTTTTTTCCCCCTGTTTTTCTTCTTCTTTTTCTACTTTTTTTTCCCCCTCCCCTCTCACTTTTGTTTTAATTTGTGGCAAGACTTTTGTGCTCTTGCCTTTTGGGGGGAATGAATCGGCTTGAATCGCCATCGTATGTCTTTACCCTTGAAAGGTAGTGAAACCCTTAACATGGGAATGAAACAACTCTTTCTGGAATAGAAAAAAAATCCACCTTAAGAAGAAGAAGCAAAGAAATAAGTCACGTTTTCTACGTGACATTTTTTTTTGGTTTCGTCTATGCTACTGCAACCGGTCCCAAGTATCGTAGGCCAAGTGGCATCATTGGAAACGATTTATTATTGTGGAAGAGACAGACCACTCTCGGTTTCTAGTGGTTAAAAAAAACTAACTGGCCAATCATTACAGACATTCTTTTGATTCCAGTCAAAAAGGAAATCCACCAATCGTGCTTTCAGGTTCACACTCATCTTGAAGCGTCAGCATTTTCTTCTAATTAGAAGGTTTTTAAAATGTCTGTTCCCATCATTTTTAAGTGTTTATAACACTTAAGGTATGGAGTAAGACGTCTTTCTCAGGCCTCCTACTGAATCCCCAATGTTTTCTTATCAAAACAGCTATTTATATATGAAGACCAGTCTAAAATTTCACTGAGGCCACCATTAAGACACCAAAAGTGGAATTATGCAGTAAGCATGGATCTGAATGGCAGAAAAGCTCCAAAAATATAACACTTAAGCAACTGAGTAAACTGTCTATTTCGCAAACTGTGCATTTTATCACGTTATTCAGGATTCAATTGGCTTAATTCTGCATTTCCACAAAGCTCAGCTCTTTCAGCTACATCTGCGCTAACACGAGAGACCGGAAACAGAAGATGCATTGCTTCCTGTTCAGTCAACCTACTTTACTTTACTTTATTTTCAACGTCACACTTTCAATGCGCCGTGGCTGTGTTTGATGTTCTTTGCTTGGTGTTCCAAGTCTTTTCGAAATAGAATGTGATTTTTCTGTTATTTAAAACACATTGATAAAAATACACTAAGACACTTGTGACTATAATGCACTGTTCCCGTTTTCGAAAGGGAGATTTCAGATGTTTTTTAAAGGCTTTTTTTTTGTGATGAATTTGACCGCATTCAAGCACAGTGAGAGGCTGCAGCAGTGGTATGTTTCTCAATAGTGAAGTGTTCAGTGAGGTTGTGCTATGAGCAGTTATAAATGATGGGAACCAAGATTTCAATATGATTAACTTTTCCTTTCAACTAGAAGTTGGGACAGGAATTCCTGTTACTGTTGAAATCGATTTCTCTTTTTCAGTTATATTTAATGGTATTTTTGGATGAGAATTTTGGACAAGAGCAGGGAATCCGTCCCTAGCAACAGTGAGGGGCGGGGGGAGTGGATTCCTCTTTGCGGAGGAAGATGAGCGGGGAAGAGCTGAAAGGCGTGTGGTGACTGTATCGAGTGGCTGTAAAAACCGACCACCACCCATCACAACGGTTTGCCTTCCTGTGATGTCATTTCTCAAGGACTATGCCATTACACCACCCCACCTCTATCCTCCTGTAATGTCTGGTGGGTGGGAGTGCGGTCATGGGATGACTGTTGCACAAGCAATGGAGAATGTCGGGGGGGGGCTACTTGGCCAATCGCCAAAGTACCAAGGAGCATACGGGTGCAGAGAAAAGATGACATTATAGTTGAGCGCCAGACAGTTGAGAGGAAGGCAGTTGCCAGAAAAAGAGGGGAGAGATAAGGGTGTGGCAACAGAGGTGGAGTTGGCAGAATGTGTGTGTGTGCGGGGGGGGGGGGGGGGGCAAGAAGAGAGTGGTGGAGATGGAGAGTGGTGGTAGGGGAGTGGGGGGGGGGGGGTTAGTGGTCTGCAATTCAATTATGTCCCAAGATCGCATTAGGCTGGGGCAGGCCGAGTCTAACACAAAGTGAAAGAAACCCAAGAGGAAGAAGGGCCAGTCAGGACGGAGGCTGGTAAATGTAGGAGCTATGGGAATTGTCCCATAGGTTCGAAAGCCATACCTTGACGGCCAGAAAACGGCTGGACACATATCCGCTTCTTATCCGACCCACACATACTGACTGTGTTGCATTTTAAATCCGGCCTATAATAACATATTAATACTCAGTTATGATGCCTAGGGTGCCTGTGTGTTTTTATTTTGGATTTAGATGTATTTCCTTAGGTTTATTTCCATTAATAGTGGAAAACTACAGTGAAATCCATCTTCATCTAGACCTGGTCTTAAATGGCCTGTGTGTAGGGGAGGGGGAAAAAAACAAAAAAACAGGGAACTCCACCTTCACTGATTTGTCACAAATTGAAACCTGTTTCAATTGTACTAGGTAGGGTTTTTGAATGAAAACAAATTCTGCAGGCTTCAGTCCTTCAGTCCATACGTATATGAAGGGAATTAGGCCAGTGCCCTAAAAGTATTGCGTTTCAACACCCAGAACTGTGTAGAACGAGTCAAAACTGTCAAAACGGCCTGTGTTTCAGGGCATTTTCCCCTTCTCTTTACTTTTGGCCCAAAGCTTTTGTCTTCGTGTACATAGATCGGGAAACCTTGACTCACTTGTTGGCAAAAGAACAACGTTCTGCCACCCGGTGGTTATGAAAGGGTATTGCGCTCCTACATTTCTGATAATGAGTCTTGAGCAGTGTTGAAAAAGTTTAAGCTCTCTCTCTCTCTCTCTCTCTCTCTCTCTCTCTCTCTCTCTCTCTCTTCTAGGTGTCCACATTCTGATCGCAGTCGGGGCAGTGATGATGGTCGTTGGGTTCCTCGGTTGCTATGGTGCCATTCAGGAGTCCCAGTGCCTTCTGGGAACTGTAAGTTATGCAGTGGTCACATGAAACAAGTATATCTGTGTTGGCTTTGCAAGACAGAAAGTGACCTTAACTATTTGTGATCATAATAACATAGCAAGTTACGAATGAAATAATCAATGTAATAAGTCAGTGCTTACTTGTAGGAAAAATAAACTATTTTTTGTTTGGCTATGGAAATACTAAACTAGACTAATTTTGAATTTTCAAGTGTAGATTAATATATAATTTAAACTATATAATTGAAAAGTTGATCTGTATGTGTCTTTTTGGTTATTTAAACCGTTGTCGTCTGTCCCACAGTTCTTTGCCTGCTTGGTTATTCTGTTTGCCTCGGAAGTCGCTGCCGGCATCTGGGGCTTCATGCACAAAGATACAGTTAGTAGACACCAACACACACACACACACACACACACACACACACACACACACACACACACACACACACACACACACACCTTTAAACACAAAGTTTCAAACCTTATATATTTGCGTCATGGGTCTGTCTCTCCATCTTAATAATACCTTAGGAGTCCAGTAGGTCGAGACCTGAACAGATCATTACCCAACCAGGCCCACCTCCTGATGCTGTCTGTCCCCTGACTAGGTGTCCAAGGAGATGATCATTTTCTACGACTCTGTGTATGACAAGGCCATAAGTGACACCATCATCGACAATAGCAAGAGACAGGCAGCCTCCTCCGTGCTCAAGGCGTTTCATGAGACGGTAGGTTACAACACAACCTTCTTAATCGCCATTCTCTTTTGTGGACCAACGCACATGCAATGTTCTAGGGAACCATCTTCTATCTAAACCTATATTAGCCCAAGAGCACAAGAGCTTGCACACTGGGAAACCACCAATGGGGTACGGGCTACGGGGATTTTACAATCAGACGCACGGCGAGACCCTGTTGGGAGTCTATTGGGGGTCTCTTTGTGCATTATGTGTTGGGGATCTCCCCGGGTGGCGCTGGACTGTTTCCATTATTTCAAATCCCAATGTTGAAAAGTAGGTGCCCTTATGTACTTGGCCACATGGATTATTGCAATCAGATGCCACAAAACAAGGGCGAATTTCACTCAGCATCAAAACCTTATGGGCATGTTTCCGCTGTCATATCATTAGCACAATATCTTTTGTGAATGGGACACTAAGACGGGGCAGATAGTGGCCGCAAATTGATGCAATCCCTTCTTTGTGAATTGGCCACTGAGACTTTTAGCTTTTGCTGCTAAAAACTTCGCCACTGATTGTGGATTTTGTGTATGACAGCAGGCATGTGCCATAGGAAAAACATTTAATTCGCTTGAAATGGGGAAAATTTACATATTTTTTTGTCTTGTTAAGGAATCACGCCACCATTTTCAATATCCTAAATTCTTCTTAAATTCAAAATTCTCATGAAGTCTGACCTATTTGTTTCAGCTGGACTGCTGTGGCAAAGGGCGGTTGACTTCGATAATGACCACCCTGACGGATCAACTGGGGGCTACCAACCTTTGCCCCAAGGCTATATCTATGACTGTAAGTGAAGTAAAAATCCAGTAGTGATATTCACTATCCAGTCTGTGCATCCACCCCGATCCAAATAGTGTTTTTGCATTCAAACATCTTAATATAACATCTTCAACCTTTTTTAAGCCATATTAACCTATTTATTTACTCACTTATGATGCTCACGGTTCCTGTGTGGTTTTTATTTAAGATGTCGATTTATTTCTGTTCATTTAGTTCCGTTTTGTAGAAACGTATACAGTGAAATCCACAATTTTCTTGATATCCCAAATGGAATAAAGGTTTCATGAAAATAATTTTGACGTAAAAAAACCCCTCTTGCATTACCTCTAGGGGTCGCAGACTGAATACCACTGCATTTTATTATATACAGGTACTCCTCACTTAACAACCGAGTTCTGTTCCTAAGACCGGGTCGTTAAGTGAATTGGTCAATACAGACTAGTCAGAGAGCTGGTCGTAAGTCTGAAGGATCGTTTAACAGGTAGGTCGTTAAGTGAGGAGTACCTGTATATATTCATGAATTGTGATATAGAATTCCTTCCACAGTATTAAGGGTATTCTTACACACCAACGACTGACAGTATTTTAGCATGGCACCAGGGGCAAGATATCCGAGACTAGCAGATGTAGTCGGTGCATCCACAACTTTTGTATTTCCTTTTTTTTATTGGAGTGCTTACTAAGTACACAGTTTGTGATTCGAGCACAGTTGACATGCTTCGTTTTCGTCTCCTGGGGCAGAGCTGTCACACCAGGATCGAGGACCTTTTCTCCGATAAGATCTACCTGATCGGTATCGCCGCCCTGGTGGTAGCCGTGATCATGGTGAGTAGCTGGTGTTTTATTAGCGTTGTTATAGAAATCTAGCCTGCAACTGCAGTTTTTCGTGTGAATGTGACTTGTTTTCCTCTTTCCTCTGTATTAGGCAAATAGCGCTTTTAATTCTACGTTGGGAAACCCTATAAAACAGTGATTCTCAAAATGGGGTCTATGGGCACTTAGCCAGGGGGTCAAAAAACAACTTTAAATTTTTGTGTCCTTTGAAGGGTGCATCATTTAATTTTTCGAAATATAATATTTGTATGCAATATATACGTATAGAATTATCTCCTTTTCGATAAACAAATACCACCATGTGCACAGGCCTGTCGCTCCAGTACATTTCTCTTGATTTGTGTTTAATATTTTGTAGCTGCAATGTTACTTTTAAATGTATTGATGTTAATTGAATTGAATAAATTATTTTCATATTCTATATTAAAAAAATGTTTTGGGACATGAGGGGGTTCCTAACGGAACCTTAATTGAAAAAAGTTTGAGAACCCCTGTTCTATGGAGCATATTCTGTATATTTTCTATGTATTTGACTATTTCTGTTTTGTATTTTTCAGCTACTTTTAATTTGGGGAATTTTTATTTACTTTTTATTCCATTTTATATATATATATATATATTTATTATTATTATTATTTTTTAAGCTTTTGAAATGCATATCCCCTGGCGAAATAAAATCATTGCCATTCTGAATTAGAAATTTACCAGATGCCGGCAAGCTTTGACAGTGACGACTAGGTGGAGGAGTTTCCCCACAGCGGCTCTGTAGATCTTTAACCAAGTCGCCTCTCGTCCCTCTCCCCAGATCTTTGAGATGATCTTCAGTATGGTGCTCTGCTGCGGGATCCGCAACAGTCCCGTGTACTAAATCCCGGGAGTGCCTAACCAATGACGATGGAGGGAAAATCCTCTCTCCCTTCTCTCTCCTCCTTTCATCCTCATTTTCTGCCTTTTCTCATTTTCGATTTTATTACTGGTCCATTTCAACCGTACTCGCTTCCCTTGTGCTTACCCCCCCCCCCCCCCACACACACACACACACACACACACACACACACACACACACACACCCGCTGAAGTCTGTATTCTAAACTGTCTGCTTGATTTTTATTTAGAGAAGTTTTTTATTTTTTGTGTTTGTTCCATTTTGTCATAATTTTTTATGTATAAACTGTATATAAATATATATAATAGCAGTGCTTACGGACTGCCCTGAGCATGGATGTTGTATTAGATCCCATATGCTATAATTCTGCTACACTCAATTCTTGTATGCCTTGCTCTGGACTGACTCAACCACTATGAGCCTGATGGGGCAGATAGCCCCCCCGTGATGGAGCGCATGTTTAAGACCCCCCCCTCCCCGGAACTAATGCGAGCCAGCACCCAAACACACAAGCAAACACACACACAAATGCCTCCCTGCCTTACAAACCATCTCATCCATTCAAAGAACCACCTCGTATGTATTCATCGTCTGATCAGAAAGCTGCCCAAGATGTCCAAGATACGCAACCCAAGGTCGGGCTCACATAAGGCCACTGCCCACCTTGTGTCTAAAAAGTGTCATTTTGTGTGTCATTTTGGCCTTCATCATAACCCAAACGAAAGCAAGAACAGCGCAATTCAACAGATCCTATTTTTTGACCTTTTGACATTGTCTGACTGTTTACACAAAGAACAGGGCTTCCAACAGTTTGGTTTATATACAAATTAAGCTGAGAGCTTCACCATGTATAAACAATGGAAGAAACGAGGGAAGAAAAATAAATATTTTAATGTCTCGAGCAGGAGATACCAAATTCGCCACAAATACCATATTCTTTTCTCGACCTGTTCTATTTAACCTGCCGTGTTTGTTGCCATAACACTTGTGCTCCCCTTCCTGTATGCCAATGTTTCAATTAGACAGTCAAACTCTTCCACTGTGTGTACAACCAGGTGGGATCTGGGGGTATACAGTACGTATGTACATAAAGTCAATGGGCGTCCTGCTGCAGTGGCAATAAGTCGCCACTAAAGGGTGTGCGTGTCCCACATGACAGCATGGCGCGCCATCGCCCTTCTCTTGCACAGTCAGCAACCCAACACTCGCTTAAACTAGTGTCAAGTAGTTTAGACTTTCTGTGCTCTTTTAACATGCACACAAATATCCGCTATCTAACACACACACACACACACACGCAAACAAACAAACAGAGATCTGCAATATCTTGTATAACCCTACATATTACTGATTTTCTCTGCTGACAAAAGCCATGTCTTGCTAAAAACATTGTAGCTATACTGAGGAACAGAAATAAGTGTCCCATAACATGTACAGCCGATATACGACTCTACTAATGAAAGACAATGTTATCCCTTTTTATCGTGATATCTTTGTCTGGTACGTTGTCAGAGGTGTCTTGATGGAAAGGGCAGCCGATTTTGTGGCAGGGCCACCTGAGAGGGTTAAACCTGGAAAAAAAAAATGAACCCCCCCAAAAAAAGAACAAACAAAACAAAACAAAAACAAATCTTTGTTAAGTCATCAAAACAAAACTAGCAATTGTTTTTGAGAACATGCAGCAAAAATACAATACTGCAATTATTGACAATTAAATTCCCAGATTTACTGCACAGCGTTTTGACAGCAACTCAGTCACTCACTGCCACTCAATCTAAGCCCTTTCTTCTGTAGAATTTGGTTTGCCCAAATATCAAGGGGATTAAATGTATTTTACAAGTAATTCACTACTCCGCCTGTCCTTATTTTGCTCCCCGGTGTTTAATTAAGGTGGGGTTTTGTGTATGGCTTGGACAACTCAAATTGGAGACCATAGTATAACTATTACTAACACAAGTGTAAAGCCTCCTTCACACCTAGTAGGCCTCAAATTTCCTCTCACCCATAAGCTTACTTCACATCGAATGTTTCGCAGCACCCGACACGTGGATCCTCCCCCAGTGGGAGGACTGCATCTCAGTTTCTCATCCCAGAATGTGCTTATCATAGCATTTCGCATGGGGAATCCGACTATCCATGGGAATGAATAGACTTCCAGTTTGTTTTTGTCCCTTGTCGTGTCAAGTCCGAAGCCGGTGTGGACCTATATAGTTCAAATAATGAAAAGTCGCCTGCAATACTTTAACGATAATGGTATATTTAAGTCAATATTTAGCATGTAGATTGAATGGTCTTCGAACAGCATTGCACAACTCTACTTTCAACCCTGCTTAAAAGGAAAATCCAATATCAGAAAAGAAAAAAAACTACACAGGAGATGTCCACAAATTGTCTGCATTAAAATCAGTAAAGCTGGCATTTCTTCTTTCAGAGAGAAAGTCGCCAAAATAATGCTGTTTAAAAATCACAGTAGAATTAGGGACTTTTTCAGAAATAGTTTAAGACCGATTTTACACACATGATTCTAGATCTGTCAAGAGAAAAGGAGTGTCATTTTGTACCAAATGCCTAAAACCTAAAACCTTTTATAGGTTGTACAATAAGGATTAAAAAAAATTCAGGTCAGGTCATAAATTTAAATGGAATGAGTCGTTTATTTAGCAGAATTTAAATCAATTAATTGAAATAAAACATTTATTGTTGATTTCATTTAAAATAAAAGGGGAAAAGACAACTTTTCAACTTTCACTTTTCAAGCATTTCCAAATGGTATTACTGTTTGCGCCGCTGTCGCAAAGACACCTTTACGATTGCTCAAAGCACACAACTTTGGAAATAAGAGGGAAGAAAGAAGCATGTTCACTGAAGAGGTAAAATGAAATTGTCACAATTGTACTTCAATTTCATTTACTTTGGTTGCGCAATCATAGATATACAGTATATACATCAACCCCGTATTGACTGCTTCGGCCTGTTGTTGCTCTACAGTACGTCAACGTCGCCACCATATTGTAACGGGCAAGACTAGCCTGTCAACAAATATAAGTAAAGAGCTGCATTTTTTTCTGGATAAAAAATACATTTCTCAACAGATTCCGCGTCTTTTTTATATTCAAGGGTTTATGATCTATGTAGAGTAGATAGTTGCGCATTGGTTGACCCACTTCCTGTGACGCACTGCCATAAATTGATCATTTTCCTGGGGCTTCGTACCCGGTAGCAGTCCTGCATAGTGATATCGAGGCTTACTGTATAGGGAATCAATCTAAACGCCGATGGTGTAATTTTTCTATAGCAGGGGTGCCCAATAGCTTGATCGGGATCGAGCGGTCGATCAAGAGGATAGTGCGGGTAGATTGCCTGCCAATCAAATAATTATTTTTAGATGTTAGCCTATCATCTATCCTCAAGTTGGCATTTGCCACTTGATTGATGTACAGGGCGGGCAGTCTAATGTTTCTTAAAACTTTTTTCATCGGGTTACAATCACAACTACTTAGATCTCCTCTCATCTAACACACGGGTCACCACGTAGGAAACGCGTGAGCTACTGCAAAACTTTAGTGAGCTAATGACCTAGTTAGCCTTCCAATTAATATCTACTAAAGAAGGGATATAAAAAATGAGTAGGGGAGCCGAACCAAGTAAGAAACCAAAAGCTTACCACTTCCATGCGGAATGGGAGGAGGACTTTTTTTTCCACCATGTCATACTCAGTGTACGTTTGTCTGATCTGTCAATCTACAGTTGCTATTCCGATAAAGGGCAATATGGAAAGGCACTTTCGAACTGTTTATAAAAAATACAGGACAAATTTCCCTCCGAAGAGCGAGCTGAGAAAAGAGAAAGGTGACTGAACTGAAATCACAGTAATTCGGATAGCAATCATTTTTCACACAGCTGAATCCAAAAGCAAAGGCAGCCACTGAAGCATCGTTCCGGGTGAGTCACACCATCATTAAGCGTAAGAAGTCCTTCCAAGATTGAGAGATGGTGAAAGAGGCCTATTTTGAGGCAGCTGACTGATATTATCTTCAATCAAAGCTCTTCAGCTATCAAGAAGTACAGTTACATGGCGCTGTGAAGTAATGGGTGATGATTTGACACAGCAGCTTTGAAAGGACATTGTGGACAGAGTGTTTCTCATTGCAAGTAGACAAGTCTACGGACATAAGTGATGCAGCACAATTGTGCATTTTTATTCGGATGGTGTTTACAAATATGACTGCAAAAGAGGAGCTGTTAACAATAGTCCCCATGAAAGAACAGACGCAGGGAGAGGACCTTTATTCAGTCTTTCAAAAACTTTATCGACAAAACCCAGCTCCCAGTGTGTAAATTGATGTCAATCTCCACGGACGGTGGAGATTGACGCTACTCTGACCTCTTCCTACACACTGACGTGAGATGGCTTAGTAGGGGGAAATTTCGAGAGCTCTGTCCAGAGATAAAGGAGTTTCTCCTTGTCAGTAAAATTGTAGAATACAAGCAACTTAATGATGATCAGTTAGACTTGGCATTTTTAACTGATCTGACCAACATGTTGAATGAGCTTAATTCACAGCTGCAAGATGATCAGTTCAGTTAATGCCTTCAAACGAAAAATGCCACTTCTGTCCTCAAAGCTGCAGCACCATGATTTGGGGAACTTTCAAAACCTTGCCTCAGAGCTGGAGACCCAAGGGAATGCGTGTGCGCAACTTGACAGCGGGCACTACGCAGAGCAGATTGAAAACTGTCTGTCAGACTTTGACAGATGGTTTCAAGACTTTGCTCTACTCAAGCCAATCGCTACATTTATGTGCTACTGTAGTTTCTTGATGAATTTGATGTGTTGATGAAGAAGGAGTGGCCGCTGACTTGAGAAAAATAATAGGGTTTATTACAAAAGAACAGCATCAGACCAGACTTGCCTAGGACGTCCAGGAGAGAACCAAGCCAAATGGATTCTCTGTCGAATGAAACTCGGGCGAGTCTTTTATGCTTGCCCAAAGAAAACGTTGACCATTTGGTTCCCCTACATAGGTCACAGGTCACATTTCACCTCCCTTATCACCGGGACCCCTGGTGATGTGCTGTCTCTCTCGGGACCCCTGGCACCGTCTCTTAGTAATTATCTTATACGATGGAGCTGTCTTGGGACACCACACATTCCACGACACCTCATATTTTCCCCCTTCGAGACTACACAAAGTCTCGACAGAGATAAGAGTCATTGAACTTACGACATTAATTGGCTTAATAGAAATCACATACTAACACACAAACTGATTATAATATACCCTTCTGAACATGCTTAGTAGTAGCAATACAATTAATTTGTGGAGTGTGAGAGCGAAAAACCCATCTGGCAGCTTCCTTTCTTAGTTCTTTCAACAAACAAGACAGGAAAATTCTCTCACGGTTCCTCTGCCCAGGGCAACCACCTATTGCACTCCAAATCAATTAACCACAAAGAAGAAGGGTTTAGAAAACTTTACAGGATGTTACATAGTAATGCATACATTCAGAACCTCAGAAATTAATCTAAAATTTTGTCCAAAGTCAGGCTGGTCGACCCATCGGACCTTCCAGTGAACTTGTCCCTGCCTATCATCAATGTCCCTCAAAACCCCGCAAAACAAGAAAACACCTGAGGTCCCAATATATTCATTTCACCCTGTTACAGAAAACTTCAAAGAAAACAATACAAAATCAAAGTAATATGTCTTGCTAAAAATATCTACTGTAGAGTACAGACTTTTCATCAATAATACAGATTACATTGTAATAAACAAACTCCAATATTATAAAAACTTGCAAAATACATATGTATGTATTGAACTGTGGCTTTTTAACACCATCCACTTTTAATGATATTTCACTCGACACTTGATCATTATTTCCTCATTCAGGGTCTGTCGTCCATTTTCATCCTCCATTTTTGAATGTCCATGTTTGAGTGTTCAAGTCCATTAGGCTGTTAGGATCTCTGGACACCCTCAGACTGGTCCTGAAAGAATAATTCACCAGCCAGTATCTTGCACACACATCCAATACAGTATAATAATTTCGCTTTTGCATTATACTTTAACATTATTCCAATATATGATTAACATTTTCCTTTTCCCCCCTTTGTCCATGCGATTTCTCAGTTAAAAATAGACTTGAGTATATGACGGAATCAAATATTCAGAATGGATATTTCTCGACTAGTGTTAGCTCCTAACTACACACCATTAATGCCAACGGGAGCGCCTCTACCCAATTCAGTCCTGTATGCTGACAGATTTTAACAATGCGTTTTTTCAGCACACCATTCATTTTTTCACAAACACCTTGGCTTTGCGGATGATAAACAGCTCCTAGACCTTGTTTGATTCCCAATTTTTGCAGAAACAATTTTACTGTTTTATCCACAAACTCTTTCCCATTATCTGAAGATATGCGATCTGGAAGTCCCCGCCTGCTTATTACTTCACGACACAAGAACTTGGCAACTGACTGAGCATCTTTACACTTGGTTGGACATGCCTCAGTCCCCCGTGAAAATCTATCCACGACCACTAACATGTATCATTTACCTCCTACTGGTCTTATCATGTCAACAAAATCCACAACCAACTCAAGCATGGGACCTGTCGGAGTTGGAATGTGACCGGGTGGACTCATCACACCCCTCCGAACATTGTTTTTAAGACCGATTGTACATCTGCCTATGACATAATCAATTTGCTCAAGCAAGTTCGGTGCCCAAAAACTCTACTCTTTTGTGATTTTTCTCCTTATCTCCCCCCTTGCAACATGGGCTAACCCATGTGCTTCCTGAATCATCAGACCTAGTAGGGCTGCTGCCATCAGTCCTTCATGATTTCTCCACAGACTAGACTCTTGTGTGGCCCCTCGGTCCAACCATGATTGGTTTTCTATGGCTGACAACGCTTCTTGCATCGAGATCACATCTCTGAGCGTGATTTTATCTTCCAAGTCCACTTCATGGGTGACAAGAAGAACTTTGCCGGCTTTGTTTGCTCCTGTAACTGCTTTTGCAGCCTCATCCACTGCTTTGTTACCTTGAGTAACCCTTGACGTACGCAGCTTCTTCCATCATTTCTCCTATATGCTTCTGCTCAAATCCATCCGCCAACATTAAAGTCATATGTGGCACACTTTTCTCAATGTCACGCTCTTTATCAAGATAATTATCAGTGTTTATCTTCATAGCTGCTCCTTTACTTCCTCATTCCACCACCAAGAATCCTCTTCTTTCGGCTGCTCCCCTTAGGGGGCGCCGCAGTGCATTATCTACCTACAATTCCTTCTGTTCTGCTCGTCTATAAACCTTCTCTTTGGCCTTCTTCTTCTCATTCTTCTTATCCACCAACTGTATTGGTTGAGTTTTCTGAGAGTCTCATGGTCCTGTTCCTTCTGTTCATGCTCCTTTTTCCTCCGCTTTAGCCAACATCCGTCTGACTGCTGGGTCGTATCCTCCAATAGCTTCGTCCGAGTCACTCACACTCTCTTCTTCTATTTCCAGGCTTCTGACTTGTTGTCTGCTTCCCAAATGGTTCCTTCTCTTAGTACTGTTGGAGCTCTGATACATCTTTATGGTTGTTGTAGCCTTGCCCATCTCTATTATTTGCTCATCCTCATCTTTAAAGAGATAGTTGCCCTCCGTTGTCATCACTTGGAGCTGGGGATGAACATCAGTGAACTTCACCTCCTTCTCATAAGGCGGGGGCTTCTTTACAGATGCTGTATGTGAGAAGGGTGCGGTAATCTTCTCAATCAATTTTTCTGCTTCCTTTTCATTTTTCTTTATTTCTTGTCTACATTGTTCTCTTTTTTCTTTTGCAGCTTCGAACCATGTCTGTCCCTCCTTGACGAACAGCTGCAGAATGCCAAGTTCTGTTTGTCTTTTCTCCGTGCGTCTCTTTCTCTTTTTCCTTTCTTTTGATTTACTTTATATTTGGACACAAGCACCTGCATTGTTTTAATCACATCCGGGTTAAGAGTTCCTTCAGCTGGCCACGGTTGTTCAATGTCAGGCCACCGCTTGCTCCATTTTCCTGATTTTTTGCAATATCTTTAATAAGGGGATTATTCTTTCGCACTACATCAATAGGAGTGATTACTTTTGTAATTTTTGTATCCATTTCTTTTATTGAAAATCAAATTGATTTATTTGAAAATTATTTATTAAGCAACGTGTAATCACACTCAACCAAAAACAACTGAATTTACCAACCCCAAAGGAGACCAATAGCTTCCCACTTGAATGAAAGCAACTTCACTTGTTCATGATCTGATACATCTGATCATACTCATTAATCATAAATTATCAGCATGTTCATCAATGTTCACTCTCAAAACAGCCTCAATCAAGGTAAACCATACTCAGATAATGAAACCAATATTCACAGCACTCAATCGTATTTAAATCAAATCATTTTTTCTGCATGTGATCAAGCAAATCAATAATACTGCATTAATTAGGCGAAAGCCTTGATTAGTCAGTCCATTGCCAAGTCTCTTACTAACTAATTGCAAACGCAATATAAGAAAAAGAACTACTGTAATCCTATATGTTAGAACAAGCAATCGTGTAGGTTATAACTAGATGTACACACATATAGGTAAATGCAGGTGTCTATTGAAAAGAGTTTGTGGATAAACCGCACTGGCCTTATTCCAACTGGATTCAGAATTCTTATGCGCTGTCATCCGCAAGCTTCCAGTGTCTGTGAAGAACTGCAAGATGTCTTGTCATCTGCCCCTTGGATGATCCAATTCAGACTCATTCCATCTTCTCTGTCTTTCCCCCAGCTCTCACTCAGCAAAGTAAAAGAAAGGAAGAAAGAAAAAACAAAAAGAACAACACAAAAGTTCAGTGTCTTAAGACCACTCTAAATTCTAATACATACTATAATATAATTCAATGAGACATACATTATCAGCTTTTTGATTTCTCGCACATTTGAAATAAAGCATGTTTACTTTTATTCATATGACGCATTTAAATCTAAAGAGTACATTAGTCAATCTGATATCACCTCTAATTATTTTTCTTCTATATTCCTATTTAATTTTATTTCATTTTTATTTATTTTATTTTATTTTAATATTCATTTATTTATTTATTTTCTTCTATCATACTAAGAAAGAAGAGAGAGAGAAGGGAGCTTCTTCTCAGCCCCTCTGGTTGCTCTGGTCGTCAGCGAGTGAACGTCCTGTTTTAGCTCCCCGTCGGAACAGCCCAGCCAAATGCAGCTACGCACAGAGTCATGAATCAAAGCTGGTTCCTTTCACTCAGCAGCCAAAACACAAAGCCTCTTTTCTTGTATCCAAACCCCGCTTTTCCTTCTACTTAATGTGTACATGCATGTGTAGGCAGACTGTTTCTGGTGATGCTATTCCTTCTCTCAAGAATGCTCATTTGTTATCAAATATATAAAGTCCTGTGAAGGTTCATATCCTTTGTCAAATCTATAAAGGTGGTCCCGGGTGGTCCCAGGGTGCTGCGGCAGGTACTTCAGAGAGTCGAAGCAGCAGGTCTGAAGCTCCACCCCGTAAAGTGCTGCTTCATGATAAAGGAGGTGGAGTTTTTAGGGCACAGACTGGGAGTGGGGGTTGGGGGTGGCTTCAGCATGCTGGAGGAGAAGGTACACTCAGTAAGAGACTGGCCCACTCCCACTGACCAACGACAGCTGAAAAGCTTCCTGGGCCTGGCCTTGTACTACAGGAGGCTTCTCCTGCTCCCATGTACCGTCTGCTGCAAAAGGACAGGAGTTTCATGTGGACACCAGCAGGCCTTCAGCTCTCTCCAGGGGGCATTGATGGAGTTCCTCACTCTCACTCCCCCAGACCCCACCATGCCATGTATCCCAGATACCGACGCCAGCAGTGTTGGCACTGGTGCGGTGCTGGCTCAGACGGGGCCAGCAGGAGAAGAGAGAGTGGTGGCGTACTTCAGCAAAACTTTCAACAAGGCTGAGCACCGCTACTGCATCACTCGTCAAGAACTTCTGGCCATGGTGATGGCGGAGGCACTTCAAGTACTATCTCTGTGGCCTGCCCTTCACTGTCCAGGCAGATCACTCAGCTCTCCAGTGGCTGATGTCTTTCAGAGAACTGGAGGGGCAGGTCGCACGCTGGCTGGAGGAGCTTCAGCCTTATGTCTTCACAGTGGTGCACAGGGCCGGGGCTCACCATTTCAAAACTAATGCTCTGTCTCGACACCCCTGTGTGTGTTAAACAGCAACTAAGGGACTGTGGGTAAAGTTTGAGGCTCTGCGAGTGATTGATGCAGAGGGCCTGGAAGGAGCCAGTTACAGGAGAGGGAACGTGGCAGGTGGTGGTCCCCAGAGCACTGAGAGAGGCCGTGCTCAAAGCCTCTCATGGTACCGCTGGGGCAGGGCATTTCGAAGTCTCCAAAACCCCTCGTCAGGGGTTCTATTGGGGACAGTTCAAAGGGATGTTGAAGGCTGTTGTTGCCGCTGTGACCTCTGTGCTGCCCACAAGGGCCCCCCAGGTTGGTCCCATGCTCAGCTCACGCAGCTGGCGGTGGGGGCCCCGATGGAGAGAGTAGCAGTCATAGGCCCGTCATGGGCCCGTTTCCTCACACCGACAAGGTCAACCGTTATGTCCTGGCTGCCATTGACTACTTTACAAAGTGGGTCAGAGGTAGGCACTTCCAGGATGGAGAGCTGGTTTGGGTGTATAGTCCGAGGAGGAGGAGGGGCCGGTGTGCTAAGTTGGACTGTCACTGGGTTTGGCCTTGTGTGGTATTGGAAAGGATGGGTGAGGTGGTGTACAGGGTTCAGTTGCCACCCCAAGGGAGGAAGGTGGCACTGCACAGTGACAGGTTGGCCCCATACAGAGGAGACTCTGGTCGGTCTTTTCTTTGGCGTGGTTACGGCCGACAGTAGTTTATGCTTTTATTCAATAAATGCACTGGACTACAGCATTATCACCCCTTGTGTTTATTCGAAACGTTGAGTGGCATGCTACAGTGTATTCAGGGCCATTCCTCCGTTATCCAAGTTTGATCCAGATTGGTCCATTGTTGTGGAATAACCTTTTTATCATGTCCGGACGTGAATGCACAAATGACACTGCACACAGATCACATGATAGCATTGCAATCTAGTGATCAACAATTGGCACCTCGTGATGTGCTAACTGACGCCAGAACTTTATGGATGTCATGGCTCTGACGAATTTCAGACAAAATTAATAAGATATGGATTTGGGGCAGTTCCAAAATAGCGTTGTTCTAGTTTCATCCAGATCGGGTTCAGTATTGTGGAGGAAATTTGTGATCAACAATCGCACCAAGATGGCGCCACACGCAGATGTATACGGCAACAGAGAAATCCTTGCGCACATGCGCAAGTTGACAGAGTACACAGATCACATGAATCAACAATCCAAACCTCATCAAGATAAGCCAAACACAGATAGTCGCAAATTGGACTTTAACTAAAGGAATATAAGATATGAACTTTTAACCATGGGTTAAAAAACAAAGTGATAGGTATTATTTTACCAGAAGACAATTGGATTAAACAAAGAGCAGCATATTAAATGTCATATATATATATATATATGCTTCTGAGGACAAATGACACGCACCAGAGTAAGTTCTACAAACTAGAAAGCCAATTATTCTAATCACTGTCAGAATGAATATGTATTGTTCAGTCATCCACCATAGTGGTCTCTGTGGTCCAGCAGGTCATTTGCTATTTATATTCCTTAGAAAATCTTTTGACTGCATCCCGGAGCCTCGATTAGATGAAATTCCACATCACACCGCATCATTGCTTGGCCTCCAGTTTGTTCTTGTCACTTGTCAGTTTCGATGTAAATCACCCATTGGTTTCTGATGACGTAATTCAATTAGTTGTTAAGCAAGTTGTTAAACTTCACCTCAGTGTTATGATATCTATAAGATAAAGATGGCTGTGTGGCGGACCAAGGAGCATGGTCAAACCACGGCTGCAGACGGCAGCATGGTTCCCTTTCCAGCAGCCACCCAGCTGCCTCGAGTCGGCTGAATCAGAACCCACTTGGCACTGATTGGTCCGACTCGGGGCAGGGAGCTTTCTTAATGTTTGTCTGTCTTGCAGTGGGGGATCGGAGTACAGGTCTCGAGAGCCAACCAGTAGCTATAGTAAGACCCCAGACCACTGGCAGGGGTTTAGGAGGAGACGGAGTCTTTCTGGTGGTGAATTGCCAACATGACAAGAATCTTTATTAATAATTCTAAACTGAAAGGCTCGCTGGCCAAAATGCGGGCGCTGATTCAGCCATGCGAGGCAGCTTGGCGACCGCGGGAAAGGGAGCCAGGCTGCCATCTGCTGCCCGGTCTAGAACATGCCCCTTGGTCCACCACAGGCTGTATCGGAGGTGTAGTAAAGTAAGCTTTTTAACATTGATTTCTGTGGTGTTATCATGTTATCAAATGTTACCTAACCGTCTTTCTCCCCCCTGCTATCATGACCTGCCTTGTCTCTTTTAGTTCCACGGACAATGCAATCCAGATGAGCCTAAAATAAATTCCCTCTGCAAGGAATGTCTTTGAAGCTCCACACACCCTGGAAAACATTATTGGAGGAATGTGCTGAGCAGTTCAACTCAGCAGACTATAAATCAACGCAGAATGCAAAAGGAAAACAAAGCCAGAGAAAAAGAAACAGCCTTGTAGCATCTAGTGTGTATTATTGCCATAGACTGGGGTGAGGGAGTAGACCTTGTTGCAGCCGGGATGATTTGGGGGGAAAAAGGAATCAAAGTTTTTCTAAATATAACATAATAATATATGTATATTAAAATAGATACTGTAGATGTCACAATAAACATGCAACACTGAAAAAAATAATTCATTGGATTTGTAATTGTGGACATTGGTTGCACACAAATTGTTTGCTTTGGTAGCAACTTACACAGTTGTGTTGAATCAACACAAAATATTTATGTTAAATCAACACAACACATCAAGTAATTTATGTTGATACAAAGTTAACAGAATGTGATTTAATAAAGTTAATGGAATTTGATAAAGTAAATTAAACTTATCACTTTACTCCAACACAACTAAATTATTTTAACAATATTTGGATTACATTATACAAATATAATTGTATTAAGTTATAAATCTATATATAAATATATACTGTATACAATTTTCAATAAGAATAGAACAAATTCAAATTAATGAATAAGAAATGGATCAATATTGTTGTCTAATACATTTCAACTGACTATTTTGTGATCTTTTTAAACCGTAACCACTTTTATTTTCATAAAACACTGTGAGACCGTTTTAAACATCTACATTTTAAACCTTTATTCCACAAACTGGATGCAAGGCACAAGTGTGTCTCAACTGGCCAAAAAAATGCCAGAGAATTTCCAAAATTGAATTCAAACCAGGCTTTTCTTGGTTTAAAGTCCCCTGTTGCGAGCTTACTATCACCATCTGTTTGGATGTTAAGCATACTACAGATTCAGTTCGTTGTAAAGGTTGTAAACAAATATATATGGAATAACAAATATCAAATTATAATTTTTATCATTTAATACTTCTGAAAGTATAAATCTTAAAAGACAATCTTGATGCTGCCGTATTTTAGTAATATTAGTCCATTGGGCAACCTTTTTACTTGCACTCAAAAACACACACACACACACACACACACACACACACAAATAAAGTTCCTGTAATTCAATTATTTCTGCATTCCTCTCCAGTAAATGCTCAAGTACAACTAGAACAGTGAAACAAGTGAAACAGCCAAATAATTGTACATACTCAATATTGCATACATTTACTCAAGTTCGAATGTAAAGCTGATGAACTACACATACAGTATATAATGAAAGAAGACGCAATAAGAGCTGGTTGATTTGTTTGGTCGGAGAACTACTGAAAGAAAAAAAAAAAAGCTAACAAAATCTTGAATGTTTGTTGAATCAGAGACTGCATCCATAAAAAAACAATGCACCTTAAATGTGCCATGGGAAGATCTCAAGATTTTTGAACAATTTATTATATAGAAACACATGGAATAAAAAAATTCAAATTAGCCTAGAACTGAACAGTAATAACAATTAAGTTTAAAACATCAATATCACTGGACTGGTGGTAACAAAACCAGACCACAACAGCACTCAGTCTGGAACTTGGCAAGTTCGACTCGGGAGTACTGACTCCGGGGAACGGGAGGACACAGGACAGTCATTCTGCGAAATGCATTCTGCTATACTTGGCTGTCCCAAGTCCACATAAGTCACCACTGATGCGTCCTCGATAAAATGGCCGGAGCAAGTCCACATCGGAGAATCTGAGCTTCCAAACTAGGTGCCACTTGTGTAAATCAAGCAAATATTTTTAAAGCTATGACTTGTTAATGACAAGGGTATGGCAAACCGTGTTTCTAAGATAATCACCTTGAAAGTTTTGCCGAGCCTTGCTTCAGCTGCTAGCTCCCAGAATGGCAATCGGGTAGCCAAAGCCATATGGCTACTTAACATAATGCTGAATCACTGCTTTGCTCTTTTGTTTTGAGGGAACATTGAACGTATTTTTGTTTTGAAAAAAGCTTTTATTTATCAATGAGAATAAACATGTTTTATAAAAGTGGAATTATTATATATTTTTTTAAATCACGTGTGTATGTAAAACACGTAAGATTTTAAGGTTGAATTCAAAACGGTTTCACATTGTGATTCCCACATTGGGAATATCGATGAATGATCTTCACCTGGACGGTCGCTCTAAAGGAAACGATCGATCTGCGTTGTTCAGCGCTGTTCAGAGTCTCGGTAAGTGAACTGCGTTTCACCATGTTATCGAACTGGAATATTTAACTCCCCGGTTTAACATTTTTCTACTATTTATAAATCAAACTTGGTTTTGAAAATACGTTGAGAGATTAAAAAAACACAAGGAACATGAATCTGGAAAAATCAAATTTTCCTTCAAGAAAGGGCTTCTCCTGGCGATTTTATTCATTCATAAATTGTGCAACTGTCGGCCGAAGAAGAAGAAGACGGGGAAGGCGTGTCCAGAGAAAGTAGGAGAGGAAGAATGGTAGGAGAGTAGAGTTGAGAGTAGGAACTTTGAACGTTGGCACTATGAAGGTTGAGAAGAGATAGCTGGCTGACATGACGGAGAGAAGGAAAGTAGATGTACTATGTGTACAAAAGACCAGGTGGAAGGAGAGTAAGGCCAGGAGTATCGGAGCCGGGTACAAACTATTCTACCATGGAGTGGATGGCAGGAGAAATGGGGTAGGGATAGTCTTGAAGGAAGAATATGTCAAGAGTGTTTTGGAGGTGATGAGAGTGTTGGACAGAGTGATGAGCATGAAGCCGGAAATTGATGGGGTGAAAATTAATGTGGTCAGTGCATATGCTTCCCAAGTTGGTTGTGAGATGGCGGGGAGCGTCCCCAAGGGAGAGAGAGTGGTCATTGGAGCAGATCTCAATGGGCATGTTGGCGAAGGGATCAGAGAAATAGGTGACGAGAAGGTGATGGGTGGTATGGTGTCAAGGCTGAACTGGAGGTGGCAGAGTTGAGGATGTTGAGATTTTCACTGGGAGTGACAAGGATGGACAGGATTAAGAATGAGTACATTACAGGGACAGCTCAGGTTGGACAGTTTGGTGAGAAAGTGAGAGAGGCAAGATTGAGAGGGTTTGGACATATATGTAGGAGAGATGAGAGTTACATTGGAAAAAGGATGCTGAGGGTGGAGTTTCCAGGCAAGAGGAAAACAGGAAGGCCCAAGGGAAGGTTTATGGATGTGGTGAGGGAGGACATACTGTGTTTCAGGTTCCGGTGAGAGCTACCACTTCCGGTTCCGGTAACGTCTTTTGTGTTTGTGCTACTTCTTTGAATCGCTTCCCAAACTACCTGATGTTGGATTACGGATCTCGGATTATTTACACTGTGATATCCCTACTCTTTCCTGGCTTTGACCCTCGCCTGAACTGTCTTTTCGGATTTCGGAACATGGACTCATGGACTTTTTGACCGCAAAACCATGGAGCTTATTGTGAACTTTAGGAGAGGACTAAAACCCAGGATGCACGCGCCGCGGGTGATTACTGGGACTACTGTCAACAGGGTGAGCAGCTTCAAGCACCTGGGAGTCCACATCACGGAGGACTTAACATGGACTTTACACACAGACCCCTGGTGAGAAAGGCGAGGCAGCATCTTTTCCACCTCAGGCAGCTGAAGAAATTCAGGGTCTCTGTGAAGTCTTTCTACTCTAGAGCAGTGGAGAGCACCGTGATAGGCAACATCACTGCCTGGTTTGGGAACTTCACTCCTCAGGACAGGTGGGCTCTGCAAAGGGTGGTGCGTTCAGCCCAACGTTCAACTGGATCTACCCTCCCACCCGCAGGACTTATACACCAGGAGGTGTAGTAGCAGAGCCCCCAGGATCATGAAGGATCCTCACCACCCCAACAACGGACTGTTCCAGCTGCTGCGGTCGGGCAAGCGCCTCCACAATCACGCAGTAAGAACAGAGAGACTGAGACAGAGTTTCTTACTGCAAGCCATAAGGACTGTCAATGCTGAACTCACCAGGGGCCCCCACTGAGACACACACATTGTTGTAATGTATGTTGCACATTGTACTGCATACTGTACTGCTACTGTATTGCTGTGTCATATGGTGGTATACTGTACTCTATATCTCAACACTAACATACAATTTTTCTGTACATATCTGTATATACAGTACCTAATAGTAAAAAACCTTTTATTTCAATTTTCATCCCCATTCAGTATATTTATTTATTTTATTCTCTTTATAAACTGAATTGCATTTTAGGAATCAGTAAGTTTAGTTAGTGGTTAATTACTTAATTTACTGAGCTTTTGTGTCCTTGTACTTATTAGTTTGTTTAGCTTAGTTAGTTAGTCGATTACTTAGTGTGGTGGACCAAGGGGGCATGGTCAAGATGTTGAGGGTGTCTGGGATTCTGCCCGAGGCAGAATCCCAGACACCCTCCCCCCTGGAACAGATGGTGGTGGCCCTCGCCACTTTGCAGGAGCAAAAAAACCCTGCAGTTCCAGGAGATGGCGAGGGCCCGCGAGCAGGACCAGGGGGCGCTCCGGGAAAACCAGCAGGCCTGCTCAGGTCTGGGCAGCTACAGCTAACCCTCTCATCAGTGGTGGAAGAGTTCAAGGTGGCCAAGTGCAGGGCTGTGATGATGTTCAGAGACTCCAGCAATGAGAAGGTCAGAGGTGCAGGAGTCACTACAAGATCAGGACGTAAGTGGTGAAGCATGCTGAAGTTGAAGGACATCATTGGAAACCCATGCACTGGAAGACAAGGACTCAGACTCGGAACCACCCATTTCCAGCAATGGGAGAAAGCGGACTCAAGGCAAAGGAGAAAACATATCCAAGCCGAGGTTAGGCATCTGGAGGAGGAAATGCGAAAGTCCAGAGCCATGGAACTTAGATCACAAGGAGCCTGGACTAAGTGGGACCTGCCAAAGCAGAAGATCTTGTGGCTTGAAGTGTGGAGACTGGAGTCTTTCCGTATTTTTTTCCTGCTCCGATCACTGTATGACACTCTCCCAACACCAACAAACCTGCACAGGTGGGGGTTGAGGGAGGACCCCCTGTGCAAGTTATGTGGAGAGAGAGCCACAATGGCGCACATAATGGCGGGGTGCAAGACTGCACTTTGCCAGGAGAGATAGAGAAAACGCCATGAAAAGGTCCTCAGAGCACTGGCTGACATCTTGGAGTAGGAAACTGGCCCCCTCCATCCAGTTCATCCCACCGGGAGAGAATCCACTGGTTAAGGGTCGAAACGTCTGAGGGTTGGTCACCACCTGATGAAACCTTCTCCTCGCCGAAAGCTTCAATCACAAGAAGGTGATTGAAGGTGTTGGCATCTGGAAGCATCAAGATGTAACTAACAGTATAAACAGACCTTCAGGGTGTGGGATATGTCCTATTGGAGTAGTTACTCCTTTCCTGATATTACTTTTTAGGCATGTTTCACATCTGGTTATCACTGCATCTACTTGTTGTTTTAATTTTGAGCCAAAAAATTCCAATCCTTTTTTTTTTCTTAATACCCCCCCCCTTGCACAATGGGCGAGCCCATTTCAGCATGCTGAGCATACAGCAAAGAATATTTGTAGGCCATTGCATCTACAACAGCGTTAGTCTGCAAGTGGAGTTCAAGTTCTCAACCTGCAATGCAACTCTTTATTAATTCTTAAATCATCAAGGACTGCTGCAAAAACTCTGTCCTGTGGATGACCTGGAGGATGACAGGAGCAGTTTTTGGTTCTAGAGAACTAACACCAACCCCCCTCTTTGTAGAACTATTTATAATGTTTGGGCCTATAAACAACTGATCACTACTCCAAGAGGGGGAGAATCACCACAGGTAAGACAAATAAACGTAGAACCAAACAACATTTACACAAAAACATAAACATTGGACGACAACATGAACTGAAAAACAGAGTTAATCATGTATTGAAAAACAGCTAATTTGGTCCAGGAAAACTAGGACTACAATTGGACATGTAGCCTCTTCCTGTCATAGTTATTGAAGTAAATGAGGGAGGAAAGGAGAGGAATGCAACTGGGAGGGTGCTGGGGTGCACTCGAAGCAGGTGTGGTGGTATGTGTGTGTGTGTGTATGTGTGTGTGTGTGTGTGTGTGTGTGTGTGTGTGTGTGTGTGTGTGTGTTTGTAAGGTGTCCACCGGTGAGTGTACATGACTTATCCCAATTGGTTCTGGTGTATAAGGTCGGAATTTTGTCATGGCGCCTACAAGCAGTGGAAAGGGCCCCGAAGCCAACCCGAGCTCCGCAGCCGTGTAAACACCCTATGGCTGCAGGAAAGCCGCGAGCATCCTGCCTTGCGGCCAGAGAAGCTGTTGGGCTGCTGAGCAACCCCCATGCCTTGCCCCGAGGGAACACGAGGAGACCCCGCACCCCAGGGGTGCACACATACAACCCACCCCTAAGTGCAGACACAAGACGCAGCCACAGGCCTGGCACCAGGCACGAACCGCAGGTCCGGATCCAGGCCCCACGCCAACTGACCGACACCCCGCCTGAATCACCCAACCCCCATGCTGGGCAGCTCCAAGTCCCCATCAGGCCTCTGGTCAGCCCCAAACTGCCGAGCATGCGGAGCAAAGAACAGAGCGCAGGAGACGGCACCCCCACCCACAGCCCGACCCCCCAGCGACTAGCGCCCAGCCAGGTTCAGGACCCCGGTGGACAGGACCAGATGGAACGCCTGAACCAGCCCCGGCACAACAGGCCACCCACCCTGTCGGGATGCTTGAAGGACACGCAAGCCCCGCCACCCCACTAACGGGGCAGGTGACTGCAGTGGCGAACCCGCGCCCTGCACCCCCCGCCACCAACCAAAGCTCCAAATCTGCAACCACACCCCAAACAAACACATGGACGCCAGCTGCCAGTACTCCCCAGGAGCAACCCCCCCCAAGGTAGCCCATATTTCATTAAATGAATCAACATTGTTTTTGGATATTGCCAAAAGTTTTTCCATTGAGATGTGGTTGGGTTGGAGATGGGTTGATAGCTTCTTGGTGATGTTGGTCCAGAATGCTAGGATAGGTGGGCAGACCCAGAAGATATGAAAGTAGTCATCTCTGGTATTAAGGGAACAGTGAGAGCAAATGTCTTCATCCACAAAACTCAGTTTGAACATATTGTGCTCCGTGATATGAGCTCTGTGCAGAATCTTATATTGGATTAGTTCCATTTTGGAGTTGCAAGTTATAGAAAAGGTGTCGCAAATTAGCTTCCAATTCCATTGTAGGTAAAGATAAAGTGTCATGTTTTTAACAAAAGTTAGTATATTCTGGAAAAGGAATTTTTATATGACCGATATGAGTGAGATGTTCAATCATTGAACGTGGTTGTAGGATGTTGTTCGTAATTTCATTTTAATTTTTAGAGACTGCTGTAGTTGAAGGAATTGAAGGAAGCCGTGGCCACCGATATTATACCTTTGGGTTAAGGTTGGGAAGGATATAAGTTAATTGTTTTCAAAAATGTGCCCCAGATGAGTAATTCCTTGTCCTTTCAAGACCTAAAGATTATTGGTCTGTTTTTAACCAGAAAATCTGGGTTGTGCCATACTGATGTAAATTTGTTTGGTGATGGAGTGTGACCTTTGAGTTTGAGGAATCTCCACCAGGCTGACAGAGTTGTAGCGACGAATGGTTTTTTAAAGCAATTATGTTTCCTTATTGATTCAGTAAGGAATGAAGATCAGATAATGATAACTCCTGACATTCTGTTCAATGTCTCGCCATCCATTGCCCAATTGTTGTTCTCGTCGTAACCATTTAATTATAAATTGAAGTTAATTCACTAGATAGTAGTATCTAAAGTTTCGGGCTGCTAGGCCTCCACAGTCTTTGTTTTCCTGTAGTGTTGCTAGTTAAATTCTCGGTTTCTTGTATTTCCAATAAAATTTGTTGACTATTGAGTCTAGAGTATGAAACCAATGTACTGTTGGTTGCACTGGGGTCATTTAAAATGTATAGTTTATTTCTGGAAGTATATTCATTTTTACTGCTGCTATCCTACCAATTAATGAGATGGGTAGGTTGTTCCATCAAATAAGGTCTTCTTCAATGGATTTGAGCAATGGAGTAAAGTTAAGGGTAAACAAATCTGACAGATTGGTGCCGATATCAATACCAAGGTATCTAATATCGCCCGTTGTGATGGTTAAAGGAAGTTTCTGGGTTGCAGCATTGCAGTCCCCCCCCCCCACTGAGTGGTAAGACCGTGGGGGGGTCAATAAAGATGGCGAATAGTAAAGGGGAGAGCGGACATACTTGTCTTGTGCCACATTGTAGAGTGAAATGCTGTGAAGTGTAACCATTGGTGATGACAGAAGCAGATGGAGAGTTGTAGAGGATTCTGATCCATTGAATGAGTGACTCTCCAAAGCCAAATTTGTTGAGGATTGAAAAGAGATAAGTCCAATTAACTTTGTCAAATGCTTTTTCAGCATCTAAAGAAGCAATAACAGCATTTAAGTTGTTCCTTTGAGATATGGTGATCCAACTGAATAAAAGACACATATCTGGATGTCTGCCTTTGACAAAGCCTGTTTGGTCTGAATGAATTACCTTTTCAATTCTGTTGGTTAGTGTTTTACTTATAATCTTCAGGTCGCAATTAATAAGGCATATGGGTCTAAAACTGGAAGTGAGGGTTGGGTCCTTATTGGGTTTGAGGAAAACCAACATGAGAGCAGTATTCATGGGAGGAGGCATGGTGGAGGTTGGCTTAATCTCTTTAACATTCTGATGAATAATGGGGACATAAGTGGCCGGAAGTGTTTATAGAATTCCACTGGGTAGCCAACTGATCCAGGTGATTTATTGTTGGGCATAGAGAAGAGAGCTTTCCTGGCTTCTTCTTGAGCAAGTGGTTAATCTAATGTGCTTTGTTGAAAGTTTAGGGAGGTCAATATCATCAAGAAATTAGTGAATGTTTGATATATTGGATTTATTATCCGAGTGATATAGCTTATTATAAAAGTCTCTAAATATGTTATTGATGTCTTGCGTATGTTATCCTTCCTTGTGGATCTTTGATGGCTGTAATAAGTGTTTTTTCTCTATCGCGTTTCAATTGATTGGCAAGAAATTTACCTGATTTGTAATTGAATTTAAAATAATGTTCGTTGCATGAGGAATTGTGTCTTTTGATGGTTGGCATTATCAAGTTGAGATGTAATTGTCTGGATCTCTTTTTGCATTTGCTCAGTTGATGAGTGGGCTTGTTGGGAGTGCAACTCCTTTAGATGTTGTTCAAGTTTATTTTGGCATTCTTGTCCTTTCCTTTTCTTGTGAGTGGAGAATGAAATAATAGTACCTCTTAGAACTGCCTTAGCTGTTTCTGATCACTGTAGCTGACAGAACAAACAGACACAGTATGAGCCTTCCCGTTTCATTGGTGGGCGGCCCACTCACACCGAAACACTACAGGATTCCAGAAGTCACCGTTCCTTTAGGAAGTGTTTGAGATCGCAGAACATATGTCTTTCGTCGACTCGTCTTCTCCGTCAACGCGCTGCAGAGAACCGGGCCGGAACGGTCCGACGTCGCGTCCGTGTCAACACCGAGTAGCCGATCCCAGCGGCTCGCGGTGAACCCCCCGTTTGAGTTCCAATCGGCCTCTTATTTACCGTCCGTGTACGAAGTAACCAATCGGTTGTCGTCCGCTGTCCTTGCCCATTGGCAACAGCTGTGTCTCGTTGTCATCAGCTGGGTCATGCTGAATAGCCCCTAACCATATGGAAAACTACCCACCAGCAAAAACATTGATCCCACTGTCCCAAATAATCCATGAAGCACACCCTCATGTTACAGGTCAACATGCATAAATTATCATACTAATATTAACAGTCAAATAAAATTACACAGGGCCCACGCGACATAATTTCCCCCACTTAAATGGTGGTCGTCCCGACCCAACCGCTACTCACTCATATCTTTGGGGAGGTACCCCGTGATTGGACCGTTGCGAGCGCCTGACCAGAGGCACAACTTCCCCCAGTATCTCCTCATCTTGTTGGAGATTTCCTTGAGTCTCGGGGGCCGGAATCTGTCTGTCTGGGCCTGGGGCTAGAGGAGGCTCTGGACGTGGTGAAGGGGGCAGCACTCCCATCCCTGGTCATCGGGGTGGCGGGTCTGTTCCCGCCCTTGGTGGTCCAGCTGCGAGTCTCAACGGGGGCGGAGGAGGACCCTGGAGACCAGTTGGGCAGGGACGCAGATTGTTCCGGTGCATGGTGCGGACAGGCCCTTCCTTCCCCTCAGGCCGGATGCGATAGACTGGCTGCTCAGGACGCAACTGAGAAAGAACCACAAAAGGAGAGGGGACCCACCTAGGCTCCAGCTTGCCCCTAGCCCGACGGCGGAAATTTTGGACTAGGACCCGCTCCCCTGGCAGTAATTCAGTGGCCCGGGCCCTCCGGTTGTAGCGTGCCTGGTCCCAGGCCTGCCTCCGCTCGACAGCCCCATTACCCTGTGGATGGTATGCGGTGGTCCGGCTCTTAACACACCCATACAGGGCACAGAGCTGCTGCATCAGTTCTGACTCGAATGCTCCCCCTCTGTCTGACAAAATCCGCTCCGGGCAGCCGAACGTCTGGATGAATGCGCCCCACAGGGCCTTCACGGTAGTGCCAGCGGATTGGTCTCGGGTGGGTACTGCTACCGCATAACGGGAGAAAAGGTCAGTAATAACCAGGATGTAGGGGTACATGTCACCTGGTCTGCCTAATGACAAATAGTCCAACCCCACAACTTCAAACGGGTAAGTGGTTTGTATGGATTGAAGGGGAGCTCTCACCTCTGGGCCAGCCTTGCTTACCGCACACTCCACACAGTCTTTAGTCCAGTTGCTGCTGTTGGTGGCCATCCCGGCCCAGAAGAAGCGTCGCCTCAGGGTCCGCTCTGCGCTAGCATGCCCTGCAGCCTGATGATATTGGGGCCATATGTCTGGGGCTGCACTGCCTGGAACAATGATTAGTTGGGCCTCTGCACACGTATCTGGCTCCTTCCCCATCTTGACCAGGACCCCATCCCGGACCTCGATCACCTCCCAGTCTACCAGCAGCCTCTGTAAGGATCGGGAAAGGGTGGTGCGTACCTCATCCGTCGGGCAAGCATGCCGGTTCTTCCAATCATACAGTTTCTGCAAGTCGGGATCTGCACCCTGCACGTCCCTCCATCGACTAGCGGGTGCAGCAGGGGGCACAGCCTCTTCAGTGTGGGGTGGCTGTGATGCAGATTCACCTCCCTGGGGTTGTAGGTCCAGACCAGTCTCGACTGCAGACACCATGGCTTCCCCCGGCAGGCGGGCCAGAGCGTCTGCATTCCCGTTCCTATTGCCTGGGCGGTATTTTACAACATAGCGGTAGTTGGAAAGCTGTGCCATCCACCTCTGCTCGCCGTTGCCAGGTGCACCAAGGGGTTGTTGTCGGTGACCACCTCAATCTCTGCCCCCCAGAGATAGTCTTTGAACTTCTCAGTGACTGCCCACTTGAGCCCCAGCAGCTCCAGCTTAAATGAGCTGTAGTTCTGGTCATTTCGTTCCGCTGGGTGCAAACTGCGGCTTGCGTAGGCAATCACCCTTTCTTTTCCGTCTTGGGTTTGAGATAGCACAGCTCCCAGACCCTCTAGACTGGCGTCAACATACACCCTGAAGGGCAGGTTGAAGTCAGCGTATGCCAGGATCGGGGCATCCAGTAAGGCAATCTTGAGCCTTTCAAATGCCGTCTGGCAGCCCTCCGTCCACTGGACTGTGGCAGACTTGACTCCAGCGGTGCCCTCGAGGAGGCGATGGAGGGGGCTGGCTATTTTAGAAAATCCTGATATAAATCTCCGATAATAGCCTGCGAAGCCCAGGAAGGAGCGCACTTGCTTCACAGTGCGGGGGACAGGCCACTCTGCTACTGCCACCGTCTTCTCGGGGTCCGTAGCGACACCACGTTGACTGACTACATGGCCCAGGTAGCGGACCTCCCGCTGGAAGAGGTGACACTTCTGGGGTTGAAGCTTGAGTCCGTGGGCTTGCAGGCGCTTGAAGACCTGCTCCAGGTGGTCCAGGTGGCTGTCAAAGTCAGATGAAAACACTATGACATCATCCAGGTAAACTAATAGAAAATCATTCACCTGGTTGCCAAGGCAGCATTGCGTCAGGCGCTGGAATGTGGCTGGGGCATTGCACAGCCCAAAGGGCATCCTCTCAAACTGGTACAAGCCGAGGGGCGTGGTGAACGCGGTTTTCTCTTGGTCCCGAGGATCCACTTCGACCTGCCAATACCGACACGCCAGATCCAAGGTGGAATACCAGGCCGCTTTTTTCAGGGTGGTGAGGGACTCCTCGATTCGTGGCAGGGGGTAGGCGTCCTTATGCGTCAGGGTGTTCAATTTCCGATAATCGACGCAAAAGCGCCAGGAGCCATCCTTCTTACGCACCAGCACGATCGGGGCGGCCCAGGGGCTTTAACTCTCCTTCACCACCCCTTTCTCTAGCATTCCTTGCAAGAGTGCACGCAGCTCGGGGTACATCCGTGGTGGAACAGGGTGGTATCGCTCACGCACTGGTGCTGCAGTGCCCGTGGGGATCTGGTGCAAGACCGCACTGGTCCGCCCGAAGTCATCTTCATGGGCTGCGAAGACAGGGGCCCATTTCCGTAACAAGGCAGTCAGCTGCTTCTGCTGGGAGGAAGACAAGTCTTCCCCTTGCAACGCCAAGGCTGGATGACTGCCCGTCTCCTTAGCCTTAACCGGCTGTACAGCCACTTCCACCACCGCTGGCTCCGGGTGGGTAAGCACCATCTCATGCTGGCCTTGCACCTCTTCGGCTGCTACCTGGACCACGGCGGCCAAGGGTCGGCCCTGTGGGAGCGGAACTGGATAGGGGTTTGGGTTGCACAGTCGGACGGCGACTCTTCCTTTTCGCATCCAGCCAAGGGTTCTGGCCACTCGCCACTCGTGATCCGCTTCGTCCAGATCCTCCACCATCACTAAGCAGTCGGTGTGACCACTGCCTTGGGTGACCTTGGTCCACAGCAACACCTCCATCCCAGGGGGGAGGATGACTGGTGGCTGCGGTTCCAGCTTGGTGACTCCTTGGAAATGGAATCCTGGTCCCGGCACCAAGGTCCGTCTGCAGGCGGCGAATGCCTGAGCCCAAGCTGCCCCTGCGGTTGGGCTGTTGGTCGACCGGAATGCCGTCTCCCCGGGGTGGTGTCGGGTCTCCTAAGTTGAGTCGATCCCAAGCAGCCAGGACTTTTGCTTTGACAGCAGGCGGGGCGTTGGCATGGGAATGGCCCAGAGTCCACGATAGGGCTGATGTCACTCTTGGGATTCCAGGAGGGGATCGAGCGCTGTAGCTGACAGAACAAACAGACAGTATGAGCCTTCCTGTTTCATTGATGGGGCGGCCCACTCACACAAAAGCGCTACTGGATTCCAGAAGTCACCGTTCCTTTAGGAAGTCCTTCGTCGCCTTGCCTTCTCCGTCAACCCGCTGTCGCGTCAGCACCGAGTAGCCGATCCTAGCAGCTCGCGGTGAACTCGCCTGGATTCCATTAAGAAAAACATGTAAATTATCACTAACCAATATTTTAACCATGACAAAGCGTCAGCTTGATAAGTCAATCATGAGGTTCCTGCCTTGTTCTAAGAACAATTAAGCACAATTATGTTTACTTAATTCTCTAGCTATCCCACTTATTTGACAAATGGTACTTAACATGTGTCAAACAAGTAAAACAATGAAAGGCTAGCGGAAGAGATACAGCTCAGTACATACAGTACCAAGTGGCTCTGCCACTACAATAATTCAGTGCAGGATGCCTTTGAGTAGAGGTAAGTCAGCCTGCATCCACATCTGTGGGGGAGACAACATAAATGTAAACAACACAAAAAGGAAGTTCAAAATGGGGGGGTTATGACATCAAAACATTAAACAGATGTTCTGTATGTTCTCATCAATCAGCTACACCACACCGTATCACACTTGCCTGTACATATTCATACAACCAAATTAAACAAAAGACAGTTTACAACAGATAGAAACACAACCAGTTGTACAAATTCTGCTTTCCACAAAAAAAAAACAGATGACGAACAGACAAACCAAACGAAAACCCTCCTTGTTGTTGCACTCATGAGTTTTAAACATCGTAGTTGAGCTTTTCAAGAACTTCAGTCGCAAGATCTGGGCGGGTCAAAGCCACAACGGCTATCGCTGTCAAGCAATCATGTGAATCTCCTTAAGAGGGAAGAAGAAGTTAGAGTAAGCAAAGTGAAATTTGCACAGGTTGATGATGGAGAGGTGTTTCCTGAGAGAAATGAGCTGGTTTGCTTCATAGCAAGATAAAGGCTACAGCATGTAATCAACCCAATAACCTGGCACCAAGTTTTGAGCATTGTATACAACAAGACGTAATTCATCTCCATAAGATTGCAAAAACACAGCTAACATAAAACCATCTCCCTCATCCACAGTTAAAGTAATCCAGCAAACCCAACATGGAGCAGATGCAAAAGTTTGTATGAAAAGCAACAAAACGTTCTCCCGTCTAATTGGCAAGCATTGCCTCATTCCACGATCCGAAAACAACAATAACCATAACAGCCAAGGAAGGCCATGCCAGGGTGCAACCCTGAGAAGACAAAATTCAAATAAAATAAATGTCATGACTCAAATAATGAACGTACTTTTGAGCCGGCAGGAGTTAAGGGGAAAAAAAAAGAAATTGTGATCATCTTGTTCTAAATATTTTAGGAAGTCCTGTGTATGCACGACACAAACAGATCAATAAACCATCAGTATTCGAATTAGTGTGCTGCCATTGATAAAATAAAAATCAGTCAAAATTAATTTCCATAATGTGACTGAAGAAACATTACCAGAGGCTCCACATAACTTCAACAGTAAGTTAAGCAACTAGAGATGGTGAGGAAAAAAAACTGATTCAAAATTGAAAAAAGTGAATCACCTACTAAAACATTTTAAAATATATTTTTTTAAATTTTAAAAACGTTCAATTCTATATTCCTTTAATAATTCTTACTTATACCCTTAAAGGTACAATTAATAACTGCAAACAATAAGCTGGAGATCTCAGCAGTCATCAATCTAATAGAAGACTAACTGGCGTTGATCAATAAAATTTGATCAACTATCCATTATTTCATAGTCATTTTACGTTACCCAACTCCCAAAAATCACATATATTAGCTGCTAAGCATTTCTGTTTCTACTTAATACATTTAACTTACTAACTATTTAAACCTTTTCCTAAAATTTTGGAAAATTATTTAATTTTAATCCGCCAGTATTCTTACTAGAATTTAGTTTTTCTTATGTAGTACCACAACACGATGTTTGGGGTGTTTGGGTCCGGTTTCTAAGGTAGCTACCACGAAGGTTTACCAATGTTTGGTAAAACTTGTAATATATAGCTCTATATACCCTACTAATAAAGAAAGCGAATGCAAAACTTCAGTCTCTATTCACATTGGCTAGATTTTTGTTTAAATAACTGACCCAGACAACTCTTTTGAATGAAAATAAGTAACAGTATACTGACTGCTTTTCATATGTACAAATAATAACTTCCCTTTTAATTGAAAAAACAAAAAACATCAATAACACAAATCAGACCGCTTTTAGTTGGAAAAACAAACTGTACACACAAAACTTAAATCCCTATTTCTTTCCCGTTTTTACCTATTTCCCAATATCAAACAGGTCAATTTAACTACCTAGCCCGATATTAACCACAACCGTGGGCCCACATACATACATTCACCCACTCGCACACACGTGTAGATGGATTCCGTTGCAGGCCTGTGCGTCGCTCCGGTGCGGTGCTGCCGAAAGACAGTTGTCGGCAAAGGGGGGAAAAAAAGGCCAACTCACAAGTCCAAAATAGACCCTGTAAAACAGGTGGTGGTCTGACACTCGCCCTACACATTCATCCTAATACACTGCGATTAAGCCAGAAATGTGTTCTTAAGCTAGCCAAAGTGGTCTTAAGCTAGCCAACGATGACCAGTTGCATTTAGCTTGGCAGTTGTGAGGATATATGTAAGGGGGTTGTTCTGTCCTCGCAGTAGAACTTTCTCCATACAGATAATCATGATATTTATCGACCACAGCCCATTTAAGTGCCAGGAATTCGAGCTGATGCACTGGGTAGTTCCTCTCCGAGGAACTCAGCTTCCTCCTGGCAAAGGGGACTGGCCTCAGCCCCTCTGGATGTTCTTGGTTGAGCACAGCCCCTAAGCCCTTAAAACTGGCAGCTATGTGTAACACATATAAGGCCATATGTGTTGGGTCAGCGAATGCTAGGACAGACGCGTTAGTGAGGCAGTAAAAGATCTTCTTGAAGGCCTCTGTGCATGACTGATCCCACCTGTCCTCAAAGGGTTCACTCACTTTGTAGTACGTCTTATCTGGTACCTTGGTTACTTTCCTATTCTTTTGGGTTGGGGGATAACCCTTACAGAGTTCCGATAGATGTCAGACTATGATAGAGTAGTTTTTGATTCAGTGCTGGTAGTACCCATAGAATCCTAAGAAGGAGTGCAAAGATTGAAGATCAGTGGGCTGTTTCTGGTGGGCTACCGCTTCAACTTTGGCAGGGTCTGTGGCGATTCCCTTCTCTGACACATTGTGTCCCACGTAGGTTACTTTTGACCGGCAGAAATGGCATTTGTCTATTGACAACTTTAAACCAGTCTCTTCAAGTCTGTCGATCACCTTGAGGAGGCTTTGTTTGTGCTTTTCTTGGGTTTTCCCGAATATAATTAGATCGTCCAAGTACACGATGACCTCAAGCATGTCCATGTCTCTGACTTAGTCGTTCTTTCCACTCATTTGAAATGGGGGAATCTCCAAAATCAAACAGTGACGCATCAAACTTTGGGAGTGTCTCTGACCTTGGACTTGGGACCTCGGTCACCAGATCCGCTACATGCAGGTGTGCAATCACGGTACCCATGGGAATGGAGGTGGCCTTTAATGATTCATTCTGCAACAGCACTACAAACTTGTTCTTGTCCATGCTTTTTGAGAATAGGACAGTTGGCTGCACAAACACACTTGGAGGGAGAGCAGGGGAGGGAGCACGTTCCATGATGAGGATACTGTTCTCCAAAATGTGATTCTCTTTGACTTTACAGGCAGCTATATACTGGCTGCCAGCAGGAATGACGAGGGGACCAGGGCCGAACCACTTCACTTACAAATAATAACTTCCCTTTTAATTGAAAAAACAAAAAACATCAATAACACAAATCAGACTGCTTTTCATTGGAAAAAACAAAGAGGACACACAAAACTTAAATCCCTACTTCTTTCCCATTCACACCTATTTCCCAATATCAAACAGGTAAATTTAACTACCTAACCCGACATTAACCTCAACCGTGGGCCCACACAAACTCACTCACGCGCACACACGTGTGGATGGATACCATTGCAGGCCTGTGTGTCGGGTGCGGTGCTGCCGAAAGAGTCGTCAGCAGAGGGGGAAAAACAAGTCCAACTTACAAGTCCAAAGTAAACCCTGTAAAACAGGTGGTGGTCGAAAAAATAAAACAGTGGCAGAGGTGAATTCCTTGTTAAGAATCACTTGAACAAGTCCTTCACAAGTCCGTCGGCAAAGGCGTCCGCTGATCTAGCGATTCACCGACGTTAGTTTATCAGACACTCGCACTACACATTCATCCTAATACACTGCAAATAAGTACGTGGTCTTAGGCTAACCTTTTTCCAGTTTCTTCAATTGTTCACCCTACTTCCTCTTCATCCTCTCGTCTCTCTCCCGTTCGCTCCCTAATTCCTCATTGCTTCGTCGGTGAGTCACTTCTGTTAACTGAGCCGAGGCGTTAAACCGAGCTAATGTCAATCGATCAACTCACCTTCGCTTCCCGCACTACTCCAAGAGGGGGAGAATCACCACGGTGAGACAAATAAACACAGAAACGAACGATATTTACACAAAAACATAAACATTGGATGACAACATGTATTGGTCAGTGAATTTGGTCCAGGAAAAATGGAACTACAACTGGTCACGTGGCCCCTTCCTGTCATTATTATGGCAGTAAATGAGGGAGGAAAGGAGAGGAATGCAACCAGGAGGGTGCTGGGGTGCACTTGAAGCAGGTATGGTGATGTGTGTGTGTACACACCACCGCTCAGAACTGTTTATTTGAACAACTTATTCACCTATTTACATTCTACCCTATTTCTGATTAAATTATCTTACTCTTTCATTTAATCATTTTTCTGTCTTTATTAAACTAAATAAATTTCAGTTTAATTGCCTTTTAACTTTTAGGAACTAACTTGTTGTAATCCCTTTAATTTATTCCGGGCAACACTTGGAGAACATTTAACAATAGAGCTCAATATGGGGTATAGAACTAAATTCAATCAAGGTCTTTCCATTAATATACTTGCATGCATTTTTCTCAAAATAATTCCAATTGAGCCTATTAAATAATGTAATTTGCAAATCAGTTAAATTCAAATAGCAATAATATCAAAAATTTACAAGGCCCTTTGAATGCTGGGCATGTTATGGCATTACTCAATTGTAGAGCAATTCTCTTCGATCATTTCTGTTGTCAGTCCTTCAAGTTTTCCCAAACTGCAGCCAGTGGATTCCTGCTTAAAACTGCGGAAATAAAATACTGAATAGACAGGGTGGTTAATCCATCAATACACAACTACAACATTAATCGATCCACAAAATATTTTCAAGTTTAAACTTTAAAATTTTTGAATGCCCAAATTAAAAGCCATTGAAACAGTCAAAGTTTTTCACATTTATTTTAGTGTTTCAATTTTTGTAAGCGAACATACACAATCCATTACCTCTCTAGTGTACAAAACGAAACAATTATTCCTCTTTGTTAAACTACTGTAAAGAGGCAGTAAGTGGTATAAAGTGGTAAGTGGTATACTGTATATACCACTTTAAGTGGTATACTGTATATCAACATCTACCGTATTCAATGTCAAATTGAGATTACTTCTAGAGTAAAAATTAAAAAAAATAATAATAGTAATAATAATGCTGTTTGATTATACTTGCACACTTACCAGCCTTACTGAAAAAAAATAACCGGTAAGGATTTGAAACACACAAACACAATTGTTTATCACACCAAAACAGTTCACTCATGCAATAACATGATTAAATGTATAGTTCTTAATCTATACTATTTACTCATTTATGATATCCATTCATTTAGAATTGTAAATTTACTAATACTTCATGCAATTATGCCAATTCGTTACTGCTGTAACACTGCAGACTACCCTCTGTGGGATAGATAAAGGATTATCTTATCTCAACCAACAGATCACTTTGACACAGGAACACAAAAAGGAAAAATAAAGTAAATCTAAAAAGAATAACTCAAACTTTATAAACCAAAAACAAATGCATTTCTGTTCTTCTATGCATCACATCTGCTCTCCGTGATATCTTCAAAATATATTTTGTAAGCAATTTTTACAAATTTATATTGATCAATTCTGTCGTATCAATTTGGAATGCTTTGCGATAAAATATATAAACGAAGCACAAATTATAGTTCTGAAAACCAAAACTAATTATACTCCTCACCTTACCAAAATCGCATTAACAAAACCAACAGACACTTTTTCCAGCCACTTAAAACCTGCTATAACTCACCACACCACTGTGTTCAACATCACAATCATTTCTCTAAACACAATCCAACATTTTAAACCATTTCAATTCAATATCTATTCATTCTACTTCAGCATAGACTACTGTTGTTAACTGGCACTTAAATCCAATTTGATTTTAATTTAGTCTGCTAAACACCACTAGTAAACCATAATCACATAGTTCGCCATTTGACTATTAGTTAAATCATTCAGTTTTACAACTTACTTTGCTCCAAGTTCCATCCTAAACAAGGAATCCCAAATGCATCATATGCTACCTTTACCACTTTCATTGTCTTTCACAGCAACTTCCATAATTCTTTCAGTCTATCACTAACTTTACAGTTCTCTCTCGCCTTGCTGTAATTTTTTCAAATTAATTTAAAGCCTTACAGTATCCTTTCCAGCAATCCTACCAGATATTTTGATTATAACTACTTTTACACCAAGGACGTGAGAAACTAGTTTGACATGTTGTGTACAACACAACATACTATGCTTATCTCACGTTTATACATTTGCTTGTTTCATCAAGATTTTTATCAGCCAGGTAGCTAAACATACCCCAAGACACTGATAGAATATCTCCGAACTCATCTCATCCATAAGTGCTCCAGAGTGATGCATCGGCCAGGGGGTCACATGCCCCAGACACCGATTAGATCACACAGGATTCATGTGAAAGTGTATTACTGCAAATAGAGTCACACAATGGGCCCTGGAACTCCATCCTCTCCCTAACTATTCAAAACTTACTGAAACTAGTTAGAACATAAGTCGCATAGCTGGATTATCAGTACCTCCAAAAATAAAAAAAAATAAAAATAAAATTATATACAAAACAATAAATAAAAATTATAATAATCATTATTATCATTATTATTATTTGTTTTTTAAAAATACATTTATATATCTTTTTCAAAATCACATAAGAGTGTTTATTAGTCTATTAGTATTTATTTCCAAACCTGTGTCCCAATACACCGCATGACCAACAGGAATGGATGCCAACCTGTGTCCAAATACACCACAAGACCAACAGGTGGCTTTATTTATTATAATCAATTTTACTTTAGTTATTAATTTATTTTATTTTATTTTTACAACACCATAAGTTCCTCACCTCCCCTCAACGCTTTTGCTAGGAGGAAAAAAGAGAGAGTACCATTCGGCTTTTTTGCCCTCAACGATTTTGCTAGGAGGGATCAAGAAAAATCAATAATAATTATGTGTTCAATAATGTCGACTTATTATTAAATAACAATTTTTTTTTTTAATAAACAAACAAAAGCCACGATTCTCTTGATCAATGCAATATTGGCTACTTCCACGGTCCTCCAGATCGATATATCCACTGCCCTTTCCTAGCCTGCACAGCACGCAGCTGGCGACGCGTCTGTCTGTGGAGGGGGGGGGGGGATTTCTGAGTTTAACAAAGCTTCTTCAATGATCCTAAGATCTGTACAATCTATAAGCTTACTCAGAGCTATTTCCTTCACAATAGCTATTTCCTTCGATCTTCCCTGATCGGTACAATATCTAAGCTTACTCAACGCTTTTCCTAATAATTATAAAATCTCAGTAAGTCCTCACTTTAATTTGTTCAGAATCTCTGCTGGATCAGTCTGTCATGTCCAGATGACTCCTTCTTGGATGTCTTACGGTACAATCAAACTCAGGTCACAGGTACAATCCTACTATCCCTTACAATGTGCTTTCAAGCCCCCCTGGGGTTATCTTTATCTCCATACAAGATTGAATGAGGGTGAAATGTGATCTGGTTCTTCAATATTACAATTGACAATGTAGAGAAAAATTGTAGAGTGTAGAGTCTAGAGTGTAGAGTGTAGAGAATTGTAGAGTCTCTTTACATAAACTCTGGGGGGCTCCTTAAAAACGCAGAGGCAATGTTTTAAAACCATGTAACATACAAAAGGCTATCGTCCTCATTCAAATAGTTGATCATATGCATTTTTCTCTCACAAGGGGAACATTTGAAAGCAGTGTGTGTGTGTGTGGATTCGGTACTTCTGATTGATAATCGTCTACTTCTTAATTTACTGCTCTTAGGTCATATACTAATCAGTACTTGTCCTTGTCTGCTTTGAGGACTGATAGTAGAGGGGTGTTGCTAAGGGGTTTGGGTTCAGGTATAAGCACTCCATCTTTCAAAAGTCCCTCTATTGTTTAAGCAATTCCTTCCTCAGCTTGGTGTTTAAGGGGGTACTGCATTTTCCATGGTGGCCTGTTTTTAGCTTGACAGGTTGTGCAGATTTAATTAATCCTACATCCATGTCATGTGACCATAGATTAGCAGGTACTGAAGCCATCATTTCATCTTCCAAATTCAAGTTTTGGTTCGAGCATTCAGACACTTGTGGAAGCCTTACCACTTGGGGTTGTACTGGGCCTGATGCAGAAATCATTATCATTCACATTATCAATCACAATCATTATTATCCAAACGGTGCCATATTTGTTTATTCTGAGTTGGGTTATATGTAGTCTGAGAGGTTTCTTATATCATTGGGCCCAAATGTTTTGGTTTGTATCCTGGGCCTACGGAAATAGTAATGTGTGGACTACTATTCTTTATGTGGAAATCCTTAGTCAAATAAGGAGTGTTTTCTACCACAATGGCTGCTCCTTGATTACCCATTATAATGGAGCTGGTGACTAGCTGTACCTCCCTGGGTTGGTTTGCTAACTACAGTTCTGGTTGGGCTTTCATTCTTGAAATACCATAGAGTGCAGTGAAGAGGATCATGGGTGGTACTGCTTGAGGGAGATTTGCTTGTGTAAACCTGTCCCATTTGTAAATTTCTTCAGCAAATTGTTGATACATGTTCCCCAACCAATACACTCTGCCTCTTTATATTTTCTAATAGCCATTATGCCTCCCATAGGATTCTATGTATCTAACAGAAGACCTTGCGGGGTATATAGAATGGTACAGCCCAGTTTACATAGAGCATCTCCTTATGGAATATAATTGAGATTTTTTCCTTTCTCCAGCAGGGAGAGCTAGTGTCCTGAGCAGGCAAGCCTGAATCTGGTCAGGACCAATGTTGCATGAACCACTCCTTTTTTCTAATTGTTGGCATAGATCATGTCAGCTGCCTCACTTCCTCCTCCCTTCTCTGTTTATTTTGTCCTTCCTTCATTGCTGTGCCTTCAATCTGGCTCTCAAGGTCACACATCTATGCCTGTCACACAGGGTTTTACATTCCCATTTTTCCTTTTCCAAAATATCATCTGTTCCCTTCTTCAGCGCTTTCTAGATCCTTCATGTAACTTTCATTAGCTTCTCCTCCTTCTCCCTCCTTAATTTGTTCCTTGACATGTCTGTGGTATTATGTTGCCCCCCCATTTATTACTTTTGACTTTGTTTTGTAAGTTTTTCCTTAGATTCCTCAGATTAAAAGTATTTCCCTCCAGCTTGCCCCCTAGGCTCTCACATTGTTCCCTTAACTCTTCTTCGCTAGGGTACAGCCTTCCTGTTTGTTTTTCTGTGCGTATTTTTTAGTCTATTAACATGTTTAATTTTTTTATTGGCATTTGTGCTAAGTAGGGACGGCGTGGGGCTTAGTTTTTTTTTTTTTTGTTTTTCTATCATGTCCCTGATATTTTTTTTGTAGTGCTTCTAAGTTTGTCTCCCTGTCTTTTGAATAATATTATCACATGTAATTTTCTTGTATTTTTTTCCTCTCTCTTTTTTTCTTTTTTCCCTTGGAATCGGATGATTCTCTACAGGATGTCCATCTCCGGACACACATCAATTTCAAATGTTCCACTGCCCATGAGGTAGGGTTATTCTTTGTTCTTGTATTCCAATTTTTGGAACATTCTTGGATCTCTTTTGATAATAGGGTGTGTTGTTTTGCTTGTTTGTTTTCCCAACAGCAGTTGACACTTTTTTCGCTTCCATTATTTATATAGCCCTTAATAATTCTCTATTCTGTATTCTCTGTTTCTCCTTCTAACCAAGAAATAAAAGACAATTTTTATGTGCTTACTGGCACCATTCCCAGAGTTTGTTTTATAAACAATCTCCACAGTGGAATTCTCACAGAACACATTGTTTTCTCAGTTTCTCCCTGTTCTGAGTAAAAACTTTTTTTGTTTTTCCAAAAAACCTTATTAAAAAGGTCACTTCAAAGCTTTTTTAATTGTATGTTTTCTTAACCTTTCTATTCCCATTAGTTGCTTTTTATCGCTTTTCACCAATTTTTAGCCTGCTTTTATTTATTATTTGAATTTATTTGTGCTTTGGTTGGTTCAAACAGATCTGACGCTCACCCTAACAAGCCCACCTTATTTTGTTATTTTTCAGCTTTCCCAAGGGTCAGATGGCTTTAATGCTATTTATCCCAGGTATGGCTTCAAAGACTCATATAGTGGTTCATTTGTTCCCCAGAAGATGAGGTCTCCTGCAGAACAGACTAATTTGTCTAAGATGCCAAAATGCAGGATGAGAAGTGTCCACTCCTACCGGCCACATTTGGCACACATCTGTAACAAATGTGGAGATCCAGAAAGGGTGTGCTACTCCTCCCCGCCTGTCACTTCTTCAGAATTTATATAGTTGTTATTTTTGCCCTACTCTTTCTTCTATCGTTCTCCAAATTATGCCTACAAACAAAACCAGAAATACTGTTAAAAACAAACATGTGAATGGCGACCCCTTTCCTTGTTTGTTTCTTAATAATATCTTGTTCTATGGAATATCCCAGTTTCGGAGGCATACATCTTCTCTGTGTACTCCTATCTCTTCTTTTTGTTTGTTTTGGCAGCTGCCCAATTTTTCTCACTTCCTCCTGTAGTTTCCTCCAAGCCTTTATTGGCTATATTAAATATGAGTCTGCTTTTAAGAGGGTGAACTTTATTTTATTTCTCACGTTTCTCAACTCTGCTCATAATTTTAGTTATGCTTTTATAGCCCTTTGGCTTTTGACTCACTTGCAATTCACCAAGGATATCATAGCTCTCTAGCTATAATGGTACATCCAGACCACGTTTCCAGGACAAACAACCTGTAAATTCAATAACCAGCCTCAATATTACCTATTTATTCCCATGCTCAAACAGGCCTGAGGTTAACCTTTTAATCTTTCTACTTTCCCCTTTTCACCAAGGCAATTTTGGTTTGAAAATATTTTTTCCTCCATACATACCCTTTTACAATGTCTAGTCGTGGAGTATGTTCTTAGCAGAATATTCCAACATTTCGTGTGATTAAATAGTACTGCCTACCAGACGGAGTTATCTCTTCGGAGTGGCATTGAGCAAGAACGCAATGCTAAAACCGTTATTTCAATAATCAAAACAATGTACTGTGCAAATGATCTTCTGAGCACATTCTGTAACTATTCCACTACACTAACAGTCATAAGTCATAAACAAAACCAAAAGACACAGACATTGAGCTCTCTTCACTGGTGTAGCTTCATTTTCAAGCTTTGAGCCTTTCTTGACAGTTCAGCCGCATCCACCTCCATGATGATCTTTTGAATTTGCTTCAAAAGTGTAGTGGAGCTTTGTAGGGTACTACATATTCAAGGCATAAGAGTCCAAACTACATGCGATGCAAGGGCTACATTTTTGAGATTTTGAAGTGCCACCACTCTCAAGGACTACGACGTCAGAAGTTTTGCTGCAGTTTACAATCGTTCTTTTTGACACCTCATTGGTGTCATTAGGACATACACCAATCAGCTACAACATTAAAACCACCGACAGGTGAAGTGAATGACATTGCTCATCTCATTCCAATGGCACTTGTCAAGGGCTGGGAATATATTGGGCCGCAAGTGAACAATCAATTCTTGAAGTTATGTTGGAAGAATATGGGGATGGTAGCTCAGGAGGTAGAGCTGGTGGTCTAGTCATCTAAAGGTTGCTGGTTGGATCCCAGGCTCCTCCTGCTAGCAGGCTGTAGTGTCCTTGAGCAAGACACTTAACCCCTAATTGCTCCTGATGGCTGCGTCCGTCGGTCTTTGAACAATTGTAAGTCGCTTTGGATAAAAGCGTCTGCTAAATGACTAAATGAAAGAAGCCTATAAAAGAAAAAGGAAACATGGGCGAGGGTAAGGATCTGAGCCACTTTGAAAAGGGCCAAATTGCGATGGTAAGACGACTGCGTCAGGGCATCTCCAAAACGGCAGGTCTTGTGGGGTGTTCCAGGTATGAAGTGGTCAGTACCTATCAAAAGTGGTCCAAGGAAGGACAACCGGTGAACTGGTGACAGGGTCAAGGGCGCCCAAGGCTCATTGCTGCACGTGGTGAGCAAAGTCTAGCCCGTTCTGGGCCGATCCCACAGAACAGCTACTGTGGCACAAATTGCTAACAAAAGTTAATTCTGGCTATGATAGAAAGGTGTCAGAACACACAGTGCATCATAGTTTGCTGCGTATGGGACCAGTCAGAGTGCCCCGCTGACCACTGCTGAAATCGCCTACAATGGGCGAATAGAGCAATGGAAGAAGGTGGCCTTGTCTTCTGAATCACGTTTTATACATCATGTGGATGGCCAGGGTTAGGGTCCGATCTGATGGAGCATCTGTGGGATGTGCTGGAACAATAAGCCCGACCCATGGGGGCCCCACCTCGCAACTTCGAGGACTTGGAAGGATCTGCTGCTAACGTCTTGGTGCTGTTACAGAAATTAAAGGGTTGCTTTAATCTGCAGTTTGTCACTCGAGTGGTTTTAAATAAAGAGGAACACAGACGTTGGTTTTGACTTGATCAAGGGTCAGATCAGAGATTTGCTAAGGAGACTCTCTGAGACTAACAGTTTATTTTCAGGGAGTCAGAGAATATATGGTCAGTTCCACGTCACAGATACGGAAAATATACAGTCAGCTCGACCTCACAAATACAGAGAAAATAATGAGCTGAGTGATGGTGAGGTAGCATGGACTAGCTGACCTGAGTGCAGGAAAAATCACCAACAAATCTTTCTTCTTAATTTCCGCATTTGCACGGATATTGTTTGACAAATGAGAACTGATACATTCAACTTAATTGACTCACTTTATCCCAACATAAGCTAAAGAAGTTCATGTACACTTTCTGCATGCAAAGTACATTCTACACAATGCTATCACATTTTTCTAAAGACATGAAACAACTGTGTAAAATACACAAAAGATGCTTAGATAAAAATAACAGATGGCAAGGCTCCTTTTTTTCAGTGAATGCCACAATAAAAATGTAAAAATATGGCAGGATAAACCTAAAATGTTAAAGCCGTATAAACCTAAACAGAATAAATAAACAACAAAGCTTATAAACAAAAATCAACAGTGAAAAAGTAAACATACAACTCTGTATTAACAACTTCACACAATATTTTTATATATATTTTTGAATGAGTTGTGTAGTCTGATGGAGGCAGGGAGAAAAGACCTCCGGTAGTGCTCCTTGGAGCTCTGGTTCTCTCAATCTGTTGCTGAAGGTGCTTCTCTACCATGCCAGTGTCATGTTGGGGTGGGAGGGATTGTCCATGGCGGCCAATAGTTTGGTCCTAGTCCTTCTATTGGCCAACCCCTCCACAGAGTCCTGGCACTGAGGACTGAACCAGCTTGACAAGCTTGTTCATTCTCTTAGCATCAGCCATCTTGACGATGCTGCCCCAGCACACCACTGAATAGAACACCACACTGGCAACTACTGACTGGTAGAAGAATGTTCAGTTGAGTCCTGCACACTCCAAGTGGGAGGACGTGAGCCTCCACAGGATATAAAGCCCAGTCCAGTCTGTTGCCAGACAGATTGGAAGTGTTGTGTCTGTAGTCCGAGATGTAGAGTATGAAGAGGAACAGAGCCAGAATCAACCCCTGTGGAACACCACACAGTTCAATACACATCCCTACAGCTGCACAAACTGCAGCCTGTTGGTCAGATAATCCGTAATCCGGGAAACAATGGGGTTGTCCACCTGCATCATCAGTAGATTATCCGCAAGTAGCAGAGGCTGTATAGTGGTAAAGGCACTTTAGAAATTCAGATGGCATCAACCACACCAATGTTTGCCTGGTAGGCAAAGTGCAGGGGATCAAGAGGTGACTCCACCAGGGGTCGCAAGTGTGAAAGGCAGGGTTTTCATAATGTGAGATGTTAATGCCACTCCACTTGTCTGTTGTGGGTCATTAGGCCTCTTCTTGACTCCCGGGACTAGGCACAATATTAAAGCACACACACACACACACACACACACACACACACAGACACATATGCAAACACACATATATATATATACATACACATATATACGCATACTATATATATAGTACTGGATTTTTATATATATGTGTACATACATATATATATATATATATACATATATTTATATACATATATATACTGTATATATACATACATATACATATACATATATACACATATATACACACATATACAGATATATACACATATATATATACACACATATACATACACACACACCCACATATACATATATCTAGCCACAGAGAGCTCGCTGACATGATGGAGAGAAGGAAGGTAAAGGTGCTATGTGTACAAGAGACCAGGTGGAAGGGGAGAAAGGAGTATTGGAGCCAGGTACAAACTGTTCTACCATGGAATGGATGGCAGGAGAAATGGGGTAGGGATAGTCTTGAAGGAAGAATATGTCAAGAATGTTTTGGAGGTGATGAGAGTGTCGGGCAGTCGAGTGATGAGCATGAAGCTGTAAATCGATGGGGTGATAATGAATGTGGTCAGTGCATATGCTACAAGTTGGGTGTGAGATGGAAGAGAAAGAAGAATTCTTTAGTGACAAGAAGATGTATACTGGGGCAGAGTATGCCCAGAGACACTTGAAAAAAGGGGAATACTTTCCCTGTACATCAAATGGAAACCCTGGTTGCAGTCCATTCGACCCATCGAAAAACCCATACCACGTCACCCTAAACTACCCCAGATCTTGCTAGGCTTTCATTGCAAACTAAGAACCAACTGCAGTGGTACGCCCTATTTGATTACTTGCAACCACATTTTACAGCAAGTAATTCCTAACATTCAAATTCAATGTGACTCGATTATTTTTCAACAAGTTAGGAACAGACCTAAAGTGTAATCTAATACTTTAACACCACATTTAACAGCGAGATATTCCACTCGCTCGCCTTCGCCGTCCCAGACTACACACTCACGTTTTATTTGGATGTTTCTGAAAAATTATTGGAATTGGTATAATAATAATAATAATTAATATAATAATAATAATAATAATAATAATTATAATAATTATAATAATAATAATTGGAATAATACAAATAATTATGGCGGATCATATGGATCCTCTTCTAGTTTTTCCTCTGAAGGTCTGATTTCCATGGCTCTAAAATTGTGTGTGTGTGTGTGTGTGTGTGTGTGTGTGTGTGTGTGTGTCTGTGGAGGTTTAAGTCAAAGGAAGGCGCCCCTGGACCTCACCCGCGTGGATCACGCATTGTACTATGGTATCCAAACTGTTCTGGTAGTCTCTCTCACTCTCCTTAACGATACAGGACCACGCCAGAGAGCGAATCAACCCACCTGTAAGGCTGTAAGTCTCCGACTGGGTCTGGCTGAAAGCGATGAAAAGAAAGTTATAAGTCTCTGATGGCATAATATATGCAGCCAATTAAGATTGTTTGTTTTAAATGTTATCTGGGAAGAAGTTAAATGTTTTATATTTTGTTTCTCGTGTTAGGGTAAGATTCTATTAGGTCGGGAAAGGTCCAGCAGTAGGATCCGATGGGTCGACCAGTCTGTGTTGTTATTTACCTTCTTCCCCTTTATTAATTGGCTTTCATCATTCATTATGAAGAGTTTATAGAAAATCTCTGAAGGAAGTGGACGGAGGCCAGGTGGATGGGACCATTCCGAGTGGTCCAGACGACCACCCACTCTGTATTAACCAATGTGTTGCTTTGCTCGTCCACGATGACTGCATCTAGTTCACCAGGGTTCAGGAGAGAAAGATCAAAACAGTGGAGTCAGCACACCTCGCATGAGGTTAAGAGCTAAAAAGCTGCGAGATCCAGTATCACACCCAGGGAACCATTGATCCTAAGAAATTACTCTTGTCCTTTTTGTATACTCTGTATCTTTTGTTTGCTCTTTTATTGTAAATGGTCTAGGTTGTAAGTGAATGCCATCCGCATGTTCAATAATACAGATGTTGGCAGTTTTTCCCTGCTGAGACAAATTAGGTTTTCCCTGCCAATCACTCTTGGAACCATGCGTCATTGTTTTGTTTTGTATTTTTTGATTACTGTTTTAGATTGACCTCATGTTTAATGAGGTCAAAAGGGGAATTGTTTGAAATAATATGGCGTTTTTTTAAATAATATGGCGTCTCTGGTTGGAAACAGTTCTTTGTGACCAGTTGCACACATGTTGTTTCTTGTACTTTTCCGATTGCGTGCATATTGTTCATGTTGTTTTGCACGTGCAAGCTATGGGAAAGGGTAGTGGAGGCTAGGTTAAGAGGAGAGGTGGGGATCAGCCAGCAGCAGTATGGAATGCAATGTTTAAGAATGCTGATGGAAAAGTACAGGGAAGGCCAGAGGGAGTTGCACTGCGTCTTTGTGGATTTAGAAAAAGCATATGGTAGGGTGCCGAGAGAGGAAGTGTGGTATTGCATGAGGAAGTCAGGGGTGGCAGAGAAGTACATAAGAGTGGTACAGGATATGTATGAGGACAGTCAGATAGTAGTATCACATGGGGTTTCCTCCACCTAACATCAGTAAGGACCCCCACGAAAAACATGCACACATCGTCTGACCAGCGATGGACACTCGTCACCAGGTCCCCGGGCGCGTCCACGAATGCTGCCCACTGCTCCTGGCTGCGTCCCCGGAGGAAGGACAAGCCAAGGATGGGTTAAATGCAGAGGCCTCATTTCACCGGCCACCATCCAAAGCATGTGCATGTGTGTGTGTGTGCGTGCATGTGTTGTAGTGTGGTGTGCTGTGTGAAAATTAAAGATTCTTCTTCTAAGTAAGGTGTGCAGTAGGCGTGACGAAGGCATTCAAAGTGGAGGTGGGATTGCATCAAGGATCAGCCCTAAACCCGTTCTTGTTTGTAATGGTGATGGACAGGTTAACAGATTAAATCATGCAGGGGTCACCGTGGACTATGATGTTCGCGGATGACATTGTGATCTGTAGCGAGAGTAAGAGAGATTGCATCAAGGATCAGCCCTAAACCCGTTCTTGTTTGTAATGGTGATGGACAGGTTAACAGATTAAATCATGCAGGGGTCACCGTGGACTATGATGTTCGCGGATGAGATTGTGATCTGTAGCGAGAGTAAGACAGAATACATGTGCCTGAATGGGAGGGAGGGTGGCGAAAAGCTGGGAATGCAAGGAATGGAGACGGATGACTTCAAGTACTTGGGCTCGACCATCCAAAGTAGCGGAGAGTGTGGGAGAGAGGTGAAGAAGAGAGTACAGGCAGGGTGGAGTTGGTGGAGAAGAGTGTCTGCAGTGATCTGTGACAGAAGAGTTCCAGCAAGAGTGAAGGGGAAGGTCTACAGGACGGTAGTGAGACCAGCTATGTTGTACGGTTTAGAGGCGGTGGCACTAACAAAAAGGCAGGTGGCTGAACTGGAGGTGGCAGAGTTGAGGATGTTGAGACTTTCATTGGGAGGGATGAGGATGGACAGGATTAAGAATGAGTACATTAGAGGGACAGCTCAGGTTGGACAGTTTGGTGGAAAAATGAGAGAGGCCAGATTCAGATCGTTTGGACATGTGTGTAGGAGAGATGAGAGTTACATTGGGATAAGGATGCTGAGGATCGAGCTGCCAGGCAAGAGGAAAAGAGGAAGGCTAAAGAGAAGGTTTATGGATGTGGTGAGGGAGGACATGCAGGCAGTTGGTGTAAGGGAGGAAGATGCGCATAACAGAAGGTATTGGAGGCAGATGATCTGCTGTGGCGACCCCTAACGGGAGCAGTCGAGAGAAGACGATATGTATGTATATATACAGTATATATGTATGTATGTATGTAACAGTATATGTATATGTATATATACGTATTTATGTATGTATATGTACGCATATGTAAGTATATGTGTCTATACATATTTACATACATATACTGTATAAATTCACATATATACCTACATACATACACAGTATATATTTTTTATGTGTGTATGTATATATATGCATGTGTGTATTTATATGTATATACCACACACACACACACACACAGTTCAAAGTGTTTTATTTGTCAAGTGTAAAGTACATCACAAGGTCATTCGGTACAATGAAATTCTTGGGGCATGACAGGCAACAACTGCGTAGTGGGCATGAAAAGATAAAACTATATATATTTGAATTAAATAAGAGTCGAATATCAAAAAAAAGAAAGAAAAAAGAGTAAGATACGATGTTACAAATACAGGCAAGAGGTCACAGTGTATGTACATAAAATGAAAATAAAAAAAAAATAAGAAAACATTTTTAGTTTCCGTTTTAGGATTACTAAAATGGAAACTAAAATAATTGGAACATTGCAGCAGTTCCAACAGAAATAGATCTAGTTGCCAAGACGCTGACCTCCTCTCTGTAGGAGGACTCGTTGTTGGAGATGAGACCTAGGATGGTGGTGTCGTCCGCAAACTTCAGGATGGTGTTGGTGCTGCGCGTGGCCACACAGTCATGTGTGAATAGGGCCTACAGGAGGGGACTGAGTATGCAGCTCCGGTGCTCAGGGTCAATGCAGAGGAGGAGAGATTTCCCATTCTCACCACCTGGGGTGTGCCCATCAGAAGTCCAGGATCCAGTTACAGAGGGAGGTGTTAAGACCCAGGATCCTGAGCTTGGGAACAAGATTAGCGGGCACAATTGTGTTGAATGCTGAGCCGTAATATACAAACAGCATCCCCACTCCTGTGTTGCTCTTGTCCAGGTGGGAGAGGGTGGTGTGCACTGCCAGGGCGATGGCGTCGTCCGTAGATCTCTTCGGGCGATATGCAAATTGAAGGGGGTCCAGGGTGTCAGGAAGGGAGGAGCGGATGTGGGTTCTGACTAGCCGCTCGAAGCACTTCATGATGGTAGAGGTCAGTGCTATGGGGCGATAGTCATTCAGGCAGGTGATGGGTTGTTTCTTTGTTGTTCGTTTAGGGAAGTTTTTATATCCACGAGTGCATCGCGGCCGTAAGAGATAACTGCCGATGCTTTTTTGGCGGACATTATGATAAGAAACGGAAAAAATACTAAAATGTGCAAAAGTCGACGGAGCGCCGGCGCAGGCAACCACAAGGGGCGGCGCATCTATCACTATCACGCTATCGCTATGACTTGAGACAGAGGAAAAAATAAATCGTACTGTTTCCAGATGGGATTTACTCAGAGAACACTACGAGCAGAAGAGGAAGCAGGGCGCCATGGGAGGAGCAAGATCAGCTACGACTGTCCCTCGTCCACATTCATGCCAGCCAGCCGAACCTCAAGATACATCGAGGGGACAAGCCAGTAGGAGTTATACGGAGAAAAGGACTACCTTGAAAGAAAGGAATACATTCCAGCAGCGGGGTTCGCAAAGATGACGCCAGAGCAGAAGTCTCATAAAGAGACAGCAGAAGTGACCAGGAAGTGATGATGGCCACCAAGCAGCTGGTGACCCTGGAGAATGCCTACATCTATACCAAAATTCAGGATGTTCCCTACCTAGTAGACTCCGGGGCAGAGGTATCCATAACCCGCGATAAGTTAAAAATAGAAGGATATCTCATGGTGAAGCAGGCGGAGGAGACAAAGAGAAAGGTAAATTATGGCATCTGGAAAGGTACCATATGGGTGTTAGGACCCCACAACCTGATTACGACAAGAGACTTGGCAGATATACGGCCGAGAAAGCACAGAGTTCCCGTAGCAGAAAAGTTCATGCAACTCCATGCAAGATTGAACTGGTACAAGCCTGTGGACTTGCCTGAGGTCACGAAGGAGAAAGTACGAGAGAGAGACCTCTCAAGTGTGGGGAAGGAGAGACTGCAGGAGATGCTGTCAAAGGCGCAGGTTGCATGGTTTAAGAACGACTGCGGCAGGATGGATCCGAAATACACCCATATGATCGAGGGTGGGGTGCACCCTCTGGTGCGCCAATACCCCCTGAACCCAGGAGCAGTGGAGAAGATAGAGCTGCTGGCCCTGGGGATCCTCAGGGAGGAGCTGAATCTGATCACCAACAGCCCAATTCAGGCCGTTAAAAAGCCTGAGGCGAGGAGACCAGTGGGAGAGGCCGGAGACCAGTGATCAACTTCAAAGTCCTAAATCGTTGGACCATAGCCAAGAGAGCCAGCCTGATCAACCCGCAAGGCACGCTGATGACATTACGGGTCAGAAAATACAAATTCTGTATTGACCTGGCCAATGGATTTTTCAGCCTGCCGCTTGCCCGGACCTCGCAAGCCAAGACAGTGTTTACCCACAAAGGAAAATCATACGTGTGGGAAAGACTCCCACGATCATTTATATTGAATGAGGACAAAGGCCTCTACCTCCAGAGGAGGAGTTTTTTTAAAACACTGTCTCTGTTTTCCCAGGACCCCCCCCCCCCCCAACTTTATGTCAAGAGAAATGTTCTTTCTCTCTACGTCAATTCTAACATGGAAGAACAGATCACATTTGGCCCTGTAAGGAGATGAAGAATAACCACAAGGAGCCCGGAAATGCATTGTAAGGGCCTGTAATCCGCGTCCACCAGGTCATTTACAAGTTCCTGTGAATTCACTGTTTGATGTAACATCCAGGGAACCAGTTGAGGGACACAGACTTGTAAATTACTTGACCCAAGTCACACCCTCTGTTGTTGTATAAAGCCCTCTTGATCAGAAATAAGATTAGACTGGTCTGAACACTGCTTTGGAGCAGTACTGAATCTCTCTTTAGTCTGCAGAATAAATAATCTTGAATATTCTCAGTTTTGTTTTCTTGTAGCGGGCAGATAAACCTCACCAATCATTGCAGAAGAATTTCTTCCACAGACCCTACAAGGACAGCTGAGGAATAAGAATTGGACCAGGTCGGCAGCGGATTGATAACATTTGGAAAATCTTCGAAAGACAATCCTGACCAGCGGGTAAAACTCAAGCCGTGATGCCTGGAAAGCAGGCTGGAGGCTTAGGTTAGCTGTGAAGATGACAGTGGTGAAAGTCAGCAATGACGAAGGGGATTAATCATGCTATGGAGTTATATACTAACACCTATAGAGCATAAGTTCCTGTCCGAGGAGAAAGAGCTGGTGCTACTGGCTTAGTACTGGAAGAATCTGAAGGGGCTGGCCCAGGGGCAGGGGATTGAGTTCCTTACCTGAAGCCAAGTGCATCAGTTTCTGAGGAAAGATACGGTGGAAAGTACGAAAGCTACCAACACCAGGTGGAGGAGATGAGGAGACATCCTACTGGACCCAGACCTGGAGATAAGGCCGGTGGCCACTGCTAAACCGAAACCATCAAAACCTAACGTGACAAACACAGCCGTAGGAGTGGAAGCTGTACACCGACAGCTCGAAGAAAGGATGAGATGAGAAACCCTACTCGGGCTTCATCCTCTGGGAAAAGGGGAAAGAGGTCAGAAAGGAAAGGACAAGTCCTAGGTACAGCACAAACGGGGGAAGTCTCAGCAGTCCTGTAAGAATTGCTGGAGTTGGAGAAAAGGAAGATAAAGAAAGCAAGGCTGATTACCGATTTTACTGTGCCGGGGCTCAGTAAAAGAGGATTTAGAGATCTGGCAGGAAAACTGGTTCGAGGGAGCGAAAGGAAAAGAAGTAGCTCATCAAAACCTTTGGAAGAAGATCACCGAGCTGAGATTGAACTTAAACGTGGAAGTGATCACATCATCAAAGAGCCCACACCACAGAAAGAACACATTGGCGAGGTAATGCTGAGGTTGATCACTATGGCCAGCTCTGCAGAATCATTGTCGTCGGCAACGAGAGGTGGGGAAAGACGCCTAAGGGACAGGCAGTCTTCCCACCAGAAGACGTGGAGGTGGTGGCACAGGCCCTGCATGAAAATGTGGCTCCATGCGGGCATGCCACCCACACGAAAATAATTGGAGAAACTGCAACTTTGGATTCCTGATGGCAAGTCCACCAGGTTCTCAAAGACTGTGGAGTATGTGGTCAATACAATGCAGGGGGATCAGGACAGCAAGTGGATAGCCAAACGATCAAGAGCAGCATTCCCTGAGGGTCGGTCTCCATGGACATAGCTGGACCCCTGGGAGTTAATGGGAAGAAAGGGGGTGCTTGTGGATTCTATGTCTGAATAAGTGGTGGTGAAGCCAGTTGGCAGAGCTAACGGCACGAGAGTCGTGGGAATGTTGGATCAAACCTGTAGCATTCTGGGAGTGCCTAAAGAATTTAGAACAGATAATGGGACTGTAGTGCTTTCGCTACACAAGGTCCTTCCCAAGGACACATGACACGGGGTTTAGCGGGGTTGAAGCGCCGGACCGACAAGTTTTATTCCACACAGTTTATCAGACAAGCTCCAGTGAGGATCGTACAATGAATATCAAACTTTCATGGACGGCTTCTACCGGGACTCCCTTATAGCGCTCCCGCACCGTCCCTCCATCTCTGCACAGCAAGACAAGACAGACAAGACATTTTCCCAGCTGCTGTAATTGGCCACAGCTAGCACCGAGGCGGGGAGTGTCAGTCTACCACCCTGACTTCCCCTCGCCTCCCAGATGCCGCACGACCACGCCCCCGAGTCTGCCAGACACCCCCAACACCCGACTTTGGCCTGAGAGCCGTCCGGCCACCCCCCTCCTGTGGGTGGGTAAGGAAGTGGGCTACCACCATATGCGCCCCCAGCCTATGGATCACCTTGAACTTAAAGGACTAAAGAGCCAGGTACCAACGGGTGATCCATGCATTGGTGTCCTTCATGCGGTGGAGCCACTGCAGTGGGGCGTGGTCCGAACAGAGGGTGAAAGGGCGACCCAGGAGGTAGTAGTAGTAGGGTGTCGGCCGCCCACTTGATGGCTAGGCACTCTTCCTCCACTGTACTATATTTGGTCTCCCAATCCGCAAGTTTCCTGCTTATGTAAAGGACCGGGTCGACCCCCTCCACCTGCTGGGACAACAGTGCCCCCACCCCTCGGTCCGACGCGTCAGTCTCGAGACAAAAAGAGAGAGTAAAGTCAGGTGTATGCAATACTGGTGCCCCTCAGAGGGCCATCTTAATCCTCTAACACTCGCTGACACGGCTCCATCCACTGGACCGGTTCTGACACACTCTTTCGAGTTAAATCGGTTAGAAGGGTGGTCAACTCCGCGATGAATCTCCGGTAGTAACCGGCCAGCCCCAGGAACCTCTTTACCTCCTTTTTCGACTTGGTGCTGGCCGCAATCGCCACGGTCTTATCTACTTGGAGGCCAGCCCCCCACCCAAGTGGTACCCCAAATACCAGACCTCCTTCCGCCCAACTGCGCACTTCTTAGGGTTGCTGGTCAGGCCCTCCTGCCTCATGCCGTGTGCGGGCACGGAACCTGGTCCATGAATCTCTGAAAGGTGGCTGGGGCCCCGAACAACAACGGAAGTGAAACAAATTGGTACAACCCCTGCAGAGTGGAGAAAGACGATTTTTCCCTGGACTCTGGAGACAAGAGAATCTGCCAGGAGCCCTTGGTTAGATCCAGTGTCAGAAAAAATTGAGCCGTGCCTAACCGGTTTAGTAGCTCATTGACCCGGGGCATTGGGTACGCGTCAAATTTGACACCTCGTTCACCTTCCGGTAGTCTACACAAAACCGGACTGTCCCATCGGGCTTGTTAACTCTGTCATGTGAAAGGGCCAGGGTCTCATTGGTAGATTTTGGGCCTCTGGGCCCAGCTCGTCTCTCCTGATCACCACGCCTTTTAGAGGTTGAGTTAATATACCTGAGGCGCCCCTCGCCTGTCAGTTCTTTCAACCATATAATCCACCTCCCCGACTCGCCGTGTGACCACAAAGGGCCCTCGCCGCCTGGCAAGTAATTTAGAGCTGGATGTTGGAAGTAAGACTAACACCCTATCTCCCAGTGAAAACTGTCTCAGTCATCCCCCTGTCATGGAGTTTCCGCCGCCGTTCCTGGGCCTGGAGCAAATTCTCACGTGACAAGTGGCCCAGCGTGTGGAGTTTTGCTCGCAGGTCCAGAACATACTAAATTTCATTCTTACTGGTGCTCGGCCCTTCCTCCCAGTGTTCCTTAATAAGGTCTAGCATCACACGGGGTCTCCTTCCAAAAAGGAGTTCAAAGGGAGGGAATCCCGTAGAGGCCTGTGGAACCTCCTGTACAGCAAACAGAGGGTCCAACCATGTATCCCAATTACGGCTTTCGTCGTGTACAAACTTATGAACCATGTTCTTCAGAGTCTTTTTAAACCGCTCCACCAGGCTGTCGGTCTGGGGGTTGTACACGCTGGTCCAGATTGACTGGACGCCCTATAGCTCATAAAGTTCCCGAAGTGTGCATGACAAAGGAGGTGCCATAGTCGGTCCGGATTTCTTTCTGAATCGCCACCCGGCGGCCCTCAAGTCATTGAGGTTCTGGGGTACAGAGTGACGAGCCTCAACACGGCGACTCAGCTGATCCCATAGGTTTTCTATAGGATTCAGGTCTGGAGAAAGAGCGGGCCACTCCATTTGAGGTACCCCAGTCTCCAGCAGCCGTTCCCTAATGATGCGACCTCGATGAGCTGGAGCATTGTCGTCCATGAAGATAAAATTAGGCCTGTGTTGTTCAGGCACAATGACTGGATTAATGATGTTATTCAGGTAGTATGGGCTTGTCACTGTACCATTCACAAAGTGTAGGGCAGTTCTGTATTGACTATACACACCTGCCCACACTAATACCACCACCACCAAAGGCTCGTCTGGTGACAACAGTGGCTGATGCGTAGCGCTCTCCTTGACGTCTCCAACATCGTTGGCGGCCATCATTTCTACTCAACGTGAATCGACTTTCATCAGAGAACAGCACTGAGGCCCACTGGTGCCTCGTCCAGTGTAAATGCTCCCTGGCCCATGCAAGACGATGATGCATGCGCCTGGTGGTGTGGTCAGGTACCCTTGCAGGTCGCCTAGCACGCAGACCACGCTGATGTAAACGTCTGACGTGACACTTGGGTGCCTCTCACCCCCCTTAAATGTGCCTGGAGTTGAGTGGCATTCATCATCCGGTTCCGCAGGGCACTGTTCACAATGAAGCGGTCATCAGTGTGGGATGTGGCCAAAGGATGTCCACTTCTATGCCTTTCTGTGACTCTTCCAGTCTCTCTGTATCTCTGTTGCAACCTGCTGATGACACTCTGTTACACTTTAAGCTCAGTGGCCACTTCCCTCTGAGAACATCCTGTTTGAAGCCTCACAATGGCGAGGTACTGTTGATCAATTGTTAGGTGTCGTCTTGGTCTCATGATGGCAAAATGTGAACAGCATGATGAAGAGGACTGTTTAAATACCAATTCTAATTGAACCAGGAAATGTATTGGTCGATTCATGGATCAAACACCTGTTGTGAATTTTGCCGTTCAGCTCCTTGTTAGAGATCAGCAAGTTGTGCAAAAAGTACTGAAACATTGAACAGTTGGACATGTGCATTCAAAAGTTTAGAGAATGTCAAATTAAGTTCACCTGTAAAGGTTATAGTGCATTTTAGGTTCATCCTGAAATTTCACCCAAAAGCCGAATATATTTATTTAAAACACATATATATTGTTGGATGTAGTATAGCGCACAAAATGGCAGCTGATAGAAATGACAGGGCATTTTACTTAAAATGGCGCCCGAACATGGAAAATGTATCTTTATGACATCTCTCATCCAAATAGCCTTTATGACGACTTGCCTAGGAGGAACTATATAGGAGTGTGTCTAAAAAGACACGGGGGGACTCTCTCTGGCTCGCTCTCTAGCTTGGTCGCTCTTGCTTTGGGCTCGTCTCCTTGTCTTTGTCATTGTGCCAATAAAGGATCCATTATGCATCGCATCCGTCTCCATCTTATTGAAGAATCTCCCGACATCAACCAATCTGGGAGGGATCGGTTTCCCAGATCCCAACAGTTTTGAGAGCTCGTCCGGGATTTGAGACCCTAAATCTCTAACTCAGATAAAAAGGCCAAGTTCAACCACACGTCCGTGCTACGCCCATGCGCACACGCAGACGAGAGACCCCCAATCCTCCGCAACGCGGACAAAAAGGCCAAGTTTCTTGTTTCCCATATATGTTTTCATAAATGTCCTGTAAAACGGCTCATATACTTATCAATTAAATTTATAAACGTCCTGGGCAAGGCTCATAGATTTTTATCAATTGACTATGGGGCAATCTTATAAACATCCTAAAAAAGGCTCATATATTTTTATCAATCCATTATGGGGCACATTTAGAAATCTCCTATAAAAGGCTCATATTTTTATCAAAGTCCGTAGACAGGCTCATACAAACAGTCGTTACCAGAGGGGCACGAGGGAACAGGCCGGCTACCACTTCACGACATATGTACTGGTCAACAGACCATGTATGGACGTAATGCCCTATTCTGGGACCTAATCAGCAAGCTTCTACAGCTTCCTAGGGAAAACTGCGGCAGACTACTGGGGGTTCTATCCCAGTCCCACAAAAAGTTTTAATACATATCCGTGTGTTTCACAACCAGCGCACAGCATTGCATAAAAACATACATTGCATACATTGCATCCATCTCAATCGTTGCTTAGCTTTAATTTCTCCCTCCCGGACCCCCTTTCACTTCCGACTCGAAATTTGAAAAAATGTCCAATTTGCACGGGTTCGATGAAACAGGCCAGTGCTTACCTTTAGATGTGGGTGACCAAAGTCATCCGTAGGCAAAGGTCCGGGGCAACTTTCGGTCCGTCAATCTCTAGAATCTCCTCGACATCCCGGACGAGCCCCCAAAACTGTTGGGATCTGGGAAACCGATCCCTCCCAGGTTGGTTGATGTCGGGAGATTCTTCAATAAGATGGAGACGGATGCGATGCATAATGGATCCTTTATTGGCGCAATGACAAAGATCAGGAGACGAGCCCAAAGCAAGAGTGACCTAGCGAGAGAGAGGGTCTTTTTAGACACACTCCTATATAGTTCCTCCTAGGCCAGTCGTCATAAAGGCTATTTGGCAAGTCGTCATAAAGGCTATTTGGATGAGAGATGTCATAAAGAGACATTTTCTATGTTGGGCGCTATTTTAAGTAAAATGCCCTGTCATTTCTATCAGCCGCCATTTTGTGCGCTATACTACATCCAACAATCCCCCTTTTGACCTCATCAAATATGAGGTCGCTCTAAAACAGTTATCACAACAAATATTAACCATGGGGAAAGCAAATACAACGTCGTAATGACATGTACAACAAACACTACACAATTCATGACAATGCATGGCACCAGGAGTGATTGGCAGGGAAAACCCCATTTGTCTTAGTGGGAAAACCTACCAACATCTGTATTAGTAAACCCGAGGATGGCATTCGCTCACCACCTGGACCATTTTTAACAACAAAATCTTCAACAAACTGCACAGATCTAACTCTCTCTAACCTTATACTTAACTGTTACTACCCTTATACTAAACTTAAACACGTATTAACCTTATACTAAACTTAAACATTTATTAGCCTTACACTAAACTTAAACTTCCTAAATGAGCAAACAAAAAGTACGGAGTGATTTTCTTATGGAGCAGTGTCTCCCTGGGTGTGATACTGGATCTCGCAGCTTTTCTGCTCTTAACCTCATGTGAGGTTAAGAGCAGAAAATCAGAAGAGGAAACAGAAGAGGAAACAGCTGGGGTCCCATCGAGTTGGACAGTCTGCTTCTGGGCGGGGAATGGTGATCGGCCTCGCTCCTTTATGACCTTGAGGGGAAAGGTTACCAGCACATTCACCCTCGCAGCTAACAGTGAGTGCCTTGAATCGGCGGCTGCCACCCGTTCTTCAGGGGTCGGGCGGTGTCGTGGTGCTGTTAAGATCTGGTCGTTGGCCGTCGTGGTTAGATGCTGCGGCGCACTGACTCCAGTGATACCACGTGTCCCCTTTTCCCTCGAGCCGAACGACGCGGGAGGTGCGCTCGGTGACCCGATGTGGTCCCGTCCACTGGGGGTCCGCTTGATGACCCTCAGCAGGACCCACTCCACCGTGGGTTGTTCGGAGTTACCCGGGCCTCCCCTCGTCTCCTCTACCTGTGAGACAAAACAGGAAACAAGAGCTCGCAGCAACACATTGGTTTATCATAACGGTCCGGTCCACCTGGCCCCCGTCCACTTCTTTTTCAGCGCTTTCAACCAGACCCAGTCGTAGACTCTTACAGCCTTACCCGACAGTGGGGGAATTCTCTCTCCAACGTGGTCCTGTATCTTTGAGGAGAGAGAGAGAGAGAGAGAGAGAGAGAGAGAGAGAGAGAGAGAGAGAGAGAGAGAGAGAGAGAGAGAGAGAGAGAGAGAGAGGCTCTGCCAGAGCAGTTAGGATACCATCGTACACTGTGTGCTCCACGCAGGTGAGATCCAGCGGGTGAGGTCCAGGGGCGTCCCCCTCAGACCCACCGTGGCCAGACTCTCGAACCTCCTTCCTGTGCCATAAGTTAAATGGGGCCGCTGTTAGTGGATGCCCTAATTGACATGAGAGCTATCGGAAAGGCTTCTACCCAAGTTAGATTTGAGTCTGCGCAATCCTAGCCATTTTGGCCTTAAACGTTCTATTTGCCCTTTCTACCTGCTCATCTAGGGGTCGGTTTACCTCGAAAAAAAACCTACATTTTGGATTGAATCCTTTACCTAAAATTTAATGGCTTAAAATATAATGCCAAGCCTTTTTTCTAAAATGCATGCTTGTCCTATAATTTTATGCTGATTTTTTTTTTATATTCTGTCTTTTATTTAAAACATCTGTTCCTTATCCAGACATCGATAATTTGATATAGTCAATATGCACAGTTCTGTTAAAAAGGTTTGTGCCCACCTTATTTTCATGAGCGCGCTCTCGGTGTCTGGACAGGTCTGGATGTTGTCTAGGGGTTTCTTTTGTCTATAACAAATTGTAATTCTGTTATTGTCTTTGTTTTGAACAAATTTCTGGAGGTCTTTATTCTTAAAATGGGTCCCGTTGTCACTTCGGACTTTGCGCGGGAAAGTAACCTAAGGGTTAGCTAACCCTAACCCTAACCCAGAATCAGAATCAGAAATACTAATAATCCCAGGGGGAAATTACTTTTGTTACAGCTCCAAATCTACATACAACATATTTACATACAACATATTTACATACAAATATAATAATTATTTAGAAACATATTTATATATAAATATATATATAAACATAGCTATATACACATGGTAAAGTGTAAAATGTGCAGTTAAAATCTGCAAAAAGAAGAAGGTGCAGAAGTGGAAGTCCCTGTTTTGAGGTCAGGTTACAGAGAGGGGGTGTCCGACTCTCTGAGGGAGGCGTTGTAGAGATTGATGCCCTCAGGCAGGAATGATTTCCTGTGGCGCTCTGTTGTGCATCTGGGTAAGAGGAGTCTTCTGCTGAAGGTGCTCCTCTGCTGGGCCAGTGTGTCATAGAGAGGGTGTAAGACATTGTCCAAGATGGACTGAAGCCTGGACAGCATCCTCCTCTCTGCCACAGTCGTCAGGGTGTCCAGCTCCTCTCCTACGACATCACCGGCCCTCCTGATTAGTTTGTTTAGTCTGTTGTTGTCTGCGACCCTCAGCCCACTACCCCAGCATGTGACAGCGAAGAAGATCGTACTGGCCACAACAGACTCATAGAACATCCTCAGCATCGTCCGGCAGATGTTAAAGGACCTCAGCCTCCGTAGGAAATAGAGTCGGCTTTGGCCCTTTTTGTAGACTGCCTCGCTGTTTCTGGTCCAGTCCAACTTGAAATTGAAGTACACCCCCAGGTACTTGTACTCCTCCACAGTGTCCACAGGGACCCCCTGGATGGAAACAGGGGTCACGGGTGTTTTTGCCCTCCTCAGATCCACTATGAGCTCCTTTATCTTAGTCACATTGAGCTGCAGATGGTTCAGCTCACTCCAAGTGACAAAGTTGCCCACAACAGTCCTGTATTCACTCTCATCACCCTTTTTAATACAACCAACTATTGCTGAGTCATCAGAAAACTTCTGAAGGTGGCAGGACTCAGTGCAATAGTTGAAGTCTGAGGTTAAGAGGGTGAAGAGGAATGGAGAGAGGACAGTCCCCTGTGGGGCCCCAGTGTTGCTGACTACTCTGTCAGACACACAGTTCTGTAGGTGTACATACTGTGGTCTGCCCGTCAGGTAATCAACAATCCAGGACACGATGGGGGCCTCCACCAGCATCGCAGCCATCTTCTCACCCAGAAGAGCCGGACGGATGGTGTTGAAAGCACTGGAGAAATCAAAGAACATGACTCTCACAGTGCTCGCCGGCTTGTCCAAATGAGTGTAGACTGTTCAGCAGGTAGATGGCGATAGTGGCGCCGCCCCTAGCGGTCGCCTGCGCCGGCGCTCCGGTTACTTTCTTACTCTTTAGTATTTTTTTCCTTTTTTTATCACGATGTTCGCCAGAAAAACATCAACAATTAACTCATACGGCCGCGATGCACTCATGGATATAAAAATTTCCCTAAACGAACAACTTTGGGACTTTTTATCCGTGGGAGCAGAGTGGCCGGCGGAAATCCTACGCGGGAACACTCGCAACAACAACAAAAATGGAGTCGCTGTTCCACGAGCCGGCCCACGGAGGAAGCACCGAGGTAAACGAGGCGGCATTCGGGTCAGAATGAGGACGCAACCTTACCGTCCACCTCTGCCAAGCATCCTTCTTGCTAACGTCCAGTCCCTGGAGAACAAGATGGATGAACTTCGAGCGAGGATTCAATTCCAGCGTGACACGAGGAACTGTTGCGTCCTCTGCCTGACGGAAACATGGCTGAACCCACTGGTGCCGGATGAAGCCATACGTCCAGCCGAGGCCTTCTCCGTGTTCCGCGGCGACAGAACGGGAGAGTCGGGGAAATCCAAAGGTGGAGGTGTCTGCCTAATGGTAAACAACGCCAACAACACCAAATTCCTCTCCCACTCCTGCTCGCCGAACCTGGAACAGCTGACCATACTATGCCGTCCATTTTATCTCCCCCGGGAATTCAGCACGGTCATCATTACAGCCGTTTATATCCCACCGCAAGCGGACACCGACGCAGCTCTGTCGGTTCTGCACGATGTGTTGTGCGGATTTCAGAACAGACATCCCGACGCGGCTGTGGTGGTGACTGGGGACTTTAACAGGGCCAACCTTAAAAAAGTTCTGCCGAATTTCCACCAACACATGACGTGTGCCACCAGGGGAGACAGAACTTTGGACCATTGTTACACACCTTACAAGAACGGATACAAGCCCGTGTCGCTTCCTGCTTTCTGGAAATCAGATCACGCCGCGATCTCGCTGCTTCCTGTTTACAGGCCTCTGATCGCGCGGGATCTGGTGATGACGAGGGAAGTGAAGCGGTGGACGGACCAATCAGAGGCTGCGCTTCAGGACGCTCTGACTGACGTAGACTGGGACATGTTCCGAGCGAGTTCAAGTGACGTCAGCGAGTTTACGGAGGTTGTAGTGAGTTTTGTGGCTACGCTCGCGGATGAAATCGTTCCCACGGTGAAAGTTCGGATATTTCCAAACCAGAAACCATGGGTTGATAAATCCATCCGCTGCGCTCTGAATGCGCGCACGGCCGCTTACAACGACGAACTTGTATCTGGTAACATGGACAATTACAAAGCGGCGTCGTACAATCTGCGGAGGGCGGTGAGGGACGCCAAACGGACGTACAGAGACACCGTGGAGCTGCAGATGGAGCGGGGGGACACAAGACGCTTGTGGGAGGGGCTGCGAACAATAACAAACTACAAGAGCGGCTCCTCCCCAGCCACGAGTGTGGACGCCTCCCTGGCCAACCAACTGAACTCCTTTTATGCGCGGTTCGAGTCTGGCAGCAGCACCGCTAGCTCGCCGGCTAATTGGAGTTACACCGCTGGGGACGAGCGCGCACTCTCAGTGTCCGTGCACGAGGTCAGGAGGGCTTTGATGCGGGTGAACACCCGGAAAGCTGCGGGTCCAGATGGCATATCTGGACGAGTACTGAAGACCTGTGCTAACCAGCTAGCTCCGGTGTTCACCACAATATTCAACATCTCCCTGGCTGAATCAGTGGTCCCATCCTGTTTCAAGAGGTCCACCGTCGTTCCTGTCCCGAAGATCGCCTCTCCAACCTGCCTGAATGACTACCGTCCGGTGGCCCTCACCTCGGTGGTCATGAAGTGTTTCGAGAGGCTGATTAAGGATTACATCTGCGCCCTCCCCCGCACCTTGGACCCGTTGCAGTTCGCGTACCGGCAGAACAGATCCACGGATGACGCGGTCTCCCAGGTACTGCACACCACGCTCACGCACCTGGATGGCCAGAAGGGGGCCTGTGTGAGAATGCTGTTCATTGATTATAGTTCAGCTTTCAACACCATAGTCCCCACCAGACTGGCTGTCAAGTTGTTAGAGCTAGGATTGAATGCTCCGCTGTGCACCTGGATCCTGGACTTCCTCACAGGCCGCCCCCAGGTGGTCAAGGTGGGGAAGTACATGTCAAGCTCCCTCACCCTGAATACAGGATCCCCCCAGGGCTGCGTCCTCAGCCCCCTACTGTACTCCCTGTACACACATGACTGTGTGGCCAGGTCCAGCTCCAACACCATCATCAAGTTTGCTGACGACACCGTGGTCGTGGGCCTGATCACCGACTGCGATGAGAAGGCCTACCGCGAGGAGGTGGCTGACCTGTCACTCTGGTGCCAGGACAACAGCCTCCACCTGAACGTCAGCAAAACCAAGGAGCTGATTGTGGACTTTAGGCGTGGATCACAATCGAGGACGCACGCGCCCTTGTGGATTAATGGGACTTCTGTCGATAGGGTGAGCAGCTTCAGATATCTGGGAGTCCACATCACAGAGGACTTAACATGGACTGTTCACACAGACACTCTGGTGAGAAAGGCGAGGCAGCGTCTCTACCACCTCAGGCAGCTGAGGAAATTCCGGGTCTCGGTGAGGATCCTCAAGTCCTTCTACTCTGGAGCAGTGGAGAGCATCCTGACAGGCAACATCACTGCCTGGTTTGGGAACTGTACTGCCCAGGACAGGCGGGCCCTGCAGAGGGTGGTGCGTTCAGCTGAACGTACCACTGGAACTACCCTCCCCCCCTTGCAGGAGTTATACACCAGGTGTAGTAGCAGAGCCCGTAGGATCATGAAGGATACTCATCACCCAACAACGGACTGTTTCAGCTGCTGCGGTCAGGCAAGCGCCTCCGCAGTCACACAGCGAGAACAGAGAGACTGAGACGGAGTTTCTTCCCTCAAGCCATCAGAACTGTCAACGCTGACCTCACCAGGGGTCCTAACTGAGCCATGCACTAGGCTCCACTACCTACTGTACTGTATGTAGCATACTGTACCGCATACTGTGTCACTGTTCAGGGTTGTTCGTGATGCCGTATTGCTGCGCCGTACTGTTGTATACTGTGCTGTATTATCCCAAACACTACCTCACACTATTCACATTCACATGCCACTTTAATTCACATGCCACTTTAAATGCACATATCTGTATATACATAGCCATATTCCTTCAACCTATTCCATTTTATTTCAATTTATTTTTTATTGTATTTTATTCTATATATTTTTTATCTTATTCTATAAGTATTCCACTTACTGTATTACGTTTTAGGAGTCAGTTAGTCGGTCTATTAGAAAGGAATTTTCTACTTTTTATTTTATTTTATTTTTGTACTTTTTCCTAGGACTTATTGTGTGCTATCACCGGGTGCGTTGCATTACATTTCACTGCATATATGTATGGAAGTATGTATATGTATGTGACAAATAAAAATCTTGAATCTTGAATCTCTTGAGATGATGCTGTCCTCAACACCCAGGCGGGGCTGGTAGGCGAACTGCAGTGGATCAGTGAAAGGCCTGACCATAGGCCTTAGCTGCTACAGGACGAGCCTCTCGAAGGTCTTCATGATGTGGGACGTCAGAGCCACCGGTCTGTAGTCCTGAGGGCCACTGGGACGCGGCGTCTTCAGCACAGGAACGAGGCAGGACGTCTTCCACAGCACAGGGACCTTCTGGAGGTGCAGGCTCAGGCTGAAGACTTGCTGAGTACTCCACACAGCTGGGGGGCACAGGCTTTAAGCACCCTGGGAAAAACACTGTCGGGGCCTGCAGCTTTGCCGGAGAGGAGTCTCGTCAGCTGTCTTCTCACCAGGTCAGGCGTGAAGGACACTGTAGAGGTGACAGTTGGGGGAGGGGTGGGGTCCTCAGGTTGTGGAGGACATGATGTAGAGCAGGGGGGAGGGGTGGAGTAGGTGGGTGTGAATTGAGGCGGTGAGGAACAAACAAGGGGTCTGTAAGTAGGAGGAGTAGGGGGAGATAAAGTGGCAGTTGTTGTTGAGCAGCCAGCAGCAGAGACTTGTGGGGGATGGGCCGCAGTATCAAACCTATTGAAAAATAGGTTCAGTTCATTGGCCCGGTCCGCACGGCCCTCCAACCCCATGCCACCCGTCTTCTGGAACCCAGTGATGGTTCTCATGCCACTCCACACATTCCTCATGTTGTTTTGCTGGAGTTTTTTCTCTATAACTATAGCTATAACTGACTTTTGCCTCCTTGATTGTAAGTGTGAGTACCCCCTGCACTCTCCTTACCTCATCACGGTTGCCATCTCTGAACGCCCTTTTCTTTTCGTTCAGGATGGCCTTAATGTCCTTAGTGATCCATGGTTTATTGTTGGCGTAACAGGTGACAGTCCGAGCTGGGACATTGGAGTCCACACAGAAGTTGATATAGTCCGTGATGCACTCTGTGAGCCCATCAATGTCCTCCCCGTGTGGCTCACAGAGTGCAGGCCAGTCAGTCACTTCAAAGCAGTCCTGCAGTGCCTCATAAGCCTCCTCCGACCACCTCCTCACAGTCCTTGTGGTCATATGCTTCCTCTTCACCAGAGGTACATAGCAGGGTTTGAGGTGAACCAGGTTGTGATCTGACCTGCCCAGAGGGGGGAGAGAAGAGGAGATGTATGCATCCTTAATGTTAGCATACATCAGGTCCGGGTCCTCTCCTCTCTGGTAGGACAGCTCACATACTGTTTGAAAGTCGGCAGAACTCTGTTCATGGTGACATGGTTAAAGTCTCCCGACATGATGATGAGGGCACTGGGGTGTTGCGTTTGAAGTTTGGAGATGGTGGTGTGTATGATGCTGCAGGCAGATGTTGGGTTTGCAGAGGGAGGGATGTACAGGACAACGATGATGACGTGCGGGATCTCTCTAGGCACATAGTATGGACGGAGTCCAACGGCCAGCAGTTCAGCATCCGGGCTACAGAGCTGTTCTTTGTGCGGTTCTCTGTGCGGCTCCGCGTTAGCTCGTCCATTTTGTTGCTAAGAACCGTACGTTTCCCATAACAACAGAGGGGAGACACGGCTTAAATTTTCTCCTCTCCATAAGCCCGTCCCGTCTCGACCCTCCCCTCTTCCCCCGACGTTGCTTCCCTCCTCTGCATCCGGTGAGTTCAGATGGTATATCAGTTGGTCTGGCCACCATGGCGGCCGGCATTAGCGCGATCAGCTGTTCTCTGGAGTAAACAAAGGCAGCGTGTCCCGGTGGAAACGGCATAATAAAAACAACACGAAAAACTTTGTTAGAGAGAGCAGGACTTCACAGAGTTAGAGTGAAAAAGAAAAAACAGAACGAACAAAAGAGAATAAAAGTTAAGAAAGTTAAAAAGCAGACTCAAAAGTAGTAAAAGTAGCAACGTAACAGGCAGCATGCAGCTTTCGCGCACGCGCACTTCACGATAAATGTCACAGCTTTCCCCTCTGCCCACTCCAGGGCCGCGAGTCCCATGACTTCCGCCCTCTGGGCCGATTCGTGGATCGAGAGGTTGGTTTTGGCCGAGTGTCTGTGTGGCCTGTGCGTGTGTGTGAGTAGAGCACCCCTGGTTTTTCGGTAGTGAGGACAGAGAGGTAAAGTTTGACAATATGTCGATGACCCTCTGCACCAGTGGGTTCTGCTGTAGCTCCGGCAGCGACATGAACTCCTCCACGCTGAGAGAGCCCGAGTTATCCGGGTCAAGTTTCTTAAACCTCTTCCCTAGTCTCTTAATCTCATCAGCGTCGAAATGTGAGCACATTTCCAGAGGATAACTGGCTTCATTTCCCATCTCGCCGGTTGGATAACGACGGCAGAGGAAAAGAGGTATAAAAACGACGCTCCGCGGGCCTCGGGTTTCGGTGGGAAATACGGGATCGTGGTGTTGTGGTGGATTTTTTTATTTATTCTGTCTTTTATTTAAAACATCTGTTCCTTATCCAGAGGTAAAGTTTGACAATATGTCGACGGCAGGATATAAACCGATTAGTGTACAAGTGGAGTTGTTGTTGACGGCTCTGGAAGGGGCCAAAAAGACGGAATGGGGTCCTAGGAAGGACATGAAAGACGAGTTAAATCTCGCATTGCGGCGACAGGGAGCAAACCTAGATGACAAATTGCCATTGGGGCCAGTGTTGTGGAAGAGGGAAAGAGTATAAAAAAGCAGTAGAAGAAGCGGAGGAGGCCGCCAAGGGCAAGTTGTGGTTGTCACAAAGGAAGTTGCATAAGGTCAGAGACGAGGAAGAGGGACACAGATGCAAGTGGTTTTCGTGGGCCATGTTTTGGCAGGGGATGAATCATCAGATGAGGAATAAGAAACAGAGTAAAATGGAGGAAGAGGGCAGTTCCGATGATGACACAGAGGACGAGGAAACTAAGGTGTTAAGGGAAATAGCGGACTTTGAAAAAAAGATAGTGATGTCGCACAAACACATGCCCGCCCCGCGCCCCAAAGATACTGATACTACATTTACATTTACATTTAGTCATTTAGAAGATGCTTTTATCCAAAGCGACTTACAAGGGAGAATAACATTCAAGCTACATTGCGACAGAGACATTAGTGTAACAATAAATACTGCTAGGTAGTATACTAACCGACGACAGGCCAGACTCATGGCTAGTACCCGACGTCAAGCCGGGGGAGCGACCAGTCCGGCCCACACTCGCACCGGACTACCCTACGGGCCCGAAGGCCCACAGTCCCGCTTAATGTTACCCCTAATGCAGGAAAGTGGAGGTCCTCCGGTGTACCGACCATACGGGCTGAGTGACCTCCAGGCCCTAGCGGACAAATTACCGCCCATATACGAGGGGGGTGTGGTGTGGTTGGAAAAATTAAGCGGCCTAACGGCAGGCCACACCCTAGCCCTGGGCGGTTGCCGCGGGGTGGCGTCGCGGTGTATGACTCCGTGGGAGGCGCGAGAGATCGAACACGACGCTAAAACCAGGCACGGCCGATGATGAACCGTTACACATGATTGCCCTACCACTTAATGACGCCATACGTAAGCGGTTTCCCCCTACTGTGGCCCCCACTGTCCCTAAGTTTCCCTGGAAGGAAGGACAGTCCCCCAGAGAGCACCTGACGGCATGTAAGGACGAATGGACTCGTTTGACCGGTAGTCACCCTGAAAAGGACCGAAACTCAATCGAATGGTATCGGGGGGCGGTGTTAGAGGGGGCTCCAGGGACAGTAAAGGACACCATGATGGCCAATCCCGACATCCCCGGATGCCCCTCTACGACCTGGGAAAGACATTTTGTACACCACATGCAGCGAGCGCTCGACTCCAAGGAGGAGGAGGCCTCTGCGGTCAAGGACCTGCAGCTGCAACTACTAAAATTAGAACTAGACAAGGACCGACGGGATGCGACCGATAAAAAGAAGGTGGGGACCGCCAAGCAAATGTCCGCGCAGGCCGGCCCATCGGGTCCAGCCACTCCTGATTTGCACCTGATCCCACTATGGGAGGAACAAGGCCCCTACCCTCCAGGGGTAGGGGCCTTGTTCCTTGTTCAGGACCACATCCTGAAGGGATCCTCGCCCAGTACGCCCGGTGGAAACCCTGGATTTCTCTGCTGGCACCCTACCTCGTTCCCCCCGACCTGCCCCATGTCACAATATTTTACGATCAAGACCAAACCGAAATATACACGGATTTGTTCAGAGAAATTGAGGATACTGAGTGGGAAATTGTCACTCACAATATTTACGTCGGTCCCCTAGGTGTCGCAACCGCAGTGGACCTCACGCCCGAGTAGGCGGTCTGGTATCAAATGGCTCCCACCGCGGTTCCCCATGTCTCCTTAGCAGTACACCGCAACAATGACGCTAAGGACCGAGGGCCCATGACAAAGACCGCCGTGTCACTGACCGACTGGACTCAAACACAGATCCCCCAGGTGTGTTACTCCCCCTCGACCAAGATATTCCGAATCTCACTAACAGGTCGCGATGCCGTCCGTCTAGAACACAACGAAGTAGCTCGTGACCACGGCTGTGAGAGAACCGACCACCCGAGGTTGGCACAGGCACTGGAAACTTTGCCTCCCCACCTGTGGTCGGCCGGACCAACGGACGTCGGCCTGGCTTCTTGCCCCCTGGTGACCTTTGAGGTGACCCTGGGGGGCCCCATTTGGCTCCCTCAGTACTCCAGGAAACCGAAGGCTGAAGCAGGGATAGCCGAGACGATAGAAGGACTGAAAGCCCTCGGGGTGATAGAACCCTCCACCTCTCCATGGAGCACACCTATTCTCCCGGTGGAGAAAGCAGGAACAGGGAAATACCGCATGGCACATGATCTCTGCGCAATCAATAGCATCCTGAAAACCCGGATCATACCGGTTTCCGAACCCTTACACCGCCACAAATAGTCTCAGTCCCAAGCATAAGTATTTCACCTGCATTGACTTGGCCAACACATTTTTCTGTCTACCCCTAGCGCAGGGATGTCGGGATTTTTTCTCGTTCACTTACAAAGGTGAACAATTATGCTACACCAGGATGCCTCAGGGGTTCGCGGCGTCCCCAGGCCTTTTTAACCATGCCCGGCATGAGGCACTGGACGAGTGCCCCCTCCCGGAGGGCTGCACGTTGATCCAGTATGTTGATGATCTCCTAGTGGCCGCCCCCGACGCCGACTCCTGCTTAGCTGCCATGTTGACGGTTCTCCACCGATTGGCAGACACGGGGGTTCAAAGTGAGCAAAACCAAACTACAAGGCGTCCGCCAAACGGTCACCTTCTTGGGCCGCGTGGTTTCCAAAACAGGCGCGGGCCTCACCACGAGCCATCGAGACTCCATATTACATCACGCGCGCCCTCAGACGGTGAAACAAATGCTATTCTTCTTAGGATTGACCGGATATAGTGCGCCTATATTCCAGATTACGCAGGCTGCACACGCCCGCTCCTTGCGCTCGTTAACGCACAAGGCATGCGCACCGAACAGGCCGAAGAATCGTTAATCGCACTAAAACAGGCCCTCGCGTGCGCAACCGACCTGGCCGTTCCAGACTACACTCAGCCGTTTTTCCTCAATGTTTCTGAAACACCAGGCGTCGCTAACGGGGTGTTGTTTCAGAAAAAAGGGGGAGGGAGGAAAGTGCTAATGTACGCCAGCAGCATGCTCGACGAAACCGAGAAACGCCATCCACCGTGCACAAGACATACCGCAGGTGTCGCGAAGATATTACAGAAAACCGTGCACCTGGTAATGGGCCACCCGCTAACGGTGTTGACCACGCACAGCATCGTGGGTTACGTGAATTCGGTAAAATTCACCCTCACCCCGCTAAGACAGCACCGATTGAGCCGTTTTTTGACCGAACCAAACTTACTGTTCACGCACGAGGGCATCAATATGGCAGACCACATGGATGTAGAAGGAGGGAAGCCCCACCATTGCGAGGCGCTGGTACAGACAGAGCTCAAAATACGACCCGACCTCGAGACTGACCCGATCCCCGACTCGGAACAACTGTTCACAGACGGCTGCTGTTACAAACACGACACCTACGGACTACAGGCGGGATACGCGGTAGTCCGACTTACCCCGACTGGACACGAGACGATACGATCAGTTAAAATGGAAGGGCAGCAATCGGCCCAGAGGGCGGAAGTCATGGGACTCATTGCGGCCCTGGAGTGGGCAGAGGGGAAAGCTGTGACCATTTATACCGATTCGGCCTACGCAGTAGGGGCAGCCCAGCTGGAGTTGACATTATGGAAACGGGGAGACTACCGCACAGCAGGCGGAAAACCCAACAGGGGGGACTGTAGCTCAGGACGGTACCTCCTTGTGTGTGTGGATGCTCTGACCGGCTGGCCAGAAGCATGCCCCACCAAGAGGGAGGACAGCGCCACGGTGGTCAAGTTTCTCATAAATCAGTACATCCCCCGGCACAGGTTCCCGCACAAAGTCCGAAGTGAAAACGGGACCCATTTTAAGAATAAAGACCTCCAGAAATTTGTTCAAAACAAAGACAATAACAGAATTACAATTTGTTATAGACAAAAGAAACCTCTAGACAACATCCAGACCTGTCCAGACACCGAAAGCGCGCTCATGAAAATAAGGCGCATTTTGACTATATCAAATTATCGATGTCTGGATAAGGAACAGATGTTTTGAATAAAAGACAGAATAAAAAAATAAATTCTGCTTAAATTATAGGACAAGCATGCATTTTAGGAATAATGCTTCGCATAAAATTTTAGTCATTAAATTTTAGGTAAAGGATTCAATCCAAAATGTAGGTTTTTTCTAGGTAAACTGACCCCTAGATGAGCAGGTAGAAAGAGCAAATAGAACGTAAGGCCAAATTGGCTAGGATTGCACGGACTCAAAGCTAACTTGGATAGGGGCCTTTCCGATAGCTCTCATGTCACTAACAGCGGCCCCATTTAACTTATGCACAGGAAGGAGGTTCGAGAGTCTGGCCACGGTGGGTCTGAGGGGGACGCCCCTGGACCTCACCTGCTGGATCTCACCTGCGTGGAGCACACAGTGTACGATGGTATCCTAACTGCTCTGGCAGAGCTCTCTCTCTCTCTTTCTCTCCTCAAAGATACAGGACCACGTTGGAGAGAGAATTCCCCCACTGTCAGGTAAGGCCGTAAAAGTCTACCACTGGGTCTGGTTGAAAGCGCTGAAAAAGAAGTGGATGGAGGCCAAGTGGACCGGACCGTTATGATAAACCAATGTGTTGCTGCGAGCTCTTGTTTCCAGTTTTGTCTCACAGGTGGAGGAGACGAGGGGAGGCCCAGGTAACTCCGAACAACCCACGGTGGAGTGGGTCCTGCTGAGGGTCATCAAGCGGACCCCCGGTGGACGGGACCACATCGAGTCACCGCTCGGCACCTCCCGCCTCATTCGGCTCGAGGGAAACGGGGACACGGGGTATCACTGGAGTCAGTGCGCCGCAGCATCTAACCATGACGGCCAATGACCAGATCTTAACAGCACCACGACACCGCCCGACCCCTGAGGAACGGGTGGCAGCCGCCGATTCAAGGCACTCACTGTTAGCTACAGTGAGTGCTAGGGTGAATGTGAGAGTCCCCTAGGGGGTGAATGTCAATGGTAGGGTGAATGTGCTGGTAACCTCTCCCCTCAAGGTCATAGAGGAGCAAGGCGGGACGATCACCATTCCCCGCCCAGAAGCAGACTGTCCAACTGGATGGGACCCCAGCTGTTTCCCCCACTGATTTGTTTATGGTTTATTGTGTGTATGATTTTTGCACTGGATTTAGTTGACCAGGGTTCAAGAGAGAAAGATCAAAACAGCGGAGTAAGCACACCTCACATGAGGTTTAGAGCAGAAAAGCTGCGAGATCCAGTATCACACCCAGGGAGACACTGCTCCATAAGAAATCACTCTGTACTTTTTGTTTGCTCATTTAGGAAGTTTAAGTTTAGTGAAAGGCTAATAAATGTTTAAGTTTAGTATACGGTTAATAAAAGTTGTAAGTTTAGTATAAGGTTAATACATGTTTAAGTTTAGTATTAGGGTAGTAACAGTTAAGTATAAGGTTAGAGAGAGTTAGATCTGTGCAGTTTGTTGAAGATTTTGTTGTTAAAAATGGTTCAGGTGGTGAGTGAATGCTATCCTCGCATTCAGTAATATGGGTGTTGGTAGGTTTTCCCACTAAGACAAATGGGGTTTTCCCTGCCAATCACTCCTGGTGCCATGCATTGTCATGAATTGTGTAGTGTTTGTTGTACATGTCATTACAATGTTGTATTTGCCTTCCCCATGGTTAATATATGTTGTGATAACTGTTTTAGAGTGACCTCATATTTGATGAGGTCAAAAGGGGGATTGTTGGATGTAGTATAGCGCACAAAATGGCGGCTGATAGAAATGACAGGGCATTTTACTTAAAATGGCGCCCGAATATGGAAAATGTATCTTTATGACATCTCTCATCCAAATAGCCTTTATGACGACTTGCCAAATAGCCTTTATGACGACTTGCCAAATAGCCTTTATGACGACTTGCCTAGGAGGAACTATATAGGAGTGTGTCTAAAAAGACACGCGGGGACTCTCTCTTGCTAGCTCTCTCGCTTGGTCGCTCTTGCTTTGGGCTCGTCTCCTGGTCTTTGTCATTGTGCCAATAAAGGATCCATTATGCATCGCATCCGTCTCCATCTTATTGAAGAATCTCCCGACATCAACCAATCTGGGAGGGATCGGTTTCCCAGATCCCAACAGTTTATATACACACACACACACACACACACACACACACACACACACACACACACATACATATACATATACATATACATATACACACATACACACACACATATATATATATATATATATATATATATATATATATATATATATATATATATATATATATATATATATATATATATATATATATATATACATATACATACATATATATATATACATACACACACACATACACACACACACACACACACACACACACACACACACACATACAGTGGGGCAAAAGAGTATTTAGTCAGCCACCAATTGTGCAAGTTCTCCCACTTAAAAAGATGAGAGAGGCCTGTTATTTTCATCATAGGTATACCTCAACTATGAGAGACAAAATGAGAAAAAAAAATCCAGAAAATCACATTGTCTGATTTTTAAAGAATTTATTTGCAAATTATGGTGGAAAATAAGTATTTGGTCAATAACAAAAGTTCATCTCAATACTTTGTTATATACCCTTTGTTTGCAATGACAGAGGTCAAACGTTTTCTGTAAGTCTTCACAAGGTTTTCACACACTGTTGCTGGTATTTTGGCCCATTCCTCCATGCAGATCTCCTCTGGAGCAGTGATGTTTTGGGGCTGTCGCTGGGCAACACGCGCTTTCAACTCCCTCCAAAGATTTTCTATGGGGTTGAGATCTGGAGACTGGCTAGGCCACTCCAGGACCTTGAAATGCTTCTTAGGAAGTCACTCCTTCGTTGCCCGGGCGGTGTGTTTGGGATCATTGTCATGCTGAAAGACCCAGCCACGTTTCATCTTCAATGCCCTTGCTGATGGAAGGAGGTTTTCACTCCAAATCTCACGATACATGGCCCCATTCATTCTTTCCTTTACACGGATCAGTCGTCCTGGTCCCTTGGCAGAAAAACAGCCCCAAAGCATGATGTTTCCACCCCCATGCTTCACAGTAGGTATGGTGTTCTTTGGATGCAACTCAGCTTTCTTTCTCCTCCAAACACGACAAGTTGAGTTTTTACCAAAAAGTTCTATTTTGGTTTCATCTGACATTCTCCCAATCCTCTTCTGGATCATCCAAATGCTCTCTAGCAAACTTCAGACGGGCCTGGACATGTACTGGCTTAAGCAGGGGGACACGTCTGGCACTGCAGGATTGAAGTCCCTGGCGGCGTAGTGTGTTACTGATGGTAGCCTTTGTTACTTTGGTCCCAGCTCTCTGCAGGTCATTCACTAGGTCCCCCCGTGTGGTTCTGGGATGTTTGCTCACCGTTCTTGTGATCATTTTGACCCCAGGGGGTGAGATCTTGCGTGGATTCCCAGATTGAGGGAGATTATCAGTGGTCTTGTATGTCTTCCATTTTCTAATAATTGCTCCCACAGTTGATTTCTTCACAACAAGCTGCTGACCTATTGCAGATTCAGTCTTCCCAGCCTGGTGCAGGTCTATAATTTTGTTTCTGGTGTCCTTTGACAGCTCTTTGGTCTTGGCCATAGTGGAGTTTGGAGTGTGACTGTTTGAGGTTGTGGACAGGTGTCTTTTATACTGATAACGAGTTCAAACAGGTGCCATTAATACAGGTAACGAGTGGAGGACAGAGGAGCCTCTTAAAGAAAAAGTTACAGGTCTGTGAAAGCCAGAAATCTTGCTTGTTTGTAGGTGACCAAATACTTATTTTACTGAGGATTTTACCAATTAATTCATTAAAAATCCTACAATGTGATTTCTTTCCCCCCATTCTGTCTCTCATAGTTGAGGTATACCTATGATGAAAATTATAGGCCGCTCTCATCTTTTTAAGTGGGAGAACTTGCACAATTGGTGGCTGACTAAATACTTTTTTGCCCCACTGTATATACATACAGACACACACATATATACATACACATATATATATATAATATAAACATATATACACACACACACACACACACACGCGCGCCGCTCCCAGGTGTCGCTGTGAATGATAACGTCATCTAGGTAGGCCACGGCGTATGCCATATGCATACGCAGTCCATAATTCTCTGAAAGCTGGCTGGAGCACCGAACAACCCGAACGGATGTGTGTGAAAGTGGAATAAGCCAAATGGCATGGAGAACGCCGATTGTTCCTTGGACTCCTGAGACAAGAAATCGGCCAGTAGCCCTTGGTTAAATCCAGTGTCGTGGAAAAACAAGCTGTACCTAACCGGTTGAGAAGTTCATCGACCCGGGGTATCAGGTAGGCGTGGAACTTGGACACCGCATTCACGTTTTGGTAGTCCACTCTGTCAGGATCCTGCCCTGCCTTGATTCCTGATTCCCCGCCTGCCCCTGGGCCCCGATTTCCCACCGGCTCCTGGTTCCTGAGTCCCTGCCTTCCTCGTCACGAGTCCCTGCCTGTCCTGATCCCCCCTTTTGTTGCCTGTTCCTGATTCCCTGTCTGTCTACACATTAAACCCCAACACACACACACACACACACACACACACACACACACACACACACACACACACACACACACACACACACACACACACACACACACACACACACACACACACACACACACACACACACACACACACACACACACACCTGTGTATCTATAGTGTATATCATGAGCAATACAATAAAGTAGCAACGTAATTCAGAGTTACAGAAATGTTTTATGAGAACGTTGAGTAGAAATAAGTTAAAAAGTTTATACACAGGTCTTTGTAGCTTGTATGAAACTTTAGGACACATCGCATGCATCTGTGTTTTGTCTATTTGCATATGTTTTCTTAAGTTGCAGTGCGTTGAGCTCTCAGGCCCACCGTACATTGCATCACCTCAAATGAATTTTTCATGAGGGTTGCTGACACACATCACGCATTTTTGGAGAACTGGGCATGCATCAGGGGAATTGGGGGGAGTTGCTTTATAGTCTTATAGGTTGTCTCACTGATGACCTCACTTTCCTCTGAGAAGGAGAACTGGCTCACTTTCCCCTTTAAAACCAGGGTGTGGAACGTTTTTCCTGTGTGGGACCAGTTTGTAAGCCACAGACTTCTATGAACTACTGAGAGAAGATAAGACAAGATAACACCTTATTCATAAGTGGTGACTACAACTTAGTGTGATGTGGGCTATTTTAGAGTCAAACAGCCCTTGATGCATGGAATTGTACAAGCCACTTGACAAAAACTACAGTTAGGCCTAGTTTTTACTATCCTTTTCTACTGTTCTCTATTCCAAACAGGAGCTTGTTTTCCTGTAAGTCTTCTCATCCAATCATTCTCGCAATAACCAACAATCCCATCCAATGACTGGTGTCAACGTGTCATGAATGAAATACCACATAAGTCACGAAGTTTAAGGAGTAAACTAAAGAGGAATTCAATGAAGACGCAATGTGCTTGAAATAAAACGTGTATGTGTCAATGTGACACAACATATGACGCAACTTTGTAGTCCCTAATATTATTATTGTCGTTGTTATCATTGCTGTTTATGTTATTTTACTACTGTTGTTGTTGCTGTGTGTCATTCTTACTAATATTATTATTAGGGGTCCAGCAACAGTGCAAATGAATTTTGCTACGCCTCATAGTTTGGCCACAATTAATTTTCAAAGTTTACAAAAAATGTCTGGTCTAGCATCTAAAAATGTAATACTAGTACTTATTAATTAGGGACTAGTGGCTTTTCCCATTATACACTTTTAAAAATTCATATTAATAATGTATAACAATAATTTATCTATTCATAGTACCGTATAGTATTTTGTAAATTGTATGTGGTTTGTTTTAATTTCTTTATCTTGAATATCTGACTATTTATGTTTTGTATTTTGGGTTATTTGTACATATATGACTATTATATTAATAAATAAAAAAAAGTTTTTCTTCACCGTCATTTTTACTTTTATTCTCTGTTTTTTCTGACTGTTACGCTATTTTTTTATTTTATGCTAATGGTCTGTAGTGAAATGCACCAACCCACACCAAAATAAATTCCTAATATTTGTAAATGTACCTGGCGAATAAAACTGATTCTGATTAAAAGATAGCACTCAGTTTAGTTACTAGTTGCTATTCCCACAGTTGCTCGTAACTTTTAGTTTTTCTAGTAAAAATGTATTAGGTACTAGTGGTTATTTATTAGATGCTAGTAACTATTCTAATTGCTACTAGTAACAATGGGAAAAGGCACTAGTCCCTAATGAATAAGTACTAGTATTGGGTTTTTTTAGAAACTAGTATCGTTGCGGAGATGGTAGCTCAGGCGGTAGAGCTGGTGGTCTAGTGATCTAAAGGTTGCTGGTTGGATCCCAGGCTCCTCCTGCTAGCATGCTGTAGTGTCCTTGAGCAAGACACTTAACCCCTAGTTGCTCCTGATGGCTGCGTCCGTTGGTGTTTGAATAATTGTAAGTCGCTTTGGATAAAAGCGTCTGCTAAATGTTGCAATAGTTACTAGTAGGCCAATCTAATTAATAGGTACTAGTACCTAATACATTTTCACTAGTAAAACTAAAATAGTTACCAGTAACATTGGCCAAAAAAAGCAACCCATTCCTCCACATATGACCAGGCAGCCCTACAGATCAGACGAGCAGCACCATCAGCTTTCTCCCCTCCCAGCATGTGGATGGAGGTGGCTGTTGGATCTCGAGGTCACGCCTCCATGACAACACAGGAGCCACAACACGAGCTGCCTCGCGCTCGGACCTCCATTACGTCCTCGGGTGCGCGCAACGCCACACGGGCCGTGACGTCGGAGCAGGACGTGCTTCTGTAGCTGTCAGACTGTGTTGGTTTGGTTTTTGTTCTGTGAGGGAAAGTATAGTGAAACGTGTTTTCTACGTGATTTATTATTGTTTGTTTTAAATCTTTTTTCCTAATCACTATGACCGTGGTCGGGTCCGCAACGGATGGTTGTTTTTTATCGGCTTTGCAACCCAATTCTTCGCGTACCGCGTATGCGGTACCGTCGGACGCACAGATCGGCGCGGACGGCCCGTTCACGGACGCGGCGGCCAAGGCGCGCAGGGTTCGGGAGCAGGTCCGGGTCCGTCTCGCAGAGAGAAAGTCGCCGTCCCTCACTAGACTGAACGTCTCGGTCTGCAGATCAACAGGTGAGAAGTTGAGAAGTAGCTGTCAGTGGGGACTGACCCCCAACCCCTAACTAATGCCAACTAAATAAATACATATACGAACAATGTAAATGGATTGGCAGATAAGAAGAGATTATGATTTTCGTTTTTTTAATTGTTTTACAATATTTGCTTGGGGAACTATACAACTAGGCTACATGGTAGTGGTAGCCCCTAAGTCCTGCCTGTCAGTCTAATATTTCAAGCCAGTGTTTATCAAAGCCATTTTCTTAATATTTTGTTTCATTTATGTTCCTTTTTTAAAATCTTGTTTCCAGCCCTGGGCACATTTGTACTGCGCCAATACTGACCTACCGTTCAATGGAAGGGCCTATTTGTGCCACTCTGATGGGCTGCTACCGGGGAAAGCCTTGGCACAGTTTATTGTACCCCAGAGCTGCTTGGCTGCACTCAAGTACTTGCCCTCCCCTCCAATATCCCCACCAGTTGCCACTGTGTGAAACTGCTTTTTGCTGTTTTTTTGGGGGGGCTTTTTAAGAAACAGCCATTCAATGTGCTTGCATTCTGCACATGCTCCTTTATATGCAGTTTCCATTCCATTGTTGGTAGCGGGGTCCACTTTTTCTGGCAAAAATGCAAAGATCCTTTGTGCACAAGTGGTGAAAGGCAGCCACAGTGAATTTGATAAACCGGCATAGCTACTGTTTATATGACACGTTTTATTATCGTTATCATTTGCAACCAATCTATCAGATTGGTATGATGTACCGATACCACTCAACGTTATCGAGATCCTGTATTTACGGACTGGGGCTGTAACCAGTTTGAAAAATATCAACGTGAATTAATATATTATCAATTAAGTGTTTTTGTATCTTCCTCAGTAGAGGAATGCCTGAAAGGTGGGCCCCGTAGTGCGGCACTAATTGGAAAACAAAGAAGTCAGGGAATTTGTATCATTGCCTTTCAGGGGATGCTGGTATCAACTTGTCCACTTTCCAAGCATAATGCTATTCTGGTGGTCAAGAAGAGAAACGGAGAATTAATCCCGCCTAAATGATTGGAATAATAAATTCAATGAGTTAATTTAGTATTTTCTATTAGGTACAAACGTGTTATCAGTTTTGTGAAGTTGCTGTGTGTTCGAAAAATTGTAGAACAGATGTTGGGTGATGGTTTTTCCTGCTGTCGGAGCAGGGGACGGGAAGCCATGACTGGGAGCACCGATTGTATGGCTTTTCCTGTTGTTTTTCCTGTTCCTCATGTAATCTACACATCAAGGTGCTCCATCATGTGTCTGATTATAGCACTGAATTCCCCATGATGTTAAAAAGGTTGCGTTGAAATCCTTCTTATGAACCCCATCATGAAGAGATTTTTAAAGGATAGCTTTGCCATATATTATATTAATAACATTGTCAGACAATGTTATTTCTATGTTATTTCAGTCATATTGAAGAGGTATAAGGTAAAAGACAAGAAATAGGAGGTTGTGCCGCTTCATCCTTGGGGTTTCCTCCCAAGAGTCAATGCAACCTACTGTAGCCAACGTAACATGTTAGGTGTACAGAGGCAATTGTAAAAAGTATTTTTTAATCAAATGGTGATATTACTGTTATCCAAAAATGTTGAAAATGCACTGCAAAATGCAAAATGCAGGACACGTGTGACTTGAGTTTCCCGTTTTTATGTTTTCATATTCTGGGTTCAGCAAGATTGCACTGTGAAAAATTATAAACGGTAGGGAAAACAACGTTTTAATGAGGCACTGGTTGAAAAATACCGTACCAAAGGGTCTGGTAAATAACCCTTCATTAGAGCTATCCTTGGTTAAGAGAGCAAAAACAGGAGAACCCACCCCCCTCCTTCCTACAACCCCTGCATTCCATCATTTGAGGGTCCTACTGAGACAGCTAGCCCTGAGATGACACGTTATCAGTAAGACTGGAATTTTCTCCCTTTTTTAGCGGAATAAAAACTTGCCTGGAAATAAACTTACTGCATATATCATGCTGACACTGCGCTAACAGAGAGCACACTCGGAGGTCTTGGCTCAGTTGAAGTTTTATATTGCGCCATTTTGTGGTGCAGTCATTTATTTGTATTTTTGGGAAGGGATCTTTCCACAAAGTGCACTTTACATGTTCATGCTTTTCTTTAAAAAATATGAACATGAACATTTTTGCAAGTTACTATGCTTAACTTAGAACTTAATATTAGGTGTAACTTTCCAGATGGACCTACCATTTCAGTGGGTGTCGCTGGTTTGTCTTTCACACGCCCTTATGCGATTGGCTATCTGAGGATGAACAGGAGAGGCCCTCCCATAAATGGTAAGTCAAAGGGAATTGGCCGCCATCCAGAAAAAGGCAGAAACTGATCGGCCTTTGTCAGCATTAACACTGCGATACAAATCAATCATTGATATGTGGAGCATTCCTGTCCAATCACGTCAAGGTTATCGCAGCAGCTCTGTCCATGGTTTATTTTAAACCGCGCTGTGCTCCCGTTGGCCTATCTGTTTGTTTTTGGCCAAGCAAGTCCTGAGGTTTGCGCCACAGTGCTGCCGTGCCAAGGATTCCCACCAACATAATTTTTTTGTTCGGTGTATTGCCTTGTATTTAAAATTGAAAGCAAATTGTACTCTCATTTTGAAGAATTAACATTATCTGAACATTACAGATAATGAGGACATTTGTTGTGGGGAGGCAAATGTTCAGAATAGGCTCAACTGTGCCTCATTTACTCGGAATGACTTCCAGCAGATTCCTAAGCACCAAGCTGCCGAACTTTGCCCCAGTTCATGGGACCCAGATGCCCCTCCCGAGTGCTAGAAATAACAGATTTTATCTGAAAATGTAGAAATTTCTGATGTGAAATCTTGGCGATATGAGTGAAATGTGATTAGACTATTTAATTTGCCGATATAATGAAGTAGCAATACAATTTTTTTTTGTTACGTCCATTACTTGGCGTTTATCTGATGTTTTCATAGTTCTCAAAATCAGTAGGAATACGGGAACCTCTATTTCGATTTACCTCCTACCTCCTCAGTATTTTGACTGTTTTGAGTCCCGTGGTACTGGCGGCTATAGTGGAGATTAAAAAAAAGAGCAAAGCTTTTGGGTTTCAGGGCAAAAAAGGAATGTGTGGAGAGACAAAATGGGGGAGCTGAGTGCAGCTCAAGTGAATCTTACGACCAGGGGATTCTCTCAGCTTGTAAATCACCCGCTTGCTCCCTGTTTTGTAATCAAAAGCCCTTAGAGAGGGAGCAAAACCCCCCCAAAAAAAACCCCCCAATATCTGTGCTAAATTATTGTCATATAATTTAGGAGTAATTTAGGAGTCGATTTGATTGAAAAAATACTCATCAGCTTCAGATGGCGGTCACTAATCCTGAAAAAAAGTGTTTGTTGTTCCACACCTTGGTTAACCCATCTATTTGGTGGACGTGATATGTACACTCCCTGTTGGGTGGACAAAGTCCAGGACACATTGAGGGTGGAGGACACCCTCTTAAAAATAGCCCTTAGTAACAAAGTAGGGTTTCTGTCTGGTTCTGGAAGAAAACAGATACATGGATTCTAAGTCCCAAAGGATCTTCATTTATTTGCCATCCAAATGATCTTTTTCTATCCTCACGCCTTTTTTATCGTTTTACCATTTTGATGACTCGTCAAGTCTATTGAGCAAATCAACTGTCTTTATTGAAAAGTCCTCCCACTTTCATTTGAGCTTCACGGTCACTTTTCATTATTTGGCGATAGCTACCAGCTATGGTGAGAATCTGCTGTCGGTAGAGAAGAATTTAGTACCATAGTACTACATACCCACTCAAAACAGTATCAACCGGTTCAGACCGGCTTCAGTGAAGATAATACGGATGTTCCATAAAATGTTCCATAAAATTGCAAACCTCGCCATTGCTGTGGTTACAGACACAGGCACAGAGCAACACGTTAATTAACCCCCCTCCCCAGGAAAAGAGAAGAGTTTAGGTTATGATTTAGGAATTCTAGTTCAGGAATAGTTTTCATTCATGTTTCGGACAAGCCAAATTTTGGTATCCCGAACGACAGCAGGGTTCAGATGAAATATTATACCAAGTCAATATATCTCGCCATATATTGTCTATTGCCATATATACTTCTCCACAGCTCTTGCATGATCTGCGCTACATTACGATTCTGTTGTGTGTGTGTGTGTGTGTGTGTGTGTAAGTAGACCCTCCCCTGATCCCTTGACCTGGCAATTGTTCCGCTGAGTGTCAACGCTCAGGCATGCAGCCCAACTTCCCTTCCCCTCTCCCTTCCCTTCTTTCCCTACCTACACCCACGCCCTCCCTCCCTTTTCTCAGGCCACCACATTGCATGATGTGTACTGTCACCTCCAAAAACCAGCAGAAACTTAAGCTCAACACTGAGTTGAGCTAAAGTTCATGATACTGGTTTTCTTTTTGTCTACTAAGTTATGGAGAGTATCGTAAAATTATCGAGCTTACTGCTCTGGAAGTTAAGGGAGTATAATCGTATCCAACCCTTCAGTTAGTTCAATTCATAAGTCATGTCCGACCACCACGCACTTCCTGTACTCTTTCTACTTACAGTTCCTGAATTCTGGAGAAAAAAGATTCAAGGTCCCTTGGCAAAATGATGGCAAAAAGATAAATAATTCTTCTTTTCCTTCTATGGAAATTAACAATTAATGTATGCCGATAATCACTAGCTATCAGCTGAAAATGTTTTGGTGTCTGCTCTGATGCTGGTAATAAGATTTAAATAAGACTACCTGATAGCAGTAATCATAACCAATTTTCTTCATATTATATTGTGAAAATGTCATGACATTGACAAGGCAATGACATTTATTTTGACAGTACAAGCGTGTCGATTATGCACATTTGAGTATTTTTCAAGCTTATATAGCTTGTGCGTAATCACCGGGTGTCATGACATTTCACTGCATATATGTACAACCGCATGTGTATGTATGTGACAAATAATCTCTTGAACTTGAACTTTATACAGTATACTTTTATATATTTGGCTTTTTCTTTTTCAACACTTAGTCACTGAGTGAGAGTGAACGTGATTCTGAATCACGTTGCTCGCAACTGACTGAGAGCTCAAATGAACTGACCGTTGAACGTATCATTTCAGGAAATGATTCAGCTCAGTTTGTTTGCCCAAAAGATTAGCACAAAGCTGGTCGAGGATCGGTGCATATGTGGTGGCCCACTTCCGTAACGGTGTGACCACTTCCGTAATGTGGCTTTTGCGTTTTTTGTATTTGCAAAACATTTTGTATGCAGTTTGTTAGACACGTCTGATTTTGCAGCACATTTTCTAAATGCTTCGCATGTGTTAAATTTGTGAAGATGTTCTCTTTTTTGCATGTGTTTTCTTAAGTCGCAGTTATGTTGGAGCTTTTGGATTTGTGTTTTGTCTATTTGCATGTATTTTTTTCAAGTTGCAGTGCATTGAGCTCTCGGGGCCACCGTATAAAAGCATTGCATTTTGACACCCAGCCTTAATTGTAATGCAATACTGTGTACAGCTGGACAAATGCGAAGCCATGTGTGATTCCAATATGGACAGCTTTTTACAACCCCCCCTCCCCACATAAACACAAATGATAATTTCAGTTTTCTTTCCTAGAAAAGGGTTATCGTTAGAGTGTGTATGTGAGTATCCGGGGGAGTTTATTCCAAAGAGCAGACTTAGTACACTCAATGTATCTGCGGCAGGATCTAATTTATTAACTTTGGGCTGGATACAGCGTAATCGATGAGCATTCCATCCTGTACAACAATTACCGGAAAAGTCGGATTGAACCCAGAACTTGCTGCAAGGCCTGAGCCATCCAAACCTCTAAAATGCAAGCACGTTGGTGGTTGACAACTGTGACAGGTCTATTGTCGTTTGCGGGGTAAGGAGATGGACCAGGAGGGAGGTAGAACAACAAACAGACTTTGCTGGACGTTTATTTAAACAGAAACAAAGACATTTGTCTTTTCAGACAAACATAAACGTCACAAACATCACCCAGCGCTGGAAAGGGGGCCAAGCCTCGCTGTCAGAGAGACCCAGATGAAACACAGCAGCTTTTAAAGCTCTGCTCATCTCCGATAGCTGCGTCCCCTGCCGGTTGAACCAGTGCTGGCTCCCCCCAGATGGCGCCAAAACCAAAACAACTTTCGCCCTCTGTCCAGACTTTCGTCCTCAGGTTATGATGAATTGCCTGGATGTTTGTCTTGTACCAAGTCAAGACCAGTGGCTTTCAAACATTTAGATTTGGACACACAATTGCAGCCATTTGACTTGATTGGTCGCTGGAGTTGGACGCGTAATGTCGACTTGTAATCTTTCAAATTCTGAATTATTTTGCTTTTTTTGCTTAACATTGCACACAGCTGGAAGTGCTGGACCAGACTAGGTTGCACAAACATGAAGCATTCATACTCCAAACCATGTTTTTATTGGTTAATGTTTAATGATATTTTCTCGGAGTTCACACTTAATCACTATAACTTGGGAGTGTGAAAAACAAACCAGGAAACGCTTGTCACTGTTTGTCATTTTTATTTCCCTCTGCCCTATCCAGAGTACGGCGATACAGCAGTGAAGACCAACAGTCATGGCTTCAGTTCCAGATCAATGATACACATGCCAAGCCGTGTCATGGCTGTGAGTACTACTTCTAATATCAGTGCATTCCAGTGGTGTCATTTGATTGGATGAGAGGCATTTCATGAGCAATAATATATAGAAGTGGTCTTCAACCGGGGGTCCACGACCCTGAGGGGGGCCTGTGGAGGTTCCGCAGAGGGTCCACCAATGTTTTTAAATCGCAAAATTATTTTTGTGAAAATTATTCAAATGAGAAATAGGATTGAGTAAACAACCATTAACACTAGAACAGTGTGTTTTTTCATTTCAGTAATTAAATTCAGTTATTCATAGCTTTTGACGTTACGCCTCGTTCAAAGACAAGCAATTTTTCAAAAACCTTGGAAACCTTGGTCTCTGATAGACAGACTACTGTACTTATAGTAGTCAAACTTGGACTGCATTTTATAACAAAGTAATTATGTAAATATATAAAATTATTAATTTTATCATAAATTTAAATCTAAAATAAACACACAGGAACTGTAAGCAACATAAGAGTATTTCAATTGCTTGATAAGGCATTATAAATATGTTATTATAGTCCAGGCTTAAAATACAACACAAAATGTAATAAAAAAAATTAGGGGGATCCCTGCTCTGTTTCTCTATCCATCATTGGGCTGAAAAGGGTTGAAGAACTCTGATACAGTATATAGTATAACAACAATAGGCCTTCTACTATACATGTATGTGTCAATATGTTTTACTAGTTTGCTAACCTGAAGGGACGATTAGCTGAGGGACGATTTATATGCAGTTCCCGTAGCCTGGGAACCAGACGAATCTGCGAGCTCATGTTTCATTTGCTCTACAGAGTATGTCTGATCAACCTCCCATTCAAACTGATTTCCAACCGACCTTGCCAAGGTTGAACCAATCACAACTGTTATCTTATATGGGGCGGGTTTGATATGATGACAATGCAGAGGAGCGCCATTGAGGCACCATACCAAGATGGCCGCTGTTGATGTGGACCGGTCTGTTGAATCAGTTATCTCAGAAGTATTGAATGAACTGGAGGGTATATTTTCTCTAAAAAGCTCTTGTTAATAAGAAAGATGTGTTTGCCATACTTCCCATAGGATTTGGTAGGAGTTTAATTTACCAACTCGTTGCTCTGATTGGTTGTAGATCTATCCAATTGCGTCCAACTGTTGACAGCTGTGTAGCTGTCTTATAAGAAGCTAGCTAAACCTTCACATACTTTAGCTTTTGATCCACTTGACTGCGGTATCGAGAGCATATGACCCTTTTAGTCAGCTTGTTCTGATCCATATCAGTGCCTAACAAACCCTGCAGCTTGTATGAGCCCATGTCCACTTCCGCCCTGATACACCCATGCAGAATTTCACAAGGGCTCCACGGGGCCGAGTTTAGACATTGACATATCTTCAGATAAGCCTCAAAACCAAATTCCACCGTGTGGACATCTCAGTCACAAACTATCATTATAGTTAATGTAAGTCAGGATTTTACATTGAAGTCAACGCTGAAATAAATGCACCACTATGAGTGATCAAAGACAAGATTAGTTTTAAAGTGTTTTTGCAACATTGCAAGGAGTTGCGCACTGAATTATAGAAGTCATACGGTTTAGTAATATAGAAAAGCAATGCAGCATTGCAATTTTCAAGTTTAGAAAATATATAGCGATCCAAATGCAGGTGGTCTTGCGATCTTATATTTTTGGAGAAGTGCATGTCAGCTATGCCTTTATCCTGCTGAAAGATGCCACCGCCCCAAGGGAATACCGTTGCCACGAAGGGGTTTACTTAGACTGCAACAATGTTTCGGTAGGCGGTACATGTCAAAGTAACATCCACATGAATGCCAGGACCCAAGGTTTACCAGCAGAACATTTCCCAGAACATCACACTGCCTCCACCGACTTGCCTTCTTTCCATAGTGCATCCTAGTGCCATCTCTTCCCCAGGTAAATGAGACTCACACACCCGGCCCTCACATGATGTAAAAGAGAACGTGATTCATCAGAGCAAGCCAGCTTCTTCTATTGTTTCATGGTCCAGTTCTGACATTCACATACCCATTGTTGGCGCTTTCAGCGCTGGACATGGGCACTCTGACTGGTCCGCAGCTACGCAGCCCCATATGCAGAAAACTGCGATGCACTGTGTGTTCTGACAGTTTATATCATAGCCAGCATGATCTTTTTCATCAATTTGTGCTACAGTAGCTCTTCTGTGGGATTGGATCAGACGGGCTAGCCTTTGCTCCCTACACGCTTCAATGAGCCTTGGGCGCCCATTACCCTGTCACCGGTTCACCAGTTGTCCTTCCTTGGACAACTTTTTGTAAGTACTAACCACTGCATACTGGGAACACCCCACCCCACTGTTTTTGAGATTGCTCTGAGCCAGTTGTCTAGCCATCACAATTTGGCACTTTTGAAGTTGCTCAGATCCTTAAGCTTGTCCATTTTCAAACACATCAACTTCAAGAACTGCTTTTAAAAGCCAGTCGAGGACGAATGGAGTGTCAGTGGGTTTAAACCTTTTCTGCTCAATGTATATTTTAAGTTTCACTCGTGTCTTGAATGCGAAAAATGATGTACAAAGTACCAGGCTATATTTTAAGGACCAGGATAATAATAATAAATATAGATGCAAGCAGCAATACACTGGGTATTCTTTTTAGGCAAGTATTAGTTTTCTTGGTGATTCTTTGCAATGCATCACAATTTACTGAACGTATAAAACATAAAAGATCATGGAGTTAGTTTTTTTTAATTTATAACTGACCTTCAGACTGACCCGGACATGTAAATATAATGTAGTTACGTCCATGTAATTTCATGAATATAACGTTTATGGCATATGGCAACGTATGAAACAGTTCCAGTTCAACAAGACTTCAAACATTGATATTAATTCATGATTTTGACACATGTATAAGAAAGGTCAGTTATAAACAAACATTCTCAGTTTTGTTTTTTGTTTTTTTCCAAAGTTACACTCATAGCTGCACATTGTTTATTTCTGGAGTCTGAAATTAGCCTCGTAACACCAATACGTATGAGGAGTCAACACTTACATTGAAAGGTTTTTCATTAGCCTTTTTTTTTTTTTTTCCTTTTTATTATTATTTTATTTAATCAGATTTTTCTTCAGTACTTTTTTTTTAATATATTGTGACTGATCTCGACTGGGTTTTTGGACAATGGCTTCTTAATTGTCTTAGATTTTTCGGCCTCTGTAAAAATTACAAATTAAAAATAACTTTTGTAATTAGTTTTCATAACAATAAATATAAAAATATATAAATACATGTTATTTGTTATTACTACTAAATTGCACTTTTTATGTTCGTAATGTACAATTGTAAAATCCAGTTTAATAGATTATTTGTCTGTATTGTAATGCAGGTAAGATTTATGTAACTAACATTAACTTACAATTTGAATTATTATGGAATAATTACTCAAGATCACAAACACTTTCTGGCTTTTCATTGGTTTATTACGTTATATTATATGATGTTTATTACCAAAAAAATATTTTATTTCAAACTATACGTTGTCATTGTTATTGCTTACCTTGCTTTGCTGCATTGAAATACATCCGGAGTTTCTGTGACGGAAGATGTTGTGTGTCGTATACATTTACATTGATTTATGATTAGTATAATTTCTGTATTTCTTTAGTTAAGTTGAGTTCAGTATTTTAATTTGATTACATTGTCAGTAAGTTCTGTTTTCATGGAATACAACAAACGTTGGGATATTTCTGTGGGTAATTACCATTGCACGGCTTCTATTTTTCTGATGCCACCATTGATTTTGAACTCACTGAGTCCCATATTAGAGTGTTTGAGGGACGCTCAGACGACATTTCAAAGATTTTCTATTTTTATTTTTTTTCATTAATCCGGCAAAGTAATGTGGACCACGGATTTAAAATACCAATCGCACAGATCTACTGACTTCTACCAGGTAAGAAGCTATATAACTACACACGTAAATTGATAGTTTGGACTACAAAGTGACCCATTCCATGCCACCCAATGGACACCATCCATCTGGACATTCTCAACTGGAATCTACATTTATAGTAAATAATATGATGGCGTCATAAAGCGTCATACTGTAAATCTCATCTCGTTCTTTTTCGGACGAGACGTGTGACACGGCAGTTAACCAAGACCAACTGAAATATTTCGGGTCAAAGTTGTTTGGTTTTTCAGTAATATCTGCTCTGTATGTGGATCGATTTGGAGGAAATTTAAACCACGAGATCCTTGTTACAAAGCGGTTAAAATGATGTGTTTCTAGCTTATGCCAAAGTATGTCTTCCAGATAGTTTTAGCCGGGTTGGACATATTTCGATGTCAGATGTACTGGCACGTCGGTCTTAAAATCGCTTGAAATTTGGTTGTTTTTTTGCAAATATCTGCTAGGCATGTGGCTCAATTTGGATGAAACTCCAACCACGAGGTCTTTGCAACAGTGCGGTTCAAACAAAACATAACTGTGTTATGTTGAAGTTGGTTTTCCCGATAGTTTAAGGCTTCAATTTCAGAGAATTTTTCCTCTTGCAATAACAATAAGGGGCTGCCGTATAATTACAATAGTGTTCCAGCCCTGTTGGCTGGATCCCTAATAAGTGAACGGAAATATGATTTATGACTCACTCTACAATACACTTTTTCCAAATAAGGAGCGATGTCTTCAAAGAAGAGTATTCCTTCAAGTTCAACATGTCAACCAATGCCTCCCTCCCTGCTGACTGAGCCAGATTTTATGACTTTCTGACCTACAAATCCTGCCCTCCAGGTTCCCACTGTGCCTCATCTATCCTCCGGCGTCTCCCCTCGCTCTGCTGCGGAGGCTAGCGTGAGCAACTTCAGCAGGATCAGCCAGCTGGGAACTGGCACGGTCCAGGGAGGCCTCCAGGCTATCCAGACGAGTGGACGTAGCAGGCGCTCCAAGTCGCTGTGCCAGGAGGACTTCGAGGAGCTCCCGCTGTCCACTCTGGTTCCCCAGGAGAGTGCAGCTTACATTCTGCCGTCAACTGCCCCGGGCACCCTCCGGCGGAGCCTCAGTGGGACCCTAGCTCGGGATTGCGGCGGGGCAGGCTGGCAGGAGGATTTTGCCTATCAGCAAGCGTACAGAGGCCCCTCCCACCGCACCATCAGCCGCATCGCCAACCGTCAACAGAACCAGCAGCATTTCACCAACGCCTGGGCGCAGGAGAGCATGGTTGGGACGGGTAGCAGGGTGGGGACAGCTGGTGTAGGCTGGGGCGGGCACTGGCAACAGCAGCAGCAGTTTGCGTCCCGACCTTACCAGACTACGCTGTACCGTGCCCCCTCTGTGCACAGCGTCAGGAGTGTGGGGAAGGGAGTTGATGTGCTGGACAGAGGATCCATCCACATCAAGGACAAACTCGGGGTGTGAGTAAGACCGCTGATCTGCCACCTTTGGCTAAATTGCCTGAGCTTTAGCTGATGTGATACTATTTAGGTTTGAGGTTGGAGTTGTCTAGTGTCCACCACCCACTTTACTGAACTGAAACTTTCGAAGCGCTCAACGAAAAGTGCTCAAATCAAAGCAAATACCCTATTAGTGTCTTGTTTCTTTAGTGTTCTTTAAAATGTATTTCACCATTAATCCTGTTGCACAAGGTTTGTAATGTATAAATGCAGGGTAATGAAATATGTTGGTGCTAGTCTAGAGGTTTGTCACAACTGTAATTGATATTACATCAAGAATAGGAAATGTCCGTGCCTTCCAGCTCGTTTCACGTCCATTATGATTGTACGCAATAACAAATTGAACGCTGTTACATTGACGGAAACATTCTTAAGTGCGCTTTAATGTTAACATTTCCACATATGGCAAGTATAGACAAAAATAAACATCTGATAGACAAAAAACAAGTTCCACTTGAAAAATTGCTGTGACTAGTATAAAACATTCGTTTTTCAAATTTTCTCAACTTAAAATTGAGAAATTACGGTGTTAATTTCAACTTCAGGAAACCTTAAAAAATACATGTTTAACAAATCCAATGATTAATGTTCCCAGTTTGTGTGTGTGTGCGCATTTGTGCGCAGGATGCAGAACCTGGACATGGCCACAGCGGTGAGATACCTCGCTGAACCTGACCCAGCCATGCAGGTCCTGGGAGCGGCCTACATCCAGCATCAGTGTTACCATAGCAACGATGCCAAGAACCAGGTAGGTTAGCTTGTTAGTTCGTGTGTGATCCTGTGGTTTGTCCAGCTGTCTCTTTATCTAGCTATCCATCTCTCAAACAATCATCCAATGAATCAACCAGTCTTTATTTATAGAGCATCTTTCGTCAAGGCAAATGCAATTCAAAGTACTTCACATAAAAGACAGACTGCAATATGGTAATTAAGAAAATAAGAATACGTACATTAAATAAAACATTTAAATAAAGACAAATAATAGATACAAAAAATGTAAGTAAAATGAAATTGAAACACAGGGAATGTGACAGCAGCCAAATAAGTTGAAAAAACCTTTCTTGAAGGAAAATTTGATTTTTCCAGATTTGTGTTCTTTGTGGGGTTTTTTTTATCTCTCAACATATTTTCAAAACCGGGGCATGTACCAACGTGTATCATCGAGTAAGAATTGCTGACGTCACTCACGTCTCTTCTGTAAACAAGACGAGGATCCTGTTTCACTTGTCGGTGAAAACTTTAATTTCCCTGTGTTGTTATGGATTACGAGAAGCGGGTGGAGGAAGATCTAAATCATATCACGGACCTTAATCTGACCAGTGCGATAGATCCAAGTCAGTGTTAGCAGCGTGTACTGGATTTTCCGCGATGATAGTCAGTTCTCCGACAGCGACGCTGAATCTGATGTTATCCCTGACTTGGAGAATAGTGGTAGTATCACAGTAGAATAGAATAGTTCAAATAGTGGATTTCAACGTCAATGTGACGATGAAACAGAATACTTTCAAGAACCACCGGAGGAGACCAACGATACGCCCGTTGTTGTTACAACGGAAGAAGTTGATGACGTGATGAAGTCTGTTGGGGTTGGTGATTTTCAAATTTCAGATTTTCCGAGACTCATAATATTGATACTCTACGTTTTGTTGTCCGTACTTTTAAACTTCAAAATAATTCCACTTTTATAAAACATGTATATTCTTACTGTAAAATAAAAGCTTTTTTAAAAACAAAAATAGTTTTGTGTTGACGCTGTTTGTGATTGGCCCATTCAGCATTATGTTAAGTAGCCATGAAGCTTTGTTTGTCCGCCAACCCCATTTGCATTCTTTGAGCTGGCTGAATGAACCTGGTGTGGGGGAAACTTTGGAGGTGATTATGATGGCGATAGTGGCGCCGCCCCTTGCGGTCGCCTGCCCCTGTGCTCCGGTCGACTTTTGCACATTTTAGTATTTTTTCCCGTTTTTATCATAATGTACGCCAAAAAAGCATCGGCAGTTACCTCTTACGACCGCGACGCGCTCATGGATATAAAAACTTCCCTAAACAAACAACTTTGGGACTTTTTATCCGTTGAAGCAGAGTGGCCGGGGGAAATCCTACACGGGAAGACGCTCAACAACAACAACAGAAATGGAGCCGCTGTTCCACGAGCCGGCCCACGGAGGAAGCGCCAAGGTAAAAGAGGCGGCATTCGGGTCAGAATGAGGACGCAACCTTACCGTCCACTTCTGCCAAGCATCCTTCTTGCCAACGTCCAGTCCCTGGAGAACAAGATCGATAAACTTCGAGGGAGGATTAAATTCCAACGAGACACGACAAACCGTTGCATCCTCTGTCTGACGGAAACATGGTTGAACCCACTGGTACTGGATGAAGCCATCCATCCAGCCGAGTCCTTCTCCGTGTTCCGCAGCGACAGATCGAGGGAGTCAGGGAAATCCAAAGGTGGAGGCGTCTGCCTAATGGTAAACAACCACTGATGTAACTCCAACAACACCACGTCTCTCTCCCACTCCTGCTCGCCGAACCTGGAACAGCTGACCATCCTATTCCATTTTATCTCCCCCGGGAATTCAGCACGGTCATCATCACAGCCGTTTATATCCCACCGCAAGCGGATACCGACACAGCACTGTGGGACCTGTATGATGTGTTGTGCGGATTTCAAAACAAACATCCCGACGCAGCTGTGGTGGTGACTGGGGACTTTAACAGGGCGAACCTTGAAAAAGTTCTGCCTAATTTCCACCAACACATCACGTGTGCCACCAGGGGAGATAGAACTTTGGACCATTGTTACACACCTTACAAGAATGGATACAAGACCGTCTCGCTCCCTGCTTTCGGGAAATCTGACCACGCCACGATCTCGCTGGTTCCCGTTTACAGGCCTCTGATCGCGTGAGAACTGGTGGTGACGAGGGAAGTGAAGCGGTGGAAGGACCAATCAGAGGATGCGCTTCGGGACGCTCTGACTGACGTAGACTGGGACATGTTACAATCGAGTTCAAGTGACATCAGCTAGTTTACAGAGGCTGTAGTGAGTTTTGTGACTACGCTAGCAGACAACATCATTCCAACGGTGAAAGTTTGGATATTTCCAAACCAGAAGCCGTGGGTCGATAAATCCATCCGCTGCTCTCTGAATGCTCGCACGGCCACTTACGACGGTCTTGTATCCGGAAATATGGACAATTACAAAGTGGCGTCATACAATCTGCGGAGGGGGGTGAAGGACGCTAAACAGGCGTACAGAGAGACTGTGGAGCTAGAGACAGAGACTTTTTATGTGCGGTTCGAGTCTGGCAACAGCACCGCTAGCTCGCCAGCTAATTGGAGTTACACTGCTGGGGATGAGCGCGCACTCTCAGTGTCGTGCACGAGGTCAGGAGGGCCTATGTGAGAATGCTGTTCATCGATTACAGTTACCTGGGAGTCCACATCACAGAGGACTTAACATGGACTGTTCACACAGACACTCTGGTGAGAAAGGCGAGGCAGCGTCTTTACCACCTCAGGCAGCTGAGGAAATTCCGGGTCTCGGTGACGATCCTCAGGACCTTCTACTGCCTGGTTTGGGAACTGTACTGCTCAGGACAGGCGGGCCCTGCAGAGGGTGGTGCGTTCAGCTGAATGTACCACTGGAACTACCCTCCCCCCCTTGCAGGAGCTATACACCAGGAGGTGTAGTAGCAGAGCCTGCAGGATCATGAAGGATCCTCATCACCCCAACAATGGACTGTTTCAACTGCTGCGGTCAGGCAAGCGCCTCCGCAGTCACACAGCGAGAACAGAGAGACTGAGACAGAGTTTTTTCCCGCAAGCCATAAGAACTGTCAATGCTGACCTCACCAGGGGTCCTCACTGAGCCACACACGAGGCTCCACTACCTTACTGTACTATATGTAGCATACTGTACCGCATACTGTGTCAGTGTTCAGGGTTGTTCGTGATGCCGTATTGCTGCGCCGTACTGTTGTATACTGTGCTGTATTATCCCAAACACTTCCTCACTTCATTCACATGCCACTTTAATGCACATATCTGTATATACATAATTACCTATTCCATATACATACGCATATTCCCTCTATCTATTCCATTTTATTGTATTTTATTTTATTCTATATATTTTTATTTTATAAGTATTCGACTTACTGTATTACGTTTTAGGAATCAGTTAGTTGGTCTATTGGAAATAAATGTTTACCTAGGACATATTGTGTGTTATCACCGGGTGCGTTGCATCACATTTCACTGCATATATGTATGAAAGTATGTGTATGTATGTGACGAATAAACCTCTTGAACCTTGAAATCTTGAATCTCAGAATCACAGTTTGCCACACCCTTGTCATTAACAGGTCATAGCTTTAAAAATATTTGCTTGATTTGCACAAGTGACACCTTGTTTGGAAGCTCTGATTCTCCACTTTAAAATGATGCAGGGAAAAAAAGGTCTAAAGCTGCCAAATGACCCTAAAGTATGCTGTGGGTCACACATAGCTAGAAATAAAATATAACCAGATGACAGAACCACTCCGTATGTAAAAGCCTGTATCTTTTCAATTCTTCTTATCCCCCCACACCGCCCCTCTATTTTATCATCATCATCTATTATCTGCATAACAGAGTTGAACTACCACTGATTTAACATTGGTATCAAACGCCCTCCCTCCCCACAGGTGCGTGCTTTGAATGGCGTGGCGGCTCTCGTGTATCTCTTCTCTCGCGACGGGAACCAGGAAGTGCAGCGCTTTGCCACCGGCGCTGCACGCAACCTCATCTACGAGAACGGCGACAACAAGGCGGCGCTTATCGCGGCCGGTGGCGTGGCGAAGCTGGTCGGCACGTTGAAGGAGCCCGACGAGGAGCTTCGCAAGAACGTGACAGGTCCCTCTTTTGAAATCTTTTCTTTCCCTGCAGCTCCTTCCCTCGTTCACATCAAATCACATCCGCCCGGGTGGCCCTCTTTTTCACTTCTTAAAGTAATGTAGAAGCTTTGTCGAACATCGGACTGTGTATGTTCCTCCACGCCTCGACATAATATATATTTCTTCCGTTCTCCGTTGACTTCAATTGCAATTGCATTGAAATTGACTTTCAGTAACTGATTTCCAACGAGACGTTTCATAACGATAGTTATTGATAGTCTACACTGTGGTACAGGGTCCTGCGTTTCAACGTGCTTCATATTTAAGTCCGATTGAGGTACACAGACAGAAATTAAAGTGATTTCGCTATGTGAAAATTCCTCCTTGTCCTACCCAATAGAGAACATAACTCCACACAACCCACTGCCTCAAAACAGTAGGATACATCAGAATGCTTCAAATACTTTTACACTGAGGTCACAAAATAAGGGGGGGGGTGGTTCCCCTCTGCTCTCCGCTTACGCCTGGCATAATCTCGCTCATTCTCTCCTCTTCAATACTCTCCTTTGGCCAGAGTCACAGTGCGGTTGCATGGCAACACTAAGAAGGTATCAAGAATGGATTTGAAGTTCCTGGAATGCTCTTGTTTTGACCACTGTGAGCTCTATTGAACAGACAAGGACAAAAATGAGGCTCTTTTCCAAACAGAGAGCCTGCTTCAACTCTCTTTTTGTACGAAAGAAGATAATCTCAGAAAATATGTGTGTACCAAGGGAACTTCTACCAACAAAGTACAGTAGTTGGCGATCAAAACTAATAAAGCAAAACATGGGAATTGCCCCATGAAAAAGGATGTTTCAGCAGTATACCTTATTGTGGCTGGATGGCCACAACTCACGGTGGGATGGAGGAGAAAGACAGCGAGGAGTGGTTCCGTATGCTGTGTTTATTGAAGGCCTGAGGCTCTTAGGCTTTTTAATAATCCAAACTGAGGGGCATGCCGGGCAAAACAATAATAATAAATCAGGATTTAAAAGTCAGGATGCTGACTTCTCTGGCTCCTGGCGCTGCGGCTGGGCTCCTGCACGGCTTTTAAGTCCCGTACAACGATCCCTCGCTGCAAGACAGACAAGCATTAAGAAAGCTTCCTTCCCCGAATCGGACCAATCAGCTCCGCTTGACACTAATTTGGCCGATTCAGGACAGCTGTGCGACCACGGAAAGGAAGCCGTACTGCCGTCTACAGCTGCGGCTTAACCACGCCCCTTGGTTCTCCACCCTTTAATCCGCTGTACAAGAGTTCTGACAATAAGTACGTCGATATGTACGTTTTCAAAGAAACATGAATCAACTTATAGAGGACAGAGAAGCCAAATAGTGGCCACCCGAATTACAGGTGTGTCAGTCACTGAGAACTGCAGCACTACTTGCTACTGCTACTGCGTCAAGGAGAAAAAGTCTCTAAACTCACAAAACCTCACAGCCTATGCAAAACGTGGACAAACTGCCATTAGCAGAGGTTGAAATGGTCGCAAGTCAAAGCGTACTCACAGAGAGCTTGGGATTTCTGAGCCTGAACAATTACAGCAGGAATAATTCGGCCTTTCGGAAAACCACTTGTATCCAAGACCAATGCACTCATAGACAAGACTCATAGCCTGGTTATAAGGAGAACGAAACCTGGGGCTCCGAGCCATGGAAAGAATAATACAGTTTACGTTTGGGGATCAACTTACAATGTCTGTTGCCAACTATTAAGCTGTACAGAATAAACTGTACTGATTAAATTTGTACTGGCATTGGCATGAGTCATTGGGTCCAATAATTGATCTGCATGGTCACATTATGACTATGGGAATTGAAACTGTTCTGAAGGCAAATGATGGCCCTGTTCTTTATTAGGCCCTTGATATTCATATTTCAGGTGTTTCCGATATTTTCACATCACATTAGTTATTAATGGTGTTATTGACAGATTTGATTGCAAAACTTAGCCTCTTAAGCTCTGACACAATTTTCAGGGATTCTCTGGAATCTGTCGTCCAGAGACAACCTGAAGGAGAAGCTGTCTAAGGAGGCTCTGTCTGAGTTGACTGAGCGGGTTCTGATTCCACTGTGCTGCACCAACGACCAAACCGGTTGCATCCTCCTCAGCCCCTCCGAGAAGGACATCTTCTACAACACCGTCGGCTGCCTCAGGTAACCCCCACCCCAAACCTTCGGATCTGGAAGTTCATAATTTAATTTTGCAGGCCTCAAATGTCAAGCAAATACAGTATCAAATGACGAATAACATGGTCCCGGACTAGGATTTTGATGAATATCGATATTGAGTAGGCAAATATAAATATCTAATTAAACAGCCACTTCCGCACTTAAAGACCACCTCCCACACTTTTTTTTATTGCTATTCTACTTTCTGTCTACTGAAAAAAAATTGTCAGTATTATTGACAAATAACAAATGATGCACCAAAGGTTCATAATGTAATGCTTTTTTAAAACTGATAAACTGTAGGGTTATCCAAGCTGGCATGCCCACTCACTGTAAAATAAAAGCACTTCTTCGCACTAGTTATGCCTCTTTACAACTAAGCTACAGTCACTTTCCTCCATTTTTGACCGAGCAAGTAACCTTGCCATTAATGCATGGCATTAAATTAATTCACCAGACTGCGTTCTCCATTTGGAGAGATATTGAATGAGGAAGAAGTCGATGAATGAAGCTAGAGGTGTCATTAAGAGACGAGAGGCCTTTATACATTTTATACGTCCTGAAAAGATCCAAAATCACAAGAATGTATTTTTTAACACCTCACACTGGCCAAAATGTTAAAATGTGTCGTCGCGTGTTTAGAAATTTAAGCTCGGTGAACGAGAAGACGAGGCAGAAGATGCGAGGAATGCGGGGCCTTGTAGATTCCTTGGTGGCCTACTTCCAGAACGCCCTACAGGAGGACAGAGCAGACGACAAGGTATGGTCTAGATTATTGATTGATAGATGGATGGATGGATGGATAGATGGATAGATGGGAACGTGTTGCTGAGGATGCTTGAGGCAGCTTTGGCAGCTTTGAGTCGTCCGGTGCTAAAGACCCAAAGTTAAACAAACTCTTGGAAAGGAAATGCCTCTTTGAAAAGTAAGATACTGAACCCCAAATACTGACCTCGTGAGATGAAAGCATTATCGTTTGGTGAGGAAAAAAACAGACATAAGAAGTTGAATAGGATAATTCAGATTCTATTTTGTGAATTTTAAACTGCATTTCATGTATGTTCAACATCAGGATCGACAGTCTAGGTTTTTCCATTATTTGTGTCTGTGTTGTCTTGTGTGTTGTGATGTTCTCACAAGGTTTTGAGCACAGTCATCATATACAACGCTGATATCAAGACCATCAAAGATCCCTAAAAGGGGATTTTTTTTTTTTTTTTAAGTGGAACCAACATTATTCTGGGCTGTTGCAAAATTATGCTGAACATATTTGGGATGTTAATAATTACCGTTAACCGACAATAAACATTTTGACTGATTAATACTATCAGCTAAACAGTTTAAAAAAGATTATAAAAATGTATCATATTTTTTGTATGGTAAAAGAAACTTGGAATTTTGTCAGTCCAATCAGATTCGGCAGCTCAATGCGAAAATTCTATAGGGGGGCATATCAAGGAACAGGACACGAGTTCCTCTGTGTCCCGATCGCGTTCCTCCAAATAAAACAACTAAAAAACACTGTTTTTAGTTGTTTTATTTGGAGGAACGGCTCCACGGCTTTCCGGCTGTGCAATAGGATGGTATTGGATCAGGGTGTATTTATAATTCTAATTTGTCAGTTCCAATAAAGAAAAATTTCGGGGGACAGTGCCCTAATATTTTAATATTATCGAATAACAGTTAATGATCGGCTAATGAGGGTCGGATATTTGTCAGAAAGAAAATTCTAAATTTGCATCCCTATAACATATCGTCACCGTTATCCAATAGTATTTCCTTACATCCGTTCTGTCCCTGTCATCTGCAGGGGGTGGAGAACACGCTGTGCACTCTGCGGAACCTTTCCTACCAACTATACACAGAGCTGCCCCCCTCGGCCCAGCATCGACTGGAGGGTCCGTCTCGGGCATCGGCCGCTCGGGAGGGCCAGGCCATCGGCTGCTTCACTCTGCAGGGCAAAAGGTTCAAGGAGGTACTTCAAGAGCTGGGGCAATGTGTTTTTTGGCCTCCAAAATACAACTCCTATTTCTTTGCATAGACAGTCTGTATCTAGATTTCTTCTCTTGTGCCTCTATTGCCATTCATTTTTTTACATTTACATTTATTCATTTAGCAGATGCTTCTGTCCAAAGCAGCTTCCATGAGAGGCTAGCAACAGTCAAAGCATACATCGACCATTGGATCAAGCTCAAATTTAAGTGCATGAGCCCCTGTTTCTAAATTTAACCAGATACAAGGGCAGGATAGCTGAAAGGAATCAGAATAAAAGTTAGTGCAATATGATGTGTACTCATGTATTGTTACCTCATTTGTTCCACGTCCAATTTTTGTCCTATTTTGCCTTGTGAGATATACAAAACAAACCGTTATTAAACATATATAGAAAACTATATATGTTTAAGCTTTAACTCACTACCCTTAATACCTGTGCGCAGGTGATCCATAAGGATCCATGTAAGGCATTTATACAGTATACTCTAATATATTTTGTGTACATATCCTTTAACCACACCACATGTATGTCTTAACATAGAGAAAAAGTATTTTCTAGTCTGTTCTGGAAGCAACTCTCACTGTCTACCTGAAAAGCATCAGCCAGGATGATCTGTGAGATATCATCTGGGTAATAAGTGGCACCGCGGGCTAAGGGAAACAATAGTGTGAGAGCGTGATCTGTGGGGAGGGTCGGTTTACAGAGCACACAACAGGGAAGGTGTGATCGCCTTACGTGCAGCTCCGCACCGGCCAACGTTGTGGCCGATGGAACATGCCGATGTTGCTGGCGGTTACATGTTTGGTCCCACAGTGTGTTGTTTATTCTCTATGGTGATCTGTGCACACCTAACTACTACTACTACTAGGTCTTGTACAGCGATGAGTCGCCAGTTTTGGATGCATGGCTTATCTTTATTTGGGCCTCTCTGGCATCTCATTATTTTTCACTTTCCACCCACTCTTTCGCCCATCTGCCGATCATGCAGCAGCGTAACCAGGAGCTGTATGCGCTATCTGAGGTCTCCCGTCAGCCACGGGGCGCCGAGTGGCTCTGGCATCCCCAGGTGGTGGCGCTGTATAAGGCGGTGCTCCAGGACAATGGCAGCAGCTCCATGACACGGGAGGCTGCCGTCGGGGCGCTGCAGAACATCACGGCAGGGGAAGCCAGGGTAAGTACACGACCTGTTATTTTTTCAAAAGGCCCTGGTTGGGGAAAAACTGAGAACCCATCCTTTTAAATTACACAGTGTACAGAGTCTTTTTCGTACAGTGTACACTGTACAAGTAACGATGCACTGTATGTATGACTCTGATGAGTGACCTTAAAGGACCATCTTTTAGGCAGGGCGGGGTCACAATTGATTCAGCCATCCGAATCATGATTGATCACAGATCATTTGAATCGTACATCCGTTACTAAGGGCGCTTTCTCACCTATTGGTCTGTTTTGAAATTGATACTCGTGGTTTGTTTTCTATTTGGTCCGATTTGGTTTCACACTGCACAGAGACCAACAAGAACAAAACATTTTTTTTTTCCTGAAGGTTGTCAACAATGTGTTGATCCGCTCTTTCCAAAGAGGACGTGCTGCAATCAGATGCTGGTATGACCAGAGAAGACAAGCCTTGCAACAAATGTAAAACAAATGTCCGCGCGCAACCCATAATACATAGCGTGTTCGGTTCACTTAATCAAAATTGTGTTCTCGCCCCAAATTATCTGAACCAAGGGGGTAAACGCACCAGGGTTCCATTCAAACGGACTAAACCCTGCATATGTGAAAGCGGTCTGGGGGGAAAAAAGTAATTTTGAACTGCAACCCATTATGACCCCCCCCCCCCCCCCCCCCCCCCCAGTGGGCGGCAGTGCTGAGCACGGTGGTCTTGGAGCAGGAGAGAATGCTGCCCGTCCTGCTGGAGTTGTTGAACACCCAGAAGGACACAGAGCTGAGGCCCCTTACTGGGCTTCTCCGCAACCTGGCAAGGCACGCACGGGACCAGGACCTCATGGGTGAGGCTAAGTGTGTGTGTGTGTGTGTGTGTGTGTGTGTGTGTGTGTGTGTGTGTGTGTGTGTGTGTGTGTGTGTGTGTGTGTGTGTCTGTGTGTGTCTGTGTGTGTGTGTGTGTCTGTGTGTGTTACATTGCTATGCATTACCTAATTTTTGCAAGTCTCTTTTTTTACAACTTATTCATACACCAATGCAATGCTCATCAGGTGTCAGGTTGTGTATTTGAAATAGACCCCAAATGCAGACACAAGAGGCAGACAGATGTTTTCACAGAATTTACTAAAGGCTGGGAAGTAGTAGAGGTGAATCCAGGAAGAACAGGCAGACAGACTGGAGCATGATGGACTGCATTTTCTTTAACAAGTGTTTATTCTAAAGGGTTAACCTGTTCTTTACTTACCAATTAATAACAAATTTACTACTGTATTGCATTTGGAATGACAGATTTCTTATACACACACACCTACTTATCACTGGCGCCCTAAAACACTTTCCAGACGGCAGCAAAACATGCCTGCAGCAATATATAACACAGCTTTTTCTGGCGTTCTGCCAAAAATCTTCCCTGTAATATTGATGATGGATGACCACGGCAACCTTATTTTTTTTTTTAAGATTGAGCACTTGGCTAAACTTGTCACACAGTTTCCCAAGTTTTCCAAATGTCCCAGCATTCATTTTTGCTCTGCTGTCTGCTGTTATTTCAGATTTATTAATTTCTTTGTTCTGTTTCCCATTGTACAGCCAAAAACATGGTCAACGCGCTTGTGTTGAAGCTACCTGGCGACAGCAGTCAGAGCGATCCCTCCTCCGAGGTGGTGTTTAACATCTGTGGAACCCTCAACCACTTGGTCACTAGAAGCTCCCTGGCAGCCCGAGACATCTCCTACTTTGACGGCCTTCCAAAACTGATAGCCATCAAAACTTCTCACGATAACAGGTAGGGGGCAAGGGCTAAAATCGATACCTGTCCATTGGCAATAGATTGTCATACAACTAACTCTGAAAAACAATTTAGTTGTCTTTTGTTTATTATATGCCACTATCATATTCTATGCTTATAATAGTGTAATAGTACACGCCTACCTGTTGCATAACAGCTATCTACTGAATCTGGACATCGCAACATAAAGACATTGGGTAGAAAGTTAATTTGACTAAACCCAACTGATGGAAACGCAACTAATCCATGTTCTATTTATTGGGACATTTCTAATGTCAAATTGCGATCAGGCAATTATGTCATGTAAATCCTTTAATAATTGCGACAGAAGCAGCTTCTTTAAAGTGACTGCAGCCATACCTCCTCAAACCTTTTGCACTATTTTATGACAATTTTGACTTATTGTATTTACTGTCCTTGAATCGTTTTTATATTGAGGTGTTTACCAATTCGAATACCTCTGTTAAGTGACACAATGTTTTTTATTTTTTACAGTCAAAAGGGGCAACAATACAGGAAAAATGTAGGTCCTTAATGTTTGCGGGTAAAAAAGGCCATTTCTTTTACATCTTGGCGACGTCACAGGGGAAGTTGTCGTCTCTGCAACGGCACAGTAGCGAGTGGTAGTCAGTTGGCAGGTCAGTCAGTAAGTTTCACAGCTATTAAGGATGGCAAAGTACTGTGTTTAGGATTTATTATTTAGAAGTAAAGAGTATTTACACAAAGAAATGTTAAAGAAAACAATGGATAGACCTGCGTGACACAGGTTTTGTTTTGTTCAAGTAGGACACGAATACATCGAAATCTAAATAAAATAAAAACACGCCCTGTCTGTCTAAGCATCTCTCACCGGATAAACGAGGCTCTGCGCTCCTGTTGCGACGGATCGGATGTTGACGTTTTTCGTTTCATACAAGTAGGAAACTCGGAAATAAATCTAAAGCTAGCTCTGTCCTGTCCCACACCTGTTACATCACATTCGACTTGAGGTGGGCGAGGCTAATTGCATGCCAAAAATTAGTCCATCTGTAATTCTAAGTTTAAAAAAAAGTCAGTAATTCATAAATCAAAGTGCTACATAATTCCCCACACATTAATTCACTGGGTTTGCAACCTGCAAGTTGCCCTTTAAAGGTGAATAGAAACACTTCAAACCACCAAACTAACCCGAACCCTTAATAATAGTCTAAATTATAGTATAGTGGTAATTATATATCGAAAGAGGCAAAATCATCTTATCACAGATAAGAGTCATCTCACGAGGGTGTGTCAGTAATTTGGTGTTCCTGGTCTGGCTTTTGTTTGTTTGTTTAACTTTGGCTCTTCAGCACCGGACGACTCAAAGCTGCCAAAGCTGCCTCAACCGTCCTCAGCAACATGTTCCAGTACAACAAGCTGCACAAAGACTACAAGCTGGTAAACTCCTCCACCACTCACCCTGAAGTTCCATGTCGGGAGAAGGCCGGTCGATCGTTCAGTTTAATGGATGGGTTGCCATTTTTCAATCCCGGTCGCAATTATTTATGTCCAGTTCTTCAAGAAACTCATAAACTCAAAAGATCCTTTGGCTTCTAACTCTAACAATCAGCATTTAGCCCCCCCCTCCGTCGGACCATATCTTCATAATTGTTTTTACTTCTCTCCCACACAAATCTTCCCAAAATGCCCCTCATATCCAGTGAAAAAAATTGTTCTCTGCAGATAAACTAAATATTTGGTCTGCAGCAGGTTGCGGGTTCAGAATTAGCCAAGTTGCTGTGAACCGAGAAAGGAACACTCTATCTTTCCTGTCAAGAATTATGCAAGCCGTGCTAAATGTTTGCGTTACATTAAACATCCAACATTGAAATTCTGCTGTCAGCTTATTGTAAACCGTATGATTAATTTGGTTTATGAGAAAACAGGAAGTGCACCCCACGTATCATATGGTGTCCATGCAGTGCCAGAGGGCAGTGCATGTGCAAAGAAATTAATTTGGAAAATCTAGACGCTAAAGTTCCTAACATTACACATAAACACCCCTCGTGTACATGTTCACTATGAGATGATCCAATTGCAATTAAATAAGAAAGGAAAAGTGAAAAGAGAGCCGTGGTTGATTTATCCTTGCATGGCAAAGGTGTACGTGTCTATTAGGATGATGAAAGGTTTGACTCTTTTTCCTGATTCAGCTCTTGACGTGTGGCTCAATGTAAAAAAAAAAAAAAAAGAGTCGTTCAATTAGGTGGTGTCACGCACGGGGAGCGGGGGTGAGGAGAATAGTCGGTCGGCTCAGAGTGGAATTCTCACAAAGAACAGTTGAAATTGGTGAGTCGAAGATTCACGTGCTGCCACAGTGACTCCAGACTCCCGAGTCGTTTAAATAGTTTTTCGCTACGAACAGCGTTTACCGTTATGTTTCAAAATCTAAAGGCTCTGCTCAAGTTATTCCCCCCTTAACCCAAACCCAACCCTAATTAGCCAGATACAAGGATAGACAGATAATGACAGATAATGACAGATAATGACAGATAATGACAGACAGACAGACAGACAGACAGACAGACAGACAGACAGACAGACAGATAGATAGATAGATAGATAGATAGATAGATAGATAGATAGATAGATAGATAGATAGATAGATAGATAGATAGATAGATAGATAGATAGATAGATAGATGGATGGATGGATGGATGGATGGATGGATGGATGGATGGATGGATGGATGGATGGATGGATGGATGGATGGATGGATGGATGGATGGATGGATGGATGGATGGATGGATGGATGGATGGATGGATGGATGGATGGATGGATGGATGGATGGATGGATGGATGGATGGATGGATGGATGGATGGATGGATGGATGGATAGATAGATAGATAGATAGATAGATAGATAGATAGATAGATGGATGGATACACCTTCAATACATACAATTTGATCTTACTTGACTTTGAACCAGCTCTGATACATATTCATACCTTAGCCATTATCACTGCCACTGGCAGGTTTACATTAAGAGTTACTGATTCCATCAAGTTTTCAACATGAGCCTGGTGCCACAATTCATATAAGAATAATCGTTGGTTTTGCAGCAGCCTAAAATAACTGGGGTCATTTTGGGACATTTGTTAGCACGCAAGCAGGTAATCCTGTCTTTCAAGTCTCTGAGGCTGAAGGATTACGTAATGTAATTTCACTTAAAATGGCTCAAAGAATTAGAACTAGAACTAGAGGTTTTCTGTCAAGAGTTGCCAGGGGCTCACCAGGGGCTTATCATAATCTTGGTCTTTATAAATCTTTATAAAACATGTTAAATCTCCTTTCAAGGAAAGGAAATTCAGAGAGGAACACGAGAACAGAAGGTTCTGTTCACTTTAAAGAGTTACAGGTTTTTCTCAAAGAAATCTCGCAGAGCGAATCCCCAGACCATCTTTTATTCCTCTGTGTTCCAGGAAGAGTAATGTCTCGGGCTGGCATGGTGGCTTTTTTGGCACCTGCCGAACAATGTCAGTGTTATATAAAACCCTAGCCTCAGCTCACCCTCCCTAAAGAAAACCCCAGCAAACAAGGGCTGTCAGTTGTGGTGTCATTGTCCACATTTTGAGCCCTGTGTACACCAGGCCTTTATCTAGAAGGTAAACAGATCGCTTCAAGCTAGGGCTGGAGTATCGCCTACAAAGATAGAGCTTTGATGATGATTCATATAGTATGTGTACACATCTATAAACAGAAGTTAGAAAGGGAGCCGCACTTGGGAATAATGATCATGTTGACTTGTCGGCCCAATATGGGCAAATAGTGAGTACAGCTAATACAACAATAGGATTAGTAACCAGCTATAGTAGCTAATCCCAAAACTCGCACACACATACATAGTTGTGGTGATACCGAAACAACGGCACAACAAAGGCTATCGTCTCTTTATCCATTTCAGAAAGGATTCACCAGACGTGACTTCACGGATGACACCATCTAACATGGAGGGGACGGGGGATGACGGACGCCGATCCCCCGCCGACGGTTGAATTGCTTGGAGGGAACGAAGATGGCGTGGAAAGCGAGTAGTGAAATCTTGTTTCCTTGGAATTACTAAAATCAATCGTCCTGAGGGTCCACACACAGGGTGTGCGTTCCACAATGGACCGTGATGACTTCATAAGCGGAATGGACTCATCAATGTGAGTGTGAGTGTGCGTGTATTAATTTGCAAGAATACCAAGTGAATTTTAATACGATGGGTCAAATCCTGCGTGGTTGAGGAAAAAACAGTGTGATCCTGTTTAATTCACGTTTGTCACAGTTTCACTATTGAGCTCTTGATTTATTGTGAAATCGAGAAATGTTGACATTGACATGACAGCCTTTTTTTGGGGGGGGTCAGATGAGAAGGTCAACAACAATTTCATCCCCTGTGTGTACCGAGCTCCTGTGAAATTAGGTAAACGTGTCTTCCAGCATCTAAAAGCCGATTTTGATTATTTAAAGGGGACCTATTATGCTCCTTTTAACACAAGTTAATATAGATCTCTAAGGTCCCCAAAACATGTTACGTTTTTTGCTGAAAATACCACTCAGATTATGCATTCGAACCATTGTGACATGCCTCAATCTCCGGAGTAGTTCCGACTTTGGTTGCTGTGTTCCAGGCTTGTGGGCAACATGGATACCGCACCACGATGCACCAGCACTCTCACATGCGGGGAGTTTTTGTTTCATGTAAACCTCGGGAAAATAAAATAAAATAAATAAATACATCTATCTACAATAAAAACATACAATTTTTATTGGTTTTGTTTGGGGAAAGGCACAGTGGATCCGATGGAGCAGATGACCATATAAAGAAATCCTTGACGAGCTGAGTTCAGAGTGGTCGGAAGCCTGAGTGTTTGGCGCACAGCGATTACTTTCTCATTAGTTTACCTCATTGTCTGACATGTTGGCCACGTCTAATATGAACATCCGACATTGTAACATCATATATATGACAGAAAATAAGGAAAAGCATAATAGATCCCCTTTAAGCAATAGGACATCTTCAAGTGAGTTGGGCTTCAGCACCACTGTGTTGGACTTTCACCTAGATTCACTATTCAGAATCAAAATCTAGGTAAGATAATAAAAAGAGAGTTTCCCTTTTAACCCTTTCGCAACACTCCTATTTCAAGCCCGTTTACAAGGCGATGGTGGTTGAAAATCACAAAAGAAGATGTCTTTTTCATGTACAGTTTATTGATTCTGTTGCTTCTGCCTCTAGATGAGGGGCGTTACCGCAAGATTCAGATCAATAGGGTTCTACAAGTGCTAACACATTTGTACATTTTAAGTCCACGTCTAACCGCAAAGCAGATTTTATGTTTTTTCAGTTGCACAGATGCAGGGACACATACAGTAGTTTTCATAGTTTTATCTAAACTCACTAAGGGTAGCTTCAACTAACCTTTGGTTCCGCTGTTAATGAAGTGACATTACTTATGGTCTGTAATGAATGTAGAATTCACACTTTTTATAGAGTTTTACCATTTTAACTCAAGAAATAACTATTCTCCTAATGAAAAAATGAAAGTATAAAATGTAATAGCTCATTTTGTAACATCAAAACATATGTTAAAGTTGGGTATTTATCAGTGTGAAGCCTTGCATTTTTCTGAAAGGTAACCTTACAGCATTTACACATTTAAAGACTTTTTCCTCCCCATCACAGTATTGCACACAATTCAGGATTTAGCACACGGGATCACTAAAACACATCATAGGAGCCAAAACTTAAGACAATATAACGAAAGAATGCTTTCACACACACATTATACGGAGTTCCAGATTGGCTGTTAGCGATAAAGGGGCAAGTAAGGACAAATTGTGGGCAAATTACAAAAAGACTGGTCATCACAAGTAACTATCAAAATTCACATGTGACTCACACATAAATGTGAAGCCCATTTGTGGCATACGTGAATGCAATGTATGGTTCGAACTGATGCACAAGCATTCCATGACTGTAAGCCTACAGTACAGTTTTACAGTGCATTTTTCAGTTAGCATGCACTGGTTTACCATTTGTTGCAAAAACACATATTGGTCACTTGGATTTCACATGAGGGATGTGGTCAGAACTTGAAATGTCACATGTGACCACATGTAGTTTGTGAATTATGTGAAATTATTTATTTTTTAGTCATTTGAACATATCATTTACCATTGCAAAACAGAACAATTTCATATCCCTTAAATTAAATGTAACTATGAGCCAGCCATGCCAAGGGACACCGGAGACGCATCTGCATAATGTTAATGGGGGAACATGTATGTGACTGACATTAGCGGGAAAACCATTACAGGATCAACGAGGGGATTTCTCGGGAAGTGGTGCATGGGAGAGAGAGAGAGAGAGAGAGGTGATCGGAGAGACCACAGGCAGCCGTGGCTCTCAAAAGTGGGCGTTGCTCTGCCTTAGAATGGAATGTAGACAGGGCCAGGAGCGATCTCTTATCCCCGCCGGGATCAGTGCGAGGTCAACTCGGCCCACAACAATGCAGCGAAGTGGGAGGAAACCCAGTTCGGAGGGAGGAAGTGTGTTGTAGCTACCAGTGGAACTGCAGTGTGTGTGTGTTTTTGTGTGTGTGTGTGTGTGTGTGTGTGTGTGTGTGTGTGTGTGTGTGTGTGTGTGTGTGTGTGTGTGTAATATATACACACACACACACACACACACACACACATATACATATATATATATATATATATATATATATATAAATAATTACATTTTTTTTAATAGTCAGAGGTTTGTGAATGCCATGCGGTTTTCTTCAATCGTATGGCGGTTGACACTTTGTCGTAAATCTTTATTGGGAGAAAGCCGATTGACTCTAACATTCTCTGCTAATTACAGGGGATGGAATTAAACTGTTTACAGTCACGGAGGCAGATAAATACCACGGATAGATAACAAAACAGCTACAGGACTTTCATCTGCTGCAAAATTGTGTCAAATCAGGAGAACAGGAGCTCCTAAATTGGGGTCAGCCGCTGGGGTTGTTATAGAATCTGCAGGGGATCCACAAAATCATATATATTAATATTTTTTTTCTTTACCTTTAAAAATTAAAACAATTTATGTAGGAAAATAAAAAAATATAAACTTGATTTGTTGTTGCCTTGTGTGTGTTTAATTTGTCTTCTGATTAAAATGGAACCGTTGATACAAGTTACTGCGGTCAAGTCTGCTTCCACTTCGAAAAACAGGGTTAAACTAGTCACCACGTTGTCTTGCGGTACGTGTATATACTAGGCATTACGGTAAGAGCGTGTAAGAACTGATTTCAAATTAAAAGTGACAAACCGGTGAACGACATTTCACATTCATTCAGTCAATAATGAATGAATGCGTGCTGCGTCTGGTGCCTGCACCTGGGGGTTGGTTGTATGTGTGCGACTCTGTTATGCGGGGTCTCCTCATGCTCCCCGGGGCTGGGCGTAGGTGTTACTCCACAGCCCTCTGGCTTCTCTGGGGACCTGGGGGTCTTCTGTGGCCACAGGGCAGTGTGCTCGGGGCTTTCCTGCAGCCGTAGGGTGTCTACAAGGCTGCAGAGTTCACACCAGCACCAATGAGGATAAGTTATGTACACTCACCGGTGGACATGTTACACACACACACACACACACACACACACAAACACATACAGGCGGTCTCATCACACACACACACACACACCACCATACCTGCTTCAAGTGCACCCCAGCACCCTCCTGGTTGCATTACTCTCCTTTCCTCCCTCATTTACTGCCATAACTATAACAGGAAGAGGCCACGTGACCATTTGTAAGTTCAAGTTTTCCTGGACCTAATTAATTGTTTTTCAAAACATGTTGTCGTCCAATGTTTACGTGTTTGTGTAAATGTTGTTTGTTTCGATGTCTATTTGTCTCACCCGTGGTGATTGTCCCCCGTGGAGTGGTGATCAGTTGTTTATAGACCCAAACATGATAAATAGTTCTCCAAAGAGGGGGGTTGGTGGTGGTTCTCTAGAACCAAAAACGGTGCTCTTGTCATCCTCCAGGTCATCCACAAGACAGAGTTATTGCAGCAGTTCTTGATGATTTAAGAATTAATAAAGAGTTGCATTGCAGGTTGAGAACTTGAACTCCACTTGCAGACTAACTCTGTCCTAGATGCAATGGCATACAAATACTCTATGTTGTATGCCCAGCATGCTGACAGCACAGGTAAAAAAAAAAGAAAAAGAAAAAGAAGGAAACTTCCTGTTTCCACAGACTAATTCCACTTGATATAGTAGAATGATAGTAAACCACCTCATAATTTCACTCAAACAATAGCAAATTCTGATATTGAATTTAAAAATTAAAGCCCTTTAAAATGTCATATACAATATGAGCTGTGTTACATCTGATTTCAGATTTATATTAAAAGGAAATGTCCTGTTTCCACAGACCAACTTCAGTTCAGAACGATAGTAGACCACCTCACAATGTCACCCAGACAATATCAGCAAATTCTAATGTTGATTCTCAAAATTAAAGCCCTCTAAATTTTCAAACATGAGCGTTGTTTCCTCTGAATTCAGATTAGAATTAAAAGGAAACTTCCTGTTTCCACAGACCAATTCCATCTCAGAATGATTGTAGACCATCTCACAATGCAATCTTTTTAGTCAATTTTTAAATGGCGTGTAGACCATAGCTGGACTTTCAAAATGTTAATCCATAGGTATAATACCAGTGATCACAGTTTCCTGCGACCTCTCCTCAGTTGACCCACCACTCAAATACCACTAACCCATTTTGATCGCCTTAACAATTGCCAAGAAAATATTACTCAGTTGGAAAAACAGACAATCTCACTACATCCCAATCGTTACATTTATTAATAGAATACATCTCAATGGAATGGAATACATCTCAATCCAAAAACAAGGTTGATTCATTGAATGAAATATGGGCTACTTTCATCACTGACCTGACTCCTTCCATTAATATTTGAGTCTTCCTAAGTTAGGACAATGTCGTGGTGTTTTGCGGCATGTGGGGGTCCCTTAGATCTACCCAGGGCTCTGCGGTTGGGCAGGTGCTGAGCAGCTGTCAGGACGACCGTGACGCTTGGTGCTGTGACCATGGGGTCGGTCCCCCGAAACACACAGGATGTTGGGGGTGCCGGGTGGTGGCATCCCCTCTTATACCCAGGTTGAGCTGGCCGGTCTTCAGGGGATGTGGGGTGCCCCTGGAGGTTACCTGCAGCTGGCGTGTGTTGGTTTGAGGTGTGGTTGCGGGTTTGGGGCTCGGGTCAGGGACGGGGGGTGCGGATTGCTGGTTCCGGTCTTGGATCTCGGTCTCTCGGGGCTGGATGGCCAGTTGTGGTGCGGCAAGCCTCACCCTAGCGTGGGGCATTGTTGGGCATGGTGGCCCTGCTGGCTTGCCTGCGGTCCGCGCCTGCCGCTATGACTTGTGCCTACACGTGGGGGTGGGTTGTATATGTACGTCTGGGGGGTGCGCCGTCTCGTTGCGCTCTCTAGGAGTGGTTTATGCTCCTTGGGGCCGGGCATTGTCCAGCAGGCTTCCGGCTTCTCTGGGGGCTCTGGGGTCTTCTGTGGCTGCAGGGCGTGGTGCTGGGGGCTATCCTGCAGTGTTGGGGTGTCTATACGGCCGGGAGACTCTGGGGTGGCTTTGGGGCCTTTTCCGCTACTTGGAGGCTCTACAATATAATAGAGACCTCATACACCAGAACCAATTGGGAGAAGTCCCAATATACATACAGGTGGACACATCACAGGCACACACACACACACCACCAGCACCTGCTCTGAACCCAACCCCAACACCCTCCTGGTTACATCCCTCTCCTCCCTCGCCCGGACCTGATTATTTTGAAATTGTTTGAATTTACCCTTTCACACATGTAGCAAAAAAATGGAGATTGTCGGTGTCAGACGCATATACACTGCCTGGAAATAATCCGGTTGGTTTAGTCGAGGGGCGGAGCCTGGGTAGAGCATGCAGGAGGCAGGACATGACGCAATGACAGCAGAGTTTTACAGCACAACAAGATGGCGGACGAGGCTACCAATTTGGAGTGGAGATCACGGGCGCCCGTTCTAGGCATTTTGCCGCTCTGGGAGGAGATGCCCAGAGCGGCAAAATGCCTAGAACCAAAGCTTGCTATCTATCTATCTATCTATCTATCTGTCGGTTTGTTTATTTATTTATTTATCGCTACAGTTTCAGAGCATGGTAAACTGCATGTACACTGTGTCAATGCTCTGATTTTTCCTGACAGATAAAAAATAGAAATAAATAGTTTGTCATCAATGTCATTCGTGATCGACGGAGTCGATCGCCAATAGACAATTTAATCGTAAATCTGCCCAAGCCTACGCAGCAGCTACGCTCCGTGCATGAAAATCCGCACGAAGGTAAATAAATGGCCTATGATAGAGACACGCCCACTTACTCGCTGTGAATGATCGGACAGTTACCTGCTCCGTTCACACGTGGGTTCAATTGGACATTACCCGGACTATGTACGAGGGTGCTGGGTGGGTAATGTCCGGGTCAAATGATTAGAACATTTGCATTCAGGAATACAGTTCAACAGGGTAAAGTCAGAATAATTTCAGGTTTACAGTGCATGTGTGAAAGCAGCATATGACAGGAAGAGGCCACGTGCCGAATTGTTGTTCCAGTTTTCCTTTATTTAATTAACTTTGTTTTGTCTACACGTTATCTGACGTTTTTATGTTCGTTTTACCATGTACATGTTGTTGTTTGATGTTGGTGATGTTTATTTGTCTCAACTGTGGTAATCCTCCCCCTCTTGGAGTAGTGATTAGCTGTGTAATGAGTTTTACTGAGTGATGACTGATATTGACTGAGTGACATTTTGAGGTGGTGTACTATTATTCTGAGGTGGAATTGGTTTGTGGCAACAGGACGTTTCCTTTTAATTCTAATGTGAATTCAGAGGGAACTAGCTCATAGTTGCTATTTTAGAGGGCTTTAATTTTGAAAACCAACATCAGAATGTGCTAATATTTTCAAATTGACATTTTGAGGTGGTCTTCTATCATTCTGAAGTGGAATTGGTCTGTGGAAACAGGAAGTTTCCTTTTAATAGCAATGTGAAATCAGACGTAACACAGCTCATATTTGCTATTTTAGAGGGCTTTAATTTTGAAATGTAGCTTCATAATTTGCTGATATTGTCTGCGTGACAATGTGAGGTGGTCTACTATCATTGTTCCGCCCCCGGAAGCCCCTCCAGTGTGTGTTGCGAAATCAGGGCACTGTGATTGATAGTATGACATCAGAGCAGGCATAGGCAGACGGAGACACACACAGTCAATCTGATCACGTCCCAGGATTACCATCTCTTCCATCAGCCTCGGCACAGGAAAGAGATCCTGAGGCAACATTCTATATGCAGTCCAACCTCAGGCTCCACAAGATTGTATAGTCCCAACGTCATGAGAGCTTTTCCGGAGGAGGATCTTGCCAAAAGCTTAAAAGACCTCGACTTCGATCAGGACTCCCCACTGATGCAACACAGTCTAGGGCTCAGATGGGACCTGTCCACCGACACCTTCACCTTCCGTGTAGCAGCTACGGAGAGACCGTTCACACGATGCGGTGTGTTGTCCAACATCAACAGTCTGTTCGATCCCCTGGGTTTCGCTGCACCTGTCAGCATTCAAGGTTGCACCATCCTAAGAGAGCTTACTGCTGCCCGCGACGAATGGGACACCCCTTTACCGGACGAGAGACTAGAGGAGTAGCTGAGGTGTAGAGACTCGCTCCAAGATCTTCAGGGACTGAAGATCCCAAGGATGTTTACATCACCGCCAATTTCTAGAGCTTAGAGGAGAGAGATGAATATCTTCTGCGACGCATCCACCAAGGAAATTGGTGCCGTCGCATACCTCAAAGTGACCAATACGAAAGCTCAGACCGAGTTGGGATTTATCTGGGGCAAAGTGAGGCGGGCCCCAAAACCTGACATTACCATCCCAAGACTCGAGCTCTGTGCAGCTGTTTTAGCAGTCGAGATGGCAGAAGTCATCCTACAGGAGCTGGACGTCAAGCTAGACAGTGTCAGACTCTTCGCCAATAGCAAGGTGGTGCTAGGCTAAATTGCCAATGAGACTAGACGGTTCTACGTCTACGTTCACAACCGAGTCCAGCGCATTAGAAGATCCACACAGATGAGTCAGTGGCATTACGTCCCTATGGACCTAAATCCTGCTGATCTGGCTACAAGAGCCATCCCAGCCAACCAGCTAGCCCTCTCCTCTTGACTAAATGGACCTGCCTTCCTCACAAGGGCTCAGAAAGGTCAACCTGGGAACTGATGTGGAGCTACGCCCCGAGGTCACTGTCAGTATCACGCACTTTTCTGTTAGCCTTAGTTGCGCGCGATTCAGGAATTCTCCAGCTGAAGGTCTCTTTTAAGAGCCATGGCTAGTCTCTCGCACCTCATTCACTCCTTCAACCGAGCTTCTTGGGACAGCCCATGCCGCGGTTGGCATGCCTGCAACAAACCCCTCTCCAGAGAGCAACTCGACCAAGCAAAGACGACAATCATTCCAAATTATTATGAAAATTGGATTTTAGTGTCAAAAACATAAATTTTTTTGTTTTTCAATTAAACTCATGGATGGTATTGTGTCTCAGGGCTCTTTGGTTCACTGAAATCAATCTCAGACACCTGTGATAATTAGTTTGCCAGGTGAGCCCAATTAAAGGAAAACTACTTAAGAAGGATGTTCCACATAATTAAGCAGGCCACAGGTTTCAAGCAATATGGGAAAGAAAAAGGATCTCTCTGCTGCCGAAAAGCGTCAAATAGTGCAATGCCTTGGACAAGGTCTGAAAACATCAGATATTTCACGAAAACTTAAGCGTGATCATCGTACTATATAGAGATTTGTGGCTGATTCAGAGCACAGACGGGTTCGTGCAGATAAAGGCATAATGAGGAAGGTTTCTGCCAGACAAATTCATCGGATTAAGAGAGCAGCTGCTAAAATGCCGTTACAAAGCAGCAAACAGGTTTTTGAAGCTGCTGGTGCCTCTGGAGTCCTGCGAACCTGAAGGTGTAGGATCCTCCAGAGGCTTGCAGTTATGCATAAACATACTATTGGGCCACCCCTAACCAATGCTCACAAGCAGAAACGGTTGCAGTGGGCCCAGAAATACATGAAGACTAATTTTCAAACAGTCTTGTTTACTGATGAGTGCCGTGCAACCCTGGATGGTCCAGATGGATGGAGTAGTGGATGATTGGTGGATGGCCACCATGCCCCAACAAGGCTGCGACGTCAGCAAGGAGGTGGCGGAGTCATGTTTTGGGCCGGAATCATGGGGAGAGAGCTGGTAGGCCCCTTTAAGGTCCCTGAAGGTGTGAAAATGACCTCGGCAAAGTATATATAGTTTTTGACTGACCACTTTCTTCCATGGTACAAAAAGAAGAACTGTGCCTTCCGTAGCAAAATCATCTTCATGCATGACAATGCATCATCGCATGCTACAAAGAATACCTCTGTGTAATTGGCTGCTATGGGCATAAAAGGAGAGAAACTCGTGGTGTGGCCCCCATCCTCCCCTGACCTCAACCCTATTGAGAACCTTTGGAGCATCCTCAAGCAAAATATCTATGAGGGTGGGAGGCAGTTTGCATCAAAACAGCAGCTCTGGGAGGCTGTTCTGACATCCTGCAAAGAAATTCAAGCAGAAACTCTCCAAACACTCACAAGTTCAATGGATGCAAGAATTGTGAAGGTGATATCAAAGAAGGGGTCCTATGTTAACATGTAACTTGGAATAGCTTTTGATTTCAGTAAATATGACCTCCTAATGCTGTAAATTCAACAAATGACCATTTTCAGTTCTTTACAACCTATAAAATGTTTTGAAACTCTGTTGTGCATAATTATTTGGAAAAGTGCATTTTGAGTTTTTTATTTTTGAAAAAAATACTGTTATCATTGGGAGGTTTGTTCAATAACATTCGAATTATACCCTAACGGTTGATGACTTGTAAATTATACTGACTCATTTGCATTGACTATTTAGGAAAATCAGAGAAAAATATAATTTGCATAATAATTTGGAACGCGGTTTACAAGCAGCATCAGCACCATCCAGAGAGCAGATCTGTCTCCAACCGAAGTCCACTTAGCAAACTCTGTCTGTTCATCGACCCACACAGCCTCCTTAGAGTGGGAGGGTGTCTGACAAGGGCAGAGGTCGCTCCGGAGGTGGCCCACCCAATACTGGTTCCGGGCGGACACCACGTCACCACGTTGATAGTCAGGCACTTCCACGAGCAAGTTCAGCATCAGGGCCGACACTTCACCGAGGGAGCGGTGAGGGCAGCTGGGTTTTGGGTCATGGGGGGTAAGCGGGCCATCAGCGACACGATCTCTGGTTGCGTGACCTTTCGCAGACTGCAAGGGGAGACGGGAAAGCAGATTATAGCAGACCTACCTGTCGATCGCTTTAGCATGGACCCTCCCTTCACTTACGTAGGGGTAGATGTGTTTGGCCCTTGGCTCGTAACTGCATGAAGACCCCGAGGAGGACAGGCGACCGACAAGCACTGGGCTGTCATCTTCATGTGCATGAGCTCACGTGCAGTACACATCGAAGTGCTGGAGTCAATGGAGTCCTCCAGCTTCATTAATGCCCAAAGGAGCTTTTTCGCCATCAGGGGCCCTGTGAAGCAGTTCAGGTCAGATGGCGGAACCAACTTTGTGGGCGCAAGCAAGGATAGAGATAGAGCAAGCTCCAGATAGATTCCATCAGGCCCAACGACAAGCATGTCTTTCGGTTATCTACACAGAAGCAGACTGACCCATCAGGCTTACATACCAGCACAATGGGACTACACTAGTTGCTTGTGGTCTCCTCGATCACTGCCATTTCCAGCATGGCCTTCAATTCTGCCTGCACGACTTTGTGTTTATGTTCGGGCAGGCGGTATGGCCAGGAGTGTACTTTCACCTCTAGGGTCGTCTCCACATGGTGGTGAATGAGGCATGTGCGGCCCGGCAGGGGGAAGAAGACATCAGAAAACTGCTGTTGTAACGCAGCCACATCCGGGCACGATCACCGTGGTCGCCAGAGACATGGACACCCGCTCCCGCCCCTGTCCGACCACACAACCTCATTATCGACCTCCCCAACCCACCATGTGACCACGAAGTGCCTTGCCACTTCACGAGTAGTTAAAAGCTGGATGTAGGGAGCAACACTAACACCTTGTCTCCTGGTGCAAATTGCCTGAGCCAAGCCCCTCTGTCGTACAAGTTCCTGAGCCTGGAGCAAATTCTCCTGTGACAAGTGCCCCAGTGTGTGTAACTTTGCTTGCCAGTCTATGACATACTGAATTTTGTTCTTACTGGTGCTTCCCTTCCTCCCAGTTTTCCTTAATTAGGTCAAGCACCCCCCTGAGTCTCCTGCCGAAGAGGAGTTAAAAGGAAGAAAATCCCATGGAGGCCTGAGGCACCTCCTGTGCTGCAAACAACAGTGGGTCCGACCATTTATCCCAATTATGGCTATCGTCACGCACAAACTTACAAACCATGTTCTTCAGTCTCTTATTGAACTGCTCCATCAGGCTGTCGGTCTCGGGGTGGTACGCACTGGTCTGAATTAGGTGAATGCTCAACAGCTCATAAAGTACATTACATAAAGGAAGTGCCCTGGTCGGTCAGGATATCATTCGGAATCCTGACTCAGGAGATGATCTGAAACAGTGCTTGCGCCACACTTTTGGCCGTAATACTGTGCAATGGTACTGAGTTGCAGGACCAACACCTGCCCCCCCCGAGTCTGTTTGGGCAGCACTTTTGGGCGTCTCTACCCACAGGTACGGAATATGGGAGGGAGACGGAATCTTTCTGGCAGTGGGGCGCAGACATGACAAGAGTTTTATTACCAGATGAAAAGGCTTGCTGGCCAAAACAAGAACATAAACTAAAAGGTATAATCCGTGTTTCTGTTTCTCCTTGGTCATGGTCTAGTCTGCAGGCTGTCAGCGTCCTGCACCACACGATCCCCACTGCAAGGCAAAACAACATCAGAAAACGCCTCCAGCCAGGTCTGACCAAACAACGCTAATAAGGCTGGTTTGGCAGACCCGGTACAGCTGCGCTGCGGCGTGAAGAAGCCAACACCGCCACCTGCAGAACGTGGCTTAACTACGTCCCCTCATCTGCCACACAGACATTAGCTCATAAAAATGTTACCTGTGGTCTTTCCATACAGCATTTATTCTTAGGCTCTTTAGGCATTGTTACACAATTTCCACATGTGCACCTATATTGCATTGACCTTTGTCAATTTCAAACGCACATCATGTTGGAACTTAACAGGTAACTTGTTGCACATTATGTTGACATGGAGCACAATATAGTTTACAAAAAACTGCACACTGCCTCTAATTCTGAAAACCGACGAGAGGAAGATGATACTGACATGACAAATAAAGTATGTTCCAAAACATATCTATGTTGAATTATAGTGGTATAAATTCATGGCTAACGTCACATAAAGGATGCTGATTTTGATACGCATATCTGCATTTTATAAAAACGAAAAAAATGGATTGATCATCAATCAAAACATATGTGACCAATTGCAACATGTAACTTAAGTAGTGCTTAACTACCAAAGTTGTCAGAGCGGAGAAAGTAAAAGTTATAATTCGCTACCTAGATACATATTAGCAAGTAAAACGTAACACACACACACACACACACAGTCCAAACGCAGAATAATTATAATTTAAAAACAAAAGGCAGAAATTTGGCTTCAATGTTTTTTTCCTCTTCTACACAAAAAGTGAAACAATCTTACAAACATGGCTCATCTTTCAAAGAAAACATGGCTTCCTACTCCCCCGAAGACAACAACAATCAAAGTTAACAACCAAGTAGCGTTGCTTGGTGGGAGGAGTTTTGCAGGAGCTTGGTTTCACACAAAACCAACATAGGTTGCAGGAGCGATTTGGACAACAAAAAACAAACAACAAAAAAATCATGTTTAAAATCCACAGGTTATGATGGTATAGTTACATTTTATAGCAGCCTGCAATAATAATAATTATTATTTCATAAACGATTGGTTTGTCATTTTTCCAAACCCAGGCCTTATGAAACGCTTTTCTATGAAAAACATACTGCTCCGCTGCAGCTTTTCACTGTGCTTGTATGCAATCCAATAGGGGTACAACAGCATTATATATTTGGAAAATTGGCACCGAAGCACTTCAAGCTAAATTCTGGGTGCAACCAAACAGGCTGGAACTCTGAATTTATTTAGTGGACCAGTAAACAGTGAATAAAAAATGCCATACAACAGATCCCTGAGTATTAGTGAACAAATAAACCGATAAGAGTAGTACGGAGGAATATGATGAAAACTGAAGTGTCGTGATTCGTTTTTCATGGTCGAGGTGCAGGGCAGCCGATGGTCCATAAATGCATAGTTGCCAGGCACAGGAAAAAAAATAACCCACACGACAATATCCAGCTGGGAGTGATGCAGTTCATATCTGTTTGTGAAGGTTGTGATTGCCAACGCTCAGTTCCACAGCTCCGGTCGTAGGACTATACGTCTGTTGTCCTGCTGTACAGTTTCCGGTCTCTGATTTTGGGGGGGATAAATAAATAAACACATAAATGAAAATGCAGACAAGCATAAGTTTGCAGTGGCATGAACAGAGCTGACAGACAACTCTTTAATTTAAAATTATCTTTATTCACCATTTTGGATTTGATGTCTGTACTCTACTAATACTCACTCCAGGCGAATCTCCCCCCCCCCGTTGGATAGAGAGGAGAGCCGAGCCCAAAAGGTGTATGCAGGGGAGGTTGAGGGAGCGCAGAAAGTAAGCAGGCAAACAAAGCAGGTAGGGCAAGAGGGATTGGCTGCTTAAATAGACCAGCCCATAAGGGCGTGGAAGCGTGTGGCACCGTTGAGTGGTCTGACAGGAACTGCCCCACAAGCTAAGCCTCATTTACACACAAAGGCATTATTTCTAAGTAGGGCTATGACTGGCTATGCCAGTTGAAATGTCGATTTAATCACAAAGGGCAAGATTACTTTCATTTTGTTCAGCTATTAATTCAACTCGTTGTCGCGCATCATTATTACGTATCGTAATTTTTTGCAAATAATAAAATCAAATCATTAGAGTTGTTTTGAGAGGCCGAAACGTTGGGTCATAGTTATATACTATGGAAAATAAAATCTTAAAATCAACAACTTCCTAAAAACAACCTTGTGAATATCCTACGATATTTATCCACAGTTTGATCCCAAAAGTTTTTATTTGCACTAACAGTATAACTACAACTACAGAGTGACACTAACGTTATCAATCGTTTTTCACAAAAAAGCTCCCTTCCAACACTCACCGCAACTCCTCCTTCAACCTGTTCAGCTTGTCCTCCAAGCGCTGGTTCTTCACCCGCATGGGGCTGTTTGGCACGAACCAGGCGGCAATGAATTTACACACGACCACGACATGCTGTGAAGAGGAAAGCCAAGGAAGCTGAAGAAACATTCTGTGAGCACGGGAATGTTAAGTCAAAGGATACCTAGGGAAGATCTGTGTTTTTGGATTTACGTACCTCAAACAGAACGACGAAGGCGAATCTCACGGCTAAAATGATCCAGAACTGAGCGGTCAGACTGTAGTCCTTAGCATTCCTGTAGTCCTTGTAGCTGTGCACTCACACAAAATAATCACATTGTGACCATTGCCAACCTCTGAAAAATTCCTTTTTAACTCAACCTATAGGTTAGCAATATCAATACACATAAGCACCATGCGTGTGGGAACTAGGGCTCCAGATTGCAAAGTAGTACACACCAGGGGTCTTCAACCTTTTTCAGCCCCCCGTGGTAGAGTAACAAAGCAGGGACCCCCTATTTATTAATATATTTTTTTTATAAAATGTGTTGCATTTTGAGCCTGGCCTATAATAACATATTTAAAATGCCTTATTAACCTATTAATATATAGTCTGCTATATATAGTCGCTCAGAAGGTAGAGTGGGTCATCTAGTAATCGGAAGATTGCTGGTTCGATCCCTGGCTCCTCCTGGTAGCATGCTGATGTGTCCTTGAGCAAGACTTAACACCCCTAACTGCTCCCCGGACGCCTCTATATGGCAGCCCACTGCTCCTGGAGACATCAGTTACTAGAATGGGTGAAATGCAGAGAAATGCATCTTTGTTGCCTCAGTACTTGTGCTGTGTGCAATGACAATTAGTTAAATCAAATCAATCTACTGTATATACTCAGTTATGATACTTAGGGTTCCTGTGTGTTTTTATTTTAAATTTAGATTTATTTCTGTTAGATGAGTTCTGTTACTAGACCAGTCACGGAGGGCCTGGTCTGTGTGGGACCAGGCACACAAATAGTATTTTCACAAATAGTATAAAGGTTTCACAAATCTGAAATAGTGTTTGAAATTCTGTTTAGGCTTTTTATTATAATGTAGTCTGGATTTGACTACTAAACAGTAAGAACAGTAGTTTTTTGTTTTTTATCGAGACCTGGTCTTAAATGGCCTGTGTGTAGAAAAACAACTGTGCATTCCACCTTTTTCGTTTTGACAAATGAAATTAAGTTTACAAATCTGAAATAGGGTTTTACATACTGTTTAATATCAATACCATAATACAAACTATTTAGCATGTATTTTATTGAAGTCCAGTTAAGCACAATTTATGTCTGTTAGAGACACAGTTTGTTACTGTAAAATATGAGGTTTTTGAACATTACTCAAAATGTTTTGAACACACTTTAACCTCAGAAGTTGTAAATTGGCTCGCTTTCAGCTCATCACTGAGATTTAAAAAAGCCGCTGTTATGTGTTAATGGTTGGAGTTTACGCAATATTATTTTGTCTAAAATACATTGCACATTTTTCACACTCTGACATCTAAAAAAAATTACGGCCCCCCTGCAGTACATTTGCAGACCACTGAGGGTCACAGACTCCCATTTGAAGACCACTGTGATACACCATAACATTGAGCTCAAGAAAGAGGAAACCTTGCAGCACTAACCTGCAGTGTGTGACGTTGATGCCTCTTTCTGTTATCAGCTGACTGTGGAGGAAGTCCTGTTGGACCATGGGGTCGGTCATGTACGCCAGGGACAGTGTGTAATTTATGTAGCCCTGCATACAACTGGGACGAGGAGGACGTCACTTCACAAATAGAATGTGATACTGAAGACACTTTTGCATTCCTGTGCTGTGTGGGCATGACTGTATTTAAAAAAAATACATGGAAAATGTATTAACCCCACTCACTGTGTTTGCATATTTCCGTTGGCGCAAGGTCCGTAGCGGTAGCGGTAGACCAAGCGCGGGATGAAATCCGAGGAGATTCCTATGACTAGGCCATTGGCGATCACCGCCAGCACGCCGATGGCTTCCAACACCTTGGTCCAAATACCTTTTTTGGGGGACAGAGGAATAAACAGATTGAAATGTAGACTACTTTGAAATCGCAAACTGATCTTTGCTGTGAATTTCCCTTTGAACACCCCTTTGTAATAAGGCAAAAAAAAAAAAGTGGATTTATCCCGATTGTCTCAAACGATTCTAAGGCAAAACTCCATAACTTTTATAATTCTGTATTGACATTTTGATTGCCTTTGAAGAGTTTTTAAAGACAGTACTTTATCTCATGGACTAATATTTTATTGGTCATATAGACAGAAGAAAACAACAGTAAAAATTGTTCAAATTCCACTTAAATATAAAGAATGGGAAGTAGTTGCAAGTGTTGTTGTGTTGCAAGATTAAAATCGGAAGGCTGCGCTAATTTTTCTGATTAATCAGTTCCAGACATAATATCAGCTCCAGAACAAATTCCCCCTGAGAAAGAACTATTCTATTCATAGTGATGAAGTGATGGAGGTTCGACTTTTTTTTTTACATTTGGTTCTTGACAAGTTGAGAACTGAAAAAAGAGAGTCCCTCGATTTTCCGACTCTTTGTTCATTTGATTCAGTTAGTGTAAAACACAGCGAGCAACGAAGGATTTCCTGAACGATGAATGAGTTAGAAGAGTGAGTTTGAGTTGTGAATGGAAGAATCATTTAATTTAATAATAATGAGTACAGTTCTACATGTTTCTTACGGTTTTAGTGGTTAACAAGATAGTGGCATGCCGTGGGATTATTTCATTGTAAAAAGTGAGTGGAGGAAATAAGGTTAGGGGACACCATCAAAGATCACATCGGTTGACTTTCGTAATGTATAGAAATCTAATTGCAGCGTGCCTTGAGTTTCCCCACTCGACTTGTCATGATGCAAGACTGGGATGTGTGGACGCGGCTCACCAATATCATTGGTTTTCTTGGGGACCAGACGTCGTTCCAGTCTGACCATCTTGATCGCATCCAGGCGGATCTCAAAGACGTTGTTGATGAGGGCCAGCAATGGTGCCAGAGGAAAGGCAGCCACAAAGATGGTGGTGAAGCTAAACTGCACAACTAGATGAGAGAGTGATGTAGGAGTGGTTTGGGCAAGAAAAAAAAGAATATGCATCGATGGAAGAAATATGGAAAAATTATTCTTAAAATATGGGTTGTATGACTTACCCATCTCCAGAAACTCGTTGAAAAGGCTGAAGGCATTTGTGTCAGCCAGGTGGTAGTTGGAAAGCCAGTCACGGAGTTTGCAGATGTCGCATGGCTCCACGCAGTCATTCTCCTCTCGACAAGCTTTCCTGTAGCACTGGCCGCACTTCCTCTCCAGCTTCTTTACTGTTTTTCTCCGGAAGCATCGCTTCAACCAGCTGAAACACAGAGGCCTTTACATCAGTTCCCAAACAGCATTCTAGCTAGAACTGTAATTCTTAGGTGTTCCTGCTGAGGTCCAATTGACTATTTCTGGCTTCTTCTTTCTCTCCATTCTCAGGACATGGCCAAGCCAGTGCAGCTTTATGTGTATGATTGCATGGAGGATATTACAAGTTTGTAGTGTGGAGTTTGTAGTTGAATATTTTATTAGACCAGTATGCAAAGAATGGGGGGGCTTGGCTTTTAAAACATGCAGTAATAACACATTAATGTCTCAGTCTTGAACCAGGATTTGCAGTTATTAGATTTAATACGGGTTCCGGTGGGTATCTATGCTTTGTTAGTTTTGTTCAAAGCCCAACATGCTTTGGTAGTGATTGTTGCCGACATGGATTTGACAAGAGTTTCCACAGATCCACAACAAGTTTTTCGCTTTGCCATGTCCATCTACCTTGTCATTTCTTTGGTAACCCTCAGACAACAAAGAGGGCAGCTTAAAACACCAAGAACCTGTTTCAAAGCTCATCAGAATGAAGGGGAAAATTCTGTGTTTTGCAACAAAATATTATTATTTTTTTTTAGATCAACTCAGATTGGACACTTAATCCTTTGTTGCCGATTGCTATTTCATTGCCAGTTTAATTGCCGACGCAATTAAATACCCCACATACCCTTATTCCTTGACCCTTGGGATCCTTGGCAAGGTGTACTTACGGCACAATGAACTCAAAGACATTGTTGAGTGTCTGCTTGAGCAACATAATGACCGCCATCTGGATAAAGAGGTCTGTGAGGCAACCAGTTGGGTGACACTGCAGAGAAAATAACGATTTAATTAAAGAATGATTTGAATGCAATAAAAAATCTAAGACCATCAACAGCTTCAATTAAAGTTTAATATACCGCTCAGAGTCATCCAATCACATACCTCTTCTAGCCTCCACCGCCCAGCTATGCGTACATAGTTTCCTGGGTGGCCGTTTATCCTATTACAAAAAAAATAGAACGGTAATTTATCAACCAGTAAGTTGTAAAACACTTTTTCTCAACATGAATGATATGAACTGAGTTGCCGAGTCACATAAATGTGCCACAGAGGTGGTGCCACATTTATTTAAAATAAATTGCTATTGTAGCAGTTCCATACAAGCATTTCTGTTCACAAAGACAGACACATAGGCTACGTTCACACTGCAGGTAAAAGTGGCCCAAATCAGATTTTTTTGCTCATATGTGACATGTTTTTTCGTGACAGTGTGAACAGCACAAATCAGATGGAATCTGATCTCTTTAATTCGGAATTGGGCCACTTTAATGTGTGATCCTAAATTGGATACAGGTCCGATTTTTTGCAGTGCGACCTCAGTCGCAGTCTGGTTCTGATTTCAGTCAAATCAGAACCATTGCAACTTTTACATTGCCTGCCATGTTTACTTCCGTACGACAGCATGCTGTGTGTGACTTTGTTACTTCTTTATTTTTTGTTTAAACCTGTGCTGTCAGCATGCTGGGCAGACAACCATTGCATCCAGGACAGAGTTAGTCTGCAAGTGGAGTTCAAGTTCTCAACCTGCAATGCAACTCTATTTATTCTTAAATCATCAACAACTGCTGCAATAGCTCTGTCGTGTGGATGACCTGTGGAATGACAAGAGCATAGTTTTTGGTTATAGAGAACCACCACCAACCCCCCTCTTTGGAGAACTATTTATCATGTTTGGGTCCATAAACAACTGATCACGACTCCAAGAGGGGGAGAGTCACCATGGGTGAGGCAAATAAACATAGAAACAAACATTCACACAAAAACATAAACACTGGATGACAACATGTATTGAAAAACAGTAAATTAGGTCCAGGAAAACTGGAACTACAACTGGTCACGTGGCCTCTTCCTGTCATAATTATGGTAGTAAATGAGGGAGGAAAGGAGAGGAATGCAACCAGGAGGGTGCTGGGGTGCACTCGAAGCAGGTGGTGTAGAAGGTCAGTATTATGTCGCGGTGCCTCCAAGCAGCGGAAGGGGCCCCTAAGCCCCCCCGAACTCCGCAGCCTTGTAGACACCCTACGGCTGCAGGAAAGCCCCTAGTACCCTGCCCTGCGGCCACAGAAGATCCCCGGGCTCGCAGAGAAGCCAGAGGGCCGTGGAGCAACCCCCACACCTAGCCCCGAGGAGCATGACCCAGTCCTAGGGAGCACGAGGAGACACCGCACCCCAGGGGCGCACACATACAACCAACCCCCAGGTGCAGCCGCTGGCACGGAACCCGGGCCAAGCAAATGCCAAGTGCCCATACACGAAGCAGTGTGTGCCTAGCGTGGGGCACCTCGATGCCCCCCCCAGTCGAGGGTTAGGGTAAGGGCGACCCACACCCCCCGCCCCCAACCCGAGCCCCAGAACCCTATTTGTTATTTGTTCTACACGTGCTGGTCAGTTCAGGACCGTGACCCGTTCACTGTCCCGTTCTGGAATCTGATATTGGCCACTGTGGTGTGGAGATGGGATGGAGCAGCCACACCTGACCTGGATTTAGGTGATTGGGTCAGAGGGGCTGCATATAGGAGGAAGAGAGCACGCTGTGAGACGGGAGCATGCTGTGATCTGGCGAGAAGACGTGAGTAATGATCCAACATGGTGGCGCCCTGCTACATTGACTAACACACTGGCAGCTCCATCTCAGACAAGATAACAAAGCAAATTGCAAATAATATTTATATATATAAATATAAAAAAGGGAACACTGCGTGAAACCAAAGTGGAGGACCTTGAGGATTATCGTTTTTTTTTATAATGAATACGTGATGGAAGACGACCAGGACCAATAATCCCGCCAAAAAGGAAGAAGACCGACTCCGCAACGGACACGGACGATCTCATACCGGGTGCTGTAGAGGTCAGTGTCTTGGATGAGATTAACAAGAAGCTGGAAATGCTTGGTCCACTTCTCCGAGGTATTACGTAAGATGTAGAAGTAGGCATGCTACCTATGTCAGGATTTAAAATATCTCTCACTCTCATCTCACCCTCCTAATTCCCCCTCCCTACTTCTCTTATCATCTCACCTCCCTAATCCCTCTCTCCTCACTTCTCCTATCACTCTCACTCTATTGTGTCTCTCACTTTATGTATGTATGTCTAATCTGGCAATTTTCTATGTTTCTCTTTGTCTACTTGTCATTTGTTTGTGTGGTTATGTATCCCTACAAACTTCCTGCACTACTATGATGGTGAAAAGGAATGCAAAGGAAGAAACCCCAGACTTCTCTATGGGAAAGCTTGGGAATGGTAGTATTGCTACTGCCTTGGATGCACTGTGCCATCACCCCCTAACTAGCTTCAATGACACCCATTAAGTTTGTTAGTTGGAATGTGAGAGGCTTGGGCTTACCTGCTAAACGTAGCAAAATCCTAACTCACCTCACCAGGATGAACCCCAGCTTCTGTCTACTGCAAGAAGCATCTGAGCACTGCAAACTCAAAGCTAAATGGGTTACTCAGATGTTTTCCGCATCATAGAACTCGAGAAAAAAAAAAAGCCTAAAGCCCTTACCCTAACCCACAATATCAGACCCAGAAGGGAGTTACAGAATGATGAATGGAATTTTAGGTCACATTAAATTAACCATAGCTAATGTTTATGGCCCCAATGAGGATGACCCAAATTTCTTTCACAATATTTTTTCAAAGTCTAAGAATTCTCTGAATCAATTACCATATTGGGAGGAGACTTCAACACAGTACTGGAAGTCTAGACCTCAAGGCAGAAATATTCAGGAATCCTGGCGTTTGTCGGACACTATAAAACAATATATGAGTGATCTTGCTCTTGGAGATTATTGGCGATCAATTAACCCACATTCTAGAGAATACACATATTATTCACCACCCCACCAAAGTTTCTCTAGAATCGACCTTTTCTTGACAAGTAACACCGCAATGTCCAAAATCACTAATCCTGAAATCCACTCTATTGTAATTTCCGATCATGGGCCGATTAGTTTCAACCTGATAAATGAAACAAAACGGAATTCTCCTGGCAGGTGGTGGTTTAACAACCCACTTTTGACAGATAAAGAATTTAACCATTTATTTTCCATAGAATGAACTTCCTTCATTGAACTGAATGGCTCTCCAGAAATATTACCATCCTTACTCTGGGAAACAGCTAAGGCAGTTCTAAAAGGTAGTATTATTTCATTCTCCACTCACAAGAAAAAGAAAGGACAAGAATGAACAAAAAACCCTTATTACAGCCAGCAAAGATCCACAGGGTAGGATAACATACAAGCATACATGCAAGACATCAAAAACATATTTAGAGACTTAAACAATAAGCTATCACTCGGATAATGAATCTAATACATCAAATATTCACTCATTCCTTGATGATAATGACCTTCCTAAAGAGCAGGCTACCACCTTAGATCAACCACTTACTCTAGAAGAACTCAGGAAAGCTCTCTTCTCTATGCCCAACAATAAATCACCTGGATCAGATGGCTACGCAGTGGAATTTTATAAACACTTCTGTCCACTTATATCCCCATTATTCATCCGAATGGTTACAGAGATCAAGTCAACCTCCACCATGCCTCCGCACATGAACACTGCTCTCATTTTGGTTTTGCTCAAACTCAATAAGGACTCAACCTTCTCCTCCAGTTATAGCCTTAATGAATTAATTATTAATTGCCACCTTAAGATTATAAGTAAAACACTAACCAACAGAATTGAAAAAGTAATTACATTTATAATTCACCCAGACCAAACAGGCTTTGTCAAAGGCAGACATTGATCCAGCAATATGTGTAGTTTATTCAGTCTGATCAGCATATCTCAAAGGAATAACTTTAATATTATGATTGCCTCTTTAGATGCCGAAAAAGCATTTGACAGCGTTAATTGGACATATCTCTTTTAAATCCTCAACAAATTTGGCTTTGGAGAGTCATTCATTCAATGGATCAGAATCCTCTACAACTCCCCATCTGGTTCTGTCATCACCAATGGTTACACTTCACAGCGTTTCACTCTAAAACATGGCACAAGACAAGGATGTCCGCTCTCGCCTTTACTATTCGCCATCTTTATTGAACCTCTCGCGGCGGTCATCGTCAAAACAGTAATATCATAGACATACAAACAGAAAACTCTGTTCACAAAATCAGTTTGTATGCAGACAATATCTTGCTGTACGTACAGAACCCAATATCATCCCTACTGGAGGTGTTCAATCTTATATCTTAATTCTCAGCTATCTCAGACTACTCAATAAATTTGACTAAAACCACAGTCGTATCACTCAGTGGAGGGGACTGCAATGCTGCAACCCAGAACCTTCCCTTAACCATCACACCGGGCAATATCAGATACCTTGGTATTGATATCTCCACCAATATGTCAGATTTGTTGACCCTAAACTTCCCTCCATTGCTCAAATCCATTAAAGAAGACCTCATTCACTGGAACAACCTACCCATCTCACTAATTGGTAGGATAGCAGCAGTGACAATGAAATTACTTCCAAAAATAAACAATGTATTTTCAATGACCCCAGTGCAACCAAAAGTACATTGGTTTAATACTCTAGACTCAATAGTTAATACATTTTATTGGAAATACAGAAAGCGAGAATTAAACTAGCAACACTACAGAAAAACAAAGACTGTGGAGGCCTAGCAGCCCCAAACTTTAGATACTATCTAGCCAACCATCTTCAATTTATAATTAAATGGTTACAACCAGAGCAACAATTAGCCCATTGAAGGCAAGACATTGAACCAACAGAATGTCAGGAGTTATCATTATCTGATCTACCATTCCTTACTGAATCAATAAGGAAACCTAATTGCTTTAAAAACCTATTTATTGCAACAACTCCTGGTGGAAATTCCTCAAACTCAGTGGTCACACTATCTCCAAACAAATTCACGCCAATCTGGCACAACCCAGATTTTGTGGTTGAAACAGACCAATAATCTTTAGGTCTTGGAAAAGACAAGGAATTACTCATCTGGAACACATTTTTGAAAACAATTTGCTTATATCCTACCCAACCTTATCCCAAAGGTATAATATTGGTGGCGACGGCTTCCTTCAATTCCAGCAGTCTCTAAAAGTTAAAATCAAACGAACATCATCCTACAATCACCTCAAATGATTGAACATCTTACTCATATCGGTCACTTGAAAAATCCCTTTTCCAGAATATACAAACTTTTATTAAAAACAGATGACACTTTATCTTTACCTACAATGGAATGGGAAAGAGACCTTGCAACCCATCGATATCAACCTCTGGAAGCTTATTTGCAACAACACCTTTTCTATGACCCGCAACTCTACAATGCAACTCATCCAATATAAGTCCAGTAATGTTCAAAATGGGTTTTGTGAATGAAGACATTTGCTCTCACTCTTCTCTTGATACCAGAGATGACTACTTCAGTGCCTTCTGGCTCTGTCCACCTATCCTAGCATTCTGGACCAACATCACCAAGAAGCTACCAACCCTTCTGGGTCACAGCATTCCAGTCTCCCTGTCTGTCTTCTCGGTGACCTCTCCTCAGTCAACCCACCACTTAAACACCACCAACCCATTTTGATCGCCTAAACAATTGCCAAGAAAACAATATTACTCAATTGGAAAAAGAGTGGGATAATCTCATCACATCCCAATGGTTGCAGTTATTAATAGATTACATCTCAGTGGAAAAACTATTGGCAATATCCAAAAACAATGTTGATTCATTTAATGAAATATGGGCTACTTTTATCACTGACATAACCCCATCATTTAATACTTGACTGTTCCTAAGTCGGGCCAATGTCGCGGTGTTTTGGGGCATGTGGGGGTTCGCCTGGTTCCCGGGGCTCTGCGGGTAGGTGGATACCCGGACGGCTCTAGGGACATCCGTGATGCGTAGGCCTGTGTTCGTGGGGGATCCCGGAGCCCCATAGGAGAGTTGGGGGGTCTGGGTGGTGGCGCCCGCTCCTTTACCCGAGTTGAGCTGGCAGTCTGGGGGGGGGGGGCGTGCTCCTGGGGAGTACCTGCAGCTGGCGTCCGTGTGTTGGTTTGGGGCGTGGTTGTGGTTTCTTGGGCTCGAGCTGTCTGGCATGGCGCATGGTGGGCCGCTCTGCGCCCGTGGCTGATTACTGTAGGTTGGCTGCCACCGGGTACGGGAGGTGGGCGTGCTAGGGCATGGTCGGGCCCGGGGGGAGGGGGTCCGCATGGTTGCTACCCAGCCTGCTGCGCCCCTGGATCGATCCGGTCCCAATTCGCCCATCTCTCAAGTGCCAAAACTCATACTCAGCACATAAACCACACAATAGACCAAGGGCTTGCGGGATGGGTGGGGTGCAAGCTATGTGGGTAGTGATGCGGCGGGCAGCTGCCATCTTGCCTGTTACACTCCTGCCCAAGCCTGCTTCTCGTCCGTCCCAAAATTTTAATCCCACTCATGTGTCCAACCACAGCAAAAGCCGCCATCTCGCACATTTCTGAAATTGCCAGGAGCAGCCAAATAAGTTGAAAAAAAACTTTCTTGAAGGAAAATGAGATTTTTCCAGATTCGTGTTTTTATCTCTCAACGTATTTTCAAAACCGAGTTTGATTTATAAATAGTAGAAAAATGTTAAACCGTGGAGTTAAATATTCCCGTTAGATTACATGGGAAAACGCAGTTCACTTACGAGACGCAGAACAGCACTGAACAACTCCGATCGATGGTTTCCTTTAAAGTGACTGTCCAGGTGAAGATCATTCATCCATATTCCATGTGATATGAAGTCACAATGTGAAACCGTTTTTATAGAATTCAACCTTTAAATCATACTACTTTCACACACACTGTTGTGAAACGGCGAAGAAGAAAACCCCTTCACGTCACGCACCTACGTCACTTCCAGTTTTCCTGGACCTAATTAACTGTTTTTCAACACATGTTGTCGTCCAATGTTTATGTTTTTGTGTAAATGTTTTTTTCTATGTTTATTTGTCTCACCGTGGTGATTCTCCCCCTCTTGGAGTAGTGATCAGTTGTTAATAGATCCAAAAATGATAAATAGTTCTCCAAAGAGGAGGGTTGGTGGTGGTTCTTCATAACCAAAAACTGTGCTCTTGTCATTCTACAGGTCATCCACAGGACAGAGTTATTGCAGCAGTCCCCGAAGAGTTGCGTTGCAGGGTGAGAAATTGAACTCCACTTGCAGACTAACTCTGTCCTAGATGCAATGCCATACAAATACCTTTTTAACTTTTAGAGACTGCTGTAATTGAAGGAAGCTGTGGCCACCGATATTATACCCTCGGGTTAAGGTTGGGAACGATATAAGCAAATTGTTTTAAAAATGTGTTCCAGATGAGTAATTTCTGTTTTTTTCCAAGGCCTAAAGATTATTGATCTGTTTTTAACCAGGAAATCTGGGTTGTGCCAGACTGGCGTGAATTTATTTGGAGATAGAGTGTGACCAGAGGGGGCGGAGTAGGCATCAGCTAGGTATTCTTCCTGGCCTCAGTTTGGTTTTGGGGGTATGTGGTGTGGAGATGGGATGGTTTGAACAGTCACAGCTGACCTGGATCTAGGTGATTGGGTCAGGGTGGCTGCATACCTGTTGCTCATTGGTTGGGCTAACGAGCAACAGGTTAAAACCCCCATCTTCACACTCACTCACGTTAGGAGCCCTGCCATGACTTGTTCCATCTGCTCCTGGATAATTCCACCGAGCCTCATCTCTACAATAAACTCATGTCTACAACCCCTCGTTGTCTGTGTCTCTGTGCCGGAGGGCCCTTAAAACACCACTTAGGTGGCGTGTGGTAGAAGGACCAGCCACAGCCACATCTAAAAAATAATGTGAAGAGCAAAACAAAAAAATTGGATCTGAGCAATAAATCCAAATTGACCACTAGGGCTTGCAGTGTGAATGTAGTCTTAGATATTATTATATTTGAGCTCGCCATAGAAACACACATTGCAAGGCTATTAATGCATAAAGTGTATTGTATGAGTTCAGAGTGTGGGGTAGCCGGGCTGTATTAATTCTCACTTAAATCTGTGCTTGTACATTGCCGCATTGCTGCATGTCTTCATAGACTGACATGACTGCTGCGGCGCTCTTCTGGCTGGACACTCTACCCGCCTCTTCCATCAGACCACTACAACGCATCCAGAATGCAGCAGCTCAACTAGTGTTCAACCAACAGAAATTCTCGCATGTCACCCATAATTTCCAATAAATTCACTGGCTTCCCATCTCTGCTCACTTCAAATTGGACACTGGTACTTCTCCTACAAGGCCATACATCCAACAGCCAATGTATTGCAGCAGGGTGTACAGTAGCAAACATATTAAATGGCTGAAAAGAAAAAAAAGAAAAGTCCAAAATACGAGAGCGGGACACAGGAAGAGCCCAGACCACAGTGTGTGGTATGTGGTGATGTTCATGGCAATGAATGCATGAAACCATGGCATCTCAAACGGCATTTTACAACCAAACACGGATTGCCAAAAGACAAGCCAGTTGATTTTTATCAAAGAAAATGTGAAGAGCTGAAGCAGTCCATGTCCATGATTCAAGCTTGTGCAACCTGCCAATCTCGGGAAAATATTTTGAGTACCACAATAGTGGTACCATACCATAATAGCTGCCTCATAACGAGGCAAATTACATTGTATGTGAGCTACTTCTACAGGTAACTATATACAGTATACAAATTCATCTCATTATGGTATACCCCTTGAAATGCATCATCTCTAAAGTTACTGAACATGTTTACCGACTAGAGATACACCAATTGCAATTTTCTTGGCCAATTCAGATTCCTAATTTTATTTAATTTTTTTAAAATCTGACCTGCAGATTCCAATTTTTTCGATCTGTTGTACGTCAATGACAAATACAACCCGTGAATTGATCACGCTCACGTGATAGAACAGCTGCACATATGCACTAGCACGGCAATTTTCAGTTACCATAATAGCGACATTGCTGATTTTGACACTCTGTTTATTATTGTTCATTATTCACTATGGAACTATAATAGAACATGAAACTATCACCCAATAAAATTAAATATGGAAACGTCACCAAGTTTCAGTATAATTCAACCTGTAACTCCCACTGAGTTTTAGTAGGACATATAACTAGCATATAACATGGAAATGTCCAGTTGAAACTTAAAAATTAAAGTCTCTTTTACTTTAAGTGCAAATATAAATTTAAAATATATTTATATGGTACTTAGCAATGAAATTGTAATCATTACAAAAAAATTAAATGGCAGCCTCTTCTCACTTCCGTTTACTGGAAGTCCTTCTTCGCTCAAAGTTCATTAAACCAACTGAATTAAATGGAATGACTTCAACCCCTCAAGAACCGGGTCTCAAAAAAAGAGTCAAACTTTTCATCACGATCGGAGCTCCATTGTGACAACGATGGAAAGGCAGTCTGCACAATGTTAGAATATTGTCAGGCGATAAATACATTTATCCAATCTTCTTTGTTTACCTTTAAGTACCTCAAAACAGCTGACATTCTTTCTTTTGCGCTCTTTCTTGGGCTTCAATTACGCAACTAGGTTACAAATGACACTGTGTCACGCAGAATAGGGGCCATGGCAGATGACGTTCAAATCACACTGATGGAGCATGTTAAAAGTAGTCGCTATTATTCTATCCAGATAGATGAGACTAATGATGTTGCAGATTTGGCCAATTTGCTTGTTTACGTCAGATATGAATATGGTGGTTCAACTCAAGAGGACTTTCTGTTCTGTAATCACTAGAGACCAGAACTACAGCTGAGCACATATTCCAGCTACTGAACGTGTTTGTCCAATAGAATGGACTCTATTGGAAAAAGTGTGTTTGAGTCTGCACGGACAGCACCAGGGCTATGACAGGTTTACCACAGCAGAGTAGCAGAGTAGCAGCCCAGATTCGTGAGGTGGCACCCAAAATGCGATGGACACACTGCAGCAACCATTGTGAGGCCCTGGCTGTGAAGGTGCCCAAAGAATTGAAGTCTGTGCTGGACTGGGCTGTGAAAACTGAACTTCATTAAGGCCAGACTGATGAATTCTCGTTTGTTTCACGTGCTCTGTGATGAGTAGGCAGCAAGCATGTCCAACTCTTGCTTCATAAGGTAGTAAGGTGGTTATCAAAGCAGAAAGTGCTTTCCAGGCTCTTTGAATTGCACAGAGAGTTCCAGGTGTTCTTACAGGACAAAAAGCTCCCCTCATTAGATGTTTTCGAAGATACTGTGTCGCTCAGTCAACTGGCATACTCGTCAGACATATTCTCTCGTTTGAACGAACTGAATGTGGGACTAAAGGGACTCTCCATCAATGTTTTTAATGTGCAGGACAAAATCAATGACGAAAAAGATGAAGTTGTTTGAAATCAAAGTCAAAGCGGGTGATTTTTCAGCTTTCCCTGCTTTGGCGAGTTTTCTGTCTGACAACAACCTGACCATTGATGGTGGGGTCAGGGATAACATCATTGCGCACCTTGTCTCGCTCAGACAACAGTTGTGCGAATATTTCCCAGTGATGACCGAAGCAAACAACAGAAGGACTTCACTGTTGCTGAGTAGGAGACTTTAGAATTGTCGTGTGACGAAACATTGAAGTCTACTTTTTAAAGAGAGTCGTTGTTCGACTTTTGGATACAGCAACACAGTGAATTCCCTGCGCTTTCAGACAAGGCTGTGCGCTATCTCCTTCCTTTTGTAACCACATATCTGTGCGAGAAAGGCTTCTCTTCACTTGCCATCATCAAGATGAAATACAGAAGCAGGATGGATGCTGAGCCAGACCTGAGACTGAAGCTAACTTCGATTGACCCAGGCATCGCAGGACTGTGTCTGCAGATGCAGGCGCGCCCTTCTCATTAGGCTGAGGTAAGTAGTCACTCACCGACAAGCTGGCCAACATTATTTGTATTCATTATAAGCCTAAAAATGTTCAAACCTGTGTGTGGGTGAGGGGTATTTTAACATCGATCATAATGGTGGTACTTGGAAAGCCATATATTTTCTAAGGTCGTACGCAGTGTAAAAAGTTTGAGAACCACTGGTCTTACACATACGCACCTTCCCAGGAAGAAGGCCACGTAGAAGAGTGACGAGAAAAGAGTGAAGAACTGGAAGGTAAACATCTTTACGGTGAAGCTTCTCTCTGTGGCAGTGAAGGAGCGAGTCTTCTCTAGAAGCAGAAAAAAAAAAAAAAGTTGTAGTCTGAGTTGTTTGACATGCATTATTTCAAACACATTATATAAACAATATGAACTTAATCTACTTTTTTTTTATACTTAATATCTGATCTTGCCCTTGTATCTTCAGTGGAGTGAGACGCTAGCGGGAGTTATGAAAAACAGCTTTTGCGAGATGTGTAATGTTTGGAACATTTGAAATCATTATGTGGAAATTGCCGATCTTTTCACCGAGGTCTTGTTTTTCTGAGGTTGGTTTTATAGATTTATCAAAAAAAAAATTACAATAAAATTTATACAGCTAGGGAAACCATGTAGTTATGGCTCGGTAGTATCGGGACAATATAATAATCACACCAATAGCTTGTTTGACAATAACGGTACCAGGAACGTGATACGTCCTGAACAATATAAAAATACAATTATATCACTATTTATTTGTATTAATTGTAGTTATTATATCTTTAAACACCAATTGTCTTTTTTTATACTGTGTGCTTTTAAAGTGAAGGAGAAAAAACAAACATAAAAGTATCAAATTAAACATTTAAATCATTAAACATTTAAATAAATTAGAGTAGAGAATTGTCCTGTAGGGCAGGGGTACTGAATTTATTTTATTTTTGTTAAAGGTTTATTAAAGGTTCAAGCTGAATATAATGATATTAAAGTAACGATGTCACATGCAATGTGATGGCTTTAGACATGGCATTTTGGCACATGTGACCAATACATTGACCTGGGCACAAAACCTTATAGAGGCACTGGAGACAACACATACACACACGCACAACAATTACTATAATTGTCATGCATGCATGTGTGTGTGTGTGTGTGTGTGTGTGTTGTCTCCAGTGTCCTAAATAGCGCAATACATGGCGATAAAAGCAATATATCACAGACTTGTCAACCCTGGGAAAATATTTTGAGTACCACAATAGTGTAACAAGAAGTCTGTGTGGCGTTTGAGTTACTGCAGCCAAATGACTCCGGAATAATGAGTTATCACACCGTAGTCGTCTCGTAATGAGGCGCATCACATTGTATGCAAGATTCTACAGCTAACTATATACAGTATACAAATTCATATCAGTAGAATATACCCCTTTAAATGTATCACGTTGTAAAGTTACCGAACATGTTTACCAACTAGAGATGCACCGATTGCAATTTTCTTGCAAATCAGATTTCAGATCCCCCTCACCCCAGAGTCTGACCTGTCGATTCAGATTTTCATTCACTTATGTTTATAATAAAACATTGATTATTACATAACTTTTACATTGTCTGATCATTTTGAGTTAAATTTTCTGGAAATCAATATATATATATATATATATATATATATATATATATATATATATATATATATATATATATAGTTCCGCCCCCAGAAGCCCCTCCCCCAGTCTGGGTTGCGACATCAGAGCACTGTGACGATAGTATGACATCTGAGCAGACACAGATAATCACGCAGACACAATCCATCTGATCACGTCCCAGAATGGTCATCTCTTCCAGCAGCCTCGGCCACTGCCTTTGAGAATCACAATCTGTGAGTTCATACTTATACAATGACAACGTATTGTTATCTACACCTGCGTAGAGAATGGTCGTTTATCTGCATATTTCCACAGTTTTACACCGCTTTCATTAAAGATACCAAAGTGAGATCAAGTCTCCGGGTACTTATTGGAAGAGTGTTTAGCTCACTGTACAGCCACGTACGGCTTCACATGGTGAGGGCCGAACACACACACACACACACACACACACACACACACACACACACACACACACACACACACACACACACACACACACACACACACCTTTATTAGGTACACCTGTTCAATTGCGTGTTAACACAAATAGCTTATCAGCCAATGACATGGCAGCAACTCATTGCATTTAGGCATGTAGACATGGTGAGGATAACTTGCTGAAGTTCAAACCGAGCATCAAAATGGGGAAGAAAGGGGATTTAAGTCAAGTCAAGTCAAATCACACTTCATTTACAGTGGGGCAAAAAAGTATTTAGTCAGCCACCAATTGTGCAAGTTCTCCCACTTAAAAAGATGAGAGAGGCCTGTAATTTTCTTCATAGGTACACTTCGACTATGAGAGACAGAATGGGGGGAAAGAATCCAGGAAATCACATTGTAGGATTTTTAATGAATTAATTGGTAAATTCCTCTGTAAAATAAGTATTTGGTCACCTACAAACAAGCAAGATTTCTGGCTTTCACAGACCTGTAACTTTTTCTTCAAGAGGCTCCTCTGTCCTCCACTCGTTACCTGTATTAATGGCACCTGTTTGAACTCGTTATCAGTATAAAAGACACCTGTCCACAACCTCAAACAGTCACAGTCCAAACTCCACTATGGCCAAGACCAAAGAGGTGTCAAAGGACACCAGAAACAAAATTGTAGACCTGCACCAGGCTGGGAAGACTGAATCTGCAATAGGTAAGCAGCTTGTTGTGAAGAAATCAACTGTGGGAGCATTTATTAGAAAATGGAAGACATACAAGACCACTGATAATCTCCCTCGATCTGGGGCTCCACGCAAGATCTCACCCCGTGGGGTCAAAATGATCACAAGAACAGTGAGCAAACATCCCAGAACCACACGGGGGGACCTAGTGAATGACCTGCAGAGAGCTGGGACCAAAGTAACAAAGGCTACCATCAGTAACACACTACGCCGCCAGGGACTCAAATCCTGCAGTGCCAGACGTGTCCCCCTGCTTAAGCCAGTACATGTCCAGGCCCGTCTGAAGTTTGCTAGAGAGCATTTGGATGATCCAGAAGAGGACTGGGAGAATGTCATATGGTCAGATGAAACCAAAATAGAACTTTTTGGTAAAAACTCAACTTGTCGTGTTTGGAGGAGAAAGAAAGCTGAGTTGCATCCAAAGAACACCATACCTACTGTGAAGCATGGGGGTGGAAACATCATGCTTTGGGGCTGTTTTTCTGCAAATGGACCAGGATAACTGATCCGTGTAAAGGAAAGAATGAATGGGGCCATGTATCGTGAGATTTTGAGTGAAAACCTCCTTCCATCAGCAAGGGCATTGAAGATGAAACGTGGCTGGTCTTTCAGCATGACAATCATCCCAAACACACTGCCCGGGCAACGAAGGAGTGGCTTCGTAAGAAGCATTTCAAGGTCCTGGAGTGGCCTAGCCAGTCTCCAGATCTCAACTCATAGAAAATCTTTGGAGGGAGTTGAAAGTGCGTGTTGCCCAGCGACAGCCCCAAAACATCACTACTCTAGAGGAGATCTGCATGGAGGAATGGGCCAAAATACCAGCAACATACCAGCAACAGTGTGTGAAAACCTTGTGAAGACTTACAGAAAACCTTTGACCTCTGTCATTGCAAACAATGGGTATATAACAAAGTATTGAGATGAACTTTTGTTATTGACCAAATACTTATTTTCTACCATAATTTGCAAATTAATTCTTTAAAAATCAGACAATGTGATTTTCTGGATTTTTTTTTCTCATTTTGTCTCATAGTTGAGGTATACCTATGATGAAAATAACAGGCCTCTCTCATCTTTTTAAGTGGGAGAACTTGCACAATTGGTGGCTGACTAAATACTTTTTTGCCCCACTGTATGTGCCAGTGGAAGCATATAGAGGTTAAACAATAATGGTCCCAGAATCTAACCTTGGGGCACTCCACATACAATATCCACTTTGTTTGACACAAAGTCTCCAATGGACACAAATAACTGCCTGTCCTGTAGGTAGGTTTTGAACCAGTTTAGAGCTGGGCCAGATAGGCCAACCCATTTTTGTAATCTCGCTTATAAAATCTGATGGTCAACAGTGTCAAAGGCAGCACTGAGATCCAGCAGCAGAAGAACAGATCGTTTTTGTGCATCAGTGTTTATGTGTAGATCGTTCAGAACTTTAATAAGTGCTGTTTCTGTGCTATGGTGAGGTCGAAAGCCAGATTGATAAGTGTCTAAAACGCTGTTTGAGGTTAGATAGTTGGTAAGCTGAAGGTAAACTGTTTTTTTTTCAAGTATTTTGCTGAGGAACGGCAGGTTAGAAATGGGCCTGTAGTAGGCAATAACTGTTGCATCGAGATTGCTCTTCTTCAGGAGCGGTTTAATGACAGCTGTTTTAAATGCTGCAGGGAATATACCTGATCGAAGAGAGACATTTAAAATTTCTAATACCTCATAAGCTAGGCAGTTAAAAACGGTTTTAAAAAATGTGGTAGGGAGGGGGTCCAGGCAGCAGGTGGAGGACCTGAGCTGATCAACAATATCGTCCAGTCATTTTATGTCTAAGGGGACGAAATAAGACATGACAGCAGTCATATTACTGGGGAACTGAAGGGCAGTTTCATTTCTGGATGTTGAGGCACTAATATTCTGTCGGATAGCTATAATTCTGTTACTAAGGAATGTAGCAAACTCCTCACATTTTTCAGTGGAGAGCATCTCTGACGGGGTTGTAGATGGTGGATTAATAAGTCGATCAACAGTGAAGAACAGCACTTTACTATTGTTGAGGTTTTCATTAATGATTTTAGAGAAAAAAAAGACCATCTGGCCTGTTTAATTTCTATATTTTATCAATTGAGTCTATCCTTGTAAATTTCATGATGAACCTGAAGATTTGTCTCTCTTATCATTCTGCCTGGCGACACTCTCTCTTAAGCTGCCTAACAACAGCTCAATTTCTCCAGGGGGCTGTTTGTTTTTCTATGTTTTTAGTTTTAACAGGTGCAATCTTATCAATGATATTTTGTATTTTGGAGTTGAAGTTGTTCACAGGATCCTCAGTTGATGATGCCTTGAACAGCGGTAACTTATTTACAATTCTCTTAAAAGGTTTCAATGGTATTACTGTTAATATGTTTTATAATTGTTCGGGTACCCCTCTTTTGTACAGGAAGAGCAGACACGTCAAAGAAAATGCAACAGTGTTATGAAATAGCAACATCCATGACATAGGGTACAGATATTTAGTCCTTTTGATATGACTAAGTCCAGAGCTTATTGTGGGTAGGTCCAGAAACGTGCTGAGTGAGGTCAAATGACTTCAATAGCCTAATGAAGTGTTGAGCATCTGGGTCTGTTTGATTGTCAACATGAATATTAAAATCGACTGAGATAATTTTATTTTAGTTTATAGATATAGCAAGGTGTTCAAAAGACGTGAATTCTCCGAGGAGGATTTCCTTGCAGGTATAGATAAAGAAGACAGCAGCTAATCCACCGCTTCTCTGGTCAGCTCTAGTGGTGTGGATGAACTTGAAATTAGGAGGCGCTGCCTCAATGAGTGCGACTTCATTTCTATCCAGCCAGGTCTCAGTTAATAGAGCGAAATCCAGGTTATGAGTACTTATAAGCTCATTAACTAAAAATGACTTGTTAGATAGTGACCTTACGTTTAATAGAGACATTTTTATTGTTCTGGGTGCATGGCTTTGCGGGGTACTAAGAGTTTGAGTCCGAACCAGTAGAAAATTGTTTAGATTCCTGTATGTTACAGGGAAGTTGCGTAATTTCAGTCTATGGTTTATAAGTACAGGAATTTGTAGAGCAGAGTGACAGTCCTTAATGTCCGAGTGGATCGGACTCTCCAAACATCAGCAGCGAACAGAAGATTTCAGCGTAAGTTACATGTTTAAGGCGAGGAGACGTGATCCGTAAGTGACTTTGAATGTGGCATGGTTGTTGGTGCCAGATGGGCTGGTCTGAGTATTTCAGAAACTGCTGACTTACTGGGATTTTCACGCACAACCATCTCTAGGGTTTACAGAGAATGGTCTGAAAAAGTGAAAATACCCAGTGAGCGGAAGTTGTGTGGACGAAAATGCCTTGTTGATGTCAGAGGAGAATGGGCAGATTGGTTCGAGACGATAGAAAGGCAACAGTAACTCAAATAACCACTGGTTACAACCAAGGTATGTAGAATACCATCTCTGAACGCACAAAACGTGGAACCTTGAAGCAGATGGGCTACAGCAGCAGAAGGCCAAACCGGGTGCCACTCCTTCAGCTAAGAACAGGAAAGCGAGGCTAGAATTTGCACAGGCTCACCAAAAATGGACAATAGAAGATTGGAAAAACGATGCCTGGTCTGATGAGTCTCGATTTCAGCTGCAACATTCAGATGGTAGGGTCAGAATTTGGCGTAAACAACATGAAAGCATAGCTCCATCCTGCCTTGTATCAACGGTTCAGGGTGGTGGTGGTGGTGGTGGTGGTGTAATGGTGTGGGGGATATTTTCTTGCCACACTTTGGGCCCCTTAGTACCAACTGAGCATGGTTGAAACGCATCACAGCATACCTGAGTATTGTTGCTGATCATGTCCATCCCTTTATGACCCCAGTGTACCCATCTTATGATGGCTACCCTAATTTCGGGGCTATAAGCCGCTACTTTTTATCCATGCTTTGAACCTCGCAGCTTATCCAATGACGCGGCTAACTTATGGATTTTTCCCGCTTTCACAAGCTTCATGCCGCCAAAAAACTGAGCAAAAAACACATTATGTGACGGTGCTCAGTTGTTTCACCTTAACGGGTTAAGGTGAAACAATGTAACTGTTTAGATTAAATCGAGCGCGCTCAAACTTCCCATCATTCTGATTACAGTAGCCATTTCGTCACCCTCATTATGGCAAAGACACAAAGAAATGCATATGATGCAGCTCTCAAGTTGAAGGCGATCGATCTGGCTGAGGGAAAAGGAAATAGAGCTGCTGCACAGGAGCTTGGCCTCAATGAGTCGATGATACGATGTTGGAAACAGCGGCGTGAGGAACTGACTCGGTGCAAAAAGACAAAAAAAGTTTTCGGAGGGAAGAAAAGCAGATGGCCTGAAATAGAAAATGAGCTCGAAGACTGGGTCAACACACAGAGAGCAGACGGCCGAGGTGTTTCAACTTTGCAGATCCGAGTGAAAACCAAAAGAATCGCCACCGCAATCAAGTTTGAGGATTTTACAGGTGGACCATGGAGCAATGACCGTGGAGCATTGTCAAAAAATCCACTATCATCAACGCGTTTCAAAAGGCTGGACTGCTGCGTGTTGAAGAGGGCAGCATGAGCTCAGCGGGGAATTTGATTCAAGATTCAAGATTTTTATTTGTCACATACATATACATACTTCCATACATATATGCAGTGAAATGTAATACCTTGTAATACCTTTGCCTCCGGATGAAATTGATGAGAGCGACAATGAAAACCTTCCAACATCGGATGAAGCAATTCTGAGGCTATTCAACTCCGACACCGAAGGAGATGACTTCAGTGGTTTCAGTGCGCAGAGGAGGAAGATAGTGACCAATGACTTTCTTGGTAGGCTACTGTTTACCGCTATTTCTTTATTTTTGTTACAAGCCATGTTTCCTTAAAGCCTGTGTAAAGTTCATTTTTTTCCATTTGTACCGGTAGGCACCTGCAGCTTATAGACATGTGCGGCTTATTTATGTTCAAAACAAATATTTTTAAAAAATTCAGTGGGTGCGGCTTATATTCAGGTGCGCTTAATAGTCTGGAATTTACGGTACTTCCAGCAGGGTAATGCACCATGTCATAAAGCTCAAATCATCTCAAACTGGTTTCTTGAACACAACAATGACCTCACTGTACTCCAATGGCCCCTACACTCACCAGATCTCAATCCAGTAGAGCACCTTTGGAATGTGGTGGAACGGGAGATTTGCATCATGGATGTGCAGCCGGCAAATCTGCAGCAATCTGTGTGATGCTGTCATGTCAATATGGACCAAAATCTCTGAGGAATGTTTCCAACACCTTGTTCAATCTATGCCACGACAAATGAAGGCAGTCCTGAAGGCAAAAGGGGGTCCAACCCGGTACTAGCAAGGTGTACCTAATAAAGTGGCCGGTGAGTGTATATGCATGTGTGCAGGTTGGCAGGTGTGAGATCATCATTGATGAGACAAACAATGAAGATAGCATGATCTAATACAGCAATTCTTCTCACAAACCGATGATGAAATGTGTGAGTTTCCATCCTCGGTTGCTTTGACTATAATCTGTGAGCACACTCCTGTAAAGTGGATCAATTTCGCAGCATCAACACCTGTGGAAAACTTGCATAGGCTGATGGTGCCGCATGGCTTTGCGCGCTTTAAGATACAAAAAGGAAACTTTCCCCTACGTTTAACCAAAGTCTGCTCTGACCAGGGTCCAGATTGATTCGTGTTTCGGTCCGGATCTGTACTGGGAGTCCGGTCTTTAACCCTCAGGCTTACCTATTTCACACAGCTTTAAGGCCACCCATCTGTTCAACTGTGGAGAGATCAAAGACAGTTAAAGGACAAATTCTAAATGCTAGCTGATTTGTGGCTATATAGTATAAAAGAATTCCATTCATTGGGGAAAAAAATCCAAGTCATTAATTTCTTATGGAGAATCTAAAAGCGCACGTGAAAAACTCTGACCCTCTGCAGTACAAACAATTTTGTGTCTGACCAAGGGTCAGTTATAAGGGGTATTTTTAGCTCTCAGAAATGTGTAGCTGACCAAGCTACTCGCTATTGCTGCTATACTGTATATGGGGAAGACGCTAACCCCGGGGCATGGGGGTTCCGACAGCCGGATAACGTTGTCGGATTCAGTGTAATGGTGGCTTCACCCGTGTCATGATCTGGATGGTGACGTAGTGCAGGACAGCACCCAGCATGACGGCCACCGTGTTGGCGTGGTCACTGATGAATACCCAGCTACCCTCAGACAGCAGTGGGGCAGCGACCACTCTGAACACCACCAAGGCGTGGGCCAGGCCGATGATCAGGACAAGCTAGTGAGATACATCCGTACACACACAGAAACACAAAAAAGTTGATAAACAAAGCAATAGGATATTATAATATATACTGTAAAAATGTTTACAGTTTGAAAACATGTATGCATAGTTATTAAACGGCTCTGTGGAATACACGTATCAATCAATACAGCAGAAGCTTTTCTTTTCTACAAACATCACCAGAACGAGTGTGACAGAAATGATATGGTTTACCAAATTGATAAATGGATATCCATGAAAATTACAAACAAATCTATCCTCGTGGGTTATGTTAACTTTTCTTGCTTATTTAAATCACATTATCTAAATCACAGTTGATTCGTGACTATAAAAATCATTACAAGAAACAAGCACAATGCTTAAAAACTAAAAAAGGTAGTTGATCAATGAGATTGGATGGGTTTTATTGTCTATTTTGTGTTGATATTGGTGTGTTTTTTTCTGAAAGCTTACCATGAGTGTAACCAAGATCAGAACTAAAGTGCTACGGATGTAGGAGTGTCTGAACTGCTTGGGCTTACAGTCCGTGTCGGTGACAATCTCCAGGATCAGCTCCTCCTGTCGAGCATGACACAATGACACAAGACCAACCAACTTGAACACATTCTTCCGTGGAAATTTACAGAGTACAGGCCAAACCCCACTACCGATATTCTTGACAGTTAAAGGATGATATGTTTACATGAACCATAACCTTGATTCCGCTCAATGTTGGTTCCCATAGTTGCTCTAGTACTTCAGCGTTAAAAAATAGTTTAATGACCTGCTATGAACAGTTGAATGACCTGCCTGGGTTGAAAAACAGCGAAATCAATACTTTTGTGGCGATTGGTAGAATTGTTCATAAGACAAGACACAGTACCTCTTCCTCGCACCAGTCAAAGACCTTCCACTTGGAGACGTATATGGCTCTATGTCTCTTCCACAGCTCCAGGAAGAGTGTAGCTGAGGAGTGGAAGAGAGGGATGATAACTGGAAGGGGATAGGCAGATGCAGAGGCAGAGCAGTGGTACTGCGGACTCACCCCAGATCGCCATGAACATGGCAAAGGCCACGGTGCCCTCGTTGTCAAAGAGATGGCTGACCTGCGAAACCAGGGGAAATGGTCTTGTGTCGTGAAAAGTGATATAGAAATTTCGTAGAACATTTGACTGTATATATTCGTTACCTCGATTTGTAGTATTGCAAGTATTCAGACTGTTCCCTTTTTCCACATTTTAGTACATTACAGCCTAACTTGAAAATGACTTAATTTCTCGCACCTCCTAAAATCTAAACTCAATACCCGATAAGGCAAAACACGATTTTAGAATCAAAAATATTAAATGAAATCATTAAATTGTATTAAAATAGAATACAGTCTTAAAAAAATAATAATGATATATATATATATATATATATATATATATATATATATATATATATGATTATTATGATTATTATTGCTATTATATATATATATATATATATAATAGCAATAATAATAATTTAAGCTGCAAGCAGCGATGACCGGGTCCTCAAAGTGTAAGTGCCGGCGGGACCTGATAATTCGGATTCTGCGAAAGTACGGAGCATGAAAATGACCAAAAAGCGATGGAAAAGTCACGTAAACAGTGCCTTATTTCCAACATGAAATTCTAGGCTGTGCCACGCCCACACCGTGTGACGAAAACCAAATGTTTTAATTACTTTTAATCATGAAAGTGTCTTGTGTGTCAAGCCGATAAATGGCCTAGGAGGAGTTTGCGAAAGTATAAAGCATAAAAATGACCAAAAAGTGACTAAAATTGCATCTTTAATCCAATATGGCCGACTTCCCTTTGGGTTTCAGTAATGGCGGAAATATATATTTTTTTAAGTCTAGTGATGCTGAATATGTGTACCGACTTTCATGAGTTTTCATGGAAAAAGTTAATAGGTTTAATTTTTTTTCTTTTTAGGGGGTGAAGGCAGCCATTTTGACACGCCCATGCATGGGACCCATCTAATATCAAATGACACACCGGGACTGACGAGTGTGCAAAGTTTTGAGTTTTCGAGTTTCTTAAGGGCCCAAAAGTCACGTTAACACAGTGTGTTTAAGTTAAATGTTGATGTTGAATATGTGTACCAAATTTCGTGAGTTTTCATGGAAAAAAGTAAGTAGAGTAAATGCGATGGCCGTCACTTTATAATATCAAGCAAATTGGACTACCTTACCCACAAAGGCTACCAATTATGGATAAAACGAGTATTTTTCATGGTGCGTTGTTGAGACTGTTCAGATCACTGGCAATCCAAACTAGCTAGCCAGTTGTTGGAAGTAACTGAAATATTGTCACTTGTACTTTTTTTTTTTTTAATGCATGGAAAATGTGGATGTAAAACACATTTTAATCATATGTAATGTCAATTTTAGAGATTTTTGAACCTTTATTCTCGCAACAATCATAACATCCTGTTCAATGGAACTCCAGAAATGACACAGACTAACCACTTTTGAGTTGTCCTGTACCTTAGCGTACGTACAGGTGTCAGACAGTTGCCAAACTGTGCACCTCTTGTCGCATCTAGGACACATGATGGTATCGGCCTCACACACCTCCTTACTGGGAAGAAAAAATCCTGATTGTGTTACTCCATATTCTGGGATTCCAAAGCTTTGAAACAGAGATAGTCTGCACAATAAATATGTCAAGGAACCCACACAGCTAGAAATATGTTGGACAGGATGATCTAGCTTTGGCTGATTTGAGACATGAGCAGTGTTCCAAGACAACAACAAAAAGCCTTGTGTATTACCTAAATTTTATTTTTAGATCATTTGATTGGTCGAGGATTATGTGTATATGTCTTTGACTACCGTGCCTATAAATCATTCTATGGGTAAGATTAATGATTGAGACAATTTCTATCTGTTTTGAGAAATCATAAAGTTAATCTTTTCCTCTACATTGGCTGATCATTTTGCTCAATTCACAACCATTTTCTATTTTTGTTTTTTTAACTGACTGAAATTTATTTGAGCTTTTCTTTTCACAGCTTAATGAAAGGGCAGTCGAGATAAATAGTTTTAATTGCAATGACTTACATTAGCGGATTGGTGTTGAAGAAGGCCAGTCCGTACAGAAACACCACGAGCCCCAGCGCAGCGGCAGGTACCAATAGCTTGGTATACCAGCCCAACCACAGATAGTAAAGGGCAACTTTCTCCCCGAAGTAACTCCTATTGCCAAATAAATATACAGATAGATATGATTCATGCTCATAAAAAAAAACAACTGACATACGCAGGGGTATGCAATTATTTACCCATATATGGTTGGCAAATGCCTCTACAATACATACACTATTTTGGCTAGTTATTGCAAAGTTAAAGGATAACTTCGCTATTTTTTCAATCCAGGCCTTATTCAAATGGTGGTTTCCTCATTTATTAAAATTCATAACAACCTCTCTCAAGTCTCGAGAAACTTTAACGTTCAGCTACAGCTCCTCAATGTCCTGACCTCAATGTAGGAAACGTCTAAGCCTTTAAACTCTGTAGTCACATGATTCTTGGGAGGAAAAGAAATGAAGCTAAATAAATTCCTGTTTCTAGTTTCAGCGCCAATTTAGCCAAAAAAGGTGATTTGTGAAAGTCCAAAAGAGTAAATTAAACCCTGACAGAAATGATAAAATTAAGTTTACAACCATCTGACAATAATGTGAGTTTTCAATTACCGCAAAGGAGATTTAACAAGCTTTCTTTTATTAAACATTTGCCCCATTGGACTACATCTAAACACAATGATAAGCTACAGCAGAGTGGTAAGCTTCTCAATAGTAAAGCGCTCAGCAAGAAAACATCCTATTAAGGCCTGGGTTGAAAAACAGCAAGCCTGTCCTTTAAGTCTTGAAGGAGTGTTTGTGAAGTCTCCCCTTGCTGAAGTGTCAATATACTGCCTATTATCTAAAGCTTCAACTGTCACAGTATTGTGCGCAGTGGTCGCGTATTGTTTTTAATTTTTATTGTTTATCTTTTATTACCACTGAGTATATGTGGGCTGGTCCACACCCAGGGTGATGCAACTCCAAGGGACTGACTCAGTCCAACGGACCGGCGAGTGTCCATCGACTTACGTCTGGACCAATCACTGTGCACTTACGTCAATGATGGTTCCTGTTGTGCTAGTCAGTCCCTGCCCTGGAGTAGGAGTTAAAAAAGTTCCTCAAAACAGAGTGCTAAGAACTACGAACATTCCTAGTTCCTGCGTTGCGGACATTAAAAAAAAGGGACTGTTCCTCCAATTAGTTCTGAGAACTATGAAAAAGTTCCTGGGCTGCGAAAACACCTGTCATAGAGAGAAAGAGAGATAGATGTGGGACTGACCTAACGTCGCTAACCGGCTGTCCGACAAACAGGCCTGACCAACTGGCCCAGTTCTTCTTCAGGATCTTCTGGGACTTTCTCTAGGAACCATGCGAGAAACACAAAACAGCAGTGTGAGGCAGCAGTGCCTCACAGCAAGAAGGTCCTGGGTTCGATTCCCGCCTGTTGTGCTGTTGGCTTGTCCTTCCTCCCCCCGGAGGAAGGACAAGCCAGGATGGGTTAAATGCAGAGGCCTCATTTCACCGGCCACCATCCAAAGCGTGTGTGTGTGTGCATGTGTTGTAGTGTGGTGCATTATAATTAAAGACTATTCTTCTTCTAGAACTAGAAGCTATTGAATGTGAGCTTTGATGAAACTAGAATAACTATGACCCAAGGCATTACAAGGGCACTTTTAGAGGAAGCATCTCTCTTACCATTCTCACACTCAGGCTCGGTGCTGAGGGGGGGTCATTCATTTGAACTTCTGTGCCCCCCCAGAATGAATTCAGAAAAAAACAAAACATGGCTATACATTAAGATTTTTACATATTTTAAATAGAGATGCTTTACTTGCCCGATAGCCAAATTTACAGGAAAATGTAGGCCTATTCAAAAATAAATAAAACCAACAGGGATTTGCAATAATTATAATTTATTAACCTACAAAACATACAATTACGAGGCAATAATTACAATAAATAAGATATAGATACCCAGTATAGTGTGTGTACACACACACACACACACACACACACACACACACACACACACACACACACACACACACACACACACACACACACACACACACACACACACACACACACACACACACACACACACACACACACACACACACACACCTTTATTAGGTGCACCTGTTCAATTGCTTGTTAACACAAATAGCTAATCAGCCAATCACATGGCAGCAACTCATTGCATTTAGGCATGTAGACATGGTGAGGATGACTTGCTGAAGTTCAAACCGAGCATCAGAATGGGGAAGAAAGGGGATTTAAGTGACTTTAAACGTGGCGTGGTTGTTGGTGCCAGATGGGCTGGTCTGAGTATTTCAGAAACTGCTGACCTACTGGGATTTTCACGCACAACCATCTCTAGGGTTTACAGAGAATGGTCCGAAAAAGAGAATATCCAGTGAGCGGAAGTTGTGTGGACGAAAATGACTTGTTGATGTCAGAGGTCAGAGGAGAATGGGCAGACTGGTTTGAGACGATAGAAAAGCAACAGTAACTCAAATAACCACTGGTTACAACCAAGGTATGCAGAATACCATCTCTTAAACCACAACACCTGGAACCTTGAAGCAGATGGGCTACAGAAGCAGAAGACAACATCGGGTGCCACTCCTGTCAGCTAAGAACAGGAAACTGAGGCTACAATTTGCACAGGCTCACCAATAATGGACAATAGAAGATTGGAAAAACGATGCCTGGTCTGATGAGTCTCGATTTCAGCTGCGTCATTCAGATGGTAGGGTCAGAATTTGGCGTAAACAACATGAAAGCATGGATCCATCCTGCCTTGTATCAACGGTTCAGGCTGGTGGTGGTGGTGGTGTAATGGTGTGGGGGATATTTTCTCGTCACACTTTGGGCCCCTTAGTACCAATTGAGCATGGTTTAAACGCCACATCATACCTGAGTATTGTTGCTGACCATGTCCATCCCTTTATGACCACAGTGTACCCATCTTCTGATGACTACTTCCAGCAGGATAATGCACCATGTCACAAAGCTCAAGAGGGTACGTCAGTGAAATGCCAGCATGGAAAGAAATATTTATTCGTTTGTTTTTGTTTGTTTTTATATGCTTTCATTTGAACATAAGGGGGAAACATTAAACGGGCGGTCTAGGTGCCCTCCCCCGGGATTTTGAGCATTAAAACATTTAATTTCCTACCTTCTGGGGAATTTTTATGCATCAGTTTGTGCATTTTCGGCATCAATTTATGGTGGAAAGGTCTTTATTTATGTAAACGAAAAGACAAATTGTTTTTATATGGGGGGGTGGGCAAATGCAGATGTTCTAAATATTGAGGGGGGACGCATCACCTGCATCTCTCCCGAAATCTACCTCGCTAAACGCAAACTTGGTTAACAATTGACAGGTATTTAGAGGTAGCCTAGATCTTTCCAGTGAAAAAAGCTAAATTAAAATTCTAACAACCATTCAAATACTCTGCACGCCGTTAGAAGACATTGGAGCAGGAAAGAGATTGGGAATATAACATTTAATTTAAAACAATAGGATTTTTTTAATCAAGCCTTGCATTCTTTATAATTGTGCAATTTGTTTTAGAGGATGTTAATTGAGGCTGTGGCTGCCCCATTGAACATTTTCAAGGGACACCACTGGTCTCAGACATGTATTATAGTCATAAATGTTTAACATGCTCACTACAGGAGCTCCCCAAGATCCTAGACAGCCCCTAAAAAAGAGAAATACCATGCCCGCCCCATACACAACTGCTCTGTTCTCACCTGATGAAGACAGAACATTGTCTCAAACACATCATTCTTCAGAAGTTCTTTGAGGTCCTCTGAAAGGAAAATACATCAAATAGGTCTGCGAATGTGTGGTAAACGATAGGTTCACAATTTTTAAACCCAGACCTCATTAAAATGTTGGTTCCCATCATTTATAACAAAAGAAAAATGGGGAAAATACATTAGTGCAGATGCAGTCAAAACAGCTTATTTGAGGAGTTACAAAAGGAGTCACCAAAACCTTGAAAGTAGGCTTGGGTGATCGACATTGACGAGACTATTTTATAACTATTTTTATCTGCCAGGAAAAACCACGCTGGTTCCTGACATCCGTGCCTGTCTTTTTATTTTGTCTATTGTCTATTTATTTTCATTTGTTTCCTACATGTATGAAACAAAGATCTTTAAACAAAACTGAAGGACTGTCCCGTTCCGTCCCGTTCTAAAAAAAAAAAAAAAACCTGACGCATGTCTCCCCATTGCTTTGTGTTGCTATGGGACTTAATTTAGTAAAAACTGAATGATTTTGTGTAAATACTTGTAAATTATAAATCCTGCACTTCTTTGATAGAGACTCCGCTTTTTCCACATTACATTAGCCCCCCCCCCATAAAATCGTCAATTGCTGATCGCAGCTTCCCAACGATCGCGGATTGGAATTTTGCACAATTGCCCAAGCCTACTTGAATGGCCTGATAAAAGTACTTTTTTAAACCCTTTTTTAATGTATAAAGACTGTCTCACTTTATTGGGAGCTTCCCGAAATGTAATATGTTTTTTTTTTTTTAAAGCTCAATTGTTATCCCCATTGGACTGCATTCAAGCACAAAGCTGCAGCTGAGGGGCAAGTTTCTCAAAAGTAAAGTGTTCAATGAAGTTGTGCTTTGAACAGCTATAAATGATGGGAACTAAGGTCGTAATACAGCCTGGACTGAAAAATGGCCTATACTTTGAAACACTACATATTGTTGTACTTGAGTGGCTTAATACAAAGCATGTTAATAAATAGTGGAAAAAAAGAAAATTGCTCCACCCACCTCCATTACTGAGGAAGGTGTGATTCAAAATGAAGTGGACAATTCGAATCCTAGCGAAGAAAAATAATAACTAAGAACATTCAGAAGGACGGTACTGAAAGAAAGACGGTGCAAAACACAAAGAGAAATTGACCTGATGAACTTATCAGTCAAGATCCCAAAATCATGCTGCTGGAACTTGAATGCAATGGAGAGCTTTGAACACGCACACTCCCCCCGGGACAGGCGTAAAACGGTACATGTGTTCATACCTTGTAGCCTGCAGCACTGCGCCCCTCACATCTCCGCTCCAGTTGCAGGAGTCTGAGACCTTCAGCAGGTATTTGTACTCTTCAAACACCTCCATGGGGGCGCACAGGCCGAAGAAAACCTTTTCGTTGTGGATGATTTTCTAGCATGCAAGAGATGCAGTTAGGACATACAGGATACAATTACATTTCTCAATAATAAAGAGCTCTCTGAGGGTTGTTCCGGGTAACAGATGGATATGACGGGAACATTTTCACCCTACATTTGATCCTGCTTGAACCTATCATTTAATAATAAAGTCTTACGGTGACTTTGATGTTCTTTTCCTCTAGCTTTTGAATGAAGGCCTTCTGCTTCAGTGACTTCTGGGAGGGCTCCTCCTCCCCCTCTTCCACCTTGTGGGCCACCAGCACGTAGTCATATGTCCTCTGAGTAGGCTATCCCAAAAACAAGCTGGACGTCATAAAAAACAAGCTGGACAACACTGACTTTCTCCAAATGGAGCAGTTTAATTGTCATTTCAGGTCATGGCAGTGTGATGGAGGCGCTTAGGCATTGAGAAGGACTTTGGGTGTGCAACATGCAAACGACACATTATTTTATCAACGTAATGCTGTGCTAAGAATGCAAATTCTAAGTAATTTCATTGTCGTTACATTAGCGACAAATGCTGGACAAAGACTTTGGTAAGATCATATAGTATTTAGACCATTTAGTTTGCCAAACTAGTGTTTTGTCTATCCGAAAACATAGTTAGCTAAAATAGTAGCAAAAAATTCCAGGATAATATACCACATCTGGTGAAATATCCTTGTATTTAAACATGGCACAGTGCACACTATGCTGGCAAATGTATTCTACAATGCATTGTATGGGCAAGACCAGCATTAAAGTTGCTATGCCACGTTGTCATCAACCTGCAACTATGAAAAGGAAGTGACACGCACTATGATGATGTATGTCTAAGAAGTCTTTTTTACTGACATACTAAAGCATGCTGGAGGATAGCATGCACGGGCACTTGTAATGACGTTAACCCAGTGGCGTAAAATCACTGATGTAAAGCCTGCTACGCTATCTGAATCTTACCCTTTTCAGGCAGCTCGGCAGATGAGACTGTGTATTTAACTTTTGCCATGTGCTTGAAGCTGTTTGGCTATGTGGCCATAGGTGACTCAAGCAAAAAGCTGCAATTGAATATCAGTGCACAAACGGTGAGAAAAACAACGAGCCTTTTCTTCAATAAACAATGGAAAGATATTGCATGAACTGGTTTTGAATATCATGGAGGAAGAGCTAATTTAAAAACAGGACGTACACATTGCCTATCTTGTTAAACTAAACAAATGTAAGGATAAAATTATTATCAGAATACAGCACTGTATATCCTTTTGTTCTGGGGGGTTCTCGTCATTTCCACAGGAATTAATAGAAAATGTTTGCGTTGTTGTGTAGAATGAAGGTTGATTTATCTAAAGTGCCTATCTGAGTACCTTGATTCTCTTGGGGAATAAATAGATCATTAGAACATAATTGATGTATGTTCTATCTATAGCTAGACAATGTGAGCGAAAAATGATTACGATCAACTATTTTGAATGAGGACAAAGGCCTTTACCTCCAAAAGGGGATTTTAAAACATTTGTCTCTGTCACCCCAGGAACCCCCCAGAGTTCATGTAAAGATAAATGTTTTGCTCCTACAATGTCAATTCTAATATGAAAGAATCAGATCACACTTGGCCCTGTTTACCTTCTATAGAGATGAGGGACACTCAACAGGGGAACCTAGAAGTGCATTGTCATGCAACCCGCTTCTGCCAGGTCAAGTTTGCAAGTACCTGTTATTTCCATTGTCTAGGTGGGGTCACCCAGGAGGACAGTTGGGGGGGGGGGCAGACTTGTTGGAGACCTCTGACCCAAACCACACCCTGTTTTCCTGTATAAAGCCTCCTGTCTTTCTCTGTGATATCAGATTGATCCCAGCGCTGCTTTGGAGCAGTACTGAATCTTTCTCTTTATTCTGCAGAATAAATAATCTTGAATATTCTCAGTTTTGTTTTCTTGTAGCGGGCAGATTAACCTCACCGATCATTGCGAAAGATGTACGTTCTATCTATAGCTAGAAAGACAGAACAAACATCTATCTGATAGAACAGACATGCACTTTGATGTATGTTCTATCTATAGACGGATAGATGTCTTTACATTTAACAAACAATCTATTACTAGAGCGATACTACCATCTATATCCAGGGGCAGAGAAAGATGCTCACCGGCCCTGGAAGCAGAGTCTCTCTGAGATTATAGCCATCCCTGCCGCTGTCCCAAAGTTCAATGTTTTCCTTAAACACAGATAGCATTACAAAATTGTTACCATCACCACCAGCTAATCAAACATGCACATGCAAAAACACAACCAGTGAGGCAGGCCTCAACTTGTCTATACAAAAAAAAAAAAAACTGCCACTCTTGAATCTCCTTCCTTCTCTTGTACCTGTGTTAGGTAGCATAGGCTTTAAGTCGGCTCGCTTTAAGTATGCATTATAAAGTCCCTACAGTTGATCCCATAGGATTCCTATAGAAAGAGTCTATAGAACATTACAGCAAATGCACAACATAAGACATTCCTATAGGAATCCAAATGTATTTTTCCCCACACAAGGTAAACCGGGAGTGTCCCGGCAGCTCGACTTGAGATAAATAATTTGTTTTGCCGGTGAAAATCGATGTCACAATATAATGCACCGCTAGAGTCAGTGGGTCAAAGGTTATTGAGATGGTTCCATGACCCGAGAGCGTGTGATCGTTTCATTGTCATTTAGCAGTTGCTTTTGTCCCAAACGACTTAAAATAAACTTGAAATGAACAACTCAAAATTTGGTCATGGAATCTTATATATAGGATTCCATGAAGAAATTGTCCATTGTTATGGGGCTCCGTGTTTCAGAAATCAAACATTTGCCACCGACTAGTATCTATTCTGATTGTAACTAGTATCCATTCCAATTTTACTAGTCTATTGAGTACTAGTACTTATTCGTGACTCGTGCCTTTTCTTGCTGTTACTAGTAACAAAAAACAAAAGGTTTTACCTGTAGAATCTAGTACTATTGTTGGAATAGCATTTAGTGACTAATACAAGTACTAGTAACTTTTAACTGCAACGCCCTCTTAACAGGCTTGCCGGCCTGTGCGGTGAAGCCACTTCAGATGATACAGAATGCGGCGGCGTGACTGGTGCTCAACCAGCCAAAGAGGGCACATGTCACTCCACTGCTCATCGAGCTCCACTGGTTACCTGTAGCCGCTTGGTTACCTGTAGCCGCCCGCATCAAGTTCAAGCCTCTTATGCTGGCCTACAGAGTGATTGTTGGGAATGCTCCCGCCTACTTAAATGCTCTTGTAAGAGCACATGTTGCCCCCCGGATGCTGCGCTCGTCAAATGAGCGTCGCCTGGCTCTGCTGGCCATACAGCCACGGCAATCCAGGCTATTCTCATTTGTAGTTCCACGTTGGTGGAACGAGCTGCCAAAAATGACCAGAGCGGGGACCTCCCTCTCTGTCTTTAAGAAGCACCTGAAGACCCAGCTCTTCAGTGAGTACCTCCTGTCCTAACCTACAATCACTTAGCACCACCTTGCAGTATTTATTGTTAAACGAATGTTGTTGTTACACTAATCTCTGTCGCAAAGTACTTTTTTAAACCCCGTTTTAATGTATAAAGACTGTCTCACTTTATTGGGAGCTTCCCGAAATGCAGTTTGAATGTTATTCTCCCTTGTAAGTCGCTTTGGATAAAAGCGTCTGCTAAATGACTAAATGTAAATGTAAATGTTAAGTGACTCGGTCCTATGGATTAAATGTTGAAAAAGTTAAATCGTAAAAATGTTAAGTACATTTCTAATATTATTTTCTTAAGTATGTTGGGTTTGAGACTTCCATGTTACTTTAGTAAAAAGAAAAACACATGTATATTTATACATTTCTAAAGCAATAAATAAATGGGGACTGGGGCTATCTATCAAAGTTTCGGTTGTAAATCAGGATATACAGGCATTAGTACCCATCTACAGTAAATAGCACGTGAAGATATAAACCTCCTGGCCAACCCTCCAGAATCGAAGATTTCGATTCATTCGTTTATCCGAGATTCAAGATATTGCGCTATATTTTATGTCTCCTTCGGATTTGGGTGTCCCCGTTTTAAAAACCGTGTTGTTGTTTTTCCTTCTTACCTCAGAAGACCTGAAGTACTTGGTACAGTTGAGTTTCGGAGTTGACATCTCGCATTAGTTACTCCAGCGCGTGGTTCCTTGTAAACCGTAGGTAGAGATACACGCTCAGCTTTACTTCCGCGTAGATAAGTCCCGGTAGCGGTAAGACTGGACCTGCTCAGGCGATATCGTCCTTCCCCCTCACCTGGTGGCGTGACGTCGCAGAGAAACTGCAGGTGGGGGCTGGGCGATGGGATTCAAACATGACAATAGAGTATATCAGACCTGTCAACATGAGAGTTTGAAAATAAGGTACTTTTCCTGTCCCAGTGACACACCGTTCGGGGGCCTGACAACGTGTCCCTGTTACGCGTCGTTGGGTTCGCTGTTCTCTTTGGTTGCACTCCATCGAATACATCTACAAAAGAACGCCACACTGTTCTAAATGGCTTGGTTTTGGGAAGCGGTGAGCGGGAAAGCGCAACAGATCTGGCAGCGGTCCGCGGAGAGCAAATCGCGGAGATGGGCGGCGCTGCCAACCTTTTCTTTCTTTATTTATTTTGTGAAAGCTTAAAAATACGGGGTATTTACGGTAACGTAAACAACCAGGAGGACAGCGGGAAAGAAGGGTAAAATACGGTAGAATCCCGGGGAAAACGGGAGGGTTGACAGCTATGCAGTATATACACCAGCCACAACATTAATACCACTGACAGGTGAAGTGGATAAAATTGCTCATCTCCTTCCAGTGTCAACTATCAAGGGGTGGGATATATTAGGCAGCAAGTGAACAGTCAGTTCTTGAAGTTGATGTGTTGGAAGCAGGAAAAATGGGCAAGCTTAACAAACAGCAGGTCTTGTGGGGTGTTCCCGGTATGCAGTGGTTAGTCAAAAGTGGTCCAAGGAAGGACAACCAGTGACAGGGTCATGGGCGCCCGTTTTCAGGGACCTCCGGCACAGAGACAGATGAAGGGGTAGAAAACACACAAGTCTATTGTGGAGAGGGGGATTGCTCAAACAGGCCCCGGAGCAGATTTACACAGGTCATGACAAGAGAAAGGTCTCCTGAATGTGTGTGGGGATGTGGGGTTTTACCTGTTGCTCGTTAGACCAACCAACAACAGGGATGCAGCCACTCTGATCCTGGGTCCCCAATTACCTAGATCTAGGTCAGGTATGGCTGCTCAAACCACACCATCCCCACACCACACCCTGATATACAGTATATATAGATAGATATACTGTATATATCTACATTAAACATTCCGACATAGGTTTACGTTCTGCAAAAAGTAGGATAAAACAGATCATTTATCAGCCCAGCCTAACCTGTAACCACAATTTGCATAGTCCACAGGCTGCAACACTACTGTTACAGTAAAATTCTAATTTAATATAATTAATTCAAATAAGTCTATACCTATTATTTCAGTGTGGACACACAATATTCAGATTCCAACAAGAGAAAAGGAAAACAAATTGCATTAACTTTCTCAGAGCACAGGACACAATAATTCAACATGCATTCTCTAACTTATCAGAAAATAAGCCTGGAAAATAAGCCATTAGAAAATAACCTGTTATGTATATTTTGGTGTTAGGCGTTGAAGACATAGAAAAAAATGGTTGATCAAAATTCATTATATTGATATATATTTTATATAAATATCTTTCATTAGTGTTGTCGGTGGTGAAATAAATCTTAAGGTGTGACTGGATGTAAAAAAACAAATTGATAAAATGCCAGAAATTGTCCATACCATAAAATCAGAGATTTTTACGTCATTATTGGTCACTCTTGTTATAGCTTGGCATTTCTTTATTATTTATTCATTCATTCATTCATTCTCTGCGTTTTTCGGTGAAAAAGTGGGAAAAAAAAGTGTCTGAAACGGGACAACGGCAGCACGCATAGACATGGTTGAGGTCTCGTTAGAACCGGGGCGTTTCAGAAATCTTGTAGTTCAAGTTTCATCAATATCTATCTACATTTGGGGCAGATGGTATAGTCGTAATATCATTAGTATCAGGAGCGGGCTGCTTGGTGGCATCAGTTACATAAGACCAAGCTTCGTCTTTCGGAACTCATTCTTCTCCAGCCACTTGCTAGTACGACATCTAGACAGACAGCTTGAGCCAGGGCTGTTTTTAAAGGGAACTCGTGATGGAAACTAACTTGTGCTGCATTTTACAAAACCTGAAGATGTTTGTACACCGCAGGAGGTTCTAAGAACCATTGGAGGAACAAAGCTTTTATTTTGTGTCGGCAATGCATCATCCAGGACCGATCGTAATTCTTAAAACATTGTTCTTCAGGGATATTTAAACTGAACGCCAGAAGAGCAACATGCAATGACGTAAATGCATGTTGAATGGTCCAGATGTAAGTCCACACAAACTGTAGGAGCCGAAAACAGTCAAAGACATGTTGAAACAAAAAAGTTGATGAAATGTCTGAGGGACGTGCAGTGTTCATGGATTGATTTCCTTCCACAGAGACACCGTGAGACAGGACTCTGGACTATGGGTAGTAGACAGGCACGTTCTAATCTATAAGATAAAGTAATAACATGCAACAAGTGTATTGGCTTGTTCTGCGTATCACCGGGACTTAGAAAACTTGTGACCACATCATTACAACAGGCGATGCTGCATTCAATTTAATTTCTCAATAGTGTAACTCATTTTAGTAGTAATGCTGATGTAAAGACGAGTGACAGCACAAACTGATGCTACGTTCCATGGGACCTCGACCTGTAATTTTGTCGATACGAAGTGATGGTGTGTTTTACGGGGAACTCGGAAAACTGTACACCCAAGTTTGACCCTGTGTTGCTGCCACCAGTTATATACATAAATACTTTTGTGCAACAGTACTTTTAACATGTAAGAAAAAAAGCTAAAAAAACATTCTGAATTTATTGAATGTTATGGCAAGCATTTTAACAGTTGTAAAAAGAAAAGACTAGCTAAAGGCCTTCAAAAGTACTTGTTTGGTTTAGTTACACGAAATAAACTTAATTTATGCTAATCAAATTATCCTTTTAGATACCAGTACTTAAGGTACAATATGTAACTTTTCCACATTAGAAAGTCTAAAAACGACTAGGCCTATGTTATATATTTTGTTAAGTTGTGTACTTTACATTAATCCAAAATGTTTCCAACAATTTTTAAACCCAGAGAAATCCGTAATTTTAATGTTATTTGTGTTGGTAGCTGACCCCCTCTACTATAACTTCCGGGGCAACACGGGAAACACCGGATGTGACGTACGTAACCTATTTTCAAACTTTGCTCTGCGTGTGAAAAATAAAGACCACAACATGATCCCACGCCTCTGACATCAGCCGACGCCATCTTGTTTGTTATTGTTTTGCCCGAGAGACCCCTAGCGGCAGAAGTTACATAATCGTACATTCAATTACGAGTAGTTTTACAAGTGAAAATGTATTTAACACTTGTAAGGCCCGTATCAGTTTTATTTTTATTTTACTTTATTTGCCTAAGAATCTCAAAGGTAACGGAGACCACATATGTATACTTCTGAAATAAGTCGCATTCAATTTTACTTATCGTATTTCAAAGTGGCTTATTCATAAATTACTCATTTTTCAGAAACGCACGGGGGGACCCGGTCGGGCTGGATCGAGCGGACGGATCCTGGAAGGCGGGACCGCCGGACGGGAGGGAGGGAGACTGCGTACACAAATTCTCAGAACTTAGGCGGCGCCACGAGAGGCACTAACTGAGTTAGAAAAGCCGACAACCTGGCCATGAGTGGATGGAAGGCCGGGGAATAAATACTGCAGGCTTGATGAGTGATGAACCTCAGGTGCGTGGGAAGGTGCAGAGGGGGCCAGGAAGGGGTTAGCGCCTGGTGACCTGTCCATGATAAATGACAGAGACGACTAGACCTTACTGATTGCAGGTGAAAAAGCTATCATTTCTAGTGAGAATAAAACTATTACTTGTAACTATTGTAACTATGTAATTAATGAATAAGAAGTAAATATCTTGTTAATAATCAGTAAAACATTAGTAACTATTAAAAGTGGCTAATTGTGTGCTCCCGCATTGGTATGCTTGAGCCTCATGTCTGTCCTGCAATTTCAATACCACTCATACAAGCCTAGAACACATACACACCCAGACATATCTCACTGCAAGCAACACACCACCAGACCAGGGTCTGCCGAGCAGGAGGGTTGCGACTGGTTTGGGTAAGGCATGCTGGGATGACTCGCACCCCCACACCCCACAATTTGTACTGCATCCACAAAAAGCACACATTAAGCACTGGGGTTGTCGGGGGCGGTGGGCTGGTGGGATGGCGTGGGGGTGTGGTTGACTGGGAGGTGACCAAGTGAGCCCCCTGCCGGCAGTGTTTGAATCCTGGCTTGCACCTGGTGCCGGGTGGTTTCCAGGGCTCCTGGGTGGGAGCTGTTAGAAATAATATGGCGCTTGTTAAAATAATATGGCGTCTCTGGTTGGAAATGTCCTTTTGTGACCAGTCGCGCACATGTTGTTCCTGTACTTTTCCGCTTGCGTACATGTTGTTCAAGTTGTTCTGCACATGCGCCTCTGGTTGGAGTCAGTTCTTTGTGATCTATATGTCCTTTTGTGACCACTTGCGGACACTAGACTTTATCAGGTTCCAGGGAAGAAGAATCGGGACTCGAGACTTTGCGAACTGACCCGGCTGGATAGCTCTGTCAGGGAAACAAGGTACTGGACCCAGAGACTCTGTATCTTGCACTTTTTGATTCTGCTTGATAATAAATCTGACTAACTCCTAAATTCGTGGTATGTCTTCTGATTGATTCTCCAACCCATCAACGAGCACGCGGAGAACCTCAAAGGTAATTATTATACTTGAATTAATCAACAGAAGTTTAGTAATTGATTAAGACAGGGTTAAGAAAGGTTTTCTACAACTGAACAACGAGAGGATCCTCGAAGATATATATTTCTCCAACAGAGCTCGCCGTCGTGGGTGTGGGTTAGGTGGGTTTGGCGGCTGTTAGCCTAGCTCCTGTTGCGCGGCCTCTCTGTGGCGGGGGCCCCAGGTACCAACGGTGGTGGAGGGCCACGTGTCTGGCTGTCTATCTTGGCGGGACTCTGTTCACCCCGGGGGGGTTGATGACAGGGTTCCCTGTGCCAAGCATGGCACTGCAACTGGCGAAATGTCCCACCCAGCCATGGGTGGGACATTTCGCCAGTTGCAGTATGACAGGCCTCGCACTTGTGCGCACATGGGTGGGCATGGGGGCCCCGCCATCTCACCCTAACACTAACCCTAACCGTGGCCCAGGTTCTGCGCTTGCAGATGTGTGTGCCTCAGGGGTGCAGGGTCAATTCTTGCTCTCTGGGACTGGTTTGTGCACCTCGGGTGTTGCTCTGCGGGTTCTCAGCTCACTGTGTGTTGGGGGGTCGGCTGCAGTGCAATTGTGCTCAGACAGCTGTGGGATCGTGGGTGGATGCGAGGCCTTTTCCGCTGCTTGGAAGAACTACGACATAATTCTGACCTCATACACCAGTACCAATTGGGACCAATCCTGTGCACTCACTGGTGGACACATCACACACACGCACGCACTCACGCAAGCACGCACACACATGACATTTCACTGCATATATGTATAACCGTATGTATATGTATGTGACAAATAATCTCTTTAACTTACTATCGTCATGATCACACCCTTCACCTTTCCTCTCCTTTACTGCTATAACTTTCAGGATCCTGCACTGCCTTGGTGTTCTCTGTCTCACAGTCTCCTTCTAGCCTTCTCTGGCTCCCTTTGACTGCCTCTAGGTCCCTCTGTCCCTCTCTGGCTCTCTCTGTCTGCTCTCGGTCCATCTGTCTCTGTCTCCCTCTAGCTCTCTCTAGCTCCCTTTGTCTATCTATAGGTCCCTATGCCCCTCTCTAGCTCCCTCTGTCTCTCAGTCTGGTGTCACATCCCTGTCACTGCACACCTGTCCCCGGTTAGTAATCTTGTCTCTCATTTTGTATTTAACCTGGTCCCATTCACTCTGTCATTGTCCAATTGTAGCTTATGTTCCTGTTTTTTTCCCTGTGCATGCGTGCGTGCGTGTGTGCGTGCGTGCGTGCGTGCGTGTGCGTCTAATGCTTGGCCCCGAGTCCCCGCCTGTTTGTGAGTCCCTGTCTGTTCTTGATTCCCTGTCTGTCTGCACATTAAACCCCTGTACCAACTCGCAAAACCGTGTATGTCCTGCATTTAGGTTCACTTGACCTTATCCCTAACAGTACAATCGGACCAAACATGACCCCAGCAGACCCGGTTTTCATGGCGTTCAGGGGGTTCCTCACCCGGGGCAAACCTCTCGCCTGCCAGCGGTAGGCCTGCGGGTTGCCAGCATGCTTCCCAGCCTGAACATCCCCTCCAGGCACCCCAGACTGCTCACCTCTAGGGACCCTCAGAAGTCCCCCAGGCCATCCGCGGCCCTGGCACTCCCCAGTCTCTGCGCTCCCCAGTCTCCGCTGCCCCGCTTGCTTTTCTCCTGCCTGGACTTTGGAGTGTCTAAGGAGATGTTTTAAGCAGAGGAGCTTTCCTCTGGATATTCGCAAGCTCCTGGAAACAGGATTCTGAGTTTTGCCTCCCTTCTCCTCCTCCCCTTTCTCTAGAGTCTATAATTTCAGTCGCCTCTCCTGAGGTCCAGCCCATCTCAGTCCCCGCGCTGCGGGGCGCCTCTCCCGAGGTCCAGCCTGTTCCAGTCCCTGCGCTGCCAGCCGCCTCTCCCGAGGTCCAGCCTGTGCGGTACAGGATTATTTAATACAAAGCATGAAAATGACCAGGAAGCTTGCGGGGAGCATGCTGTGATCTCGGGAGAGGATGGAAGCAGAAGTGAGTAGTGAGCGGAGACCTAACATGGCGGCACACTGCCACACTAACTAACGCACCGGTAGCCCCACCTCAGACAAAATAACAAAGCGAATTGCAAATAATAATAATATGTGTATATATATATATATATATATATATATATATATATATAAAAAAAGGGAACACCGCGCAAAACCAAAGTGGAGGACCTCGAGGATTATATCGATTTTTTTTTTATAATGCATACGTGATGGAAGACGACCAGGACCGCAATTATCCCACAAAAAGGAAGAAGACCGACTCAGCACCGGACACAGACTATCTCATACCGGGTGCCATAGAGGTCAGTGTCTTGGAGGAGATTAACAAGAAGCTGGACATGCTCGGTCCACTTCTCAGAGACATTACCGAGATCAAAGCAAGTCTTGATATCTTGCACCGCACGGTCAGCGAGATGCAAAAAGACAACGCGGATCTAAAAACCTGCGCAAAGCGTCTCACAGCGGAGATGGAAGTTGTTAAAAAAGAAAATAAAATCATGAAAGAGACCATCCTAGATATTCAATCCAGAAGTATGCGGGACAACCTCATCTTTTCTGGGATCCCAGAGAACAACACAGAGTCCCCAGAAAATATGGTGAAAGACTTTCTCCACACCGTCCTGAATCTCCCGACGGACACCGTGAAGCAGATCACCTTTCACCGAGTTCATCGACTGGGACACCGCGTGGGGAACCGTCCATCATTGCTAAGTTTGAACACTTCTAGCACAGGGAGCTGGTTAAAAGCAAGGGACGGGAGCTGAAAGGAACAGCGCTGGGCGAACGATCAATTCCCCCGGGAGATCAACGACTGACAGAAGGTGCTGTATCCTGTCCTGAACGAGAACCGGCAGAAGGGTAAACAATGGTTGATGGTTGTTGACAAATTATATATGGGGGGATGGTAGCTCAGGAGGTAGAGCTGGTGGTCTAGTAATCTAAAAGGGTGCTGGTTCGATCCCAGGCTTCTCCTGCTAGCATGCTGTAGTGTCCTTGAGCAAGACACTTAACCCCTAATTGCTCCTGATGGCTGCATCCATCAGTGTTTGAATAATTGTAAGTCGCTTTGGATAAAAGCATCTGCTAAATGTAATGTATATTTAGCATATAGATGGTCTGTTATACCGAGACTCCTCCACCATACCCTGGTTATTCTGATCATAATGTACATATGTATTCTTGTAATTCCTGTTATTATATACTGCAAGATGTAGGAATAGGCATGCTACCTATGTCAGGATTTAAAATATCGCTCACTCTCATCTCACCTCCCTAATCCCTCTCTCCTCACTTCTCTGATCAATCTCTCACTCTACAATGTCTTTCACTTTATGTATGTCTAATCCGGCAATGTTCTTTGTCTACTTGTCATTTGTTTGTGTTGTTATGTATCCCTACAAACTTCCTACAATACTATGGCAGTGAAAAGGAATATAAAGGAGGAAACCCCAGACTTCTCTATGGGAAAGCATGGGAACAGTAGTATAGCTATTGCCTTGGATGCACTGTCCACTCACCACCCTAACTAGCTTCAATGACACCCATTAAGTTTGATAGTTGGAATGTGAGAGGCTTGGGCTCACCTGTGTAACGTACTCACCTCACTAAGATGTACCCCAGCTTCTGTCTACTGCAAGATACCCACCTCACTGCATCTGAGCACCTCAAACTCAAAGCTAAAGGGGTTAATCAGATGTTTTCCGCATCATACAACAAAAAAAAAGAGGTGTATCTATATTGATCAATTAAAGTATCCCATATCAAAATAAAACCACAATATCAGACCCAGAAGAGCGTTTCATAATGATTAATGGGATTTAAGGTGACATCAAATTAACCATAGCTTATATTTATGGCCCCAATGAAGATGACCCAAATTTCTTTCACAATATATTGTTAAAAACTTTTAGAATTCTCTGAATCAATTATCATGTTGGGAGGAGACTTCAACACAGTACTGGATCCAAATTTAGACTGTTCTCAAGCCAGAAATACTCCCAAATCCAGGCGTTCATCAGACACTATAAAACAATATATGAGTGATCTTGCTCTTGGGGATTGTTGGAGATCAAATAACCCACATTCTAGAGAATACACATATTATTCACCACCCCACCAAAGTTTCTTTAGAATCAACCTTTTCTTGACAAGTAACACCGCACTGTCCAAAATCACTAATCCTGAAATCCACCCTATTGTTATTTCCGATCACAGGCTGATTAGTTTCAACCTGATAAATGAAACAACCCGGAATCCTCCCGGCCGGGTGGCGGTTTAACACCTCACTTTTGACAAATAATGAATTGAATCATTTCTTTTCAAGAGAATGGACTTCCTTCATTGAACTGAATTACTCCCCAGAAATATCACCACCCTTACTTTGGGAAACAGCGAAGGCAGATCTATGAGGTAGTATTATTTCATTCTCCACTCACAAGAAAAAGAAAGGACAAGAATGCCAAAATACACTTGAACAGCGACGAAAGGAGTTGCACTCCCAACAAGCCCACTCATCTTCTGAGCAAATCCAAAATGAGATCAGGACAATTACATCTCAACTTGAAATCCATCAATCCATCAAAAGACACAATTCCTTATGCAACGGACAAGAGCAAATTATTTTGAATTCAATGACAAATCAGGTAAATTTCTTGCCAATCAATTGAAACGTGATAGAGAAAAATCACTTATTACAGCCATCAAAGATTCACAGGGTAGAATAACATAATCAAGCAAGACATCAATAACATATTTAGAGACTTTCAAAACAACCTATATCACTCGCACTCGTACATAATGAATCGAATATATCAAACATTCACTCATTCCTTGATGATATCGACCTTCCTAAACTTTCGACGGAGCAGGCTACCACCTTAGATCAACCACTTACTCTTGAAGAACTCAGGAAAGCCCTCTTCCCTATGCCAAACAATAAATCAATAAACCTGGATCAGATGGCTACCCAGTGGAATTTTATAAACACTTCTTGCCACTTATCTCCCCATTATTCATCAGAATAGTTACAGAGATCAAGTCAACCTTCACCATGCCTCCGCACATGAATACTGCTCTCATTTTGGTTTTGCTCAAACCCAAAAAGGGCCCAACCCTCACCTCCAGTTACAGACCCATAAGCCTTATTAATTGCGACCTTAAGATTATAAGTAAAACACTAACCAACAGAATTGAAAAAGTAATTCCATTTATAATTCACCCAGACCAAACAGGCTTTGTCAAAGGCCGACACTCATACAGCAATATGCATTGTTTATTCAGTCTGATGAGCATATTTAAAAGGAACAACTTTCATACTATTATTGCCTCTTTGGATGTCTAAAAAGCATTTGATAGAGTTAATTGGACATATCTCTTTTCAATCCTCAACAAATTTGGCTTTGAAGAGTCCCTCATTCAATGGATCAGAATCCTCTACAACTCTCCATCTGCTTCTGTCATCACCAATGGTTACAGTTCACAGCGTTTCACTCTACAACGTGGCACGAGACAAGGATGTCCGCTCTCCCCTTTACTATTCGCCATCTTTATTGAACCCCTCGCGGCAGCTATCCGTCAAAACAGTAATATTGTAGGCATACAAACAGGACACTGTTCACAAAATCAGTTTGTATGCAGATGATATCTTGCTGTACGTATGGAACTAAATATCATCCCTACCAGAGGTGTTCAATCTTAAATCTAAATTCTCAGCTATCTCAGACTACTCAATAAATTTGACTAAAACCACAGTCTTACCACTCATTGGGGGGGGACTGTAATGCTGCAACCCAGAAACTTCACTTAACCATCACAACAGGCAACATTTTCCTCCCATTCCTTTCCAAAACCTTAGAGAGGGCGGTCTCTAGACAGGTTACAGAATACCTGTCAAGAAACAACCTTCTCGATACACTTCAATCTGGCTTCAAAAGTGGTCACTCCACCGAAACAGCCCTGTTGTCTGTGACGGAGGCCTTAAAAAACTGCTAGAGCTGCTGCCAAATCCTCGGTTCTCATTTTGCTAGACTTATCAGCTGCTTTTGACACTGTCAATCACAGCATACTCCTGTCCATACTCTCAAGTATGGGCATATCGGGCAGTGCACTTTCCTGGTTCGAATCTTACCTTACTGGGCGCTCGTTCAGTGTGACATGGCAAGGCCAGCTGTCTGTGCCTCACAACCTCACCACAGGGGTGCCCCAAGGCTCGGTGCTAGGACCCCTCCTCTTTGCCATATACACCACCTCACTGGGCCCGATCATCCGCTCACATGGCTTTTCATATCACTGATATGCGGATAATACTTAACTCTATCTGTCCTTCCTGCCCGACGACCCCCCTGTCTCGACGCGGATTTCGGATTGTCTCGCTGACATATCCACATGGATGAAGGATTATCATCTTCAACTGAATCTGGCGAAAACGGAACTGCTGGTCTTCCCGGCCAAACAAGGTATTAATCACAACATTGATATTAAAATCGACTCTCTATCTCTTGTTCCTACCAAGGCTGCAAGGAATCTTGGTGTCAATCTTGGTGAATCTTGTTTGTGGCACGGTGGCGCAGTGCATTGGACTGCTGCCTCACAGCAAGAAGGTCCTGGGTTCGATTCCCGCCTGGGGCGCTGTTGGCACCGTGCTCCGGCGGGTTATCTCCCAAATAGGAGCCTTTCTGTGTGGAGTTTGCATGTTCTCCCCGTGCTCACATGGGGTTTCCTCCACCTCACGTCAGTAAGGACCCCCACCAAAAACATGCACCCATCATCGTCTGACCAGCGATGGACATTTATCCCCTGGTCCCCGGGCGCGTCCACGTATGCTGCCCAGGATGGGTCAAAAGCAGAGAATCCATTTCACCGGCCACCATCAAAGCATGTGTGTGTGTGTGTGCAAGCATGTGTTATAGTGTGGTGTGTTACGTGATGAATAAAGACTGTTTCTTTCTTTTTTTTCATTATTGATGATCAACTGACATTCTCGGACCATCTTGCCGCCGTCTTCCGGTCCTGCCGCTTCACACTACTCAACATCCGAAAAGTCAGGCCGTACCCGACCCAATATGCCACTCAACTGCTGGTACAAACCTTGGTGATGTCCCGTCTTGACTACTGCAACACCCTCTTAACAGGCTTGCCGGCCTGTGCGGTGAAGCCACTACAGATGCTACAGAATGCGGCGGCGCGACTGGTGTTCAACCAGCCAAAGAGGGCACATGTCACTCCGCTGCTCATCAAGCTCTACTGTAGCCGCCCGCATCAAGTTCAAGTCTCTTATGCTGGCCTACAGAGTGATTGCTGGGAATGCTCCCGCCTACTTAAATGCTCTTGTAAGAGCACATGTTGCCCCCCGGATGCTGCGCTCGTCAAATGAGCGTCGCCTGGCTCTGCCGGCCATACAGCCACGGCAATCCAGGCTATTCTCATTTGTAGTTCCACATTGGTGGAACGAGCTGCCAAAAATGACCAGAGCAGGGACCTCCCTCTCTGTCTTTAAGAAGCACTTGAAGACCCAGCTCTTCAGTGAGTACCTCCTCTCCTAACCTACAATTACTTGGCACTACTTAGCAGTATTTATTGTTACACTAATGTCTCTGTCGCAATGTAGCTTGAATGCTATTCTTCCTTGTAAGTCGCTTTGGATAAAAGCGTCTGCTAAATGACAAAATGTAAATGTAAATTAGATACCTTGGTATTGATATCAACCCCAATCTATCAGATTTGTTTACCCTGAACTTCACTCCATTGCTCAAATCCGTTGAAGAAGGCCTCATTCGATGGAACCTACCCATCTCACTAATTGGTAGGATAGCAGCAGTGAAAATGAATATACTTCCAAAAATAAACTATATATTTTCAATGGCCCCAGTGCAACCAACAGTACATTGGTTTCATACTCTCGACTCAATAGTCAACAAATTTTATTGGAAATACAAGAAACCAAGAATTAAACTAGCAACACTACAGAAAAACAAAGACTGTGGAGGCCTAGCAGCCCCAAACTTTAGATACTACTATCTAGTAAACCGTCTTCAATTTATAATTAAATGGTTACAACCAGAGCAACAATTGGCCCATGAATGGTGAGACATTGAACAATCTGAATGTCAGGAGTTGTCATTATCCGATCTCCCATTCCTTCCTGAATCTATAAGGAAACATAATTGCTTTAAAAACTCTTTCAGCCTGGCGGAAATTCCTCAAACTCAGTGGACACACTCTCTCTCCAAACAAATTCACGCCAATCTGGCACAACCCAGATTTCTTGGTTAAAAACAGACCAATAATCTTTATGTCTTGGAACAGACGAGGAATTATTCATCTGGAACACATTTTTGAAAACAATTTGCTTAAATCCTTTCCAACCTTAACCCAAAGGTATAATATTGGTGGCACGGCTTCCTTCAATTACAGCAGTCTCTAAAAGTTAAAATCAAATTGACGAAAAACATCCTACAACCACCGGAAATGATTGAACATCTCACTCATATCGGTCACTTGAAAAATCCCTTTTCCAGAATATACAAACTTTTATCAAAAACAGACGACACCTTATCTTTACCTACAATGAAATGGGAAAGAGACCTTGCTGTTCCCACCGATAACCTGTGGAAGCTTATTTGCAACAATACCTTTTCTATGACCCGCAACTCCAAAATGCAACTCGTCCAATATAAGATTTTGCACAGAGCCCATATCACGGAACACTGGCCCTTTCTCAATCTGCGTTCTTGTCTGTACTTTTGTTCTTGTGGACTTGTGAAATGTCATCAGTTGCAGCCCAAGTACTGTTCCAATTCATAGTACGCATCAAGCCAAGTCCTGTCCAAATGCCCGGATGTGGACTTGCTCCGCCCATTTTATCGAGGATGCATCGGTGGTGACTTGTGTGGACTTGGGACAGCCAAATACCCCAGAATGCCTTTCGCACCAAGTGGTAGTAATGGTATTGGTCCCTGGGAGTCTGTACTCCCGAGTTGAACTTGCCAAGTCTGAACTAAGTCCGCAAATCCGCAAAAAACTACCAAATCTTCAAAATGGGTTTGTGGACGAAGACATTTGCTCTCACTGTTCCCTTGATACCAGAGATGACTACTTTCATGCCTTCTGGCTCTGCCCACCTATCCTAGCATTCTGGACCAACATCACAAAGACGCTATCAACCCTTCTGGGTCGCAGCATTCCATTCTCCCCGTCTATATGTCTTCTCGGTGACCTCTCCTCAGTCGACCCACCACTGAAACACCACCAACAATATTACTCAATTGGAAAAAGAGAGATTATCTCACCACATCCCAATGGCTGCAGTTATTAATAGATTACATCTCAATGGAAAAACTATTGGCAATATCCCAAAACAATGTTGATTCATTTAATGAAATATGGGCTACTTTTATCACTGACATAACTCCATCATTTAATACTTGAGTCTTCCTAAGCCGGTGCAATGTCGTTGTGCTTTGGGGCATGTGGGGGTCCTCCTGGTCTGCCGGGGCTCAGCGGTCGGGTGGATGTCTGGGCGGCTCTGCCGACATCCGTGGTGCGTGGGCCGGTGTTCTTCGGGGATCCCGGGGCCCCACGGGGGAGTTGGGTGGTCTGGGTGGTGGCGCCCGCTCCTTTACCTGAGTTGAGCTGGCCTGTCTCCGGGGTTGGGGGAGGGGCGTGCTCCTGGGGAGTACCTGTAGCTGACGTCCGTGTGTAGGTTCCGGGCGTGGTTGTGAGTTCTGGGGCTCGGGTTGGGGGCGGGGGGGTGTGTGTTGGGTGGGGGTGTCGGTCTGTCGCCATGGGGCCGTGATCCGGGCCCGCGGTCCGTGCCTTGCGCCCGTAGCCTGGGTTCTGTGCCGGCAGCTGCGTCTTGTGCCTGCACCCGGGGGTTGGTTGTATGTGTGCACCCCTGGGGTGTGGGGTCTCCTCGTGCTCCCTGGGACTGGGTCATGCTTCTCGGGGCTGGGCCTGGGGGTTGCTCCACGGCCCTCTGGCTTCTCTGGGGGCCCGGGGGCTTCTGTGGCCGCAGGGCAGGGTACCCGGGGATTTCCTACAGCCGAGGGGTATCCGCGGGGCTGTGGAGATCGGGGGGGCTTCATGGCCCCTTCCGCTGCTTGGAGGCGCCGCGACATAATACCGATCTTCTACACCAGTACCAATGGGGATAAGTCATGTACACTCACCGATGGACATCTTACACACACACACACACACACACACACACACACACACACACACACACACCCCTGCTTCAAGTGCACCCCAGCACCCTCCTGGTTGCATTCCTCTCCTTTCCTCCCTCATTTGTTGCCATAATTATGACAGGAAGAGGCCACGTGACCAGTTGTAGTTCCAGTTCAACAAATGTTGTCATCCAGTGTTCATGTTTTTATGTAAATATTGTTTGTTTCTATGTTTCTTTGTCTCACCGTGGTGATTCTCCCCCTCTTGGAGTAGTGATCTGTTGTTTATAGACCCAAACATGATAAATAGTTCTCCAAAGAGGGGGGTTAGTGGTGTCTCTCCATAACCAAAAACTTGTCTTTCTACAGGTCATCCACAGGACAGAGTTATTGCAGCAGTTCTTGATGATTTAAGAATTAATAAAGAGTTGCATTGCAGGTTGAGAACTTGAACTCCACTTGCAGACTAACTCTGTCCTGAATGCAATGGCATACAAATACTCTGTGTTGTATGCCCAGCATGCTGACAGCACAGGGTAAAAAAAAAAAAAGAATAAACGGATTATTTATTTTTTATTAGATTCTTGATCACTGTAAAAAAAAAAAAACTATATCATGTAACAATATCCTTTATATATTGTTACAGTCTTTCTGGTGGTTTACCCAAACTGTTAGTGGTTTATAGAACCATACAGAAGCCCTACGCACACACCTGGGCCAGCGAACAAAGCCAACAGCCCCAGGGAGCACCTAAGACCCCAAAAGGACATAGCAGCTTCAAGCCCGATCATGTACATCAGTGTTAAGAGAAGTCCAATTCTGTAAAAAGGTTACAAAGCCTCCCCAGCATTTATCAAAAAGTAGTATTTTTTCAAACATTATCTTTTCTGAGGGTTTGTATGATGAAAGCTCTCTAAGCCACAAAGATACATCAGGGGGTTCCCCACTTTTCCAGCGTTCCATGGCTATACATTTATTCACTGCAATTAGGGCTAGCCGGATAAAGCGAACATTGCACCTCATATTGACTGGTAAAACTGAGATGTTCCCCAGAAGTGCCAGTCTCGGGTTAGTTGGGATCTCCACCCCACAATTATTTTTATGGTATCGAAGATAGACCTCCAGTATTGCTCCAGACATCTACACGTCCAGAACATATGTAAAAGAGTAGAAGGATAGAAAACCAGATAGTATAAGTGAAAGTCAGGTACATTTAGCCCTCCTTGTTCAGTGGGAGTCTTACAGAATTTAAAGGGTCGTTTTAATCTGCAGTTTGTCAATCGGTGGTCTTAAATAAAGAGGCAGACCGACGTTGGTTTTACTTGTACAAGGGTCAGATCAGAGATGTGCTAAGGAGCAGCTCTCTGAGTCTAACAGTTTATTGTGGGAAGTCAGAAACAATATATAGTCAGTTTGGCGTTACTGGTCATTGGTGATCTATGTGACGAATGTTGTTCTCGCTCTCTGTAGCTGCGTCAAGGTGAGGCCTGAACAATGACAGCTGCGTCTGGGACTCCAAGGCTTGGGAATGTCTGTGGGACGCGTTGAGGCCTGAATACTGATATCTTCGTCTGGGCTCCAAGGCTTGGATGTCTGTGGAAACTATGTGAACTTGGAAAATATGTGACTGGGGTTCTATGAAGTTGTGTTCATCGTTATGTGTGTGCATATATTGTGACATTATTTTGTTACAGGACAACATAGAGTTTTAAGCTTGACTCTAGGAACTTTACCATTCCACAGGAATCTAGAAATCTGTCTATCCAAATTTTTAAAGAAAGCTTTCAGGATTGGAGTTGGGGGTGCTTGAAAAAGATAAAGAAATGTGGGTAGGGTATTCATTTTTATACAGTTTATTCGTCCAATTAGGGATAAAGGTAAAAACTTCCACCTTTCCAGATCTACTTCCACGTTTTTAAACAGGGGGTCATAGTTGTGGAGGACGATTTGGTCTAATTGGTTGGGTATTTGCAAACCAAGATAATAAAGCTTATAGGATTCCCAACGGAAGGGGATGTTTTCCCTTGGTTATACTAAGACCCTCTATAACAGGGTGTGGTCTTATAGCGATGGCGCGGGGTTCAATCGCCAATGATAAGAGAAGCGGAGACAAGGGATAACCCTGTCGTGTACCACGTGACAAGGGGAAAAGAGAAGAAATATTGGCATTTGTTCGAATCATAGCTGTTCGATTGAGATAGAGCATCTGTATCATTCGTATTAAATTTGGACCAAAATTCATGTTTTGTAAAACTGCAAAAAGAAAGGACCATTCTAGGACAATCAAATGCCAGCATCCAGTGAAAGGGCCATTTCAAGGGTATTGATTTTTTTGGCACAGTGAATTATGTTGAGGAACCTTCGAATATTATCAGAGGAAAGGCGATTTTGAATGAAGCCAGTCTGATCTTTATTTATAAGGCTAGGTATCACATTCTTCAGTCACTCAACCCCGGCATGGTGAGTCCATTCCAGTCAATTTTTCCCATATACACCACGCTCATATTTTTCTATGATTTCCTTCTTGGTTTCAATGGGAGTCATTGCCTTTTTCTTTTTTCCCATCATCCTTCTTCTTAGGACTCATCATGAAGGGTGAAAATAAACAAAATATACAGCACAAACACAGTAAATATGAAAAGAATATCGATAAGCCACGAACTACGTGCACACACGATGTAGGTCGCCCATTGACTGACTGCTGACTGGCCGCCGACGTGCCAACTGCAAATTTCGCAAGTTGATACAAATTTTCGCAACTATTGCTACTCGTATCTTGGATTAGTCGTAAGTAGATGCAGTCGTAAGTCGAGGTACCACTGTACTTTTGATGTTTAGCAAGTCGAAAGTCGTCTCATTTTGCGTTTGAAAATGCTCTTTTCAAGATTCTTAATCTCTGATTCAAGTGTTTTGCCCTTTAACAAATATTGCTTTTTTTTTGACGCATAACGGTCAATGTTGTTTTTGTTAATGTAAACATAATCTGTGTCATTGAGCAGGTGCATGGGGAATTGCCATAGTGTATGACTACTAGCGATGTTCTTTTGAGCCATCAGGAGCATAAGAGGAGCATGGTCTGAATGAGTTATAGGTAGATATTCACATGAGGATATGACGTGGATTCTTTCCAATATATAAATTCTGGAATAGCTTTTATGAGCATGTGAGTAAAAAGAATATTTGTGCAACAATTTATGTCTTTCGCTCCAGGCATCTACATGTTTGAAATCTAACATTTCTTAATGGAATGCCTTAGCTGCTGGGTTAGGATTTTGGGATTAGAAGATGACTGATCTAAGGATGGATCCAAAACTAAATTCATATCTCCACCTATAATAAGCTCATTAGAAGGACGCGCAGGAGTGAAAAACCGACTTTGGAAAAACTTTAGCAGTCATAATTCAGGCCATAAATATTTAATACTGTAGTAGATTCACCTGCTATGGTGCCTTCATGGATCAAGTATCTGCCCTGTTTGTCTTTCTCAACGTTATCCACATGCAAAGGGACATTTTTACTTATTAATGTGGCAACTCCCATAGATTGGACTGCCATTGACGTGTCAGTTTGGCATGTTCAGCACTGTTAGATGTGTCTCCTGTAGTAGAGCTATGTCTATTTTATGATTTTTCAGAAACTTAAGTACCTTTTTACGTTTGGACAGTTTGTTGTTGCCATTAGTATTAGCATACCTAAGCGCTACAGTTGTCATTTCCGGTATCTATTTTTCCCATGAGGTAATCTAAGATTCAATGAAGCCAGTCAAGATATCTAGCCCAGGCCACTGTTTTATCTAAGCCATTCATTTCTATGTCTTGTACCATTGTTGGAGGCAAATATAAAAGTAGAAAGAAAAGAAATAAGAAACAAACTAAAACAAACAAAAAAACAAACAAAAACAAGGAAAAAGGTCAAACCAAACCCTACATGCCACCCTTTTACCCCACTTTCTCCCTAACTGAGCAAGTGCCAAAACCTTAGTCTTAATGACATTTTTTAAATGCATCTGTAATCCAACCTGCTACATTATTAAATGCTACCAATCCTCCTTAAAACTAAAAGTCTATTAGCCTAATCCACTTGTCATTTAGCCAAGTTTATAACAAAAATGTACACTCAGTTGAAGCGAAAACACAATTTAAGCGTTATATGAAGTAGGACAATTCCCTATAGTAATACCTAGGGAGGCTATTCCGGCTACCCTCCCGGCGTGAGAAACCTTTAACATCATAACCAGAGAAAGGAAAATAAGAACGAACTAAGAGTAAACCGGTGCCTGTGCACAGTAACTATTTTGTTCTACCACCGAAAGATTATTTTGGAGCATATGGTAGGAATCTATATGTATGTTATAGCTCCTAAGCATCCCTCTAAACACATGTAAACACCCGCCGGTAGACTACTTACATTAAGGATCTACGATGTAAATAATGAACAATTCCAAACAGTGTCCCAGAAAAGAAGAAGTGGTCCACCAGGCTCGTCCAAACTGACATAAGAAAAAAACAAAGACAGAAAACAAAACAGTGCTCCGTCTCGCAAGAGAACAGGGATCCCATGTTGAAGAGTTAAGTTAAGTCAGGGCAAACACAAAAGTCCTCGGGAGATGAAAAAAATTACAGCAATGGCACGGGGCCTGGCGCCGTCTGCTGGGCACTGGTGCAGTGACCAGTGCGCCCGTTCCACTTCGAAAGTTTCCCCTTCTAAATCGAGTGTCCTAGGTAGCCATTCCTGTATAAATGCCACTGTATTCTTCCCCTCCACTCCTTCTGGAAAACCAATGAGCCTCAGATTTTGTCTACGTGTTCTATTCTCTTGGTCATCCAGTTGTTCTTTCAGCTCTCTCATTTTGCCCTCTGCAGTTTTTTTGTAGTCGTCAAACTCCAGCTGCATGGCGGCTAAGGAGTCGTCATACTCACGCTGTTTCCCCTCGTTGCACTTGACTGGGTGACCAATTTCTTTGTTGTCCCTGATGACTTTCTCAACCGTTTCAGAGTTTAGATAAACGTCCCTCAATCATGGTCCCAATCCTCTGTATTCCTTTCTCCATCTCAGATATGAACCATTGTGGAGGTTTCTCAGTGGATTCGCCACCATTGTGGCTTGTGTTAGCATTTGACGGGGGTACTTGCCTACCTTTCTCGTCCTTTGTTGTTGTACTTTCATTCTCTTTCGGCGGCATAATCCCGTTTTCAGTATTATCACTTATTGAGGCAAGGGTGGCATAAAATTATTTCAGTTAAGAATCGGTAAAAGGCTAATTTAAGCGAGCTATTGAGCGAAGGTTGGCACCAGGCGTCCATTCTCTATGCCTCCATAACCGGAAGTACATGCCATTTCGAACCTTTTAACTCCTTTATGAGCCTCAGTGCAGCCTGAGATCCTCAGGCTGGGCCTTCCTGGACGCTCCAGATTCTAGACTGAAGACAAAAGGTGACTGTGAGCCTTTGCCATAAGGGCCCCTGGAACGACCTGCCTGAGGATATTAGACCATAGCAAATCAGTAAATTATTTTAAAACTTTTTTTAATAGATTGGCCTTTAACTGATGCTGCCCTGTTTTACTGTTTTAAATGTATTGTTTTACTGCATTTTGCTTTATTGATTCTGTTCTACTGATGTTTTGTCTGATATCATGTTCTACTTTGCATGTTTGGCTATCCACTGTCCTGTAACACACTTTGTAACGTTGTTTTGAGAGGTGCTATATAAATAAAGTTGATTATTATTAGGGGTCCAACCCCCAATAATTGAGACATGGATCTCATGGATCCGCTGTTATCAGACAAGATTAATAAAATGTGTATTCGGAGCAGTCCAGTTTGATCCAGATCAGTCTATTATTGTGGAATATTTTAGTAAAAAACTAATTTTGTCATCCGCACACCACTGTGCGCATGATAAAAAAAAGATTAGACTGGTCAGAACACTGCTTTGGAGCAGTACTGAATCTTTCTCTTTATTCTGCAGAATGAATATTCTCAGTTTTGTTTTCTTGTAGCGGGCAGATTAACCTCACAAGTCATAATGGACTAAATGTAATGTGAAATAAAATGGTTAACCATTCAGATTATTTATATCGTTACTCTTCCATGCAGGGGTCTCATTAATTCAGTTATTAACTAGCCTCAGTAAATAAACCAGTAATTGGTTGGTAAAAATTTAGCTTCAGTACCAAAATCATTGGAATCAATGATTTTGGTACTGAAGCTAAATTTTGTGTCGCTGCAGATGTGTAACCTCAATATAAATCAACACATATTTGAACTGCATGGCTGTTATGTAAATGTGGGCGGGGGACGGGACAAAACAAACATTTATTTTCTCTATGGGGAGATCAAAATACAGTAAATACCTGGTTATGACTATTAGGTGTAAGAAAAACACAAGCACCATGATGAGGTTTATATGAATTTAGCAGAGGGACAAGGGATGAGTTTTCATATATAACCCATGTTGTCGGCTGTCAAATTTCATCACTTTATTTTCCTTTAAATAATTCTCATGCATTACGTCAGGTAATGTGAAAATCTTCTTGGCTGCTGACTTCAGATAACGAAAACGTTCTTGTGCGATTCGATTCTATCTTTATTCGTTCACATGGAGCAAAGTATAGGTGCAAGTTCCTTCAGCTGTAATGAAATTCTCAGCTGATTCCAGAAATTTAATTCCAAAATTATTACAGGTATGAAATTTGACCATATAGTGGATTATTTAAAAAAATCTCAATTTCTTCATCTTTCGCTGGGACTATATGTTCTTCGTGGCAGAGTGATATCACTGTGCTTGGCGAGAAATATAACATTTTACAAAACACCTAATTAATAAAATGACTTGTACTTATATCTGGTTCATATAAGCATAAGAAAACATTTCATAATTGACTGTGGAAAATGGACAAATTATTCCTTATAGATCACTCCTTTTATATTTAACTAGGTGTTTTTTTGCACTTCTGAACATACACACATATACATTACTGGAGGACAGTGCCACCTACTGGTTCACCCGAAGGATGAACTAAGTGGAGCAAAATATCCAACTCAATGTTCTATTCTCAAGCGACTGGAAGCACTGGTTGTGCCCTGTAGCCTTCTCTTCAGTCAGTGTCCTGCTCCGAAGCCCTCCTGTAGTTCTTGCAATGGGCCTTCTTGAAGGCATTGAAGCTGGCGTTGGTCCGCTCTTCACCCTGCTCCTCTTCCTCCTCTACCTTCCTCTCCTCACCGCTGCCCCGCTGTGCCCACTTCCTCTTCCTTTGCTCGCCCTCTGCAGGTTTGTCATCTTCAGCGTGCTCCTCATCCTCCAGGTGACTTAGGCCACCGCTGCGGCCCCCCCTCCGATCCCTGCCCCCGGGGGATTTGGTCCGCTCTGTTGGCCGCCCTCCCCCAGCACTGGTCGGCCTGGAGAAGACAATCCTATGCTCTGGCCTGCCGCCACGGCGCTTGCATCGGGCGACTTGCCCACAGCTCAAGTCTGACATTGATGGCTGCTTGTCCATCTCCTCCCCCTCCCCCTGTCCTGGCCGATGATGCTGCTGCTTCCTCTGCTGAAGGCTGAGCAGGTACTGTTGGGCCACTGCGCTGTTCTGGCTGTCACTGGTCATGGCTACATCCTCCAGATCATAGCGGGTCCAGCGCTCAGGGTGCACAAGATAGTCCGGCACCGCTTGCCGCCCGTACGCTGTGACAGCTGCCCCTCCACCTTGCGCTCCGCCAGACTTCCTGTCCGAGGCCAGCGGAGGTGCAGGCGGGCGCTGAGCGAAGTCCGCGTCGCCGACGTCATCCAGCATCAACGGGTGCCCCTTAGTGATACCATCCAGCTGGTCGAAGATGCTCCTACTCCGGCTCTGGAACCCGATGCTTTCCCCCCTCAGGCTGAAGTCACTCTGGGGGACAGAAGCGGGTGGCCGTGTGGCAACTTTGTCATCTGCATCATCATCCTCACTCGAGGATATCAATTCTCTTACAGGCAGGTCAAATTGCGGGACGCCAGCGGGTTCTTCCTTCTCGGGTTCGGAATCGCTCAGTTCGAGATCGTCTGGGACAGCGACCACATCGCGGTTGGACAGCGCACCCCAAGGAGGGGCGCCACTGTTAGTCGGGTCGCACAGGTTACCTCGAAGGTTCATTGGGGGGCTGGGGCTGGTGGCTATCTATTTGGGGGGGAAATGTGAGCTTGGGAGAAAAATGTTAAAAGTTGTTAGCTTTAAACGTCAAATTGTGCAAACAAATCATGTTGACCAATAGACTGAAATCACAGTGATTGTGACAAGGTTCGTTCCATGTGAGAATGTAATCTGACTTAATATAGGACCAATTATAGGAAGCAAACCAAAATACAGTGCACTGTGGATTGAAAACGGATGTTGACACTTGTATTTCCACTGCTCCTCCTGGTAGTGTGCTGATGTGTCCTTGAGCAAGACACTTAACCCCTAGCACCGCTACATGGCAGCCCACTGCTCCTAGATACATCAGTTGCTAGGATGGGTAAATAGGTTAGGATGCATTTTGTTGCCTCAGTACTTGTACTCTGTGCAATGACAATTAGTTGAATCTAATCTAATCTAAAAACAAAATCCTAATAATGAAAGCCAGGATTACAATCGCAATACACTGCTGTTGTTCCATTGTTGTCCGCGTTTTGTGACAGAAAGTCATTTTCCCTCATTCATATTCTTTTTTTTTTGTTCTGGATTACACATTGAAATTATCCCTCCTCACCAGCCCAGTTACAAGGCTTCATGTTAAAATTGAGGTATATGCCACTACATAAATTGAAAACTGACGCAGACTACTGAGACTCCAGCGTTTTTTTATGAATAAAAAGCCAAGCACCTCTGCAGACACACCTCTTCAGCTGCAGAACAAACCGGCGATCAAGAGTAAAGATCGCAGACATTGGACAATGGATGTGTGAACGTGCAGCTATATCATTGCGTCAGTGTGCAGCATTACTGTACTGAGTTGTAGAGCTGTCTATACCGTTTTGATTTCCAGTTTTGCATGGACATTTGGAGTGCTGCTTGTGTTATTGCTTTTTAGTGATTCACGCTGTTACAATGTAAGATGATGACGAGTGCGTGCAGCAAAGCGCAATCACCACTGATTGGATGAATTTGCCCTTAGAAATTTTCTGTCCAATAGATGAACGACCTGTTTGACTGTGTGTCATTTGTTTACAAATTTTGGTTTGCTTAACACAGGCCCGTGTGAATACTAACCGGATTTAATGAAAAATGCAACAAAGTAGTAACTTGCTCTTGAATCGGACGGAATCTAGCAAACTATTGGTGTGAAAGTGCCCTTAAAGGGTGCAAATACTTTTGTACCAGGAAGGCAAATGGGAAAATGGCCTCATTTATTAAAAATATTTCATGATATTTCACACGAAGGAAATAACCGCACTCTTGTGTGTTGCAAACTCAATGCGCCTGTTTTTACCATTGTGTAACTGATGCTTTTCAGTATTGACCAAAACATTACCAGCCAATGCTTGTATTTTCTTGGTTCATTGGCATTCATTCATGGCATTCAAAGCCAGTGACAAATGTACCTACTAACCCAGATACAATGAATAAGCCCAGGTGGAGAAAAGATAACACAACTAACCTGATACAACGGCAGGTTTTCTGCAGTCTCTCAAAACACCACCAATGGAGATATTATTATTTCAATATCAACTGAATATCAGAGCAAATGCCTTGTGTACAGGTACTCCTCACTCAACGACGGAGTTCCGTTCCTAGGAACAGGTCGCTAAGAAAATGGTCGCAAAAAATGGTCGATATGCCAGGACCTGTGTTATTTCACAGTAAGGGGCGTGGCAATTGTGAACGCTAGTGTGGTGAATACTGACAGACTGCAGCAACGAGACTGAGAATGGTGATGAGATATATACAGTGTATATAGTATATATAGTGTATATAGTAGTATATAAAAGGTGATGCGCGATGAGATGCTTGACGCTGAGACGCCGCGCACACGCACGCATGCACGCACGCACGCACGCACGCACGCACGCACGCACGCACGCACGCACGCACAATTACATAAGTTGAAAAATTATTTGATGTTAAAATAATATCTTAACAGCAAATTATCACTGGGCAAGTGAATTGAGGAAGTTACTTTCCTGACGATCCAGTGTAAAACTGATCTCAATGTGAAACCCCTGATTTGTAGTCACAACTTAACATGATTTGTTCCCTCCAGATTTGGGGGACAAAAGATCCATGCACCAAAACATCCTGTGACTTAATTGCATATTAAAAGCTTATCACTAAAATGCGATGTGACTATAAAGCTTGGTATCATCAAAAAGTAGCGTATACAAAACCTGGCATCACCAGACCAATTTGCAAATGCCTATTAGTCTGGAATCTATCCATTCATCTTAAATTTCCAGGGGCGTTATCAACGGGCGCAGACCAAACTGTCTCTGCACGCAACTGGATAGACCTACAACCAATCAGTGCAACAAAACGCGTAACATAGCGCTGAGCGCGTGACCGTGATATACCGTCCGGTTTGCATATATACAGATACCAGTTGCTAAACAATATTCTTTTGATAGAAATGTTATAGTTCGATACTGTAAATAAATGTCTTATAGGCTGCTTTGGTATTTGCTTTAATTCAGGACTACATGAGCTACAATAACTTAAATTTTTATGTATTTTTGAGAGAATATGAGCCACATGACGATACACTTTGCGCTCTAGTTTCAGATGGTGAATTTTACATTAATAGATCCACTAACCACATTAAACTTCTGTTGTGATCACAGAGAAGAAGGAAAAACATTGTTTTTTTTCTTCTGATAACAAAATGTAATTATTTTTTTTAATTGGCTTATTTGACTGGACATTAAATGTCAAAATGTAACATTTTCAAATTGTTACAAAAGTGCATAATATGTGCTTTGAAATTTCTCCAATTTAAATTACCATTGAGGATCACACACATCAAAATTGATGTGTGTGACATGAGACTAACGTCTGGGATTCAATTCATCATAATATAGTGATATAGTTTTGTTTTTGATCATTTATCTTTATGATTACTTAACTAAATTGTGATATTGTTAAATAATGTATTTAAGGCTGCATTGCAGTAAAGTAAGGACATTTTCTGAACTTTGTATTGGACTGTTATTATCAATGCCACACAGTACTCTCAAATATGTTTTATGTGTAAATCGATATCAATGTATTCTTCAAAAATATTGGGATATTTTATTTATTCAATATCGCCCAGTCCTATTTGGATATTGTTGTGAATAAAACAAATCTTTGGAAAAATTTTTAAGCAATTTGAATAACCAATTATTATTCGACATTTTTAATTTGTTACAAAATATGCATATTCTAAAAGAAAATGGGGCATTATACTTAAATGTTCATATGGTTCCATATTGTGCTTGCAAGAGTTGAAAAATTTAAATGCAACTGAGTTTTAATTTTCTCCAAATTAAATTATCATTTGAATCAAACCTCCCATTTTTAAGTAAAATCAATGAAAAAGTTTTAACAGCTGAACAATTTCTTGGCACTACACAACTGTCTGATGTCTTCCAGTCAGGATTTTGACCATATTGCAGCACTGAGACTGCTCTTGTTAAGGCCTTCAATAACATCCATCCACATCCACATCCACAGACGGTGGCAGAATTTCAGTCTTAGTATTACTGGATCTCTCTGCTGCATTTGACCCAGTTGACCACAACATATTATTAGACCAACTGGAAAACTGGGTGGGACTTTCTGGCACAGTACTAAACTGGTTTAAATCCTACTTAAAGGACAGGGACTACTTTTGTCTATGGGTAATTACACATCTGAGTGGACAAAAATGGCATGCAGAGTTCCCCAAGGCTCCATTCTGGGGCCTCTTCTGTTTATCATCTACATGCTCCCAGCTCCCATGGCTCAGATTATGTAAAGCAACAAAATATGTTCTCATAATACACAGACGACACACACATTTACATGACCATATCACCAGAGGACTATGGTCAAATACAATCACTGGGCAAATACATTGAACAAATCATCGACTGGATGTGCCTGATTTTTTTCTAATTACATTTACATTTACATTTATCAGACGCTTTTATCCAAAGCGACTTACAACTGTTCAAACACAGACGGACGCAGCCATCAGGAGCAATTAGGGGTTAAGTGTCTTGCTCAAGGACACTACAGCATGCTAGCAGGAGGAGCCTGGGATCCAACCAGCAACCTTTAGATCACTAGACCACCAGCTCTACCGCCTGAGCTACCATCCCCCATAATTAAACATAAACACAACTGCTGCAGCTACATCAACAGCTGATTCAGAACCTGCTACTCGAGTCCTCACAAAGACCAAGAAAGTAGATCATATCACTCCAGTTCTCAGATCGTTACACTGGCTTCCTGTTTGTCAAATAATTTATTTAAAAATACTACTGTTTGTTTATAAAGCACAGAATGGTTTAGGGCCAAAATACATTTCTGATCTTCTGCTACCTTATGAACCATCCAGACCCCTCAGGTCATCTGGAACAGGTCTGTTTTCTGTCCTTAGGGGCAAAACCAAACATGGTGAAGCAGCGTTCAGTTTTTGTGCACCACATATCTGCAACAAACTCCCAGTGAACTGCAGGTCTGCTGCAACTCTCACCTCCTTTAAATCAAGGCTAAAGACTTATGTTTGCCGCTGACATTTACTAAACCAAATATTCATTTATTGCACTGCACTGTCACTTTTACTTGATTTTATGGATTCAATTTATTAACTCTATGATGTGTTCTTTCTTTTACAATGTTTCTTTTGCACTACGCATTCTATTGTTTAACTTTATGCATTCTATGTCGTTTAATAATATGTTCTTGGCACTTTGTCTTCATGCTTTTTATGTTTTATGTAAAGTACTTTGAACTGCATTTTTGTTGAAATTTGCTATACAAATAAACTTGCCTTGGATAAGAACAACCATACGGAACGCTTTGGCTGTCCCTCATCGTTAAACCTTTGCTTGGATAAAGAAAGGTTAGCATTAGCTTTGTAGCGTTTTAGCTAATGCTACTTTCTAATCATTGTTCCATTTCTCGTTCAGCGTATACATTTAAACCACGTGTTGCTGAGCTAAAGTTCAAGCGTCGAAGATATAATTGTCTGCATCTGATCGATATGAAATGCATATATTTAACGAACCAGCCAGCGGTTACCTTTACGTTTTTCTGGCGACGTCTTGACGAGTTTCCCTTCACCGGTCTGTGGTCTTTTTTTGTGTATCGTAAAACCGAGTACGTCGCCCCATACAGATTCGGAGTGTGTAGTACAATTGGTCTTCTAAGAACAGTCTTCAATATTTGATATTAATATCTCGACAGCTATATAAAAGTGAGCTATTTGTTTTTCTTATCAATATGTGTGTGTGCTTATATCTATATACTTTTTCATTGATTTTTTATATATATATATATATATATATATATATATATACACACACACACCACAAATAGCGTAGAAATGAATATGGAAAATTCCAGATCAACGTGAACCACCCATTTAACAAACGTCCCACAATAGAGAGCGTGGTAACGCACTGGGGGTTTTCCCGGTGCATTCTGGGTAGCCCATATCGGCTGGGTTTGTTTTTTTTCTTGTCATTTCATTATTCGCAGACGTCCCCGCGGAAATGTCTTCGGGAGCGGTAACGTTACAAACTCCTGACAACGAAGGTGCGTAGATGCGCGGTGCGGACCCGTTACGCAGGAAGGCTTTTCAGTTAATCAAATACGCATTGGTTCTTTGTTGCCCATTTCAGGAACCAGAAGACAAACCTGTCCTTTGTATGGCTGCAAACGGGTGTATACGAACGCGGAGGCCCTGGACCGCCACACCAAGGACCATGCTTTCCCTACGGAGTCTGCTCCCGGTGAGCTCCGAGTGATCATGTTTTACACAACGCGTCATTCAAATCAAATGCACGGGGCTGTTACTCCTTTATTCCGGTATTGTCGTTGTCTTGCAGGGCTCGACATTAGCGCTTACCCACCTCCCCGTTGCAAGTGGACTCCGGGTTCGGGAAAGTGAAAAATAAATGTGATCTCTGTCACATTATTTGAAAATAAACTGTATTGTATCGCTGAAGACGACACTGAGGTTAGCTTCCGATTCGGCAGCGGCGCTTTTTCGGCTGAGCTGCGAGTCGAGCCGCCGGAGCTTGTGGATTCAAATAATTTAAAGAAAAAGTGTGCTCCGACTCAACAAAATTGTATATATTTTACAATATGTCCACTGAGAGGGCAGAAAAGAGTATTGACAGCTTGTGACGCTGCAAGAGTAGTTCCCGTTATGGATATGATTTTACATTACATTACATATATTACATTACATATGGTCTGGGTTGTGATATCAAAGCTAAGATAATTACGTTAAACGGAACGTGATGCTGTGATATGATGATTAGAATTAGGGAAACAAGTCCCATTAGAGAAGAATGTACAGAGCGGGGAAGAAGACACGTACTTCCAGTAGTTATGAAAAGTTTGTGTCAGTGAGCAGGGCTCACTGAAAAGAACCGCCTCTTACGGCTCCCAAGCATTTTCGTTCAACTATGAAATTGTATGAAATATTTTGTTTATATTTATTCCACTACAAAAAATAACATTTATAATGATTTAATGTGACTGGACTCAATTAACACACTCTAAAACAAATTACACAACTATAATGAAAGCAAGGGATTTAATAAAAAAAACCCTCCTATTGTTTTAAATTAAATGCTAAGTTGCCAATACTTTTCTCGCTCCATTGTCTTCTAATGGAGTGAAGACCATGTGAATGGTTCAGTTAGAATTCTCATTTAGTTTTGTTCACTGGAGAGATCTATACCTCTTAACGGTGCCTAATTTGTAAATCAGCAGGGGCAGAGAGGTTGCCGATCCGGCAGGTTGGGGGGGGGGGTCACAGAATGGACAAAGGGGGAATCTGCCATGCGTGCCGCGGTGCGGGGCTTTTTTTGTTTTCTTCAGTTAGGAAATGTAAATAGAAAAATAATAGGGCTCCCCCCAAAAGTTGACAAGTCAAATCATCAGTTGGAAACCCGTCAGTCATTGAGATTCTTCAAGTCGAGCAGTCGTTTTTGTCTTTTTGTCAGTCAGCGTCCATTATAATAACAGGATAAAACAGATAGAAGCTTACAAAATGCACAGGGATAACATTTCAATGAAGAATCATAAATAAGGGGAATCATAAATATATTTTTATGTGTGAATCGTCTGCGTCTGGACCCAGACACGGCTCTCCGTGTTCCCCGAGGGCAGAGAGCAACAAGGAGAGCTGAGCCCCGTTCCTCCAAATAAAACTGAAAACAGTGTGGGAACGGGGCATGACTCGTAGACCCGTTAGGATTATTTTCTGTGCATAACGCATTGAATGGGGGTGATTGGGGAGAGAGTCACAGAGAAAGTGCCCCCATTACGCCAGGTTTCGTTCCGTAAGGAGACGTAAATACAAAACACCCCATCGCTGGCTTGCACATCGTCTGTACCGTCAGAGAGGGAGACAAGTGCAAGTGTGGTCGCTTGCACTGGCGCTCCGGTCGTCTTTGCACATTTTAGCATTTTTTCTGTTTTTCCATCACAATGTCCGCCAAAAAAGCATCGGCAGTTATCTCTTACGGTCGCAATGCACTCGTGGATAAAAAAACTTCCCTAAAAGAACAACTTTGGGACTTGTTATTCATGGAACTAGAGTGGCCGACTGAAATTCTATGCACGAACAACAACAACAACAACAAAGACGCTGCTGTTCCATTGGCGGGCCCACAGAGAAAGCACTATGGTAAACAAGGCGGCCTTCGGGTCAGAATGAGGACGCAACCTTACCGTCCACCTCTGCCAAGCATCCATCTTGCCAACGTTCAGTCTCTGGAGAACAAGATGGATGAACTTCGAGCGAGGATTAAATTCCAACGGGACACGAGAAACTGTTGCGTCCTCTGCCTGATGGAGACATGGTTGAACCCACTGGTGCCGGATGAAGCCATTCGTCCAGCCGAGTCCTTCTCCGTGTAACCCCAACAACACCAAGACTCTCTCCTGCTCCTGCTCGCCGAACCTGGAACAGCTGACAATCTTATGCCGTCCATTTTATCTCCCCCGGAAATTCGGCACGGTCATCATTACAGCTGTTTATATTCCACCGCAAGCGGACACCGACACAGCACTGTCGGACCTGCATGATGTGTTGTGCGGATTTCAAAACAAACATCCCGACACGGCTGTGGTGGTGACTGGGGACTTTAACAGGGCCAACCTTAAAAAAGTTCTGCCTAATTTCTACCAACACATCACGAGTGCCACCAGGGGAGATAGAACTCTGGACCATTGTTATACACCTTACAAGAACGGATACAAGACCGTTTCGCTCTCTGCTTTCGTGAAATGAGATCACACCACGATTTCGCTGGTTCCCGTTTACAGGCCTCTGATCGCACGAGAATTGGTGGTGACGAGGGAAGTGAAGCAGTGGACGGACCAATCAGAGGCTGTGCTTCAGGACGCTCTGACTGACGTAGACTGGGACATGTTACAATCAAGTTCAAGTGACGTCAGCGAGTTTACGGACGTAGCGGTGAGCTTCGTGGCTACGTTAGCGGACAGCATCGTTCCCACGGGGAAAGTTTGGATATTTCCAAACCAGAAGCCGTGCGTCCTAAGCCCCCTACTGTACACACATGACTGTGTGGCCAGGTCCAGCTCCAACACCATCATCAAGTTTGCTGACGACACCGTTGTCGTGGGCCTGATCACCGACGGCGATGAGAAGGCCTACCGCGAGGAGGTGGCTGACCTGTCACTCTGGTGCCAGGACAACAGCCTCCACCTGAACGTCAGCAAAACTAAGGAGCTGATTGTGGACTACAAAGGCGTGGATTACAACCGAGGACGCATGCGCCCTTGGTGATTAATGGGACTTCTGTCGACAGGATGAGCAGCTTCAAGTACCTGGGAGTCCACATCACAGAGCATTTAACATGGACTTTACAAACAGACTGTGTTCAGTCTAGAACATATTGTGTGTAATCACCAGGTGCGTTGCATTGACATTTCACTGCATATATGTATGAAAGTATGTATATGTACAGTATGTGACGAATAAACCTCTTGAATCTTGAATCCGCTTTGACTGACACGATTCTGAGTCAGGTACAGCCCTAAAAAACAATAATCTAAAAACACACTTTCTATTTGTTTTGTTTGGAGAAACGGGGAACGCGGAGCTTGCAGCTCGAGCTACAGCTTGTGCGAAGGTGACCTACCAATCTGGGAGGTCTCGGAACATGATTCGGCACAAATTAAGCCCTGCCTCTAAAAAGTATTTGTTTACAAGCCAAGTTAGCGTTCAGCAAGGTAGATTTGAGGTGATACGTTCCCCTCAATGTTCAAATGAAACCGACTGCAATGGCTCGCAAACACCAGCAAGATATCAGGCAGGTTTAATACCTGGTCCTGTGTTAGAATAAAACATTTGGCAAAATAACTGCACGATCAGGTAACCACATGAAGTGAAGGAGTGAGACACGGGATGCTGGCCGGGTTTGAGTCGGTAGTGAAACAATGGGCTAAAGCCAATGAAAGCAGAGACTGAGTTGGGTAGGGGTCGAGAAAGAGAGACGGGGAGACAGCAGTGCACGAAGCAACAGAAACAAACATACTTATTTAGCTCTAGGTTTTTAATATATTTCTTATTCAAATTCTGCTTTTATTTTTTGAAGTGATCAAGAATATAATAAAAAATAAATCATCCTGTCCCACATATGGTATCGCGTCATTTCCAGTGTCAATTCTTGAGTGTGCTTTCGTGACAAACCTAGTTTGGAGACCCGACAAACTCGTCGGGGATTCCTCCTGGCGAAAGATCTTGTAACGTGTGACCCCCTGTCGCCAATCAGTCATGAAGTGTGAAACCTCTACGACTTCAAGATTCGGGATCACAAGACAGAAAGTTGTTTAGTGTGAACGGTACAGCAATCTGACGATTTTGAAAGTCGTGCAGTGTGCCCATGGCATTAGTCCACACAAGGCACGGGCACACAGACTTTAAATGGGAGCGGTTGTTTGAATAGAGGAGACATTGTTATTAAATCGATTTTTTTAATGTTTAAATATTTTTTATAAAATGTACACACTCACATGATTATTCAAATTCTTGTTCTCAGAGGGAAGTGGCCACTGAGCTTAAAGTGTCACAGAGTGTCATCAGCAGGTTGCAACAGAGATACAGAGAGTGGAAGTCACAGAAAGGCATAGAAGTGGACGTCCTTTGGCCACATCCCACACTGATGACCGCTTCATTGTGAACAGTGCCCTGCAGAACCAGATAATGAATGCCACTCAACTCCAGGCACATTTAAGGGGGGTGAGAGGCACCCAAGTGCCACGTCAGACCATTCAAAACCGTTTACATCAGTGTGGTCTGCGTGCTAGACGACCTGCAAGGGTACCTGACCACAACACCAGGCACAGGCATCATCGTCTTGCATGGACCAGGGAGCATTGACGCTGGACGAGGGACCAGTGGCCTCAGTGCTGTTCTCTGATGAAAGTCGATTCACTTTGAGCAGAAATGCGCTAAGAGCGCTATGCGTCAGCCACTGTTGTCACCAGACGAGCCTTTGGTGGTGGTGGTGTTACAGTGTGGGCAGGTGTGTCTAGTCAATACAGAAGTGCCCTACACTTTGTGAATGGTACAGTGACAAGCCCACACTACCTGAATAACATCATTAATCCAGTCATTGTGCCCCTGCATGAACAACACAGGCCTAATTTCATTTTCATGGACGACAATGCTCCAGCTCATCGAGGTGGCATCATTAGGGAACGGCTGCTGGAGACTGGGGTACCTCAAATGGGGTGGCCTGCACTTTCTCCAGACCTGAATCCCATAGAAAATCTATGAGATCAGCTGAGTCGCCGTGTAGAGACTCGTCACTCTGTGCCCCAGAACCTCAATGACCTGAGGGCCGCCCTTCAAGAAGAGTGGGGTGCCATGCCTCAGCAGACAATAAGTCGACTTGTGAACAGCATGAGACGTGGTTGTCAAGCTGTAATTGATGCTCAAGGGCACAGGACAAGTTATTGAGACATTGACATTTTTTGTTGTGGTAAACCCACCGCTGTGTTGGCTTTTGTTTCAATAAATTGTTTGAGATGAGGAAATCACCATTGCATGCTTCTACTTAAATGTCCTACTTTCATGATATAATATCAGTGTTACGTGAACTTTTTACATTATCCATAAATTTCACCCGAAAGCCAAATATCCCTGTGTGTGTGTGTGTGTGTGTGTGTGTGTGTGTGTGTGTGTGTGTGTGTGTGTGTGTGTGTGTGTGTGTGTGTGTGTGTGTGTGTGTGTGTGTGTGTGTGTGTGTGTGTGTGTGTGTGTGTGTGTGTGTGTGTGTGTGTTAACCTGTGTTGTCAGCATGCTGGGCATACAACAGAGTATTTGAATGCCATTTCATTCTGGACAGAGTTAGTCTGCAAGTGGAGTTCAAGTTCTCAACCTGCAATGCAACTCTTTATTAATTCTTAAATCATCAAAAACTGCTGCTCCACGGTGAAACAAAAAAACATAGAAACAAACAAAATTTACACAAAAACATGAACGTTGGATGACATGTATTGAAAACAGTGAATTAGGTTCAGGAAAACTGGAACTACAACTGGTCAGAATTAATTAATTAATAAAAAAGAATAAATGTTTCTATCTACATCCTCCATGCTGCCATTTTACTGGCGTGTTGTGACGTAACTCACTCACCCACTCCTACTCCCACCGCCCCCTATCGAGCGGCCACGATTGGGCAATATGAATATAAACGATCGCCCAACCTGTGTATATATACACTATACTGTGTGTGTACCTTTTTGTAATTGTTACCTGTTAATTGTCTGTTTTGTACATTTTTTAAAGTGTATTAATTGTCCAAATCTCTCTTGTTTTTTTAAATGTATTAATAGGCCTACATTTTCCATTTAAGACAAGTAAATTTGGCTATCGGGCAAGTAAAACATCTCAGCCAATTGTCCTTCGGGCTTAAAAAAGCTTAATGGCATACCTTGTCTTGAACTGGCCGTTTATTTCCCCAGGGAAGGCGATGCGGTGCTCCACTCTGTGTTGCAGCAGTTCCTTTCCCGACATGCAAAAACTGATGGAGCACATGAGGCACCATCACAAACCCAACATCTTCTTTTTGTGAGTTGCCGGCCCACATGGTCCGCAATAAGACCCACTGAGTTCAAAGTGGAGTTATTCATGCTACAATTCTTGTTCTAAAACCCTTTACAGGTGCGAAAACTGCCGCGCCAAGCTGCGATCCTACCACGGCTTGCTTACACACCTGCATACATGCTCCAAGGTTCCGCGGGGCAAGCAGCGGACTGTGGAGCCAATGGAGGTCCAGCCCCTGGCTACCCTGCTTGAAGAGCGACCAGGCACCTCTGTTGCGGCCGGTGAGAACCTAAGTGCTGAGCAGGTTACCCTACTGCGAGGTACGGCTTCTGCCTGTGTCCAAGTCGCCTCTCAAATACGACCTGTAGAGCCCGCCTTGGCTGCTCTGTCTCAGCCAGATTCCACCGCTGCTAACCTCCAGGCTTCAGTGTGTTCATCCAACCCAGGGTGCCTCTCTGTTCAGCAGCTTCAAACTTCTGATACGCCTTTGTCTCCGTGTCTGGACACTCGAATGGTCACTGGTGAGCCACCTATGGGCCAGGGCGAGGTGGCCCAGTCCCAGGCGCCAGTGTCGTCCCCTCAAACTCCCCCTTGCTCCACGGCGGTTTGGAAGAAGAATCAAGGTCATCCTTCCCGCCTAACAATAGCATTACTTGTGCAGAAAAATCATTTGATTAATGGGGATTCATCAAAATGAAATGTGGGTCATTTTCAAAGGGTTATGTTTTTTTTCGATTTGGCAGCTCACGCAGATAAATTTTTATATATATATATATATATATATATATATATATATATATATATATATATATATATATATATATATATATATATATATATGATCCTATGGGGAGAATTTGAAGGTCCTCGAGTTGTTTTTTGACCAAGTAATCAGTCAAAACAAACATGTTGTTTTTGTCCTGCTTCCAACAGGTCTGGCGGGCCACAGCCGCATACTGTGGCAACATAACAGGGGGCGCTACAGGTGTGTCCAGTGCGGCCACTCTGTGTCCAGCAAGGAGATGACCGCCCACATAAATGCATATCACAGAGGTTCCCCTGAGATCAGGCCGACGGACGATCTCGACCATGACCGATCTGTCAACGCCTAGCCTCCGATAGCGATTGTGAACATAATGCAAATGTGCATCTTATCGGGTCACACTGGAAGCTGGCTCACATAATTGTCAACTGTGCAAAAGTCATGTGATGTTAAGTCCTTGTTTGTCAGTCACTCGAGATTAATTTGTTGTTTACTAATGGGTCAAAGCATCTTTTGGTCAGGTGTCTACTAAAAAAAAAGAAAGCAGGCAGTGACTGATTTTGGGAAATGGCTGGAACATAATTCAAGTTAGCTGTGAAATCAGAATCAATCTCTAAGCTACAATCAAAATGATATACCTAAAAACTTAAATGTAGTGATAAGGAAAGTATCCTATGGTGCAATTTCCATATACAGTGGTGTTTTGACTTACGAGTTTAATTTGTTCAGTGACAGCTCGTAATTCCATCCAGCAAATCAATTTTCCCCATTGTAATTAATTGGCATGCCAGTAATCCGTTCCTGCCCCCAAAAAACCACCCCAAATTTTTTTTGTTACGTGTTTTTAAATAAGGAAAATGTATTTATAAATAACAAATATTGTATAAAAACATAATAAAAGAGAATGTAAAGAAATAAACTGGTTTTACAAAGTGTATTTACCATGGAGATCAGACGACTTGGACTAACGGAAGATGCTGGCGGAGGTGGAGGGTGGAGGAGATAGGCGGAGTTTGTTTCGTTTTGTGCTTTTTCGGTCGCTTTCGTTTGTTGTTACACTTTATTGCTGAACTTAATTGCCACGTTTTTTGTTTTTTTTCCACTTCACTTTCGCTTAACTTGAAAAAATTTGCCAATTCCATCACACGTACACCTCATGTTTTTCTATGATTTCATGCTTTAATTCAATCTACATCATCTGCTTCTTCTCAGCACTTAATTTCTTAGGACCAAGGGTTAGAATAAAACATTTTGCAAAATAACTGCACAAAAAAGCACAAACACAAAAGAGATGCTTCCACGGTCAGGTAACCACATGAAGTGAAGGAGTGAGATGTGGGATGCTGGCCGGATTCGCTTTCCACACCAACCAGCAGTGGCGTTCCTGAAGCTCGCTCCTCGTAACTCACATTTTTGCTCGTTGTGGTGTGTTGCGTGACGAATAAAGACTTTCTTTTCTTTCTTTCTTTTCGTAAAGCAAGGTACCACTGTATATTACGTGCAAAATGTGGCTTGAGCTGCAATAATGGCAGAGGCAATGGAAGCTGTCTCCCGAGGTCTGCGCTTTGGCTGAAATAAAGTGGTTTGATATAAAAGTGGACCAGTCATTCTGCCTGCCCAATCAAAGTAGCTGCAACCCATGCACATTGGGACAGATCGGGGACATGAACACTACCATGCAAGTGTTCAGCTTCATGTCAAGGGGGCTTGGTTAGATCAATATCTGTTGTGTTCCACAGATGCTGCTCACTGTCAGGGAGGACTTACCCCTGATCAGCTGCCCATGATCGAAGCATTTCAGCTCCTTTGACAAAGACCCCTTATTCCTACCCACCTTTTCAAACCGATGGATCAGGTTGACCTATAATCTGTTTCGTTTGAAGACAGTGTTTCTGATGTCACTTCAGCCAAAGCGGGTGGGCAAGTTTCAAGGATTCCAAACTCCGCCTCTGTTAGAAGGCAAATAACTCAGTGGATGACATTTCATCCAATACATCCTTTCTGCCAATTCTTTTTAACTGCCTCCGTTGAGGCAACTGACCACTCATAAGTACAAATCACAAATGCCTCAGTGTCCAAGAACTTTAAATATAATTGGCATATGGGAACCACAGTTCTCCCCTCTTGGGTCCAAGCTGAATACAGAGAAGCGTGATTTTGGTGTGGTTTGATATTTATCTAAATATAATCAACACATTCTTAGTCCAAAGTGGTTGATATATCTATTTAAAGGACAATCACAGCTACATTCGTCATCAATAGTTTGGTCAGTATCATTATGTAGCTTTTAGATAGATCTAAAACATACAAGATAAAGAGTTTGTTGCCGCCATTAATGTCATAGCACACACTATAATATATTGAACTGTTTGGTTAATACAAAAGTTGTTCAAGGTCTCGGGTATGCAATGAAGTCAAAATAGCTGGTCAAATCCTTTATCACAACTGTTCACAACTTTATTTCACTTGACTCAAGGTGTGAGAGGAGCCATTAGCTAATGACCTGAAAATTCATGAGCCCCTGGTGGGGGCCATTAGAGTTGTCGATCTGCAGCAGGCTGGGCCCTCTGTTTGACTGTCAGACAAAGGAATAAGGTGAGAGGCTAGTGGGGGGAGTGAGCAATGCAAGTATGTATATTTTTTAAGGTTTAATAAGATTTATTGAAAACGTCACACAAACTAGCAAAAACAACAAAAAATGGTTTTGATAGGTGAGAAGAGCAACTCTAGAGCCAACAATCATGTTGAAGTAATTTGAATTCATGAACTATATAGATAGAGGAGTAGGAGCAGTCTTGGCTTGCTAGCTGGTGTAGGCGCATGATTGTGGCAGCTTGTAGAGGAGCTCTCATACTGTAAACACGAATTTTTAAAAAGTAAGGAAATTTGATATTTACATCATCAGACATCTCTACAGACATAACATATTACATGCAGCTCACCAACTTATGGACTGTACACATACACACGCCAATACAATAACTGTAATTAATTGGAAACATACCGTCGTCACTGAAACCATAAAACAAAAAGGTAAGACGCAGGCAAGGGCTAAGTGGAGGGTTGAGCCGAGCTGCATGCTACAGTTTTCAACTGTCGCCTGCAAGTGCTGTACAATGCTAAGCTTACTTAGCAAAAGAAAAATCGTATCTCTACCCTGTAGCTACCGCCGGTAATGTCAGCTAACTTGACAATGTTATTGTCGCGGCAGACAGGATTCCATGAAGAGGTCAGCTCATCCATCTAGCCGTCTGGCCTGCTAACGTTAGCCAAGCTCTTACACACACAGCCAGTACCGTTACGTGCTGTACAATGCTAAATGCTTGCATAGCAATTTTTTTTTTATAGCGTTAGTGTCTAACGTTATTGGCATTTGTAGCATTAGCTACAACGAACAGCAGATAGCTAGCTCCTATAATGAGCAGGGCCTACAAGTGAATGGGTGTACAAGACGCAGAAATCATTTCAATGCAAGCCTGTGCTAGTAAAAAAAAAAGGTTACTCATCGTCAGGTACAGTGGTACCTCTACTTACGACTGTAATTCGTTCTATAAGATCGGTCGTATGTTAAAACACTCGTATGTCGAAGCAATTTTTCCTATATACACCACGCTCACCTTCTTCTATGATTTCCTTCTTAGTTAAAATGGGAATCATTGCGCTTTTCCTTTTCCCACCATCCTTCTTAGGACTCATCATGAAGGGTGAAAATAAACAGCACAAACAGTAAATATGAAAAGAATATGGATAAGCCACATACTACGTGCACACACGATGTAGGTCGACTGCTGAGTGGCCGCCAACGCGCTAACTGCAAATTTCCACGCTCGTATCTTGGAATCGATATACATTTTCACGACTATCGCTACTCGTATCTTCAATTAGTCGTAAGTAGATGCAGTCGTAAATCAGGGTACCACTGTATTAGGTCCTCAGCTGGGTCAATTCTCGATTCAGGAAGGATGTGGCTCTGGAAGGATGTGGATCCGGGAGCAGCAAATCAGTTGCATGATAAATAGGTTAGTTTGGAAGGGCAGACAGAGAGAACAAATGCAAGGTCTAATACCAAATCTAGCCTCATTGAATAAATAATATATTATTCAAAATCGTAAAGTTGCAATTCTAAGGTTTCCGGCCTTTTTTTTCTGCCGCGCGGAGGTAGTGAGATTTATAAACCAGTTACTTTTTTTTACCTGCAAGACCATCTATGGGTAAAAAAATTAGCATGTTCATATTAAATTCAAATTTTCAATGTTATGCAAGTCATTTTGTTTTACTAATAATCTGACACCCAGTATTTTTCTCATTGATCTTGGTTGAGCTATATTAATTACTACAGCTCAGAACGTAAGCGGTTTAATCTCTACTTGAGCATTGAATAATAAACACATTCTATTTGCACTTTACACGCCAGCCTTTGGTTCACATGCAGCTGACTGCATGTCAGGTTACGTGCTACATAAGCACCGAACAGCAGAAGCGTAATGTAAAAACACAGGAGACCGATTTCTCTTTTATTCAGGTCAGTCAGAATAAGCCCATACAAGCACTTGAACTGAGAAGGCCTGCTCCAGCAGAGAATCTGTGGATGTACAAAGAACGGTTTGTTCTCTCCACCTTTGAAGCCCAGGAGCTTTCGACGTATTTAAAAAAAAAAAAAAAAAAAAGTGAAGACAATGTCATGTGACAAGAGGAAGTTCCGCTTTTTCTGATTGACATGTTTCATTAGACATTAACCACATGCAGAATTAGACATTGAATTTAGACTAAATGGAACAATCAATGAGGAGAGTCACTTAAATCATTATACAGAGTTGTCAAAAGAGGCTTACATATATTAAGGTTTTCCAAACGGGTGCATTTGATAATTCACCAGCAGTTCATTTGTGAAAGGTTTATGTATGTTATTTAAATAAAACTCTTAAACGGGTCAATGCAGCACACCTCAGTGTAAACAAAACACATACTCATTTAATTACATCATGCTGGACGATAATATGAAAAAAAAAAGAAAATCAATTGAAGTTAAACGAGTGCTTACAAAATTAGATGTCCACTATTCAACCCCAGCACAGGCAAGTATCAGTTCATTTTTTTATATTAATACAATTAACATTCTATTCTGTTCCCACTGGGCTTTAAAAAAATATTTTTTGGTCGATGGCGTACGTCTTTCCTGCTGGGAGTTTCCGGAAAAATAAACTGTTGCCTCTGCTCATGTTGCCCTGGAGATAAAGTAGAAAGCAATCTTTATCAAGATAGTGGAAGCCAATCTCAACCCTGACATTAAAAACTGTTTTCTTTATCGTTACGTCCTCTTGGATTCATGACTGACTATATGTAAAACTTGTCACCAGTGTTCAGTCTTCGGGTCCCTTGCAGCAGAGAGAGCTATGATGGTTTCCAGAAAACCTATCATGGTCAATTATGCAAATACATGACCTTTCACAAATAGAGGAAACATAAATATCATTAAACAAAGCTAAACCAGATATGGAAGATTGGCGAAGATTTAAAATGCAATTTGAAGTTGATCCTGTAATTCAAATAATATTTGCAGACCTGCCAACCTTGGGAAAATATTTTGAGTGATCGGAGTAATTCATTCTTGAAACTCCCCGAGTTCCAAGAAAATCGGTCATATTTTGGCACCTTTACCTGCGTGATGAGACGTGCATTCGAGTTCCAGATGCTGCCACATAAATAGACAGGAATATCTCTATCATTCAATCATTTCATATCCCATTTAGAATGCAAAATAAGAAGTAGATTTTTTCTGGGGGCCGTAAAATGTTGAGCTCCAGCTTTACTCCCAAGCCGGTCGCCACTGCTGAAGGACCAGTGCGCACTTGTGCACCGCTAGCATAGAGTATACGTGCTAACCCTTACCCTATCCTAACTACACCATGTCTGTCAAAAACTGATCAGCAGTGATCTCCTACGGCCGCGATGCACTCATGGATATAAATTCCCTGAAAGAACAACTTTGGAACATTTTATCCGCTGAGCCAGAGTAGCCAGCGGAAATTATACATGCCTACACGATCAACAAAGACAAAAACAACTATGCAGTTGCTATTCCACGCTGTTCCTAACTGAACGAGGATGCAACCTTACCATTCACCTTTGCCCAGCATCATTCTTGCCAATGTCTAGTCCCTGGAAAATAAGATGGATTCCAAAAGGACACAAAAAATTTGCGGCCTCTGCCTGACTCAGACATGGCTGAAACCGCTGGTGCCGGACCACGCCATACGTCCAGCTGAGCCCTTCATGTTCCGTGCAAACAGGTTGGAGGAGTTGGGGAAATCCAGTGGAAGCGTCTGCCTGGTGATCAACAGCAGCGGGTTTAACCCCAACAACATCAAGACACTCTCCCGCTCGCCGAACCGAGAACAGTTGACCATCTCATGCCGTCCATTCTACCTCCTCGTGAATTCAGCATAGTTGTCATCACAGCCGTTTATATTCCACCACAAGCGGACACTGACACAGCACTATCGGACCTACATGATGTGTTTTGCGGACCATACAGCTCTTTCACAGTGAGATAGAAACGCGATCTGCACAATTTTGGATATTGTCAGGCGATAAAATATTTAACCTAAATTTTCATTTACCTTGAAGTACCTCCAAACAGCCGACATGTTCTTTTGCTCTCTTTTGAGCATCAACTATGTTACATCATGTTTGTATCAGGATTGAGTAATGGATCATTTTTATGAGTACAGGTACTCCTCACTTAAAGACCTACGTGTTTAACGACCATTCTGACTTACGAGCCAGCTTTCTTACCAGCTCTCTGACCAGTCTGTATTGTGCACAATACTGCGGCGTCTCAGCATCAAGCATCTCATCGCGCATCACCATTTCAGTCTTGTTCCCGCAGTCTGTCAGTATTTAGTACACTAGCCTTCACAATCGCCATGCCCCCTCTCCGTGAAATAACACGGTCCTCGCTTACCGACCTGGTTGTAGAACAGGAACTCGTCGTTAAGTGAGGAGTACCTGTACATGAGCACAGTATTGGGCGTCTTCATTCGAACAGCACAGATTCTGAAAATATCTGATCGGCCGATCACCAGTCATGGCCGATCAATCGGTGCATCTCTATTACCAACGCTTTATATTTTAACATTACGGTCACATTTGTGATTACTCCCAACTTACCACTTCCCATTTTACCTCACAATGCAGCGTCCATGAATAATAAAGTACTGCTGCGTATCAGTGGATGCTGAGTGAGTGAGAGGGAGGGCTTACAGAACGAAAGGTCGCAGAATATGATTCAAACCCAGGGATGTTTAAATACCCAACAAATGTACGGTATTTTTTTGTATTGTTTGATTTATTGTTAATGAAAAGGGTGTGGCAAACCGTGTTTCTGAAATAATCACCTTGAAAGCTTCGCCGACACTTGCTTCAGTCAGCTAGCTCCCAGAATGCAAATAGGGTAGCCAAAGCCACATGGCTATTTAACATACTGGTGAATGGGCCAATCATTGCTTTGTTCTTGTGTTTTGAGGGAACGTTGAACGTATTTTTGTTTTGAAAAAAGCTTTTATTTAACAGTAGGAATAAACATGTTTTATAAAAGTGGAATTATTTAATTCTATATCACCAACCTCATCACGTCATCAACTTCTTCTGTTGTAACAAGGGGCGTTTCGCTGGTCTCCTCCGGTGGTTCTTGAAAATATTCTGTTTTATCGTCACATTCGGGTTGAAATCCACTGTTTGAAATGTTCTCCAAGTCCGGAGTAATATCAGATTCAGCGTTGCCGTTGGAGAACTGACTATCATCGCAGAAAATTAAGTCCAGTGCACGCCGCTTAAACTGACTTGGATCTATCGCACTGGTCAGATTAAGGTCCGAAATATAATTCAGAGCCTCTGCCACCCGCTTCTCGTAATCAAGAACAAAGTTTTAACAGACAAGTGAAACCAGATCCTCGTCTTGTAAACGGAAGTGATTGATGTCAGTGACACGTCCCCTCCACAACTTTGTCTTTGTGTGTGTGTGTAAAACACGTAAGATTTAAAGGTTGAATTCTATCAAAACGGTTTCACATCGAATATGGAGGAATGATGTTCACCTGGATGGTCGCTTTAAAGGAAACGATCGATCTGTGTTGTTCAGCTTCTCGGTAAATTAACTGTGTTTCCCCATGTTATTGAACGGGAATATTTAACTCCACGGTTTAACATTTATTATTATTATTAGTAGTAGTAGTAGTAGTAGTAGTATTTTGACCATGAATTGTGTGGTTGGTACACATAATGTGTGCAGGTTGGCAGGTCTGTATTTGGAGTTCACCTACATAGTGTTAATGTGTCCAATACCACAGCAGATGGTACTAGCATGCAGACAATAACCTTCACAATCTAATGCAAAAGTAGTTGGTGTGGCAAAAGGGTTGGTCTTGAAAGCTGATCTCTGGACCACAGCAGCAAGTAGGAGTCAAATGTTTTTGTTACAGTTTACAGCGAACCAACTACAAGGCAATTACGATGCAGGGTTAGTACCTGTAGTTAGATTTCACCATTCGACACAGTGAGGAACAATAACTATGAATGGGGCTCTAACATGTAAGGTTTTATTCCACCAATCTTGTTTCTTTCCATTGTAAATAGCACCTACACTGTTATTTGACTGGCAAGTTACTTCCTGGTGTTTATTGTATGCTTACGATTGGCTTTGATCTTTAAACTCCTGTTGGTCGCCACTAGTTAGCAGCATTTAAGCAAAGAGGACAAATGTCAGTGATTGAGTGAACATTGAAAGTCTTCAGATCGTTTAACTTTACAGAAAAATTGTCAGATCAAAATTCAATTTTGATCGGACTCTTCCCTTTCAAATTACATAAGCACATGCACGCTTACCTCTCTACTCAGATGCCTCCAGCAGTCCACCCAGGTAGGATACACCGAGGCATAAGGTGGCAGGCCACCGGCTAACCTGTGATAGGATTCGAAGAGTGGGGAGAGTTAGTGATATGAGCAGGAAACGGCAGAGCAGTGCACTGAGGAAGAGTGCGGCATGTTTCTCCAGAGCTACTTACCCGCAGTTATTGACGGCCATGAGGTTTGACACCAGGACGAAAGGATAAGTGAGCATGCTGGCGAAGAACTAGGGAAAGCAGAGGACAGTTAGCTGTTTTGCAGAGAGCGATCCACATGCTTTTCCCACCCGCCTTAATGCTTTAGCACAAGTCTTGGTCAACTTAACATGTGGGTATGTTGGCATATTGAGCGGGGCAGTAAAGTACTCAAATGTTTGATTACGTTTAGACAGTAAAGGATTAAAAAAAAAATAAAGTGTATGTGTACGGTAAAATACACCATGATTGCTGTATTAACAAACCTACCTCCACTACATTTTTAGACATGCCAGTCACATATATACATACACTTATCGGATTAGGATATATCCCTTGAAATGCATCTTGTGAAGTTACTGAACATGTTTACCAACTAGGTGTACCGATTGCAATTTTCTTTGGCGATTCAGATAATGAGAAAAAAAAAAAAAAAAAAAAAACCCTGGCCCACTAATTGCGATTTTGGCAGATTGGTATTTTCATTCAATTGTATGTTCATAATAAAACAGACTATTAAATAAATTTTACATTTCCGTGTGATCATTTTGAGTTTGTGTGATCAGAGAAATACAATTCTTATCATTTGGTTTATCTGCTGTACGTCAATGACAAATACATCATGTGATCTTATCACGCTCATGCGATAGGACAGCTGCACATACGGACCACACTGCAATTTTCAGTAGTAGCAAGTTTCAGTATAATGCAACCTGTAACTGGACACAACATACTGTATAACCAACATGGAAATGTCCAGTTGAAACTTCAAATTAAAGTCTCACTTTGAAGTGCAAATACACCTTTCTATAATACCCCTTCCCAAAACACACAATTTACAAACACATTTTTTAATCAATTGCCACACACCAATACACAAAGTGTGTACTGTACTGTATAAAAATAAATAGAATAAATTAGAATTTAACTTAGTGAACGGTAAAGCTTAAAAGTGGAAGTTAAATGTAAAGTAAAAATGTGCCTTGAAATTCAGAGGAGGGGTTTCCTCTCCTGGCACAGAGGGGAGTCATTGTAGGTGGCTATCGTGGTGGGCAGGAATGACCTCCTGTAACGGTCCTTATTACAGCGGCGCTGAAGGAGCCTCCGGCTGAAGACACTAACCAGCAGGTTGTGTAGGGGGTGTGCAGTGTTGTCCATTATGCTGAGCAGCTTATGCACCATCCTTCTCTCCACAACCAGCTCTAAGGGCTCCAGAGCAGACCCCAGCACAGAGCCTGCCTTCTTTTTCAGTTTGTTCAGTTTCTTGAAGTCTCTGGCTCTATTGCTGCTGCCCCAACAGATGACCACAAAAAAATTGCACTAGCCACAACAGACTGGCAGAAGATATGCAACATCTTGCTGCACACAGTGAGGGACCTGAGCATTCCTCAAGTTCAAACGGTCATACCTATAATGCAGTGAAATATCATGACACTGATTACGCATAATACTCTAAAACTACTGAAATGTGCATAATTGCCACGAGGTGCTTGCGCACAAGAAGTAAAGTCTGCTCTGTCCTTTCCTGTTGACTGCCTCAGTGATGCATTTCCAGTCCAGTCTGTTGTCCAGGTGAACGCCCAGGTACCTGTAACCCTCCACTACGTCTACCTCTTCTCCTAAGATGGAAATAGCGTTCGGCTTAGTCCTGCTCCTCCTGAAATCCACAACCATCTTCATCTTGGTCGCATTTAAGAGGAGGTGGATGTTTTCAGACCATGCCACAAAGTGGTCCACCAGTTCCCTGTACTCAGTCTCCTGTCCAGCAGTGATACACCCCACAACTGCAGTCATCCAAAAAATGTCTGCAGATGACAGGACTCCAAGTTGTATTTGAAGTCTGAGGTATACAGGGTGAAGAGGAAAGGTGAGAGTACAGTCCATTGCGGTGCACCTGTGCTGCTAACCACCCGCTCAGACACGCATTCCCTCAGCCGCACAAACTGTGGTCTGTCTGTCAGGTAGTCAATAATCCAGGTGGTTGTGGAGGCGTCCACCTTCATCTCTTGGAGCTTCTCTAGCAGCAGTGCTGCCTGCTTTGTTCAGGTAAAGTGGGCTCGCTGAAGCCGGTAGATGATGGCGTCTTCAACTCCAACCTAGGGGTGGTAGGCAAACTGCAGTGGGCCCAGAGAGGCGCTCACCTGAGGTGTAAGATGGGCCAATATTAGTCTCTTCAGGACTGTCATGATGTGTGATGTTAAGGCAACCGGTCTGTAGTCATTGAGGGCAGATGGAGAGGACTTCTTAGGTACCAGAACAAGGCAGGATGTTTCCCACAGCACTGGAACTTTCTCCTGGCTCAGGCTGAGGTTAAAAAGGTACTGTAGAATCTCACATAGCTGGTCCGCGCAGACCTTCAGGACCCTGGGGCTGATACCACCCCGTCCCGCAGCTTTGTTCTGGTTCTCTCTCCAGCTGCCTCTTCACCTGATTACAGGAAATAGACAGGTGGGTGGTAGAGGGGGGGTTTTTGTTTCTTGATGCAAGGGCAGGTGTTGATGGGGCTGTATTGAAGTCCATGGTAGGGGTTGGGGGGTGAGGGGAGGCACGAGGGGGAAGCTGCTCTGGGGGCAGGAAGGGTGTAGGGTCTGTGTGGCTGGGGGTAGAGGAGAAGGCAGCTGAGGGTCCTGTGCTGAACCTGCTTTAGAACATGTTCAACTCATTGGCTCTGTCCAGGCTTCCCTCAGCCTGATCCCTTTCACCTTAGTGGTGCTGTAAGCATCCCTCAAATTTGCATATGTCAGTCCAGCGTTTTATTTTCTCTGGTGGGGCAGTTGACAAATTGTTGAAAAGTTGGAAGTGTAGCAGAGAAAGTCTCCAGAAATTGCTATGAATGCATTTGGGTGTTTTGCTTGTGGTCTGGCAATGAATGAGCTGATGGCTTCACATGCCGCGTCAGCAACAGCTGATGGTAGGATGTAAACAGCAATAATGATGGCACATGTGAACTCCCTCGACAGACGAAAACTCACACGCTAACAGTTCGATGTATGGGCTACAGACACCCTCCTTCACAGCAACATGTCCGGGATTACACCGTCGGTTGTTCACAAAAAGCACCCCCCCCTCCATTCTTCTTAACACTGCATTCACAATCTCTGTCAGCCCCTACCGTCTGAAAGCCGGGAACAGTGGTCTTAGGTCCGGAATATGTTCATGCAGCCACGTCTCGGTGAAACACGTAATACTGCATTTCCAATATTCCCGCTGTGTCCTTGTCAGCGCTCTGAGCTTGTCTATCTTATTCGCCAGGGACCTCACATTCCCCATGACAAACGTGGGAAGAAATGGTTTATAGCTCCACCTCCTTGCTCTGTTTGACACCGGCCCTGCATCCCCGACGTCTTCTCTTCAACTCGTCAGGGATTTGGGGTCTCGCACCGGGCAGCAGTGTAGGCTTGGAGAATACAATCAGCTTGTCCCAGAGGTAAATACCCCCACACCCATTGGCATAGCAACCCAGCACAACAAAAGTTAAAAGCGCCAGAAATCCCTTGAGCCGCACTCTCCATATTAGCTTGAAAAAAAAAAAAAAAAAGCTACCGTATGGAGTAGAAAAGAAAGCGCAATATAAATACAAGAAAATACGGAAAAAAAAAACCATAAGACGTTGACCGGAGCTACTGCAACAGGCTGCCACTAGCACGGTGCCTTCTACATCACCCAAGGGACACCCACTAACATCTGGCATTTGTCACCAGTGGAAAATGAACATCAAAAGTTAAGACTTTTTTCTGCAGGAGGGGGGCTGTGAAATGTCACAGATGTGTGGATCGCACCACGGGGGCTCCGAGTCACTCCTGCGTAACCCTAAGCGGGTCTCTGCTGCCGAAGGACTGGTGCGCACTCGCGGCAGCCGTATCTATGCTGCGCCAACGGCTCAAAATCCTTTTTTCCCAAATTCATTATTTACAGATTTTGTGTCCTTGTTTTTCTAAGTTATTGTCTCCTCTACTGTTTTATTACCAATCACACTGGAACCATGACAGCCATTTTCCGGCGTACCCAACAAATGCACAGTATTCTTTTGTGTTGTTTGATTTATTGTCTCCTTAATTCAATTACAATATATAAAAACATTTTATTTTTGTGTAGTTTCAGCTGGCAGTATGTACCTGCGTGTTTTGACCAAGAATTGCGTGGTTGGTAAACAAAATGCATGCAGGTTGGCAGGTCTGCATTCTGTGGGTCGTAGAGCTCAGGGTGGTTTTCTACCATCTTGAGCAGTTCAAAGTGAATTCTAAGGAAAGTTATGACTGCAAGCATCACATGCACCCTTTTACAGCCTTCAGCCTGTTATCAGAGTACATATAGGCTACTATAGACTACACACTCAATGAAATGACTTAAAAAATAAATAAATAAATAACTAAAAAGTATGGTATTCCAACAATATGAGCACCAAGATAGTTAAGTGTGCTCTGTAATTAATTAAATTTAAATGTAATTTAAACAAAAATATTCAATTTTAAATACATCTTTACATCATTTAGCAAGCACTTTCGTCCAAAGTGACTTACAATTATTAATACAGATTTTTTTTCCCAGCCATCAAGAGCAATTAGGGGTAAGATGTTGCTCAAGAACGCTTCAACACTTCCTTTGAGGCTATTCTACAACAATTTGGTGATTTAGTGATACATTGGGTGCTTCTGTGTTTAAGCATTGACGAATGCAAGCCTGCTTTAAGGGAAAAATGTGATTTATCAGAGCAAATTGTAATATATTTAATAGATTTACAGCCGTCATACCCACATTAACATTTAGCCCACAGAAAAAAAATGAATAGCCTGTTAGTCCATCGATTGTTATGGTACGATGTACAACAACTTGATACAGACAATTGTAGTTTATTTATTTAAAATGGCGGTCTATTCCCTTTTAATTAAGTGGAAGGTAGATTTATGGATAGTGAATGTCTGTATCCTGCTCCCTTGTTATAACCTTGGTACAACTGATTTTGCACCTTATACACCACCTTACACCCATCCCCCACAAGGTGTGGCGTATTTGTGTTGGTGTACGGAAAAGAGAAAGATAAAAACCACACACCCCATGCACCTGTACCATTTCAGTATGTAATTCCATCAACTAAACCTGAATTCATAGTTGTCCGTCTTGGATCTCAGAAATATTTTGAGTTACCCAGCAATTGGCTGAAATTGAGACACTTCAAACTTACCCCCGTCACAGCTTGAGAGCAGTTCTTGATCTCTCCTGTGTGAATCATCTGTGTGGGGAGACCATTTTCCATAACAAAACAATCAATTGTACAGTCTGCAGATGAGCAGACTTTTGTTCAAAAGGCTGGGCTGAGGTCCTGAAACCAAGCTCAAGTGAATTTGAAAATAGAAAAGGCGTACGTGTACCAATTCGTCTATGGCATATGTGTTGATGAAGTGGGCCAAGAGGTTGCAGATCCACAGAGACAGGACGTCCCCGAGTAGACGAGGGATCAAACCACTGAAAATACAAAATAAAAGAAAGTCATAAGACTATGGGCTCTTCCGAAGTGACTCAGCTTAAAGTATTTATTTTTATCTTTTTTTAAAACATACTTGGGTGGGATGTTTAAACCCACTTCAGATTTTAGCAAGAAGCATGTTTTTGAGGCTTGTGAAAGCAATGGAAGTAAATGGAGAGCTATCAGTAGAAAATGTCACTTTGCAAAGGTAAATTCATACTCTTATGTAAACCTTTTGACAATAACCTGTAACAATAGTGTAGACATTTCAAGCCTGCTGAATTGCATGGCAATCCAGTCCCTCAAAGCATTTTGTTCACAGACAGAACCAATAGGCACTGAACATATGCAATAGCTACAAGACTAATACCCCTTTCCCACTGCACCAAAAACCCGCTAACATCTGGCATTTGTGGGAAAAGTTACATCCGGGTTTCAGTCCTGGGACAAATAACCCTGCAATAGTCATAGCATTTATCGTCTCTGATCAACTATGATGGAAACATGACACCCGGGTAGACACGCTAGTTTTCGCCCCTTTACCGGTGCGATGAAACGCATGTTGGAGTTCTGGACATAAATGGACAGGAATATCTGCATCATTAGATCATTTCATATCCGATTTAGAGTCCAAAATCAAAATTAGAAGGAGGGCGCTGTTGGAGGGAGGGGGCAGGTATGGATACTCCATGCTGCTTGTTTTTCCACACCCTCCAATCACACTGGAACCATAACACGCCCCTTCCCCTGTGTGTTGGTGACATCGAATGTGACACCAGAAAAAAAGCATACTCGTCTACTGGCAATGGGAAAGGCGTCAACAGCAGATTTACCCACATTTTAAAAAATAACAAAAAACCTGGGTATACCCGCAAATTTTGGTGTAAAAAACTCACGCAAAGAACCCCAGGATGCCTTCTTCTCTGTAGACAGTGACGATCGAATCAAACACACTGCTGTGAAGGGCATAAAATGACATTCACAAACTCTGCAGCTTTACCTACTTTTTGATCTAGGGGGGGGTTAAATAGTGAAACTTACCTGTATTTTGTTTCCCTCCCAATAAACTGGACCATGCATCGCAAAGTGATTACTGTTAAATAAAGTAAGACAGAACAGATCTTTTCACAGAGAACAGACAGAACATAACGGACAAGAAGTTTTCCAGATTATTATTATTTGTTTTTGAGACGATCGTTTTAACCTTTAAATGCAATTGTAACCTTCCACAAATCTAACCTTATTACTTTCTCTACATTTCTTAATATAAACCAAAACAGTGATCGATGTGATACGGACAACCTGTAACGGAGAATTCCCCAGCAACGTATATTAAAGCATTGGAGCCAGCTGGCACACTGGTCTAAAATACAATTCATAAAAGGAATTTTTAGGTGAGTGAGCGCCATTACCGTGCAGGGGATGTGTGACTATGGTGGCACAGGAGCGCGCGATCATCTCTTTGGTCGTCTGTCACGATGGAGAGGGAAATTGGATTATTTCGAGATAAAGAGCCGTTTGGCGTCAACCTGGATTGATCAAGGCTAGTCGTAAAATGTCCGAGCTGGCTTACCTCATTGAGAACATGCTGTAGGGACCCCCCATCAGCCTTATGGCTGCTGCCGACAACCTGAAGGGGTTGCATCACATTTTAAAAGTTTGACCGAGAGAAGTTTCCTACACAAAGTTTCGTTTTTTTGTATCCTGAACAGTTAAACAAATACAAATTGATTTGAAATTTTAGTTATCATTTCAGAAGATGAAGCCTTTTTATATAGAGTCTCCTCTGAAGCGCCCGGTGCAAAGAAAGTGAGGCTCAGGCTGCAAAAAGAGGGTTGAATGTGTGCAATGTACTGCTCAAATAGGTGTAATCTATTGCTCCAATAAATTATGCCTCGACCGAGACGACAAAATAAATAGATCTAGGAAAACAGGTGTCAAATTAATACAATTAGTTCATATTTATCATATTATATAATATTGAATATCGAGTGACAATTTTACTAATTGTGGTTCTAATATGCTTATTATATTTAGATAAAAGTTCTAATTTTTTTTCCTATGTTAAGAACAAATTCAAACAATATTGATGATTCCCAAATTTTTGGTTAAAATATGCACGACTTTAGCACAGATTTGTATCTATATCCCTATTCTCTAATTACAAAGGAAAGGAAAAAATATTTTTCTCTGATGTTAATTTCATTCTGTTGCTGTGCATAAGGCAAAGAAAACCTTTCTAGTAGGGCCTTTTTGTCTGTCCTTTTAAAAACAGTCTTAGGACAGGTCCGGTAATGACAGGGCCTATCGCTTTAAGACATTGCATTGTGGGAAATGTAGGAGACCTGTTGGCGCGTAGCTCGAGGAGGATGCAGATGACGGATCGCAGATGTGAGCCAATACACTTGTTGCGTGTAATGACTATTCTAAACGTTAAAACCTTGCTGTCTACTACCTGTCCTCAAATAAATGCAAAGTCCAAAGAGTACTGCCTCACGTTGCCTCTGTGGAAGGAACGTGGTCCCATTCCAACGGACTAAACACTGCATGTGAAAGCTCTCAAGAGACCTTCCATCAATTTTATAAACTTTTGGGACTATGATAAAACTGACAATTCAGACCCATAGCTCTGGAGCTGCAAGCGAACTCTATGTGTAAGGTCACAAACATGGAATGTTGAACTGACTTGGGTGTGCGTAAGGAATGATAATTTAAGTGCTAAAACCCCAGCAGAGATGGCTGAAGAGATATACTAAAGTTATAGTAGGCCTATCCCCGCCAGCTTATTATCTACACTGACAAACCTTTAATAGTTATTTAATATTCTCCAAGATTACATTTCATCTTCACCAAAATTAACAAACAAATATTGGCGTCATTCAAGACTTAGTTAAGCAATGGAAAGTTACATGAACATTTGGAATTTTACATCCTGCTACCCGTGGATTCTTAACCCTAACCATTGGTATGATATAACATTTATTGCCACTTTATCTGTGAAATTTCAACGGATAAGATAGTTCTTCGGAACCAGATATCGGCCAGGCCTTACTTTCTAGGCTGTGGTGCTAAACCCAATACAATCACAAGTTAAAGGGAAAAAACTAAAACCAAACAACCCATTGTTCTCTTCGAAAACCCTTTTGAACATGGTAAAAAATAAAGAAATTGCTCACCTGAAACTGGCCTCGTTCATGACATCTCTGGAACGGGGGAAGAACTTAACGTTAAGAGACATTCTTCATGTCAGAACCAAAATCCACAAAGTACATTGCCACAGAGAACATTTCATTAAAAAGGCAGATATTGGAACAGTCTTTATTAATGCCTTGAGTGATATCCAACATCCATAAGCACAAACATAAGTGCTTGAATGGAGTTGAGGTCTGGGGCAAATAGAAGATCCGCTTTGATGCCATGGGGAAATATTTCCACAAAGCCAAGAAATTAGATGATTAGTGTATAGTAAAAACACAGCAGATATACATGATTGACACATTGCAGCTTAAAGTATATTAACGATTTTTACAATTGGTAGTACAATTCATTTTTATGCTGATAAATCGGAATCAAAGTTGCAGTTGCAAACTAGCTATTGACTACATCAATCCTGATTTCCTCTTTATTTAGTAGTGAACTTAATATCTGTGTACTGTCTTCCGATATGATTTCATCAGCATGCTTCAGAAATGCTTATGTGCGTTTCAGCTTTATCAAATCAACAGTGTAATCCAGTGTTAAGAACACAAATTTAGGCTTGGACGATTGTGCAAAATTCCTGGACAAGGGACCAGTGGGCCTCAGTGCTGTTCTCTGATGAAAGTCGATTCACATTGAGCAGAAATGATGGCCGCCAATGATGTTGGAGACGTCAAGGAGAGCGCTATGCATCAGCCACTGTTGTCACCAGACAAGCCTTTGGTGGTGGTGTTACAGTGTGGGCAGGTGTGTCTAGTCAATACAGACCTGCCCTACACTTTGTGAATGGTAGTAACAAGCCCACACTACCTGAATAACATCATTAATCCAGTCATTGTGCCCCTGCATAAACAACACCTGCATAAACCAGGCCTAATTTCATCTTCATGGACGACAATGCTCCAGCTCATCGAGGTCGCATCATTAGGAACGGCTGCTGGAGACTGGGGTACCTCAAATGGAGTGGCCTGCACTTTCTCCAGAGCTGAATCCCATAGAAAACCTATGAGATCAGCTGAGTCGCCATGTAGAGGCTCGTAACTCTGTAACCCGGAACCTCGATGACCTGAGGGCCGCCCTTCAAGAAGAGTGGGGTGCCATGCCTCAGCAGACAATAAAACGACGTGTGAACAGCATGAGACGTCGTTGTCAAGCTGCAATTGATGCTCAAGGGCACATGACAAGTTATTGAGACATTGACATTTTTTGTTGTGGTATACCCACCGCTGTTGTTGGCTTTTGTTTCAATAAATTGTTTGAGATGAGGAAATCACCATTGCATGCTTCTACTTAAATGCCCTACTTTCATGATATATCACTTTTTACATTTTCCATAAATTTTACCCGAAAGCCAAATATCCCAAACTTTTTGAGTAGCGTGTGTGTGTGTGTGTGTATATATATATATATATATATATATATATATATATATATATATATATATATATATATATATATATATATATATAAATAATTTTCTATTTATTTTTTAAATCGTCTGTCATCTCTGTCAATTTAAAGTGATTTACGAGGTAACGCACAGTTCCGCAACGCCAAAGCAAATACAAACCCAAAATATATAATACAATAGTAATTGCCTTTGTTTCCTGATGCTGCCCCACTGGGGAGCAGATTGCAGATGGCTCCTGAATGAGGCAAAACGCCCCACAAGCCGTGGACTTCGCACACCGTTACCAGGAATTTCTCTCTATTGTGTGTTCACTGTGCAACAAACTGGATTAATTTTTATTTAACTTTGCAAATGTGAATTGATTCACTAATGTTAGCCAAAACAATTACAGTACTAGAGAGTCAGTGTCACGCATGTACAGTATGTGCTTGCTGCGAGTGCCAACACACAGTGAAAACTAAATTGACTGTTTTGCTCAGGACAATTTTATCCGAGGTTATTTCCCCCTCATTCTATGATGAATTGTAGCTTATCAAGAACTGACGTCACAACATATAGAACTATAACAGCCTTCCAAACCAGCTTGGATTTTAAGTGGGCCAGGCATTAGGCAGAGGTCATCAGAGTCAAGCATTTGACCTAAACCGCATCATTTGCCAGACAAATGGCACCCCAACAACGAATTAGAAGATATAACCTAAGTGATTTTCAGAATACATACCACTCCAAGTTCAGTTATTCAAAATGACTTAATCTTAAACCACACCAAGTCCTTCTAAACAGTGTCAATTTTGATTTGTGCTTTGCTTATTTTGAAAATTCATTGCACTTAGGATATTATACTGCCTGTATCCACAACAACATCAATTGAACACACTGTAGCAGCTGTTTGTTGAATTTCATTTAGTTATCTGGTAAGTACCACCCCCAAGGGGCGGGATATATTAGGCAGCAAGTTAACAGTCAGTTCTTGAAGTTGATGTGATGGAAGCAGGAAAAATGGGCAAGTGTAATGATGTGAACAACTTTGACAAGGCCAAATTGTGATGGCTAGACTGGGTAAGAGCATCTCCAAAAAGGCAGGTCTTGTGGGGTGCTCCGGTATACAGTGGTTAGCGATGATATAGGCTTTTCAATGGCCGATGCCGATATTCAGAGATACAATAGGCTTGGGCCTATTTACGATTAAGTCGTCTATCGGCGATCGACTCCCTCGATCGCAATTGACAAGACTTTTTTTTTTACCATTTGTTTACCATGTCCTGAAACTGAAGCGGGGAGAGGAAGAGACTGCCGCCCTCTCTGCTCAGCGCTGTTGGAAAAAAAAGGCACATGGACCCCCAGCTCTGGTTTTAGGCATTTTGCTGCTCTGGTCAAGAATGTACAGTAGGGCAAAAAAGTATTTAGTCAGCCACCAATTGTGCAAGTTCTCCCACTTAAAAAGATGAGAGGCCTGTAATTTTCATCATAGGTACACTTCGACTATGAGAGACAGAATGGGGGGAAAGAATCCAGGAAATCACATTGTAGGATTTTTAATGAATTAATTGGTAAATTCCTCTGTAAAACAAGTATTTGGTCACCTACAAACAAGCAAGATTTCTGGCTTTCACAGACCTGTAACTTTTTCTTCAAGAGGCTCCTCTGTCCTCCACTCCTTACCTGTATTAATGGCACCTGTTTGAACTCGTTATCAGTATAAAAGACACCTGTCCACAACCTCAAACAGTCACACTCCAAACTCCACTATGGCCAAGACCACAGAGCTGTCAAAGGACACCAGAAACAAAATTATAGACCTGCACCAGGCTGGGAAGACTGAATCTGCAATAGGTCAGCAGCTTGTTGTGAAGAAATCAACTGTGGGAGCAATTATTAGAAAATGGAAGACAAACAAGACCACTGATAATCTCCCTCGATCTGGGGCTCCACGCAAGATCTCACCCCGTGGGGTCAAAATGATCACAAGAACGGTGAGCAAACATCCCAGAACCACACGGGGGGACCTAGTGAATGACCTGCAGAGAGCTGGGACCAAAGAAACAAAGGCTACCATCAGTAACACACTACGCCGCCAGGGACTTCAATCCTGCAGTGCCAGACGTGTCCCCCTGCTTAAGCCAGTACATGTCCAGGCCCGTCTGAAGTTTGCTAGAGAGCATTTGGATGATCCAGAAGAGGATTGGGAAAATGTCATATGGTCAGATGAAACCAAAATAGAACTTTTGGTAAAAACTCAACTTGTGTTTGGTGGAGAAGAAAACTGAATGGCATCCAAAGGACACCATACCTACTGTGAAGCATGGGGGTGGAAACGTCAGGCTTTGGGGCTGTTTTTCTGCAAAGGGACCCGGACGACTGATCCGTGTAAAGAAAGGAATGAATGGGGCCATGTATCGTGATATTTTGAGTGAAAACCTCCTTCCATCAGCAAGGGCATTGAAGATGAAACGTGGCTGGGTCTTTCAGCATGACAATGATCCCAAACACACCGCCCGGGCAACGAAGGAGTGGCTTCGTAAGAAGCATTTCACGGTCCTGGAGTGGCCTAGCCAGTCTCCAAATCTCAACCCCATAGAAAATCTTTGGAGGGAGTTGAAAGCGCGTGTTGCCCAGCGACAGCCCCAAAACATCACTGCTCTAGAGGAGATCTGCATGGAGGAATGGGCCAAAATACCAGCAACAGTGTGTGAAAACCTTGTGAAGACTTACAGAAAACGTTTGACCTCTGTCATTGCAAACAAAGGGTATATAACAAAGTATTGAGATTAACTTTTGTTATTGACCAAATACTTATTTTCCACCATAATTTGCAAATAAATTCTTTAAAAATCAGTGATTTTCTGGATTTTTTTTCTCATTTTGTCTCTCATAGTTGAGGTATACCTATGATGAAAATACTTTTTTGCCCCACTGTATCTTGTCCAGACAATCCCCCACATTGACACCCGACACCCTGTACATTTTTTTTTTTTTTAATAGAGAACGCCTGATAAAAAGGGCACGGTGGGGCCATGAGGCAGGTGCTCGGACAGCCCCCCTCTCACACATGTAACTCACAACCGGATTTTGTCCGTGTCAGACATGTTTACACTACCTCGAAATACTGTTTGGTTTAAGCGTGGAGGGGATCCTGGGTAGAGCGTGCAGGCTGCGGAGTTATAGCACACCTAAGATGTCTGACGAGGCTACCAACTTATCTTTTTTGGCCTTGATACTTCATGTATTTGGATGTAATATAACCGAAAGAGTGGAAAGGAATACGATGCAAAGCAGAAAGGAGTTCAAAGCAGCTACACTCCGTGCACGGAGGTAAATAACTGGCGCATGAGAATGCTTCAGACAATAATCTGCTCTATTCACATGGGCTCAATTAGACATTAGGCAGACTTTGTACTAGGGTGCTGGCTGCCTTAAGTCTGGTCCAAATGATTTGGATATTTGCATTCACACATACAGCTCCTCCAGGTAATGTCCAGATAATTTCAGGGCGGCAGTTAATGTATGAAAGCAGCTTGAGTCTTGCTAATGTTGTGTCTTTAGCAGTTTACAGACCTTAAACCCTTAAATTGCAACAAGTTGATCAATTATCATCCCTTTAATTAAGTACTAAAATTAAAGTGTTTCAAATGCAGAGGTAAAACGATAACTGACAAAACAAAAACGATGACTGTAATTTATAATCATTAAGAAGGCTCAGTAAATACCCATCCCAGATAGCGTTCTATGTTCATCTGACCTGTCAGGATAAACATGGAACAACCTGTCTGAACAACCTGTCACTCAAAGTAAATCCAAGTGGTAACTAATGTATGTTCCCATGGGACTCAAGGTTCATACGCTTTGCAGGGGCGGTAAATGGACAAATGTATTGCAATTAAGGGTTTACTCACAGTGGAAATTGCTCACTCACAGTAGAAAGCAGCATACAGTGCTGCTTTAAAGATTTAGATGCCTATACAAGCCGAGATTTATTTATTTTTAAATGTAACTGTACAGAATAAACAAAACGTCCCAGTTACCTCGAGCAAAATGTTCATGACACCTGAGAAGATTGGTGAACTTTATTCTGGCCATTCATACTCGTCAAGCCTACCTGCAAAATGTTGCTGTGAACAACAGTACCAATGGTGCTGGCACAGAGGCGTGGCGCCAATCCGTTGAACAGTCCGGCTTTGCCGTCGATCTTAGTGATGTGTTTTGCTGAAATATTACAAAAAGGTCAGGGTATTTATTTTAATTAATATCAGGAGATTCATATAGATAACATGCGTATACGTTAGGGGTGTCACGATTTCACTTTCAATTTTAAGGTTACGATTTGATTTTCAAGTTAAATATATGTATTTTTCAACACTGACGGCTATGCCATTTTCAGACTATCGAGTCTAAGTGCATTTCTTCTTCTCTGCCCTCCATATTATTCTAATCTGACTTTTTTCCTAATTCTACTCTTATCACAACATCATGTTCCATTTTGCATTATTATCTTTCATATCACAATCCAAATCATATCCATAACATTAACTACTAGTATGGAGCACTTCTCACAAGCTGCCGTTTTCTGTTCTGCCCTCTTAAGTGGACACATCAAGTGGAGATATTGTAAAATCACATTTTATTGAATCAGGGCACACTTTCTTTAAATAATTAGAACACAAGCTGCCAGCTCTGGCACCTGCAGCTCAAAGGCAGTGTAGTTTGCACCTTTGTACCTACCATAAGCAAACAGCCCGGGCAGCTGGTAGACTTGTCTGCCGAACAGATTCCTACCAAGGGATGGGGGTAGCGGTTCATGTCCTACCTGGTTGGGGGTGGGGGGATATTAGTTCACATTGCTAGACATGGAAAACGTATGCCCTTTCAGTTGATTAGAATCTGTTCATTCAGCAGAGTATATTTTCCTACCCATGGTGTATGGATGTACTGAGAACTAGCATTAAGAAAAACCAACAAATCTCAAAAAAAAAAAGCCACAGGATGGATGGATAGATTATATTATATATAGTGCATACCATAATACTAGCGTATGATACAATACTAGGGCAAGGGTTGAGTCGCTCCACGTCATTACGACGTTACTACTAGATTATCACCATGCCCAAACTTTAAGACATTACAATGTTATAACCATACTCACAGGTGTCTCGGGACACGGTTTCAAAAAAGGCAATGCCATTTCTATTCCCTCATGAAAACGAATGCAGCACCCGACCTTCAGGCGCACTTGGTTAAAGGCTATCGTTTAATAAGCCAACAATGGTGCAGACCGGTCACGACACCAATTCGGTGAATAATCCCGACCCAGCTCATCTCAGTGTCGTTTATGTGGAAATGTGAACTATAACCGTAAAAGACGTACCCTACCCCATTTACAACCGGACGTTTGTTAACGACGACGCCGCGGCTAGTTTACGTTAGCTAGCTAACCCAGCCTGACCTTTCATCGCGGTGTCAAGACGTTTAAACCGACACACAAACGCCAAGGATCTATTTATCGGAATCCCGTTACTCCCTTACTGGACAACCGGTTCGACGCGACGGCCCAAACTATTATTCATCACTTAAAACAGACTGTATTCGAAATGAGACCCGAGTTTCAGTCGAATGTAGCTGCTTCCTAAACTGCCCTGCAGCCGAGCGCTTTTAATCCACCACCTTTTTTACGCCACTCTCTCCCGTTGCGTTTTACCTTCGACCTGTTTCGGTCCCGATGCGGGGGAGCACGGCTTACCTGGACCAACACTTTGATGTACATTAGGGGGTGGGAAAGGATGGTTAGTCCAGACCCCAAGATGATTTGGCCACACGTGTCCGCCATTACGGAGAGGACTCTCCTCCCTATTACCGGAGAGGCAGCGGAAGTACGAAGGGACGTTGTCTTCTTCTCTGCGTTACATCAAGGGCGCTACATGCGGAAGTTACATTACCGTCATCTGGTGCCGGGAAAAGGCACTCGAGACAAAAAAGATTCTATAACTGCGTTTCACATATCTTTTTCCTTTTCGTCTTGTGTTTTGGATTCCGCCAGGGCACAACGCTAATTCTGTTAACCATTACAAACGTCACAAAACGTCACAAATTGCGCTTGCAAGCCATCCAAACCCAACCCACACTTTAAGTATGAAACCCGTGCTGGTTCTGTTAAACACAGAGCTGGGCTTTTGGCTGGACTTGATGAATTGGTAGCAACGCAAGAGCTCATTTGCATTGTCCATTATTTTGATAATTTTATGTGTGTGTGTGTGTGTAGTGTGTGTAATGTCCGTATATGGAAATTACAGTAAGGCTGTATTGACTGGAATTAATTAATGTCATCGAGTATATATGGCCACAGACTAAATAAACCAAGATCACTGCCTTCAAAATTGTATCCCATTGCATGAATAAACCGCTTGAATTTTGAATCTTGAATGTTATATGAAAAAGTTGAACTTTTGATGTTTTTTCTCCAGTTGTGATCTTCACAGGTATTCTTTGGACCCAATTTTGGTCCAACTTTTAGGTGTCTGGGAAAAACATTTGCTCAACTATCTTAACCTAGGAAACTGTTCCGATTTTCATCAGGATTTTGGAGCGGTCAGACTGTCCTTACCCAGAAGTTTCCAGTAGATGCCCCTCAGGTAGTTTTATTATCATTCTTCTTCTTCTGCTTCTTCTTCTTCTTCTTCTTCTTCTTCTTCTTCTTCTTCTTCTTATTATTATTATTATTATTATTATCATAATTATTATTGTTGTTATTTATTATTTTTGTTCTTAACAAAATGGCCGTTGAAGTGTCTGGCTTGCAGGAACTGTCAAACCTACAGACACAAATGAATGGTCGTTGTATTCAGGGCAGTCCAGACGTACCGTCGTCCAAGTTCTCATACATATCGCGGTAATGCCGGTGGTCCAGTTTATGTGGGGGTTGTGGACCTGGAGTCAGGGATAACCCAGAACCAGGGGGTTTTGGGGAGAGTCGATGAGGTGGGATGCCATGGATTCCTAGGGGTTCCCGGACAGCAGCAGCTCAAGGGGGGCTGTCTATCCCAGTCAGGTGTATCCCAGTCAGCCCCTTGACCCCCATCGGTTCGGCGAGAGGAACGGCCACTAAGCCCAGCTGGCGCGCCACTCTCTTATCTAGGAAGCTCTCATTCGTGCCGGAATCTATGAGGCCTGAAAGCGGAACGGTCAGACCACCCCAGGAGAGGGCGGGAGATAGCAATGGACGGGGGGGGGGGGTTAGTGCTCTGTACGTTTTTCCTCACCTACATCAGATATGTCCCTTTAGATATCGACGATGTTTATAACAAGCAGGGTGACGACCACAACCTTCACTCCTAGGGCCCCATGTGGCACAGTCAGACAGCCAAGTGTAGGTGGACATGTAGGTGCTGTCATAACGACACTGCTCTCTCAGGATGAGAACGTTCGATCTCGACTAGCTTCCAGTGGGTTTGATACCAGCATCCACAGGACGGTCAGATGAGATAATCTATAGACTCATGGGTAAGGATAAGGAGGTAGTGAGGGTCAGTTTACGCAGCGACACATAACTCGATCACATTAATCATCCAGAAATTATATATGGAATCATCAAGCAACACTTTAGCGATGTATCGTATTCAAGCTTGCCACTTGCAGACTTTTATAGTGCCATACCAAGTGCCGCCATACCACAGTGAGGGCCCATATGAATACTGGCTTCGCTTGAACAGAACAGCGGACGTTGCGGAAGAATGCATTAAGCGGCAGGACAGGAGAGCAGAAAGCCTCAATAGTGATATTGCACTGATGTTTACAAGACACTGCCCAGACCCAAACTTGGCATTCATAGTCAGAAGTAGACTTGCAGAACAGTGGACGCTGAGAGATGTTCAAGTGCATTTGGATGAGTACCAACGTGAACACAAATCTAGAGCCGGTATCTCCTTCCATGCACCTCAGAACACTTTTCTTCATGACTGCAATGTGCAATCTATGGGTCCCCTAATGGCCGGGGGCCAGCTCCAGGTGAACCAGAACCTCACCTGTTAGTAACAAAGGCGAGCAATGTACTGGGCTCCCTAGAGCAGCAGCTTTTATACCAACAGCTCAGAACTCTCCTTTTGCACGTAGCGAGCTGTGTAATGTTCCACCTCAGCCAACAGAGCTCCAAGCATGTAGGCAGTCCACTTTGGAGTCCCCTCAGCCTAGTGCACCACTCTTGACCGAAAAGTCCAGCCTCCACTGTATGGGGGACATGTTATCTTCAGTTCTTGACATTCTGTCAAAACAAGAGGAGCCAAGGGTACACCGGAATAGCTTCCCAGGTGCTTCTTGTGCCTGCCGTGTATGTGATGATGCATCACACACCACCATCCCTTACTGTCAGTCTGCAAGTCTGTGCTTCAAATGCTACGCCCCTGGACATATCAAGTTGTCCTGCCCCACACTATTAACAAACCAGCAGCCTACTCATCCTCCCAATGTACAACAACACGTTGCTCAGACTGCCACCCAGTTCATTCAGCCCTCCCTGCAACACCAGGTAAACTAGAGCGGTGAGGGAATGTGCACGTATGACCGAAATTGCCCTCTGTGATCAACCAGACGTTGAGTCGTGTTATGCTGCCATCAATGAACTATCCCCCGGGTCACCCAGAGTCATACACCAGAACACCCAGCGGGTCAATGACACAGGCAGCCTCTTTGACACCCCGGCATAAACAAGTGGTTAACAGTGCACGGCATGCTGGATTCTGGCTCCATGGCCTGCACAATGAGTGCAATGGCGGCAGACAAGCTCACTGCTGTTGGAGCTCTGACTGGTAAAGTGGAATAGAACCCAAACGTGATGCTGATTGGTTGTGGGGGCGACCACGCTATCCCAACGTGCATATGTGCCCTAACATTGGAAGTTTATGGCTGTGAATTCATAGTGCCCACCATGATCCTCCCTGGCCAGGTAGATGAATTGATCCTTGGTGCTAATGTAATAAAACACGTCATCCACAAATTGAGGGAATCAGAAAAGTACTGGCAACTGATCTCCACACCAACAGACTCTCATGCCAAAATGAATGACTTCCTCACTTTGCTAGCTGGTACACGTCATGGGAAGGGTGACATAGTCCCTGATGTCGTCAGAACCGTTACGGTGAACAAAGCTGTGAAGCTTTCGCCAGGCCAAGAACATCTGGTGTGGGGGATGCTCCCTGTGAAATCAAGAGGGCCACCCTTGCAGCACCGTCATCGTTGAGCCCACAAGGGCGTGCTTTGCCTCCGGAACCGTTCTGGTTGGTCAGGTGGTCACTCTGCTCTGGGGTGACGGGTGGATACCACTTAAGATTTTCGACCCCACAGACAAACCTGTGACACTTAGACGGAATGCAGAGGTGGCAGATGTGTATCCCTGCATAGCGGTGGAAGATATGCTTGAGACCAGAAGGCCTGAACCCCTTCAATGCGAAGTCAACCAACAACGGCATGCAGCCGAACCTGTTGCCTCTTCAGGGACACAGGGACCACAGGTCTGGATGGTGATTCAGTTGCTGACACCCTCAAACACCATGGGCTGGAAAAAAATTACCTTGAAGCCTGTGAGGTGTCTGATGAATGGAAAGCCAAGATGTGTGAACTCGTTGTGAGATACGAAGACTTATTCTCCAGACACTCCCTAGACTGTGGCGAGGTGAAAGATTTCATACACAGAATCCACCTCATGGACGAGAAACACTTCGGCCTTCCATACAGATGTGTTCCGCCAGCTCAGAATCAGAAACTGCGCATTGCTCTCAATGAGATGGAGGAGAGAGGGATAATTCGTAAATCTGCCAGCGAGTATGCTTCACCCCTCGTTCCGTGTTGGAAGAAGAATGGTGACATTTGCATCTGCACAGATTTCCGTTGGTTGAATGCCAGACCTGATTAGGACACTATCCTCTCCCCCACCAGGCTGACTGCCTGGCTGCCCTGGGTGCTAATTAGTTCTTTGGCACCATGGATTTAACTTCGGGATTGTACAACATCCCAGTGCATGAGGACGACAAAAAGTACACTGTGTACTCAACACCAGTCGGATTACATGAATACAACAGGCTACCGCAGGGCCTCTGCAAGCAGGACCTCTCGTCAGCGAGCTTCATGAGAATTATGATGAACATCTTCGGCCACCAAAACTTCCTGACTCGCCTCTGCTATCTGGATGATGTCATGGTCATAGCCCGAACTGAGGAGATAGCTTTGAAGAGGCTGGAGATGGTCTTTGGGAGATTGAGAACTCACAACCTCAAGCTCTTTCCAAAGAAATGCCAATTCCTGCGGCGGTGTGTGCGCTTTCTCGGTCACGTAATCGATGAAAAGGGTGTAACAGACCCAGCGAAAGTTGACTCCATCGTCGGTATCCGAAAAGAAGACTTGATGTGCTCTGATGGTGTCATTCCGTCACCCAAGAAGATCCAGTCCTTCCTTGGACTCGTCATGTGGTACCAGAGGTTCATCGAGATTTGCTCGTCAATCGCTAGACCATTGTTTGAGCTCACGTCAGGGTGCAAGGGGAAGAGGAAACATAAGAAGGGGAGCCCTCCTACTAGGAAGCTCACCCCTGCAGACTGAAGGGGCTGAAAAAGTGCTAATGGTACAGGTTATGCTGGCACACCCTGACTTCAACCGCCCACTCATCCTGTCGACTGATGCATCCTCTGATGGCTTTCGTGCTGTCTTGTCGCAGGTGGCGCCGGTGGTACCTGGCACATTGTCTGGAGATCACGGCCCTTAAATGGGAAATATGCGACAAGTTCAGCCATTGGTTAAAGGGGCACCATTTCATCGCGTGGACAGACAACAACTTTCTTACACACGTACTAACAAAACCCAAGTTTGATGTGTGTAAGCAGCAGTGGGTGGCGAAACTGGTGGCGGCGTATCAAATACTTCCCAGGCCACTAATGCATTGAGTAGGGAACCCTTTTCGGGCCAGAGGGTTAGTCAACCCTACTCAGTGAAGTGGGAGTCGGAGAAGCTAGCGAGTTGTGCTATTCAGGACATGTTTCGTACCAGCACAAGCCAGAACACCCAGTCAGTGAGTAGGAGAGTTCTCAGCATGTCCTCTGACAACTTTAGTAGTGAGATGAGTGAGGTGCCTTCCACTGAGGTAGCCGCTTCTCTGCGGAGCCATGTAGATTGGGAGACAGCAGTGAGAATGAGGACTCTCTCACTATGGTAAACCATGTTCAGCAACTGAAAACACAAGCTGAGAGCCAAGCAGGAGGATCGACATCTAGCCAAAGCTGTTGTCTTTGTAGAGCATCGTCGTTGTCCATCCAAATGTGAAAGAGCAAACAAGACGAGGGGAGTCATCAGACTTCTTAAACAATGGAATAAATTGTTCGTAAGTTGTTGTTTGAAAAGTGAGGTTGTCAGGGCCAGTTCTGAGCACTCTACCTGGTTCCACTGGGCTACCATGGCGAGAGATGTGAGGGAGCACGATAAGTCATGTGCCCACTGTGACATAGGGAAACCCCAGATTCTGAGGGGCGCCCCCTACTAGAAAGCATCAAAACCACTGTTCCTTTAGAACTTGTGTGCATAGACTTCTGGTCTGCCGAGGACTTCAATAACAAAACCGTGGATGTGTTGGTGATAACCGATCACTTTACGAAGCTCGCTCATGCGTTTCTGTGTCCAGATCCGACCGCAAAATCCGTTGCTTGGAAGTTGTGGGACCATTACTTCTGCGTCTATGACTTCCCATAATGTATTCACTCTGACCAGGGAGCGTCATTCGAGAGTGAACTTATCGCCAACCTCCTGCAGATCTCTGGAGCCAAAAAGTCTCACAGGACAGCCTACCACCCCATATGTAATGGCATCACTGAGCATTTCAACCTTACACTAGGCAACATTATACATGCCCTCCCACCACGAACAAAGCAAAGCTGGCCTCAGATTTTCCACATGCTCACGATGATGTATAACTGTACTGCCCACGAGACCACTGGCTTCCCTCCGTCCTACCTCATGTTTGGCAGAGTTCCCTGCATCCAGGTGGACGTCATCTTTAAAAGTGTACTGCAGAAAGGAGAAGATGTGTCCTTTGGTAACTACAATGGTTCTCTGCAGAAAGACTTGAAGGAAGCTGTTACCTTTGCCAAACCCCACACCACCAAACGAGCAGCATCATCAGGCTGAGGGTTACAAGAAGAGAGCCAAGGGGGTCAGTTTCGGAGTTGGAGACAGGGTTCTTGTGGCCAACGAGGGTAAGCGTGGACAGAAAAAGTGTTAGGCCCACGGCCTCCCAGCGCCACTAGAGGCCGCTCTTGCCCCATCTGCAGCTCCCTACTCGAGCCCAATTGCACACACCTGGGATCAATTACCTGCACAGTATTTAGTCTCAGCTTCCCAGTCATTCCTTGCCAGACCATCAACTAGCTTACCTGAGTTGTACAGCTACTGGCTCCCTTCCAAGTTCCAAGTTCCTAGTGCTTGTTTCTAGTTCCTAGTTTATGTCTCGTTGTCCTGTCTTCCCCTTACCTGCTTGTCTCCTCTCGTCGACCCAGTCTGTCTCTCCAAATCCAGCCAGCCTGGTTTACCTGCCTGTCTCCGCTCGTCGACCAAGGCTGCCCATCCTTCTCCATCCTGCCTAGTTCCTCGTCTCTCCACCCGGATCCTGGACCCCTTCTCCTGGTCGTCATCGTCCCTGCCCAGACCTGCTCCATCCCAACCTGACCGGGTGCCCCTGGCCAGCTCCACCGTCCAGGCTAATAAACATCCTTTGCCTGCCTTCCGTCTCCCTGTGTCGTGCGTTTGGGTCTCTCTTAGCTCTGGTCGTGACAAAAAGATCACAGACAAATGGGAAAGTGTTGTCTTTACTGTAGTGGACCACAACCTACAGACACACATCTACAAGATCGAGCACCCAGAAACTGGAAAGCAGAAAGTAGTTCATGACAATCTTTTGCTGTGCGTCCACATCCTACCACTGGACTCTGGCAGAGAGGAGGAAGGCAGTGATGCCTTAAGTCAGTTGTATGAAGTGGACTCTTATCTAGGAGAGAAGCCTAGTGAGGTGCTACATTTAGAAAGGGCTGCCCCCAATCACGACCCCTCTTCACCTGGGAGCTGCCAGGGTTCAAGAATCAACTTGGTTGTGTCAGATGAGGAGGATGGCATTCTGGTGACGGAGTCTGAGGGTGTAGAGCAGCAAAGTAGTCCAGATATCGCATGAGGACCAGTCAGATTGCATTGAACTCACAACAGCCAGGTCTAGGGTTGGCAGACTCTTTAGGCGGGTTAATCGCCTCATCTATATCAAGAACAGTCAGAAGGTGCTAAGCACAGGCATAGACATGTTTAAGAAATGGGGAACTTCAGTTTTTAGTGTTCAGTCCCAGTCTTAATTTGTATGTACTTCAAAATGACCGTCATATGCATTAGAAGGCCTGTGCTACATTTGCGCATTTATAGTTTTCGCTCTTAGTGTGAGGCTAGCACAATGCAGTTTAGTTAGGAATTGTAGTTTTGAGGTGGAAAAGGTACATTATTTGGTCGTTATTGTGGAGGGAATGGTAAGGCCTATGCTCTCTCTGATTAGTTCTTAAAGGGAGCAGCTTGATAGTTGATCTTCAACGATAGGATATAGCCTTAGTTGGATGTGACAATTCCAGCATTACTGTATTTTGTGGTTTTCATTTTTTTGAAATTTTGTTTTGATTTATATATTTTACCGAATTCAAGAGGGGAGAATGTAACCAAAGTGTAAATATGTAATAAATATATAATATTTATAAATTATAAATCCTCATAGCTCCCCCTGAACCGGAAGTGCAGTTTGACATGTCAGAGCTGCAGCTGAAGGAAGTCAGAGAGGTCGTCCGCAAAGCTAGGGCTAGCTCTGCTCCAGGACCAAGTGGCACTTTGTACAAAATGTACAAGAACTGTCCCAAACTCCTACTGCGCCTGTGGAAAATCCTGCGAGTCTTCTGGAGAAAAGGGAAGATCCCAGATTAATGACAAGTGGCTGAAGGGGTGTGGATCCCGAAGGACGAAAACTCCACCCAGATAGACCAGTTCCGCATCATCTCCCTGCTGTATATGTTAGGCCCACGGCCTCCAAGCACCACTAAAGTCCGCTCTTGACCCATCCACAGCTTCTTCCTTAGGCCAATTTCACACACCTGGGATCAATTACCTTCATCACCCACACAGTATTTATTCTCCAGCTCCCCAGTCATTTATGGCCAGACCGTCAACTAGCTTACCCAAGTTGTACTGCTACTGGCCTAGTTCCTAGTCCCTAGCTCCTAGCTCCTAGCTCCTGTTCCTAGTTTATGTCTCCTTGTTTCGTCTTACCCAAACCTGCTTGTCTCCTCTCGTCGACCAAGTCTGTCCGTCCCTCTCCAACCAGCCCGGTTAACCTGCTTGTTTCCTCTCGTCGACAAAGTCTGCCCGTCCCTCTCCATCCAGCCCGGTTCCCTGTCTCTCCACCCGGATCCTGGACCCCTCCTTCCCGGTCATCATCATCCCTGCCCTGCCCTGCTCCATCCCTACCTGCCCGGGTCCCCCCAGCCATCTCCACCGTGTGGTCTAATTAACATCCTGCGTCTGCCACCCGTTTCTCTGTGTCGTGCGTTTGGTCCCTCCTAGCTTCGGTCGTAACAGTGTATTGAGGCGAAGATCTTCTTCAGTTCATGTTGAAAGACCCGAAACACCCAATGATTCCAGGAACATCACTGATGATGTGTCCAGAGGCAACAGCAGATGTATTTGCACAGTAAATAATCACATACGTCTTCGGTTGTGTTCGACCTTGAAGGTTTGCCTTATCTAGAGCACGTATAACTCTATGATGTCAAACTGGCCATATATTATCTCTGGCTCCCTAAAATAAACCGTTCGTCTCAGAGAGCTGCTCTCGAGCACATCTCTGATCCGACCCTTGTACAAGCTAAAACCAACGTCTGTCAGTCTCTTTATTTAAAACCACTGACTATCAAACTGCAGATTAAAGCAACCCCTTCATTCCTGTAACATTTTAAACTTCCGGGGTAACACGGTGAAAGGGTAAAGTCACTGAGACTTCCGATTCCGGGCCCCTGTATCCATGTGGCCCAGAGGGCTGGTAGGTTGCCCTGCAGATCCGCTCCTGTATTTAATAAATGTTTGTAAGTTTGTCTGTGTTGTAATATAAGTTAATTATTTGTCTAGATACATATGAAGATGAAATATCTCTTCCATATCTTTTTTTTGCATTGTTACTAAGAAAAATGTATAATCTCGCCACTGGGGGGGTCCCCAAGCCAGTGTATCGTCAGTGCGCAACAACAAGCCCGGATGAATAGAGAGAGTTGCTTCAGGAAGGGCATCCGGCGTAAAAACAATGCAAAATCAAACAAGAATACATAGATTATTTTTGGAAGTATATTCATTTTCACTGCTGCTATCCTACCAATTAGTGAGATGGGTAGGTTGTTCCATTGAATGAGGTCTTCTTCAATGGATTTGAGCAATTGAGTGAAGTTAAGGGTAAACAAATCTGACATATTGGTGGAGATATCAATACCAAGGTATCTAATATTGCCCGTTGTGATGGTTAAGGGAAGTTTTTGGGTTGCAGCATTGCAGCCCCCCCCACTGAGTGGTAAGACTGGTTTTAGTCAAATTTATTGAATAGTCTGAGATAGCTGAGAATTTAGATTTAAGATTGAACACTTGTAGCTTGTAGTAGTAGTAGTAATGTTAGTAGTAGTAATGATAGTAGTAGTAGTAGTAGTAGTAGTAGTTATCGTAGTATTAGTATTATTATTAAAAGGTCCAAACCCAAAAAGTTCAAGCAAAAGTCAAGGTCACTGATTCAAATGTATTATTATTATTTGTATTATTATTATGGTATTATTATTTGCATTATCATTTGTATTATTATTTGCATTGTAATTTGCATTTCTTTTGTATTATTATTGGCGGATTTCTACTCTGTGAGGTGAGTACTGGAGTTAAGTTATGGTGAAGTTTCAATTAGGAGGATTTAGATGTATATTTAATACAACACAGACAATTAATCCTATTATATAATTATAGAACCCAGAATCGCGATTGTGGCGCCACCTCTTACGGCCGCCTGCGCGAGCATCGTGTGTCGATTACGCACATTTGAGTATTTTTCGAGCTTATGGAGCTTGTGCATAATCACCGGGTGTCATGACATTCCACTGCATATATGTACAACCGTATGTGTATGTATGTGACAAATAATCTCTTGAACTTGAACTTGAACACCGCCGGTAGGGATGATATTGGGTTCAGTATGTACAACAAGATATTGTCTGCATACAAACTGATTTTGTGAACAGAGTTTCCTGTTTGTATGCCTGCAATATTACTATTTTGACGGATGGCCGCCGCAAGGGGTTCAATTAAGATGGCCAAGGGTAAAGGGGAGAGCGGACATCCTTGTCTTGTGCCGCGTTGTAGAGTGAAATGCTGTGAAGTGTAACCATTGGTGATGACAGAAGCAGATGGAGAGTTGTAGAGGATTCTGATCCGAGTGACTCTCCAAACCAAATTTGTTGAGGATTGAAAAGAGATATGTACAACTCTGTCAAATGCTTTTTCGGCATCCAAAGAGGCAATAATAGTATTAAAGTTGTTCCTTTGAGATTAAATGAGAGCAGGATTCATGTGCTGAGGCATGGTGGAGGTTGACTTGACCTCTGTAACCATTGTGATGAATAATGGGGAGATAAGTGGCCAGAAGGGTTTATAAAATTCCACTGGGTAGCCATCTGATCGAGGTGATTTATTGTTGGGCATAGAGAAGATCTGGTTGATCTAAGGTGGTAGCCTGCTCCGTTGAAAGTTTAGGAAGGTCAATATCATCAAGGGATGAATTTATCATCCGAGTGATATAGGTCCTTATAAAAGTCTCGAAATATTTTATTGATGTCTTGCTTGATTATGTTATTCTACCCTGTGAATCTTTGATGGCTGTAATAAGTTATTTTTCTCTATCACGTTTCAATTGATTGGCAAGAAATTTACCTGATTTGTCATTGAATTCAAAATAATTTGCTCTTGTTCGTCTCATACGGAATTGAGTCTTTTGTCTTTTGTGCAATGAAGGATGTCCATTCTCTGGAAAAGAAATGGTTCAATTCTTTATCTGTCAAAAGTGAGGTGTTAAAACGTCACCTGCTGGGAGGGCTCCAGTTTGTTTCATTTATCAGGTTGAAAAAATCGGCCCGTGATCGGAAATTACAATAGGGTGGATTTCAGGATAAGTGATTTTGGACATTGCGGAGTTACTTGTCAAGAAAAGGTCGATTCTAGAGAAACTTTGGTGGGGTGATGAATATGTTTATTCTTTAGAATGGGGTTATTTGATCTCCAACAATCCCCAAGAGCAAGATCACTCATATATTGTTTTATAGTGTCCGACAAATGCCAGGATTTGTGAATATTTCTGGCTTGAGAACGGTCTAAATTTGGATCCAGTACTGTGTTGAAGTCTCCCAATATGATAATTGATTCAGAGAATTCTAAGAGTTTTGAAAATATATTGTGAAAGAAATTTGGGTCATCCATTGGGGCCATAAATATTAGCTATGGTTAATTTGATGTTACCTAAAAACCCATTAATCATTATGTACTGCCCTTCTGGGTCTGATATTGTGGTTTTATTTTGATATGGGATACTTTAATTGATCAATATAGAGACGCCTCTTTTTTTTAGTTGTATGATTCAGAAAACATCTGATTAACCCATTTAGCTTTGAGTTTGAGGTGCTCATATGTAGTGAGGTGGGTTTCTTGCAGTAGACAGAAGCTGGGGTTCATCTTGGTGAGGTGAGTTAGAATTTCGCTACATTTAGCAGGTGAGTCCAAGCCTCTCACATTCCAACTAACAAACCTAATGGGTGTCATTGAAGTTAGTTAAGGGGTGATGGCACAGTAAATCCAAGGCAATAGCTATCTTACCGCTCCCATGCTTTCCCATAGATAAATCTGGGATTTCCTCCTTTACATTCATTTTCACTGCCATAGTATTGTAGGAAGTTTGTCGGGATACATTACTACACAAACAAATGACAAGTAGACAAAGATAAACACTGAACATTGCCGGATTAGACAGACATAAAGTGATAGACATAATAGAGTGAGAGTGATAGGAGAAGTGAGGAGAGAGGGATTAGGTAAGTGAGATGATAAGAGAACTAGGGAGGGGGAATTAGGAAGGTGAGATGAGAGTGAGCGATATTTTAAATCCTGACAGATAGCATGCCTATAAATCCTGACATAGATTGCATTTCTGATGTGTTTTCTCTATATTGTAATTTTCTACTTCATTGGTTTGAATGTTAAGTTGATATAATGCAGAAGTGGTTTGATACTTATTTTGTTTAATGTTGCACTAAAGGAAAAAAAATATATACGATCACACATATTTGTTTAAATTGTAATATTTGATTTATTTAAAATAAACCTCTTATAAATATATATATATTTATTTATTTTTCATATTGGTTGTGGACCAAAGGGCCACAACCAATATGATTTTGGTTTGATTTTGAGCAAAGCTTGATTCTGTGCGCCAAAGTTTTTTTTTTTTTTTTTTTGCCAGGCCCTGGTGCAGTAAAAGCCTGTTGCCGGACCTGAATCGTGTCTTGCGTTCAGTCTTCCATACAAAATCAGAGGGTTACAAATGGTGCCGTGACCTGGATCCCATCTTGCGTTCGGCCTTCTATAAAAAACCTGAAGCGCCTATTTGAAGGCAGGGTCTGATATTCATTGTGCAAAACGTGTGGAGTCAGAGGAAATCTTTATGGCCAACCTACCAAGCTATTGCTATGGGCTTCTTGAAAGGCTTGAGCTACAGGAAGTCCAATGATTTTGGAGCAAAGTTTTAACTGATTTTGAAGTTTACTTTTATTTTTCTCTGTGAGGTTGCTCCACCAGGCAGTACTACAGTAGAGCATGATGCTCTGAATTACAGAAGTAAAAAATAAATACATCATTTGACTGCTGGCCCCAAACGATTTTAATCTATGGAGAAAATAAATACGCTGCTGTATCCTTTTACCAAGAAAATCCATGTGAGGGGTCCATGAGAGGTTCTCATCTATCATGACACCTAAGTATTTATATGCAGAGACTTGATTAATTTCAACATTGTGGATCATCACTTTGAGGGGTGGGCAGGTTGGGGGCTTGCCAAAAATGATTTCCTCTGTCTTTACTGAGTCAATAATAAGGGCGTTCTTGTCACACCATTCCACCAACCAATCAACATTTCTCTGATAGAGAGTGGGATCATCAGTGCTTTTCAGCATAGTCAATAAGGTGGAGTCATCTGAGTATTTTAACAGAGACTGGTTTGTTACGGAAGAGGTGCAGTCTGATGTGTAGAATGTGAACAACACAGGTGAGCTAATGCACCCCTGAGGCACCCCTACGTTTGTTATCCTGGGAGATGACAGTGTATTGTTAACCTTGACCAGCTGGATTCTGTTTGTAAGAAAGGAGAAGTACCAAAGTATAAGATGGGGGTTGATCTGAAGCTGAAACATTTTTTCTATCAGTATGTCTGGCTGAATTGTATTGAACGCCGCTGAAAAATCAAGAAAGAGAGCCCTAACCCATGTTTTGGGGGAGTCCAGATGTCTGGAGACTAGATGCATCAGTGTAGCCACTGCATCTTCTGTGCTGCGCCCTTGCTTATACGCAAATTGAAAGGGATCTTGGTGATTCAGTAGGGCTCTGTAAAGACGCTGGACCAAGATTTTTTCCAGAGATTTCATAATCACTGATGTGAGGGCTATTGGTCTATAATCATTGTGTTGCTTCGGGCATTGTTTTTTAGGGAGGGGCTTAATGTGTGAAGTTTTCCAAGCTTGAGGGATGTAGTGTGTGTTAACTGACAGCTGAAAAATTGGTTGCCACACAGGGGCTAATTCCAATGCAAACGATTTTAAAATAAGGGCGCTGCTGTGGTCAGGTCCAAGGGCTTTCCTGGGGTTGTTGCGAAGGAATGTGCTCCTGACTTCTTCCACTGGTATGGTGACCAGTTCAGCGTCAGTGGGTGTGATTATCCTAACCAAATCAGTGCATCTCTCAAAGTAACCATCAGATTCAAAATGGCAAAAGAAAGAATTAAAGTCATTAGCAAGCATAAATTCATTACTGACACAATAGTTTTGTTGGACGAGGACAAACCTGTCCGCTTTTTCATGTTATCCCAGAGCCCTTTTATCTCCCCCGGGAATTCAGCACGGTCATCATTACAGCCGCTTATATCCCACCGCAAGCGGACACCGACGCAGCTCTGTCGGATCTGTACGATGTGTTGTGCGGATTTCAGAACAGACATCCCGACGCGGCTGTGGTGGTGACTGGGGACTTTAACAGGGCCAACCTTAAAAAAGTTCTGCCGAATTTCCACCAACACATCATGTGTGCCACCAGGGGAGACAGAACTCTGGACCATTGTTACACTCTTTACAAGAACGGATACAAGCCCGTGTCGCTTCCTGCTTTCGGGAAATCAGATCACGCCGCGATCTCGCTGCTTCCTGTTTACAGGCCTCTGATCGCGCGGGATCTGGTGATGACGAGGGAAGTGAAGCGGTGGACGGACCAATCAGAGGCTGCGCTTCAGGACGCTCTGACTGACGTAGACTGGGACATGTTCCAAGCAAGTTCAAGTGACGTCAGCGAGTTTACGGAGGTTGTAGTGAGTTTTGTGGCTACGCTCGCGGATGAAACCGTTCCCACGGTGAAAGTTCGGATATTTCCAAACCAGAAACCATGGGTTGATAAATCCATCCGCTGCGCTCTGAATGCGCGCACGGCCGCTTACAACGACGGACTTGTATCTGGTAACATGGACAACTACAAAGCGGCGTCGTACAATCTGCGGAGGGCGGTGAGGGACGCAAAACGGACGTACAGAGACACCGTGGAGCTGCAGATGGAGCGGGGGGACACAAGACGCTTGTGGGAGGGGCTGCGAACAATAACTAACTACAAGAGCAGCTCCTCCCCAGCCACGAGTGTGGACGCCTCCCTGGCCAACCAACTGAACTCCTTTTATGCGCGGTTCGAGTCTGGCAGCAACACCGCTAGCTCGCCGGCTAATTGGAGTTACACCGCTGGGGACGAGCGCGCACTCTCAGTGTCCGTGCACGAGGTCAGGAGGGCTTTGATGCGGGTGAACACCAGAAAAGCTGCGGGCCCAGACGGCATATCTGGGCGAGTACTGAAGACCTGTGCTAACCAGCTAGCTCCGGTGTTCACCACAATATTCAACATCTCCCTGGCTGAATCAGTGGTCCCGTCCTGCTTCAAGAGGTCCACCGTCGTTCCTGTCCCGAAGATCGCCTCTCCAACCTGCCTGAATGACTACCGTCCAGTGGCCCTCACCTCGGTGGTCATGAAGTGTTTCGAGAGGCTGATTAAGGATTACATCTGCGCCTCCCTCCCCCGCACCTTGGACCCGTTGCAGTTCGCGTACCGGCAGAACAGATCCAAGGATGACGCGGTCTCCCAGGTACTGCACACCACGCTCACGCACCTGGATGGCCAGAAGGGGGCCTATGTGAGAATGCTGTTCATTGATTATAGTTCAGCTTTCAACACCATAGTTCCCACCAGACTGGCTGTCAAGTTGTTGGAGCTAGGATTGAATGCTCCGCTGTGCACCTGGATCCTGGACTTCCTCACAGGCCGCCCCCAGGTGGTCAAGGTGGGGAAGTACATGTCAAGCTCCCTCACCCTGAATACAGGATCCCCCCAGGGTTGCGTCCTCAGCCCCCTACTGTACTCCCTGTACACACATGACTGTGTGGCCAGGTCCAGCTCCAACACCATCATCAAGTTTGCTGACGACACCGTGGTCGTGGGCCTGATCACCGACTGCGATGAGAAGGCCTACCGCGAGGAGGTGGCTGACCTGTCACTCTGGTGCCAGGACAACAGCCTCCACCTGAACGTCAGCAAAACCAAGGAGCTGATTGTGGACTTCAGGCGTGGATCACAATCGAGGACGCACGCACCCTTGTGGATTAATGGGACTTCTGTCGATAGGGTGAGCAGCTTCAGATATCTGGGAGTCCACATCACAGAGGACTAACATGGACTGTTCACACAGACACTCTGGTGAGAAAGGCGAGGCAGCGTCTCTACCACCTCAGGCAGCTGAGGAAATTCCGGGTCTCGGTGAGGATCCTCAAGTCCTTCTACTCTGGAGCAGTGGAGAGCATCCTGACAGGCAACATCACTGCCTGGTTTGGGAACTGTACTGCCCAGGACAGGCGGGCCCTGCAGAGGGTGGTGCGTTCAGCTGAACGTACCACTGGAACTACCCTCCCCCCCTTGCAGGAGTTATACACCAGGAGGTGTAGTAGCAGAGCCCGTAGGATCATGAAGGATCCTCATCACCCCAACAACGGACTGTTTCAGCTGCTGCGGTCAGGCAAGCGCCTCCGCAGTCACGCAGCGAGAACAGAGAGACTGAGACGGAGTTTCTTCCCTCAAGCCATTAGAACTGTCAACGCTGACCTCACCAGGGATCCTAACTGAGCCATGCACTAGGCTCCACTACCTACTGTACTGTATGTAGCATACTGTACCGCATACTGTATCACTGTTCAGGGTTGTTCGTGATGCTGTATTGCTGCGCCGTACTGTTGTATACTGTGCTGTATTATCCCAAACACTACCTCACACTATTCACATTCACATGCCACTTTAATTCACATGCCACTTTAAATGCACATATCTGTATATACATAGGCATATTCCTTCAACCTATTCCATTTTATTTCAATTTATTTTTTATTGTATTTTATTCTATATATTTTTTATCTTATTCTATAAGTATTCCACTTACTGTATTACGTTTTAGGAGTCAGTTAGTCGGTCTATTAGAAAGGAATTTTCTACTTTTTATTTTATTTTATTTTTGTACTTTTTCCTAGGACTTATTGTGTGCTATCACCGGGTGCGTTGCATTACATTTCACTGCATATATGTATGGAAGTATGTATATGTATGTGACAAATAAAAATCTTGAATCTTGAATCTTGAATCTTTTAGGGTTTTTCTCTCTGAAAGTCTCCTCCAATTTGTGTCTATGTGCTACCTTGGCTTCTCTAAGCTTGTTTTTCAACTCTCTCTCCAACTGTTTGCAATTTAAAGCATCCTTGTTTTTAAACGCCATTTTCTTTGAAATGATTATATTCTTGATGTCTTTGGACACAAACTTTTTATTGTTTGGATAAATCTTAATTCTCTTAGAGGGGATGACAGATTGAGCACAGAAATTAATGTAGTCATTAGGAACCATGGCAGTTTCATCTAAGGAGCATGAGTTGTGGAACAATGACCAGTCGGTCAAATCAAAGCTTCAAGCTTCTCTTTGGCTTCAAAGGACCAGTCCCTTATTTCTCTCACCACCGGTTTACTGCTTTTAAATTTCGATTTATATGTTGGCATTAAATACACCACATTGTGGTCAGAGTTGGGGATAGGTGGTCTAATTCTGGATGCAAAGGCATTGTTAACATTCACATTGCATTTATCAAGTATTTTATTTTTTCTTGTCCCATTTTTGACTACTTGGCAAAAGCCAGGCAGTACACTGTCCAGACTGCAGTGATTGAGGTCCCCCAGCACAATTGCAGGAGCGTCTGGATGATTCTGTTGCATTTTGTGGACAGAGTCCGTGATGGTGGCGGCAGCAAGCGCAGCCTGGCCACTCGGTGGCACATACACCGCGCACAACAGTACTGATCCGAATTCTTGCGGAAGATAGAAAGTCAGACAGAGCAGCTCAACGTTGGAATCGCAGACAGTCTCTTTAACGGTGGACTGACGACACCAGAGGTCATTGATATAAATACAGATTCCTCCGCCCTTACATTTCCCCGAGTTCTCATCTCTGTCCAGCCGGGTCAGGGTGAACCCATTTATCTCGAACAGAGAGTCTGGCATGTTGGATTGAAGCCAACTCTCGGTAAAACATAGAATCGATGCTTCACGGAATTCGGCACAGTACCTTGTGTAGGTTCGGACTTCATCGATCTTATTGTTCAAGGAGCTTGGAGATTGGAGATCAAGTTTGGAGAGAATGATGGAGGGTAACGGCGGTCTGGTAGATCTACGCCGCAGCCTGTTACGAACTCCACCTCTCCTTCCTTGTTTCCGCCTAGTAGGCCTCCGTAGCTCCGGGGGAATACAATCCACGATCTTCAGGAGCAGAGGCGATGGTTTATGGCACAAGGGAATCAGAACATCCCGACTGTTGTGCAAGCTGTGTCGAGGTACGATCCCAGTTACTGTTCACTCCTTCATGTCCATGATTCGGCCGTGTTGTACAATGCCCCCCTTGGCTGTGGCAACAAGCCACAGAGACAATAAAATCCACAGGTGCCTCGTCTTCCCATTCACACCCATCCACAAACGACGATCGACATAATTAGACGGACGCGGTAGACTTGGACCCGATTAACACATATTACACACAAAGTTCACAGCCATGCAGTGCACCGGAAGTTGGACAAGTTGGTTAACAAAGAGGGATAATAGTTTTGTTTAGAGGTAATGGAATGTGTACGTTTGCTTACTAAAAACTGAAACACTAAAATATTCGTGAAATACGTTTCAATGGCTTTTAATTTGAGCATTCCAAATTTAAATTTGGAATTTGGAAATAAGTTGTGAATTGATGAATGTTGTAATTGTGTATTGATAGATATTAACCAACCCGTCTATTTAGTGTTTTATTTCCGCAGCTTTAAAGCATTTGAACAGGAATCCACTGGACGGCAGTTTGACTTTTGACCAGTGTAGACGTGACTGAGTGTGATTGGGAAGACCTGAAGGATTGACAGGATTGGAATTCAAAGAGAATTGCTCTGAAATTGAGTAAGGCCATAACATGTCCAGCATTCAACAGTCCTTGTCAATAATTGATATTATTGCTATATGTATTTAACTGATTTGCAAATACCATTTTTTTATAAGGCTAAATTGGAATTATTGTCAGATGGAATGCATGCAGACATACATGGAAAGACCTTGATTAAATTTAGATACATCATATTGAGTTCCATCATTAAATTACTGTCAGATATTATAGAGCGCCCTATAGAATCAGAATCATTTAGTTTAGGTATTATTTAAATGTGGCATTCTCCTAAATTTACCTAGTTGTTGGAGCAATGTTCAGAAGTTGAGTTAATAATTAATGCATTATCACTTTGAGACATTGTTGTCAGAGTACCCTGGAGTGATTATCTTTATGACACTGCCTGTTACTGTGGTAGACCTCTCCTCTCATTATTCTGACAATGTCTGTAACAAACGCATTGAGCACCCCAGGACTTCACCATGACCCCAAGGACATTCCTATCTACCTGATATCCTGCTGAGAGACACTACTCCTGCAGGAGAAGGTCTGCAAAGTTTTTGTATATGGAGTTCCAGTTTGGCTAACATCAGGCTGAATAACTTGGGACATTTTCTGAACAATGAACAAAGCTCTGTTGTGTGAAATGAAATGCAAGCGTAAACTTCTGCTCCTCCTCCCCTCCACCATTAAACATGAAGCGCTTGGCCTCCAAGTACCACAGATGCACAGTTGAGAAATATGTTGTGCACAGTTGAGGACCCTAACCAAACCTACCCTAACCCTAACCCTTACTATGCTTCTCTGGACCCGCATTCGGTGATGTCACTGCATCAGACAAAACATCAAAATGAATGATTCCAATCAGAATGTTTTTCTGGTCCAACTGGGAGCTGTGGGATGATTGATTGCCTGAAGTCCTGCTGGAAATGACACCTGAGTGATCACCAAGGCGCTGCTTTTGTATGTGTTTGCAGCTGCTTTCTCATTCTATCCTCATAGTACAGAGAGTATTAAATCTTGTGGAATTAAGGTACATTGTAGCAAGAGTATTGGCAAATTTAAATAAAACAATGTTTCCAAATTTTTATGAAATGGTTTGAATAGTTGGTAAATTCAAATATTAAGCAGAAACAGGATTAGGGACAGAATTTAGAAAAAAGTGATTGCTTCGTTGATTGTGTTTACTATGTTAATGATGGCCCTTATAGGTTTTAGATTTGAATGCTGGCTATGTTATTGCCAATTATTTTAAAGTAAAGGTGTTAACATTATTGGAAATGGCAAATAACTTATAAATTTCTATAAACAGACTGCAGAATGATGAAAAAGTAAGACTAGCAGTTTCAAAGTTTAACACATAATTCATGTGATTTATTAGAAGTTAGGTAACACAAATTGACCATGAGATAACGGATAGTTGATGAAATGTTATTGATCAATGCCAGTCAGTCTTCTATTAGCTTGATGACTGCTGAGATCTAAAGCTTATTGTTTGCAGGTTGTTAATTGTACCATTAAGGGTATAAGTAAAAATGATATAAACAAATTACGAATGTTGTATTGAACACTAAACTTTTAAATGTTTTGGTATGTCAATCACATTTTTTCATACCCTCTCTAGTTGCTTAACTTATTGTTGAAGTCATGTGGAGCCTCCGCCAGTGTTTTCTGCCGTTTGCTGCTGAAAGTTGAATTCACAGATGAGACTTTTATTAAAAAATAACCAGTCTAAGGGAGGTCTGCAAAGTTCACTAAAGAAACTTTGGCTTGCAGAGTCCTATATGCTTTTGAAAGTATTGACTCCTCCTTCTCTCCATATTGTTTTTCCCTCATATTTTTCACTCCTATTTTTCTGAACTCATGACCCACCAAATGGAAACCAATACTTCTAGGTTCAAAATATTTTTTAAGAAGCCTAGTCTACCTCTGGGAGAGGCTCCAGGTCACTCAAAGTGAACCCATACCACTCTGGCTTCTAAGAGGCCTCTCCGTCAAGACTTCACTCTTTTTGATATTGAAACAGAAGAAACAGAAGAAACAGTCTTTAATCGTCACACGACACTCCACAACACATGCTTGCACACACACGCTTGATGGTGGGCGGTGAAATGGCTCCTCTGCTTTTGACCCATCCTGGCTTGTCCTTCCTCCGGGGGCACAGCCAGGAGCAGTGGGCAGCGTACGTGGACGCGCCCGGGGACCAGGTGATAAGTGTCCATCGCTGGTCAGACGATGATGGGTGCATGTTTTTGGTGGGGGTCCTTACTGACGTGAGGTGGAGGAAACCCCATGTGAACACGGGGAGAACATGCAAACTCCACACAGAAAGGCTCCTGTTTTGGAAGATAACCTGCCGGAGCACGGTGCCAACAGCGCCCCAGGCGGGAATCGAACCCAGGACCTTCTTGCTGTGAGGCAGCAGTGCAATTCACATTATGTCTAAATACGTTATATCTTTGTGGAAGACCAAGGGGCGTGGTCAAACACCAGCTGTGGATGACAGCACGGTTCCCTTTTCTGCGGCCGCCAAGCTGCCTTGAATCAGCCTAATCAGCGCCCGGGTGGTGCTGATTGCTCCGACTCGAGGCAGGGAGATTTCTTAATGTTTGTCTGTCTTGCAGAGGGGAGTGGCGCATGGGCTGGTCAGCCAACCAAGAGCCAGGGGGCGGAACGCCATTCTTCCTGTGCCCAAAACCATCCTCAGCATTATCATCATTATTATTATTAATTATTATTTATACGTGTGGCCAGCGAGCCGTTTTGTTCAACGATTAATAAAAATTCTCGCCATGTTGGGGCACCACGGCAAAAGGACTCCGTCTCCCTTCCTAAATACTTACCTGTGGGCAGAGACTCCCACAAGTGGGAGGGACCCGGGAGGGGCAGGGCACCAAGTGAAAGGCGTCCCGGAGTCGATCTGCTGGCGGCCTCCAGCCAGCGTGAGCTCCCAGGAGCACGCCGTGACTGGCCGCTGGTCCGTCGCCGCCGACCAGGAGCCGGCCAGAGGACTCGACCCTCGTCCGACCCCAGGACCCACCCGGGATTTGCCGGGTCCACAGCCCATCGTGGTGCCCCGGAGGAGAATGTCGGGGGTGCTCTGCGTCCGACCCCAGGACCCACGTGGGATTGGCTGGGGCGCCAGGACGGGCTGGGTCCCCAGCTTGTCCTGGCGCCCCAGAAGAGAACGACCAGAGTTCCGTCGCTCCCATGGGCCAGCTTTCTTGGCAGGAGGCCGTGCTGCCGCAGGAAATCAGGGGGCTGGGCGGACGTCTGGGCAGGGGTGCGGGCACTGCGGGCGGCCCGGCCACGACCACCGGGACTGCCCCCGGATGGAACTCAGCCAGGTGGTCTGGGTCATTGGCCCACCGGACCCCTCCCCAGGTCGGGAAGGGGCTAACCAAGTACCAGTAAGGCTACAAGGGGGTAGACATCAGGCTTTGCTGGACTCGGGATGATCGCAGATGATGGTCCAGCAATGCCTGGTTTGACCCGGGGCTTTGGTGGATGTTTGTTGTGTGCATGGGGACATTCCCACGTATCCTGTGGTCCAGCTCAAAATTTGTTACAAGGGGAAAAAAGCATAGGGTACAGGCTGCATAGGGTACAGGCTGTCCCACTCCCTGATTTTGGGCACAGATTGGCCAGGGTTTGACGCGTTGATGAGAGAGGCTTGGGGAGTGCATTCACAGTCGGTAGGGAAATGTGAGTGTTGCGTAGCTCACGGTGACATGGAGGCGTCATTTGGCGGGCGCGATGGGTGCAGGGGCGTCAGGATCCCAAGAATCTCCCCCTGTAAAAGTTAAACAGCTATAAACTTTCTATAGCTATAAACTGTTCATGGACGGACAGAGGAAATCTGAGACAAATACTTGAGGTTAATAAAGTATTTAATCTTGTACAAGAGGAGCAGTTTCAGTGTAACAACACGACAGAATGTGACAGATGAAGTGCTCAGTTCTCACTGGAGAGCTAGGCTTTTTATACAGTCTTCCTGGAGTGGCGAAACTGAGGTTGGATGAAGGTCAGCAGATGTCATTCCTCAAGGGGGTAGACATGCATAGATCATTGATGGGGCAGTTTCGTTGTGACCGACTATCTGTTGAGGTTCCCTTCCTCCTCTTTACGGCACAGAAAGTGACTAGTTTATGTCCTTTTACGACATGAACTCTACTTAGCCTTGGGAAGGATAAGCAGAGTACACATACGTTGTACAAGTGTTCACGTGAAAGGCACAGCAATATATATATACATATAAAATTCTTATAACACCGCTGGTCCCTTTAAAGTTCCCTGTCGGCGATTTTCCGCTGGCGCAGTCACTAGACGACACCGTAGGTTGGGCCTTTGAGGGGGTAGTTAAAATCGATAGCGTATTGATGCGCCCAGATGCCGTGCTCACTCACCCGTATATTTCGGTGATTAGGTTATATATATATATATCGAGTGAGTCATGACACAACAGAAGAGAAGATAAGCCAGTTGTTGGTGCCGAAGAGCCTCCGGGAAATGCTTTTCCAGGGGGCTCACCATAACCCGATGGCCGGTCACCTCGGTCACGAGAAAGCACGACAACGGATCAAAATATTAGCCTAGCCCACTTTTATTGGCTAGGCATTTGGGCAGATGTGCATAAATGGTGCCCTGCATGTCCTGAGTGCCAGTTAGTCAACCCTCCAGCTACGCTCTCCAGTTACTGGGCATCCGCTCAATTTGGACCAGCATTTACCATCCCCAGACCGACAGTCTGGTAGTGCGCTTTAATAAAACGCTGAAAAAAAAAAAAGTTTGTTCATGACGAAAGCCGTAACTGGGACAAGTGGTTGGATCCCCTGTTGTTTGCGGCGGGTTGTCCCAGGAGTCCAAGGAAAAATCTACGTTCTCCACGTTTGGCTTTTGCACACTTCCGTTCGGGTTGTTCGATGCCCCAGCCACCTTTCAGAGACGCATGGACTGTGTCCTGCGTCCGCATGTAGAATGCGCCGCAGCCTACCTAGATGACGTTATCATTCACAGCAACACCTGAGGGCGGCATATGCAGCATGTGGGCGCTGTGCTTGCGTCCTTGAGGCAGGGTCGGCTCTCCGCCATCCCAAAGAAGTGTGCTGTGGGATGGCGGGAGATACAGTATCTGGGGTACCACTTGGGTGAAGGCCTGGTCCTTCCCCAGCTGGATAAAACCACTGCGGTCGCAAACATGCAGAAACCGAAGACCAAGAAGGAGGTGAAGCAGTTCTTGGGGCTGGCCGGCTACTATTGGAGGTTTGTCCCCTGACTTAACTCAAAAGGGTGCTCCAGATCCGGTCCAGTGGTATGAGAAGTGCCAGCACTACAGCTGGCTTCTGTATAAATGATGATCCGTTATCTGAGCTGATCTCTGTTTGAATATTAACTCGAGGTATTACTTCTCTAGTTAAAAACTTTATACTGTCCCTGCTCCGAAGTCCTGTTCTGTTCTGATTCTGGTATTGTTTCTGGTATCTGGGTCGATTTCGACCTGTTTTTGATTTATTCCACTGGTTTGGGGCTTTGCCCGTACTTTGTGTATATACAGTAACTAGGGGATTGGTGGGCCACCTTTGGCTCTGAGGTTGTTGCACTGGGGGCGGACCGGACTGAGTGAGTGGTATCATGGTGCCTGGTCCAGCTGCAGTTGCCATGCCTTGCATTTTCTTTTTGTCTTTCTCTTTTTTTTTTATTTGCACCAGCTGGAGCTGACACCGTTTTCTTTTTATTTCCTTGCCTTGCACTGCTGTTTTTTGTTCATTTAGGTGAAATTTATCCACCGGATGAAATAGTCGCAATACTCTTTATGGATTTTGGATGCGATTAATCCTACCACGTCATCCAGTTTGTTCCTGACTGGTCCTGGTCAACACGTCAATCATAGATCTCCTGAATATGGCAGATATTAATGTATGTCTCCGGATCTCTCTCGGTTTCCAGCCACCTTTTGACCTTCTCCTGTATGTAGGAGGCAGCTTTCTCTGTGTCCCCCAGCACCTGCCCCTGTAGCGCCCCGGATGTATTCAAGTTGAGAATTCATTCCTCAGTGCACCCCATTTGGCGTGTGTGTAGAGATCAAAACCGACGCCATCATTCTCCACTACTCTGTTCATCCAGTCTAGACGATCATTTGCCAGTAAGGTTTCCATCATGGTCGTCCTCAGAAATCTGGCCAAAAGAGCTTTTACATCACAATCATCTTCTCTGTACACTCCTTGAAGATCCTAATCCACTTACTGGCTCCCCCATTTATGTTTGGCAATTTTGATACGAGGCCTTCCATATCTTGTGTTCCTCATGGAATATACTGCAATTATTTTCCCTTAACCAGTATTGGGTATTATTCAATTCAATTCAATTCAATTCAAGAGGTTTATGGTGATATGGAGATATTCAGTACAGTATACAACAGTACGACACAGCAATACAGCAACACTGAACATAACAGCAATACAGTGCAGTATGCAGTAAACCAGAACAGTAATACAGTATACAGTACAGTATGCTACATCCTGTACAGCAAGGCAGTGGGGCCTGTGTGAGCGTCTCAGTGCTTTTTGTTAGGACCCCTGGTGAGTTCAGCATTGGCAGTCCTTATGGCTTGCGGGAAGAAACTCCATCTTAGTCTCTCTGTCCTCGCTGTGTGACTGGGGAGGCACTTGCCTGAACGCAGCAGCTGGAACAGTCCGTTGTTGGGGTGATGAGGATCCTTCATGATCCTTGGGGCTCTGCTACTACACCTCCTGGTGTCTAAGTCCTGCAGGGAGGGTAGGGTAGTTCCAGTGTAGTTTCAGGGTAGTTTCACTAGGGGCCAATCTTCTCCTCTCCCTATCTCTGAAACCGAATCCTGTCTGCTCCGTTCTTCATGCAGCTCAAAGCCTGTTCTGTATATTTAATGATTCCCTCATGTCTCTGCTTTCCGGCCTGTCCTGCCGCTTTATGGCTTTCTAGCAATCTACCACCAGACCCGCTTCTGGCCTGCCTTCCTGTTTCATGTGGCTCTGTCCTGTATGGTCTTCAGTCATTTCTATGTCCCCTTCAATATCCACCACTCCTTTAACCAGTGGGAACTGTCTGAATTCATATGCTGGTGGGTATATCGGTGAACATACCTTCTCTGACACCTTCTCTTGGCTTTCCTCTCCCGTTCTGTCCTCTCTTTCCACTAACATCTCGTTGACTTTCTTCATGCTTTTTCTCCACCCATCTCCTTCCTCTATGAACATTTTTAGAATCTCTTGCTCTCTTTCTCTCTTCTTAATCAATTTTTCTTTTCTGTCTCCCAATTTAGTTTTTTATTAAAGTTTTGATTTCCTCACACAATGCCGTGTCAAATGTTCCCTCCTTCGGCCATATAGTCATTAGGTTTTTGGTACGTTTTGCCCATTTTTGGGATGTTCGTTATATTTCCTCCTTACTTAGTGGGTGTCATGACCCTTGCTCTGCCTTGATCCTGTCTGTCTGTCTGTCTCTGGCTTCCTTTGTACCTCTCTGGCTCCCTCTGTCTGCTCTGGGTCTGTCTCTGTATCCCTCTAGCCCTCTCCAGCTCCGCCTGTCTACCTCGAGGTTCCTCTGTCCCTCTTTGGCTCCCTCTGTCTGTGTCTGGGTTCATGTCACACCCCTCTCACTGCACACCAGTCCCTAGTTGGTAATCTCACCACCTGTCTCCACTTTCCTTGTCACTCCTTTGGTATTTAACCGGTGTCATTTACTCTGTCTGGGTTGGATCATATACGTTGCTACATGTGTTGCTGCATGTCTTTTTTTTTTTAATTAAAAAAAAAAAAAAAAAAAAAAATTAATAATTATATATATATATATATATATATATATATATATATATATATATATATATTTTATTTATTTATTTTTTTTTTGGGGGAGGGCTGTTCCACGGCCCTGCATGTTTCCCTGGGTGTTGCCCTAAACTCTTGGTTCCTTATTCTCCGCCACGAATCCCTGCCTGTCCCCCTTCTGTTGCCTGTTCCTGAATCCCTGTGTCTTCGCAATAAACCCCTGTACATACTCGCAAAACCGTGTGTCCTGCATTTGGGTTCATTATCTGGACCACACTTAACAGTGGGAACCGTTTCCCCCGAATTTGTACTGGTGCCATTGTCATCTTTGCTGTTTTCAAATTTGCACATGACCTCTTTTCTTTTATTATGCCTGGTTTTGCTTTATCTACTTAATTGTCCTTGATTTCCTATTATTGATTGTGTTTAAACTTTGATTGTCCTCTTATAGCTCCCCCTGTGAGGCTCTGACACTCCAGAAAAAGTTGCCCACAGTGCTGAGTGACTCCAGATGCCTAACTCAAGGGAAAGAACTCAAAAATGAGGATTTACAAGCCCACGTTGGAGCCCTGGTCTAGATTGTCACGGTGACACCTGGTAATAGGCGGGTAGAACTCAAAATGAGATTAGATCCGGACTTGATGACCTCAGAATTGGAAATCACCTAAAGTATCACAGCTGAGAACCAGCCTAATCCAAAACAGCGAGCACCCGAGCTTCTTCACAGGAATTTATCAGATCAAGTACACTTCGAGAGTTATTCGAGAGCCTTTAACTAATAATTATTGATCAACACAATGTCATACCTGGATGTTATCCTTACTACTCTGCAAATATTCCTCCTAATAGACCCTTATGTATTTTTACTCTTCCTCAAAGTTAATTCTTTATTGCTTTTACTTTCAAATTTCTTTCTGCTTCTGACCTCTGGTTCTAACCTCTTGTTCCTGACCAAGCTCCCCAGGGAATTCTCCTCCAGCCCCACTCGTCACACACTCTACTCCCTAATTTCTTACAGATGTTTGGTGGCAGTATTCCCTGGGGAATTATGCTTAATACACACACTGATTACATTTCCAGCCTGCAGACAGGCTGTGCAACACACACACCACCTCGGTCAGAATCCCCAGCATTTAGACAATGTATCATAAACAGTTACTTTTAAGGGTCTTATTTCAAAGATAGTTAGTTACATAAGATAAGATAGTTTTTTTCCCCAATTGCTGTTAATCAGTAAGTTCTGCTGCTTAATGTATACTTTTGTTTTTTATTTGGAGAGTCCTCCTTACTGCCTGGCCTCAGAGTCATTGAGCAAAAATCAACACAAAGCTCCTAACTAATCAATAAGAACGTCGCTTACCTTTTGAGTTGAGGCGGCCGCCTTCTGTTTGTGAGGCCCGTGCCCCGGGCTCGGCAGCACTTCAGACTCTGTTTCTCAACCCTGCTCGCAGCACCAAATGTCATGGAGAAAACCCCAACTGTGGTTCTTTCACAAACAGCCAGCATTTGAGGAAAGTTGAATTCACAGATAAGCCTTTTATTTAAAAATTACCAGTCCAAGCAAGGTCTGCAGAGTTTACTAAAGAAACATTGGTTTGCAGAATGCTATATCCTTGTCTCCATATTGTTTTTCCCTTATATTTTTCACTCCTATTATTCTGAGCTTACAACCCACCAGATGGAGACCGTTACTTCTACGTTCAAAATATATATTTTTAGAAGCCGAGTCTACCTCTGAGAGAGGCTCCAGGTCACTCAGAGTGACCCCACACCCCTCCGGCTTCTAAGAGGCCTCTCTGTCGAGACATGCATTATATCTTGTTTTCATGCAAATTTATATGATAAGGGTTGAGGTATCATTCCTTTTCTATCGGTGATTGATGGGGGGGGGGACTTCTGGCAGTCTTGCACATCTGCTTCTAATGTTGGCATACCTAGTGCAAAGACATGTTTACTTATCCACTGATTCCCTTAAAAATAAGCTTAAAATTATACTACACAACCAGGTGACTGGGTGGTTATTTGTGACTTGCGGAGAAAAAACTGGAACTCAGATCCCTGGAACTGCTCCAGATTCTCCTCAACAATGCAGCAGCAGTTAAGGTGGCAGAATGACCAACGTGGGCATCTCATTGTAAGAAAGTCACCAACCTTCTAGAGGACTGTTAAAAACAACAACGGAGAATCATCGGAGGTGAACTGAGATCACGATCCTAATGGAGGAAAAGATTGGCCACATCTGTGTGATCATCTTCGTCATTACCATCGCCATCGCCCTGCTGATCACCCAACGCTTGACCACAGTGCCATAGTGAGACAGTGGTGATAGTGGTGCTACCCCTTGCTGTCGCCTGCGCCGGCGCTCGGGTCGACTTTTGCACATTTTAGTATTTTTTTAAAGAAATTTTTCCCGAGGACATATTGTGTGTTATCACCGGGTGCGTTGCATTACATTTCACTGCATATATGTATGAAAGTATGTATATGTATGTGACGAATAAACCTCTGGAATCTTGAATCTTGAATCTTGAACTTAAATGACAGGCCCTCCCCCATCCCGCTCTCACTCTCACCACATCCAGAAGAAGAGCCCCAAGTGAGAAATTAACGTTCTGTTACTAACATAGTTCTGTCACGCGCATGGTTCAATGTTGACTCCACTGGACATTCATTCCAACAAAATGTTAATTTCAAGAAGAGTATGGCGAAAATAAGTAACTGTTACTCTGGGGTTCCAGTCGGAATAATGACTGCATGTTACCAAACTCAGATAATTTATACAATGGGTTAAGCAAAAATTCCAGACATCTATTGGCTATGTGAACACATAGCATATGCAGGTCTGCCCAGTAACTGGGCTGGTATTTGCATACCAATTATGTTAGATATGCCAATGATGTAGAATCAGGGAATTTGTTTTTAGTCAAACAAGCTATGAAAGAGTTATGTGATGATTCAGTGAAAGACCAAGCTGGCACTTGGGACCCATTTTCTTGGCTACGAGATGTGCTGGGGCCATGGATTTCGAAGCTCATAAAAATATTGATACCTGTAGTAATAATGCATTTGATGCTATGCTGCTGTCTAGCGTGTGTAATACCTATCCTTCGCAAGATGATTACTAATATGATGGCGGGACAGTTTGTCTTCATACTGCTGATTGGTGATGATTGATGATTGGAAACCACCTTATGATGATGACCGAGACGTTGAGATGTTTAGATGTGAAGATGTTTGTCTAATTATGTTTATCCTTACTTATAGGATCTGTCAGTCATTATGTTCACACAATGAATTTTGTTGTCACAGTGATAACATTGCTTTTTCTGCATCGCATTATATATCCTTGGAATCTCTCATGATTTATTTTGTTTTCTAGTTTGAATAGTAGAATGGCTTCACCCTATATATACAATATACACTATATATACTATATATACTATATACACTTCGGCTGCTCCCGTTAGGCATACACTATACATCTTAACTCATCACCGTTCTCAGTTCGCAATCATCACGCCCCCTTGAAATTACACTATATACACTATATATACACTATACACACTATATATACTATATATACTATATATACTGTGTATACGATTAGACTATATATAGAATATATAGACTATATATACATAACTTAAGGCATTATCCTCTCCTCTGCTTCTTTCCAAACAGTGCAACCAACAATATTGACATGCCCCCACTGAAACACAAGAATATTGGTTCCGCGATGGAAATATTAGACAGGTCCCTTAAACATATGTTCTTAATTATATTTATTTTAATTGACAAAGTATTATTTTATTAAAATGTAAATTATTCAATTCACTAAAACTGTGGAACTGACTCTGAAAGCATTTGTTTTTTATTGCACTTACTGTATATGATTCATACGAGGAAGTTACACCATAAGTTCCAGGAAGTTACATGTACACGGTACGTGTCGGGAAGTTACACTCTAAATTCCCACTGTAAGTTACACTGTAAGTTTCGGGAAATTACACAGTAAGTAATGGGAAGTTACACTCTAAAATATGGAAATCATATAAAGCGTTACCAACGATTCTTATTTTCATGGGATTATATACTAGTTAAAACATACTTAAGAACATTATATACCATTTCTCACAAGTCTGTTTCGCTAGTTGCCACTAAATTATATACACTGCACCTTTAAACTATTCATCCATATCTCATGCATTACTGGTCCATCTGTGGCAATAGCAGGGGCATATGTTTCTCTCATTATTGTGGCTGGAAAGGTTCTGGCTAAAATCATGCTCCACAGACCCATTAACACCATTGCTAAAGACCTGCTCATGACCTTTGTGGACCGCTCCCAAAGCCTTTGATTCATGGACTAATTTGGAACGTCCTCCTGCAAGACAGTAGGGCTGCCCAAAGATGTTTGTGAATATCCTGGATCAATTTCATGGAAGCATGGCCAAGGTCACTGTTGGTGGGCAAGAGCCTGCGCCTTTTAAAGAAGGAAATGGACAACCTTAAGTATGGCGTGTGTGTGTGCGTGCGTGCGTGCGTGCGTGCAGGCGTGCGTGTGTGCGTGAGACCTAATTCATGGAAGGAAGAAAAGGAATGGGGAAACCTTATTTACAGAGCAAAGTGATTAACACTTTGAGACGATGAGAGTTTTGAAAAGCTGACAGTCTGAGAAAAAAATAAATAAATAATGAAATAAATAGAATAAATGTTAAAGTAAAAAAAAAAAAAAAATGCAGAAAAAAGTAGTGGGAAAATACAAAGCAAATAGTAAAATATATAAATAATAAATATACAGAACACACAAATGCAAATTCTAAGCACAGGATAAGTTATTGTTATTGGTAAAAATTATAAATTATTTGAGGTATTTAGTAATTTGCTACAGTTTTAATGGAAGTCTAATCATTCACGTACATTTCAGGGTCAACATTTCAATATCGGTCTCTTTTTTTGGTTTTGTGATTGTTTTAAAATGATGACTTCTCATGTTGTTCTCAAGACAGCTTGGCATTTTTGGTGGTGGAATGCCCAAATCAATTCATGCAATAAATGTGTTGACATTGAGCCTTGCCACACACGGCTTTAGCAAGAGGATTGCCATAGCTCATGTGTACAAATGTTTTGCAGCGATACCCACAATTGGGGAACTTAAAATGAACACAAGAAGTTCTTACAAAACACACAGTTTTTTATTTGGAGGATCAGGGCAAGGGGACACACAGCGGAGTCCATCGCTGGCATGCCGATCAAGGGTGGGCTGGCACTCCGCTGGGATGGGTCCGAGTGGCCACTGGGCCCTGGTGCAGCTGCACCAGTTGCACTGGCAGTAGTTACGCCACTAGTATCAGCACCAATGTACGTCGGCCCACCGGGAAAATACCTGGTATGTCCGATTACCAGTCCACCCCTGTGCACAACGCTGCACTTCAATTTTTGCTTGACGGGAAAGCCACGTTTGAAAACACTCTTACCTTAATCTAAGATTTAACATATCTGCTGTGTCAAAACTAGCTGTGACACTAATAAATTCTGTGTGTATTTAATCCATTTAAGTCAATTTCAAGTGGGTTGAGGAAAAATGAACATTAATAACAGAAATAAATGTAAATATAGCCGCAGGCAACAATACACGGGGTCCAGGGTAGTCGGCCCTTCGTTAAAGTTCACTGGACGACTGTGCAGTGGCTCTCTGTTCCAGTGTGTTTTGTGACTACAGAAGTGCATTAGTTCTGGCCAGGTCACAATGTAATTCAATGACCAGATGATGTTTGGCTGTGGCTGGGTTTCCTACATCGCAACTAACGGTGGTTATCAATCTGAAGTAGGGCTGCATGATTATGGTGAAAATGATAATCATGATTATTTTAGTCAATATTATGAGTAATTATTTATCACGATTATTTATCTATTTTGTGTAACAGAATTATTTTATGGCACTTTTTATATCGACAGAAAACTGCCTTCACATTAACAACGTGTTTTATAAACCTATAAATAAATAAACCAAGGTAAGTGGTTTAACTGACTTCAATTGTAGAGGATATGTCATGAATTGAATTGTGTGTAGTGGGCTACAACAAAAACACAAAAACAATGAAAATATTACATTCTATTCTATGTTTTATACTACGGATTCACAATAAATACATGTTCCTTATATTACTTAATTTCTTATGGTTATTGTTACCAGTAATTATAATTCATGAAGTTTGTATGCATTGATATCTCTGGAATGTCTACAAAAGCTGACAGTGATGTTATTGGGTTTTTATTTTGTAGAACTTACTCGTGTCAGTTGACCTCAGAAGCATATATATTTTATGACGTTTAATACGCTGCACTTTGTTTAATCCAATTTTCTTTTTGTAATACTTTAACAACATTTTTTGAAAACAAAATAAGAGTTAAGAGTAATAAAATAATACCTGTCAGTTTGTAACTTCATATGGTTCAGAGTTTGTATCGTACATTCCTTTCGTTACAGTCACCACCAGCCACAGCCACCAATTACCTAGACCCAAGACAGGTATAGCTGCTTAAACCACACCACCCCCACACCACATAATGGTGTGGGGATGGTGTTGTGTGGCCCGGGATCAGGGTGGCTCTCTGTCTGTGTCTCTGTGTCAGAGGGCCCTGAAAATGCCAGGTGGTGTGTGGCAGGCAGATTTGCAACAGAGTAATTTTGCCATGCGGCACATTCCGCCATCTGTATTTACACTTGCTTGTAACTAACATAAAGCACCGTGTTGTAAAAAACTGTACTGGTGTAAGCAGTTCTGACAGAATGCGACGCCTGGCGAAATTACCCATTGGATGGATTATTACAACATTTGGCTGCCTGCTACCACAGAGCGGCAACACAATGTGAGGTGAATTTAAGTTTACATCTTCAGTTTTGAAACATAAATTTAAACCGTGGTCACGGTATCACACAGAAAGGCTTACAGTTCAGAACGGTGGTTGCTTGATACCATCCCTAATTACATCCCTAATTATAATAATTTCTGGATCATGCAGTGCGGACACAAAAGAAAGGGACGGTTCCTCCAAGGCTACTTCGAACTTCCTGCAGTGCTAAGACGCCTTCTGTGACCGATGATATATACAGTATATATATATTTTTTTAAACGCAGCACGAGTTAGAGTTTTCTGAGTTTCCTTTAAACACAGCGTCAGCTCAATTTGTCTGTATATGTGTAGCCAATGATATGAAGTTGACAGGGGGCAAGTGGCTGGATGGGAATGGGTTCCGAGAGCTGAACCTTGGACTTGTATAACTTCGGGGGATGATGTCACAAAGCCGCTGCTCCTGAAGCTTATAAAATCGCCTCAATGTTCGCCTTAAAGACAGTTTTTCACTAATTCTGATATTTATCAAACTTGAACGACAAGACGTCTGAAATGCCCCTGTTCTAACAGGACATCAACCATTTCTGTGCGTAATGCGATTGTCGTATTCCACATACATTTAGCCCGAAAAATGCCACAAAGATTAAACATTTTAAATCCCAGAAACAACCAGACAGTTGTTTGCCAGGTCAAATTAAATCAAAGTTATTCTCTAATCAGATCGTTACCTGCTACACTCCAACCTTTCCCCACCAAAACAGTAAAAGTGTTTTTTAATAGGGCATACAAGGGCATTTTGTGAAATAGATTAGAATTGTTCAAATCTTAAATAATGATTGAGTTGTGATTTAATAACAAAAGACAAATGTCGGTCCTGAGGCCAGATCAGTTGAGAACCACTGCTTTCTCGCCTTGTCTACATGGGGCCGCTGTGTCTCTTCAGTCTGATTCAAAGTTTCTCCACTGACTGACATCCAAATATGCCTAAATTCATCATAAAAGACATACAATTAAAGATTGAAGAACAATTTGAGACATTCATCATTGCACAGATTTTCAAAGATGTTCTTGACCTTTTAATGGATGTGCTCCCCTTCACACCTATTAAAATATATAGTTGAACTCTTACCCAGAGATGGGAGATAATTAGCATTTTATTTGTGTGCCGGCATGCACACCAACAAACACCAGTTTGAAACAACTGACTTTTCACATTCTAATATATTCCACTTGACAGGAATCAAGTGGTGAAGTAAGGAGGTTAATCTAATATTAATTGTAGCGCTGAAAAAATTTACAAAATGAACGATTAATGACTGAAACCAACGGTAGATAAACACATCCACATGGTTTAAATAATATATTCATACATAAACAATGGGGTGCAAATGCGAAATGCTATTGATGACAGCAACAAACAAGGACAATCGCGCATATACAGTATGTGCTGTTTTCTTCAGTACACACACAAACCACAATGTCTTTTGAGCAACATATGTCAGGCACACTGGTTGAGTTAGTCAATATCTGTCTTGTGCAGTATCACATTTTGAGGCCAACAACAGTATATAAGTATCTCCACACCTGAGGTTTTACCAGCAGGAATCCTGCCGAATTGCATCATGTTTTCTGTCTTCTGGGTTGCTGTGCTTGTCGGTGCAGTGCTCTGCTCCGCGCAGGGCTTTATCATAAAGGTGAGCTACAGAGTGGCTTGTGTCTTCCTAAATAAATATTTTTATGTAATATTTTTTCAATATTTATATATTTTATTACTGTATATTTTGTTTTTTAATAACCCTTACAAAAAAAGTTTCACATATTTTAAACATAAACATAGTTTGACATAGTTTCACAATTTTCACACTTGTGAAAACATGTGAAATCAGTGTGGTCAAAGGCGACACTTCACCTTTAACCACATTAACACATATTTGGAACTACACAACCACATTTTTGGAACAAATTGCATGCAGTAAGGTGTAATTCACCTGTTATAGCATGTAATTGCATGTGAATTTCACATTAGAAACAGAATCAGTTTCATTCACCAGGTACATTTATTTATACAAGTAATTTGTTCGGAAATAAAAATTAAATAAAATAGAATAGAAAAGGGAAAATGAAATTATTACTTTTCATTAAAATAAAATGTATATTGTCAAATATATATATAAATAGTCAAAAAAAAAAAATCAAAATGTATTTAAAGGTATACAAATATACAAAATGCGATACTATGCACATGGATAAATTATTGTCGTGGGTATGTAGGGTATAAATATCAATTATTTCTATGTATCAACAAGCTTCTTCCGGTATTTAAAGCATAAAACCAGTGTTGTTGCACGTATATTCTTGCAAAAGTTGTGTGAGTGTATGTGAGTGAGTGAGTGAGTGAGTGAGTGAGTGAGTGAGTGAGTGAGTGAGTGTGAGTGAGTGAAAGGAGGGGGAAAGGGGAGAAATCATGGCTTTTCTTTTTCTGGGGGAGGTTTTCCCCATTTTCATACTGTAAAGAAGAAGCCACCAATCTCAAGCAAACTCTTTTATCGCAGGTTTCCTACAAACGGAGATATGAAGATGCAGGTAAGCAGCACCTTTAATAATCAACACTTATATGAAATATGCTGTGTTTCCCCATGTACAGAGATCTAATATTCAGTACATCAATTATTAGATGATTTCACAATCCTTTCAGGACATTATAATACCGATATCAAAGGATGCAGATATATCTTTGAAGTTAGTTTTGAATTTGCATTTTTGACTTGCGCCATTCCACTGCTGTAACGCCTGAACTTAGCCAATGGTATATAGAGTACAAAAAACAGGAAGTTCCTCTATACGTTCAAATGTATTTTTTTTTTATGTAATTACAACTTCATTGTATCCCTCGACACGTGGCAACATACGAGGACATACGCTTCAAAGAAATCACTCCAAAACACTTTCCCCTCCCCACAGACAACACCGTGAAGGACGACAACCTCTCCGTCTCAACCCTGATCGAGAGAGCGAACGTGAATGTCGGTACGTTATTTGCTTTTCATTTCATTGTTTAAGCTCTGTGGAAAAGAGGCCAGACGTTCTGTTCTTGTTATTTTGCTCGATCCTGTCTCAGGTTTGCTCGCTTGGTGTCCCAGGATTGAGAAAAGTGGTTGTTGTTGATGCCAAAGAGTTTTGCTTTAATGCCTACAGTCATGTGTTTCTAGTGGCCTTTTGCCTTGAAGAATCTAAAATCTGTCCAATCAGCCAAGCTGCAATACATAGTACAATGGCACGATTGCCCTGGTGCGCAACGGTCAGCTGAAGCTAGGGAACCAAAATGGAAACACCAACATTTTCTAACTTCACTTTATTCCCTATACATTTTGTTCTGTCTCTTCATTTTGAAAAAAAAAAAGAACTGATATGGTACAAAAGGTAAAACTTGATATATACATTTTTCTTTTAAAAAACCGCCCCTTAGTTCTTAGTCATTCCGCTCAAATCATCACATTAGAAACCCATGCCCACCTATTGAGCTGAGCTTGACTTGTAGTAGCCTTTTCCATTTCAAAAGTAAGCAAGTTTGTACTCAATTAATCACTAATCATTATTACTCAAAGGTCAGAGCATTACTATTATTTCGGGTGAGACCACTCCCTCTCAGTTGTTGAGATGATGATGAGTAGTTTTGGAAAAACTATAAAAATCATGATATTTGTCATTTACCAATGAAAAATTTGAATGTTTTATAATGGCGTGTTGAATGTTTGTATGACATTTAAAAAAAAGTTACGACTGATTTACGATTTTTGGACCTTACATGTGACCATGAATTTGATGCCATAGTCTAAAATAATATTTCCTTATACAACATTATGGGCATTCAAATTCATAATTCGTAAGAAAAAAGGTAAGGCCATAAGTGTGAAAACCACAATTAGTTCTAGCCCAACCTATATCCAAATCTGCGGTCGACTTCTTCAAAATTCCCAATTCAGATTTCAAATTACTTCTAAAACAAGATAATTATTTTCTGACATGTACTTCTAAAATTAAATAAAATTGCAGGAAAGAACCTGGATGAATCAATGGTGATCTTGGGAGACATCGCATTGGACACCGACTTTCAAAACGCTGATCCGTGCACACGAAGAAATTGCTTGTGGCCCAAGGCTTCTGATGGAAATGTCTATGTGCCCTACCGCATCTCAGATGTGTACTGTGAGTATCTCATCACATCAATGGTATGAATTTGACATAGTTTGCTCATTAACACCATGCTTTTGAAATATTTCCACCGTTCAGCCACAAATGAGCGGAACACCATTGTTAAAGGCCTGCAATCCTTTGCCAGTTCCACCTGCATCCGCTTCATCCCCTTAAACAGACGACAAGACTTTGTGGACATCCAGTCTTTGTCGGGGTATGGACACAAACATATTGTTATCAGTATTTTAACTCGTCAGAACTGTCACAAAGTCCTCTTTCCTTGTTTAATACCGCTGCCGAGCAATTACCAATGGGCTTGGGCTAGCTAGGATTTTAAAATCTCAGACAAATGTTGTAGATCTTAAGAGCTCTCTTAAGAAGCTCGCTTGTCTTAAGAATCATTAAGAGTGCGCTCCCGTCACCAGCAGTCATCTGATTCGAGATGGTCAGACACCCTTGTGATCATTCCCATACTAGTCTGGGACTCATGCTAGAATATAAATTTGGTTTTATGTTATCTTAAGTCTTAAGTCTTGTCTGCAATAGTATGGGCTAGAATCCCAAGATGTGTGATCTCAGTGATTCCCCGTCCTTGCATAATCCTATATTGTGTGCATTACTGAGATGGAGAAAAATAAGTCTCTTAATGTGTGATTGTGTCTTTTGAAAGTATTTTGGTGTATCCCTGCCATTAGGTGTTTCTCCTTCGTTGGTCGTCGGGGTGGAGGCCAACCGGTGTCTTTGATGCGGAGAGGCTGTGTATTCAAGTCAGTCATTCAGCACGAACTTCTCCACGCCCTGGGCTTCAACCATGAGCAGACACGCTCCGACAGAGACGAGAATGTGCGAATTCTACTGAACAACGTCATCGAGGGTGAGCCATTTAAGATGTAGTGCAGTGCTTCTCATTTGGTTAGTATATAATATATACAATGGAAGTCTTATCAATCATCTCCACAATTATTTTCTAGGACAAGAGTCCAATTTCAGGAAGATCAACACCATTAACCTTGGAACACCCTACGACTATAACTCGGTCATGCATTACGACAGGTAATATTTTAAGTTATGCATTCGGGCTTGAAGTGCAGCTACATTCTCTAAACTAAATTACTGCATAAAATTAAGCAGTTAAATTGAAAATGATGACTCGAGGAAGATATGCTAAACGTCTAGGGCAGGGGTCTCAAGCTACAGGTCCAGGGGCCGCACACAGCCCGCCAGACAATTTAATGTGGTCCGCTGGTGATAATATATTGATAAATCTGGTCCACAAATAATGTTCTGCCGCAGCTCACTCGTGTTTGTGTATGCAAACAGGTTTGCTTTCTCAAAGAACGGGCGTCCAACCATTGTGCCAGTCCCTGACGAAAACGTCTCCATCGGAAGGGCCACTGAGATGAGTCCTGTTGACATCCTCCGGGTCAACCTCCTCTATCGCTGCAGTATGTACCCTCTGCCCTTCTCGCTTTCTGTATGTCATGTGAGATCATGTGCATTGAGATTACACCAGAATAGTCTGGGGGCGGTGGCTCAGGAGTTAGAAGCGGTTGTCTCATAATTGGAAGATTGCTAGTTCAATCCCCTGCTCTCTCCTTTGCTAGCACACTGAGGTGGTGTCCTTATGCAAGACATGTAACCTCTAAACTGCTCCAGATGAGCCTTGCATGGCTGCTCTCCAGGTTTGCCATCCCTTCAAATTGTTATGTTAAAAGTATGACTTCTGATCAATTGATTTGTTTGTCACTTGAGGAGGTGGGAATCTATTTATTCATCTAAGTGGTCTTGTTCTTGTGAATGCTCATCTATATCCACACTTTACTGACCACAACTAAATATGCTGGTTTATTAAATTCACATCGGCTGCGTTCAACTTATTACGCAGCCGATGTGAGATGCCCTAGCATGCCCAAGCCTACAGTAACGTTCTTGCCCAACCCCATCACCAACAATAGAAACTGTAAATGGAGGAGCACATGCATGATGCAAATACAAATTTAATTACTATTTCTTAAGAAATGTCAACTAAGAAATCTGACATTATCATTATTCACATTTCCATTCAGCATAAAACAATTACCACTGTAATGAGAACCTATCAGGTTTTTTTTTTTTTAATTGTCTTACATTTTTGGCCTCTTTTTTTGCACTTTTTTCTCGGACGAAAAGGACAAAAATATGATGGGTTTGGGATGAGGCATGTTCAATCCGATGTTTATCTCTTAAAAATAGTGCTAACTAACGAATCTGATTTCTTTACCGAAAATAGATAAACCTTAAATAAACGGATTATGTAAAACATGCAAAGACCTGTAATTCAACCACAATCAGACATATGATTTATGGTTTATCTCCCTCCACAGTTTGTATCAAAATCCTCACATAATTACACTCCACTCTATGGCCACAAATTAATTACAATCCAGTTAATAGGTACCAAACAACAGAAAAGCAATTTATTATTATAGGAAATGAAAATAATAATTTGCCAAATGATTTTTTTTTGCAATTTGGTGAAAGCAACAGCGGAAAAAATATTTGATGATAACAAAATGAGTCGCACACAGAAATGGAAATATTTCAAGTTCAAGATTAGGGAATTAGCAATGAGACATAGCAAAGAACTAAAAAAACAATAGAAAATAGCTAAAGCAATCAGTATTGTGGATGAATTAAACACATTAATGATTAAAGATAATCTTTCAGAGGAAGAAGAAATAAAATTTTAAGACTGAAGGAGGACATAGATAACATATACTGTATGTTGAAATGGCTAAAGGGGCCTTAATACGGTCTAGAGCAAAATGGTTGGAACTAGGGGAAAGAAATTCTAGTTACTTTTTTGCCTTAGAGAAATAAAACCATAAAATGAATAATATTACTGGCATTAAGATTAACGATACCATAATTTCCAACCTTTTAGACATTTTAAGATATGTTCATTTTATCGGAAAATATATAAGTCAAATTCTCAGGTCAGTGATTGTGATAGATATATTGAGTCACTTAAATATTTTACACCCACTATCTCAAAACACTTTCAGCTGAATTGTAAACAATCCATTACACAACTTGAAATCTCAGAGACAATTCACTCACCAGGAAGCCACCAGGCATTGATGGGCTTTTTGTTGAATTCTATGTACATTTTTGGGATATCATTGAATGTCCTTGTGGCAGTTTCGCCTACCACACACGACCCAAGTGGCGTTTTTAGGGACCTCCAGCACAGAGACACCGACAACAGGGTTTTAGACACAAAGTTTATTGTAGAGAGTGGGCTAGGTGGAATAAGCCCAGGAGCATGGACATGTGTCCATGACAAAGGCTCCTCTCTTGAGTGTGTGTGGGGATGGCGGTTTAACCTGTTACTCATTAGACCAACCAATGAGCAACAGGTATGCAGCCACTCTGATCCTGGGCCCCAGTTACCGAAACAAAGTACAGATGTAGCTACTCAAACCACACCATCCCCACACCACATACCCCCGACACCAAACTGAGGCCAGGGAGAATCCCCGAAGCCTTCTCCCCCTGCAAGCGGAGGACAAAAAATAGAAAAATAATGCCTGGACTCTGACACAGGGTTCCCATACCTAAAATACAGACTCTGACACAGGGTCACTATACCTAAAAAGGACAGACTGACACAGGGTTCCTATACCTTAAATAAAATAAACACTGGACTCTGAAACAGGGTTCCTATACCTCAGACAAATCCTCGCCCTCCCCGACCCTTTTTTGGCGACCCTCTCCCCTCCCCTTTTTTGGTGACCCTCCCCCAGGGCGATGATGCAGACTCCCCTACTCCCTTCCGGAGCGTGGGGCCTCGAGATTCTGTGCTGGTTGGCAGGCATGTCCAGGCTTGGCTCTTGCAGGGGCTGCTTGGAGGGATGGCCTGGCTGCTTGGCTGCTAGATGGTCCCGGCGGTGGCTGCTGGTTGGTGCTGGGGCCACCCATTGACCCACTGGTGGCTCTAGGGTGTCTTCCGACGGCCTTCTCTGTCCCTTCCCCGATCCTCAGAGTCCCTGTTCAAGCGCCACTGTGGGAGTTTCAGGGCCCGCCATCACAGAGACACAGACGATGGGGTTGAGAAAATATAGTTTATTGTGGAGAGGGTGCTTGATACAACAAGCCCCGGAGCAGATAGACACGTATCATGATAAGGGCTCCTCTCCTGAGTGTGTATGGGGATGAGGGTTTTACCTGTTGCTCGTTAGACCAACCAACGAACAACAGGTATGCAGCCACTCTGATCCTGGGCCCCAATTACCTAGACCCAGGAGTGGCTGCTCAAACCACACCATCCCCACACCACAGCCCTTATTGGAATTATTTGAAGAATGTATTGCTAGAAAGGAAATGTTCATATTGATAGAAGATTTGAGACCTATTCTTCGCTTTCAAACATAGATTACAAGATTATCTCATTGACATTTGCTCAGCGTTTAAAGAAAGATCATGGTGAAATGCGAACAGGCTTTATGACCAACCATCAAATAAGTTCTCATATAAGACTTGATTACTCTGATAACGTTGAAACTAATACTCTTTCTTTCTCGACTTTGATAAGGCATTCAATACTGTAGAACATTGTTTCTTATTTAAAGCGCTCCAAACTTTTGGCTTTGGGCAAAACTTTGTTGCGACAGTTTAAATGTTTCATAAGAATATGACATTGGGTCATGCTGTATCCAAACACAACCAAAAGGTTTCCAGTTTTGAGATCAGTATGTCAAGGATGTCCATTTTTGTTTCTGATTGTGGTTGAATTACGGTTGTAGCATGTTTCAAATGGTCCAGTTATTAAAATTGTATCTATTTTCGGTATAGAAATCAGATTGACCCAGTTAGCTGATGATATAGCACTATTTCTAAGGGATAATCATCAGATTGAACATACCACATCCCTAATAGATCAGTTTTCTGATGCATTAGGTTTGAAACTCAACAAATCTAAATGTGAAATGTGAAAATGCAGGATGGATTTTAAAATGGTGTTTAGAAGCACCAAACTCATTATGGTATTTCATTGCACACAACATTTAAATGAAATAGGAGGTCTTAATTTTTTATTGATGTAAATTATAGTATTACAATGTTACCGGTAAAACTATCCAAATTCTATCAACAAGCTCTTATAGCGTGAAACTGTGTTATTCACTTAACTTTTGTCCACATAAGTCTATCATATGGATCAATGAATGTATTACGAAAAGGAACAAGTCACTTTATTTACAAAATTGTTTTGACTGAAACATCATCTTCCTAAAGGACTTACAGTATTTGACTGTAATGGTCAACTTAACTTAATGATGAAGCTTTTCTTAAGGAGAAAGGATTCCATATCAAATTTAAAGAATTTAGCTTCGTAATAAAATCCATACTCACTGGTACATTAGAATGAATGAAAAGCTATAAAAAGGAACATGAGATTCCTAAAGTTGTATGTACTCTTTCTAAAAATGGTCTTGATTTTATGAGAAACAAATACTCCAATAGACATATTTGAGAATGTGCCTCTACAATACTCGGAAAATAACACCACATGGAAAATGTTTTTGGAAATCTCATTTTACAGACATTAACTGGTGCAAGGCATGGCTTGTTTCTTTTCGATTCTTCACCACAAACAAAATCAGAAAAATACATAAAAATATATTGCATAACTATATCCAACCAGATTTCTATAGGTTGATGAAAAATGTACTTTCTGCAAAACTGAACAAGAAAGTGTAACTTTTCTATGGTTTCCAATATTCTATTACTTTGAGAATTATATATTGTGCAAAACAACACATGCAATTATCAATGAACGGAAATATATTGCCATTTATTTTGAATGTAAAGATAACAATTTATGCACTATTGTCAACTTTTTCATTTTATTAGGTAAATTTCATATCCATAAAGCTTAATTTCTTAATTCAACCCCATCTTTTAAATTGTTTCTAATTTAAATTGAATATTATTTTGAGTCTCTTAAATTTGTAACTAATAAAAAATACATGTCAGTAGATAAAATGTATTAAAAATTGTTTATCCGAAGAAGTCTGTCACCAAAATGAATCCTTTAAAATTTTTATTTATCTTTTTTATTTTACTTTATTTTATTTAAATGTATCATTCTCTGATGTACTGTAGTCATTCTTATTATGATTGCACCTTTGTTTTTGTTTTGTTTATGTTTTGAACTGGTATGACTGATTGTTGTACATTCTTACAATAAAAAAATATATTCAGTTTCATTACAAAAATACATCCAGCTCTAATTATAGGTTGAAAAAGAAAGAAAATCGAATTGCTACATCATTAACTGGGTATGCCAACCGGCAAAGGGCTCTTTAACAATAATGCCAACGATGAAAACAGTGTTCACAGATTTGTATGTCTGGTCTGATTCTTAGATAACACCGCCATTGCTGTGGACCCATATGAAGAAGCGACATTTTAATGGCAACACAGGTAAGGACTAGTATTTGTGGATTGTTTTTGCATGTGAATGCAAAGAGGTGAATAACAAGTACATTATTATGTAAATTGATTGGTCATTTTTATGCTGCTATTAACAGCGTAAAAATAGCTTGAACCTCCAATGGAGCAAACATTTATGAAAAACATGTTAAGTCTCCTTTTCGGAAATGGGAAATTGTCATTATAGTCATGTATATAGTGTATATTTTTTAATAATATTGTGAATAACAGTATTATCACATTTTAGTTAATCCAAAGTACAGTATGTTGGCTACATAAGGTTGCCTTCAACCTGCCTCAACAGTGTGTTGTTAAAAATACACTGGTGGATCTATCACAGAACTTTAGATATGGACAACTCCCATTATTATTATTACTATTATTATCCATCCATCCATCGACCCATTATCTATACCGCTTATCCTCATGGGGTCGCAGGGATTATTATTATTATTATTATTATCATTATTATTATTATTTCATGATTCAGGTTTACAGACACTCTTGTAGTAGTTTCTTAATTCTTACTTTAATTTAGTTTAAACTGTACTGAGAGAGCTGACAGGCTACCACTTATTACAAAGAATGTTCATTTCTTCTTTTACAACAGGACAAGAAAACCGAAAATTCAGAACAAACAAGCGCCAAGCATTTTGCAGATTTATTTTGTTAAGCACCAATTCAATTTTCAACTATATTTGATTTTAGTGCTAATCCCAATTTCCCCCATTGGCCCTACCACTTGGCCCTACCTCTCCACTTTGCATGCTCTATGCAGGGTGATTCGGATGCAGACTCCAAACGGAGTGGTAGAAAGAAATTCCCGGAATGCTTTGCAAACTGAGGCAGTGTAAACAGAACATGGCTACTGGTGGGGGGGAAAGAAACCCATATCTTCGCAAATAATCACACACAAATTGTAAAATCCATTGGAATATCTTAGTTTAATGTAGATGCAAAGGAATATGTAATTGGATCATTAGAACACACATTTCAGAAAAATCTATATTCACGATGGAAATAGAACTTTGTGTAAACAATGATTTGTGAGTGACAATACAGTTACTCTCATGTCCTGTGTATGAAGCTTGAAAATTATCCAGTAGAAAAACAAATGGAGCACGATGATTACAGCCAATGCAATTCGTAACACCACACCTGGCGCCGGCATTGTGGAAACCTCTGTGGGGAATGGAATGCCTAAAGCCTCATCGCCGATGCAGCAACAATATGGCTTCAACAAATTGCCAGCTCCTATTTAACCAAACCCCCCTGCTAACCAACTCAGACATTTCAGAGATGGAGTATGAGATGGATGATGAGAGTACATTTTCAGTGCAAAGCACAACAGGTTCTGCTGAACCTGTGATGAATGAAGCACAGTGCAGAGTTCTGTGATTGAGCAGCAGATGTTACATGTCACATCATGCACATTTGACATTATTTTGAGTGTTATAGTTCAAATTTTGACACTCTTGCTCATTTCTGTCCTTTTCTTTGACTACAATAAATTCTTCTTGCTAAATACAATGATGTTTGTTGACAGTTTGAGCTTCAGTTCATAAAATGATGTTTTTTTCTCCCCTATGAAGTCAATGTAGTTACATGTACCAACTTTTTTTCAAGTAATGCTAGTTTAGTTAACTACTTTTTTGTCATTTGTAGCTTTACTGTAGCTTTTCCAGGCTGTAGCTAAATATTTGTAAAGTTAGGTAATTGTATATATTGTATATACACTACATTAAGTTAGGGATATTTGGATTTTGGGTGAAATTTATGGAAAATGTAAAAAGTTTACGCTAGAATGATATTATATCATGAAAGTAGAGCATTTAAGTAGAAGCATGCAATGGTGATTTCCTCATCTAAAACAATTTATTGAAACAAAAGCCAACAACAGTGGTGGGTATACCACAACAAAAAATGTCAATGTCTCAATAACTTGTCATGTGCCCTTGAGCATCAATTACAGCTTGACAACAACATCTCATGCTGTTCACAAGTCAACTTATTGTCTGCTGAGGCATGGCACCCCACTCTTCTTGAAGGGCAGCCCTCAGCTCATTAAAGAGAAGAACAATCTTTAATCGTCACACAGCACATCACACATGCACACACACACACACACTGGAAGGTGGCCAGTGCAATTATGCCTTTGCGTTTAACCCATCCTGGCTTGTCCTTCCTCCGGGGGCACAGCCAGGAGCATTCGTGGACGCGCCCGGGGATGAGTGTCCATCGCTGGTCCGATGATGAGTGCATGTTTTTGGTAGGGGTCCTTACTGATGTGAGGTGGAGGAAATCCCATGTGAGCACAGGGAGAACATGCAAACTCCACACAGAAAGGCTCCTATTTGGGATATAACCCGCCAGAGCACGGTGCCAACAGCGCCCCAGGCGGGAATCGAACCCAGGACCTTCTTGCTGTGAGGCAGCAGTGCAATACACTGCACTCCCATCGGTTTTCTATGGGATTCAGGTCTGGAGAAAGTGCAGGCCACTCCATTTGAGGTACCCCAGTCTCCAGCAGGCGTTCCCTAATGATGCGACCTCGATGAGCTGGACTTGATGACTGGATTAATGATATTATTCAGGTAGTATGGTCTTGACACTGTACCATTCACAAAGTGTAGGGCAGTTCTGTATTGACTAGACACACCTGTCCACACTATAACACCACCACCACCAAAGGCTCGTCTGGTGACAACAGTGGCTGATGCATAGCGCTCTCCTTGACGTCTCCAACATCGTTGGCAGCAATCATTTCTGCTCAACGTGAATCGACTTTCATCAGAGAACAGCACTGAGGCCCACCGGTCCCTCGTCCAGCCTAAATGCTCCCTGGCCCATGCAAGATGATGATGCCTTTTGGTGTGGTCAGGTACCCTTGCAGGTTGTCTAGCACGCACACCACGCTGATGTCAACGGTTTTGAATGGTCTTACGTGACACTTGAGTGCCTATCATCTCCCTTAAATGTGCCTGGAGTTGAGTGGCATTCATCATCTTGTTCCGCAGGGCACTTTTTGCAATGAAGCGGTCATCAGCGTGGGATGTGGCCAAAGGACGTCCACTTCTATGCCTTTCTGTGACTCTTCCATTCTCTCTGTATCTCTGTTGCAACCTGCTGATGACACTCTGTGAAACTCTACACTCAGTGGCCACTTCCCTCTGAGAACATCCTGTTTGAAGCCTCGCAATGGCGAGGTACTGTTGATCAATTGTTTGGTGTCGTCTTGGTCTCATGATGTCAAAATGTGAACAGCATGATGAAGAGGATTGTTTAAATACCAATTCTAATTGAACCAGGAAATGTATTGGTCAATTCATGGATCAAACACCTGTTGTGAATTTTGCCGTTCAGCTCCTTGTTAGAGAACAGCAAGTTGTGCAAAAAGTACTGAAACATTGAACAGTTGGACATGTGCATTCAAAAGTTTAGAGAATGTCAAATTAAGTTCACCTGTAAAAGTTATAGTGCATTTTAGGTTCATCCTGAAATTTCACCCAAAAGCCGAATATCACTAACTTTTTGTGAGTAGTATATATATATATATATATATATATATATATATATATATATATATATATATATATATATATTTATATGCAACATGCACACACACACACACACACACACACATACATATATATATATATATAAACAAGATTTAATTGAGCCCATTGGACTGCATTGAACAACAGTTAGAAGCTGCTGCAGAGCGGTAAGTTTCTCAAAAGTAAAGTAATCAGTGGGGTTGTGATGGGACCCAACATTGTAATAATATATAATATATAAACTTGTGTTGAAATTAAAAACAAAAAAAAAAAACTCTTCTCACTCTTCTTTGTGATAATTTCTGGCGCCTGGCAATGACAAACAAACAAGGTCAGATATGATGAAAAGACAAGACACCTGTGAAGCAGCAGAGGGAGCCACAAAAGGAAGGTCACCCCACCGTCACCCCCCACCAAACTTGGATCAAACTTGGATCACTGGCACAAAGCAGAAGCTGATGTGTACAAGTTTTATTTTGTATCAGATAAGTACAGACACAGGAACAAAACTCGGAGCTGGTTTCATGAAACCCAAACTGATTAATCCCTTTGTTCTCATAGCTTTTATAGTCGTGGCGAGGTGTTTGCTCGTTTACATATCTCGCCTCTTTTTATGTCAAGAAATAATCAGAAATTTATTTTGAGCCATTCGTAGTCTTCTTTCTTTGTTAAGCTGTTCTCTGATGTCACTTCTCAGCTAACCAGTCCAAGCCTTCAGAGCTACAACCCTCCTTCTTTTGAAGATGGTGTTCATTTGTAGTTTTCTATCCGCTGCCAAATAAAAAAAACAAAATGACTAAATTTTGCTGGCTCTTCAGTTTAAAGCTTGTCCCTTATATAACCTAGGGAGATGGTGTCCTCCGTGGCTCCATCTGGTGGTTCACAGAGTGTACTACTTTTCAAAGGTATTTTTAAGGTATAGTTTTTTATTAAATTTGGTATTAAGTTGGGTTGTTCTCGCATCGATTTTGGATAACATATTGGGGGTTTTCATGTGGGGTGACTAGATTTAATCATAACAGGTTATACTAATCTAAACCACAACAATGACCAGGAAGCAAAAAAGAGATGAAGAGGAGAAAAAATGCAAAGGAAAAGGGAGACACAGACATGCATCATGAGATGATGGAACACACCCAACTCTACAACCCAACATCTACACCTAACTAGTCCACATCAGCCTACACATCAGAGCCGTCACTATTCACCTCCCACCAACCAGTCAATACCTCTTGTCCACCTCAAGAAAAAGTCTGAAGCCACTACCCTGTGCTTAACTCAACATCACCAACTGGAAAATTACAATCCCAGTATATCCCCTACAAGCCAAAGGACCTATCGATACTATGTGGACAGCTTTCCCACATGACTGAAGGAGGACTTGTGTGAATGGGCCTCCGGCGCCAATGCTCTGCTACTGCTACTGAGGACAATCCCAGATAGGCATATGGTGAACTTCATCATGGAAATGCTGTCAAACCGCAGCGTCATCCTACAAACCAACAATGGCCAGAGAAGTAGGCTCAGAAGACTGAGAAACGGGGTTCCTCAGGGTTCTGTCCTCTCACTGATGTTTTTCAACATCTACATCCATGACCTTCCAGATACAACATCTAGGAAATATGGTTATGCAGATGAACTGGCCATCAACCTACATGGAAGGCGATGGAAGAGGGCCTCAACCAGGACATGGGCATCTTGGCTAATATCTCCACAGGTGGCGCCTGCAGCTCAGTACTGGGAAGACGGTGTCGGCAGCGTACCTGTTAGGAGGTGTGCTGAGTGAACCCAGGTGCAGAGAACAAGGCAGAGGCGAGGTGGCAAAAATAGAGGTTTACTCAAAACAAGTACAAAAACTGGGCAAAAACAAATAAGAAGTCTCGGGAGCTTGGAACAAGAGCGTTGTCATGAGGTTAGACAAACTCAAGACTGAGCGCCCGAGGACACAAACGACAGGGTCTAAATAGGGACGACCAAACGAGACACAGGTGAAACATATCATCTAATGAGGCAGGGTAATCAGGAACAGAAATAGGTGAAGCAGAGCAACCTTGAAAAGGCAGTACTGGCGGCATCTAGTGGCTGATGCTGGTAGGACCCGGGCGAACCCTGACAGGACCCCTCCGTCTAGGAACGGCTCCCGACGTTCCTCCAGGGAGTGTCGGGTGGCGACGGCGGAAATCCTGGATCAGAGAGGGGTCCAGGATATCCCGGGCCGGAACCCAGGAGCGCTCCTCTGGCCCGTAACCCTCCCAGTCCACCAGGTATTGCAGGGCCCCGCGGACCCGGCGGGAGTCCAGGAGCCAGCGGACCGTGTAGGCGGGCTGACCGTCGATGATGCGAGGCGCCGGAGGAGGCCTCGTGGTGGGCGCCAAGGTGCTGGTGACCACCGGTCGGAGCCGCGACACGTGGAAGGTGGGGTTTATCCTCATGGACCTCGGGAGCAGAAGACGGTATGCGGCAGGATTGACCCGCCGCACGATCTTGAAGGGCCCAACATACCGTGGCGCGAGCTTGCGTGATTCCACCCGTAATGGAAGGTCCCTGGTGGACAGCCAGACCCTCTGGCCCAGACGGAGCATAGGCGCTGGTCTGCGCCGTCGGTTGGCCTGGATCTGCTGCTGCCGGGATGTCCTCAGCAGGACCTGACGAGCCCTCTGCCAGGTCCGTCGGCACCGCTGGACGAACCGCTGGGCTGATGGCACTCCCACCTCCGCCTCCTGCTCCTGAAACAGAGGAGGTACGTACCCGAACTGGCACTCAAACGGGGACATGCCAGTGGAAGAGCAGCGCAGAGTGTTGTGAGCGTATTCCGCCCACACTAGATGGTCGCTCCAGGAGGCAGGTTGGAGGACACGAGGCACCTCAGTGTTGTCTCCAGGTCCTGGTTGACCCGCTCCGTCTGGCCATTGGATTGCGGGTGGAATCCGGAGGACAGGCCGACGGAGGCGCCGAGGAGCTGGTGGAATGCTTTCCAGAACCGCGGTCTGACACCACGTCCAGGGGCAGGCCGAACACCCTGAAAACGTGCTGCACCATGAGCTCAGCAGTCTCCAGAGCTGAGGGGAGCTTGGGCAGAGGAATAAAGCGGCAAGCCTTGGAGAACCGGTCTACAATGACAAAGATGACAGTGTGGCCCCGAGACGGTGGAAGGCCGGTGATGAAGTCCACTGAGAGGTGTGACCAGGGCCGACTGGGGATGGGAAGGGGATGCAGCAGCCCCATGGGACGTGACCGGGGGTTCTTGTTCTGGGTGCAGATGCTGCAGGCAGCGACGAAGGACCGGACGTCCTGCTCCATGGTAGGCCACCAGAAACGCCTGCGGAGGAACTCGAGGGTCCTGGAGATCCCCGGGTGGCCAGTGAGGCGGGATGAATGCCCCCATTGCAGGACTTATGATCGGACAGCCTTCGGGACAAACAGGTGACCCGGGGGCCCGTTGCCGGGATCCGCCTCCCTCCTTTGGGCCTGCCGGACCTGCGTCTCGATTATCCAGCGGACCGGAGCCAAGATGCAGGAGCTCTGGAGAATGGGCTCGGGGAGTTCAACCAGCTTAGGAGGGTCAAACTGTCTGGAGAGAGCGTCGGGCTTGAGGTTCTTGGACCCGGGACGATACGACAGGATGAAGTTGAACCGATTGAAGAACAAGGCCCATCGGGCTTGACGGGAGTTGAGGCGTTTGGCATCCTGAATGTATGTCAGGTTCTTGTGGTCGGTCCAGACGACAAATGGGTGTTGGGCCCCCTCCAGCCAGTGCCGCCACTCCTCCAACGCCAGTTTGACTGCCAGTAGCTCCCGGTTCCCTATGTCATAGTTCCGTTCCGCTGGGGTGAGGCGACGGGAGAAGAAAGCACATGGATGGAGCTTCCTGTCGTGAGTCCTTTGGGACAAAACGGCCCCCACTCCCACATCGGAAGCATCCACCTCCACCACGAAGGGTAGGGTAGGCTCTGGTGTGGCCAGGACAGGGGCAGCGGTGAACCGTATCTTGAGAGCCCTGAACGCCCCCTCAGCCTCCGCAGTCCAGGCGAAGCGGGCTGTGGATGTCCTAGTGAGGGCGGTGAGGGGAGCTGCCACCGTGATAAAACCCCGAATGAATCGCCTGTAAAAATTGGCAAACCCGAGGAAGCGCTGCACCTGTTTGACCGAGGTGGGTGGTGGCCAGTCCCGGACGGCCTCGGTCTTGGCAGGATCCATCTGGACGTGACCCTCGGTGATGACGAACCCCAGGAACTGAACGGTGGTGGCGTGGAACTCACTCTTCTCCAGCTTCACATAGAGGCCATTGGCGAGCAGGCGGTGAAGGACCTGTCTCACATGCTGTATGTGTTCGGGAAGGGTCCTGGAGAAGATAAGGATGTCATCGATGTAGACGAACACGGAGCGGTTGAGAAACTCACGGAGGACGTCGTTTACAAAGGCCTGGAAGACAGCGGGAGCATTGGCCAATCCAAAAGGCATGACCAGGTATTCATAATGGCCGGTAGGTGTGTTGAAGGCGGTCTTCCACTCATCCCCCTCGCGGACGCGGACGAGATTGTATGCGTTTCGAGATCGAGTTTGGTGAAGATGGTGGCGCCTTGCAGTTGCTCGAAAGATGTGGACATGAGAGGAAGGGGGTAGCGATTCTTGACCGTGATCTTGTTCAGACCACGGTAATCAATGCAGGGACGCAGGCCGCCATCCTTCTTACCTACGAAGAAAAACCCTGCGCCCGCCGGGGAGGTAGAAGGGCGGATGAAAGCTGAGGTGAGCGCCCCCCGGATGTACTCCTCCATGGCTGTAGTCTCAGGGGCAGAGAGAGAGAAGAGACGTCCTTGAGGAGGGCAGGTGCCAGGCAGAAGGTCGATGGCGCAGTCATAGGACCGATGGGGAGGAAGCGTGGTGGCCCGTCTCTTGCTGAAGACCTCCCTCAGATCGGCATACTCGTGGGGCACTCGTGAAAACTCGAGATGGATGGGACCTTGAATACGGACTGGAGCCAGGACACGGACAGGAACTCCGGAGTGGGCAGGGGCTTGGGAAGGGGCCCGAGCTTGGACACGGACTGGAGACTCGAGCGGGTGAGAAGACGGACTAGAACGAAGACAGGTGGTGTGGCAGGCAGGGCCCCATTCGGTGAGACGCCCGGAGGCCCAGTCCAGATGTGGGTTGTGACGGGCTAGCCATGGGTAGCCCAGGACCAGTGGAAACTCAGGAGAGTGGATGAGGTGGAGCTGGATTACCTCTGAATGTTTTCCCTCCAGTGACAGCCAAAGTGGGGCGGTGAGATGGCACACGCTACCGGAACCCAGTGGTCTTCCATCCAGGGCTGTCACCGTGAGAGGATGCTCTAGAGGTGCCAGAGGGAGCTTTAGGGCTTTTGCTAGCCCTACATCCAGGAAGCTTCCTGCAGCGCCGGAATCCACCATAGCTTGGAGGGAGTGATGTTGATCTCCCCAGGCGAGGGAGGCAGCCAGCAGGACCCTGGTCGCCTCGAGCTCGGGAGAGAAGGTTGGCCTCGTCGCAGTTCTCCCTACCCTGGACGAGAGTTGGCTTTTCCCGAGAGCTCAGGGCAGGAAGAACGGAAATGCGGCAGGTCAGCTTTAGAAGCAGGCATTGAACAGAGTCTTAGTAACGATACATCTATTACGCAGAAGTCGTCGGGATCCACTGGAATGGGTGGGAGAGTGGTTCAGCTTAACTGTTTCTAGTTGACTTGTTGGTCTTCCGACACTAAGTACAAAGTTATAATTAACTTGAGAAATCGGGTTGCGGAATGACTAATTTTATCAAAAACTGAAACACAAAACAGGCTTGCGATGGGCATTCCGTTCCAGAAAGATTAAGGTATACAAAAGCTTCTAGGAGATGTCGGCACTTACTATTGGAGAAAGGGGGCGTGTGGCTCAGAGCCAGTCCTGTGATGTTGCGTCCTCTCAAATCTGGCTTACAATGGTTTATCCTTATTTTTATACAATTATCAAATTTGATTGTTTTTCCAGAATACTCACAACTCCCACCTCCACTGTCAATTCCTGGACTTAAAACAGTAAATAAGGACTTTTAACAGTGTTATCAGGAAAAATATAATGATATGATATCATATGATGATATCAAAACAAAACATCTTGACACGCTTACACATTATAACATTACACATTTGTGTAAATCTACACAAACATTGACCACTGACTACGTGATGCAAAAAAATATTTCCTGTACCAATAATGAAAGAAAAAATTAAAACACAACACTTAATTTGAGTAAAATTATTGTAGTTTCTGGATAATTTTGATGTGTTGATGAAGAAGGAGTCTCCGCTGATGCTGACTTGATTAAAATAATAGTTTTATTACAAAGATTCAGCATCAAACCAGACTTGCCATAGACGGTCTGGGAGTGAACAAGAGCTAGATATATTTTCTGGCAAATGGAGTAAAAGACTTGTCCTTTATACTAGTACGGAGATCATGTAGCCCATCTGGTCACAATACATAGTTCAGCACTCGTCAGACGTAAATCTACAGTAATTTCCTCTTCTGACCAAGCTGGAGGCATCTACACATTTCCTCTGCTGACCAAGCTGGAGGCCCTCAAAAACCGCAAAAAAAGAAAATACCTGAGGTCCCAATATATTCACTTCATCCTATTAAAGACAACTCAAAGAAAACAATAGCAAATCAAAGTAATATGTCTTGCGAAGAATATCTAGTGTAGGGTACAGGATATTCATCAATAATACAGGTTACATTGTAATAAACAAACTCCAATATTATAAAAACATGCAGGACACATATGTATGTATTAAACTGTTGCTTTTGAACACCATCAACTTTGTATGATATTTCACTCCACACTCCTGATCATGATGTCCTCATTCAGGGTCCATCCATTTTCATCCTCCATTTTCGAGTGTCCATGTTTGAGTGTTCAAGTGCATTATGCTGTTAGGATCTCTAGACACAGCCACCCTCTGACTGGTCCTGAAATAAAAAATCACCAGCCAGTACCTTGCACAAACCTCAAAAACAGTATAATAATTTCACTTTTGCAATTATACTTTGACATTATTCCAACATATGATTAACATTTTCCTTTTCCCCTCTTTGTCCATGCATTTTCCTTGTTAACAATAGTGTTGAGTATATGACGGAATCAGATATTTAGAATGGGTATTTCTCTGCTAGTGTTAGCTCCTCCTTTATCACTATTTCCCCCTCATCTTCACTGACGTCCTTACCACGCAATAGTGGCACTGAACGCTTTCTCCCGGCATTACAATTCCTACCCATCTCAATATCATGGCCTGAGCAAAGGTCAACAACACCGTTCAAAAACAAAACATCACACACAGTGATAGAAGAGCAGCCACCCGAACCTGAACTATTATAGCTCCTAGTGGTCCTAATTTATCTTGCAACCAAGCATTAGCTGACCACCCAGCTCCTTTTGATGGCCCAAACGCATCTCTTATAAGTTTCAACGTATATATGACATTACATAGATAGTCATATTGTCGTCCACATCAGGGATCAACATATAACAGGCATCTCTGGTTAGATTTAAAGCCACGCAGAGGCCACCTTGTCTGGCCAAAATATAATCAAGAGCCATGTCGTGTTTCAGCAACGTCAATCGATGACTCCTCTGGGTGTTCAACAAATATTCAAAACCTCTTATGGTCTTCTTCGCAATCCCTTGGAGGGTATATGTGATATTATCAATATGATCAGCTAAGAATGTAACCCCATACCATGGAAACAATCCTATAGCCCATTTTTCTCCCAAAGATATCCTCCAATGATAAGACTCCAAATTGTGGAATATTATTAGCCCTAATTATAGTGACATTGCCCGGTGAAGTTTGATTCTTTACGCCCAAAGTTTTACTCTGTCGACGATGTGGTGCATGAAAGGTCACTGTATATGTTTCACCAACAGTCCTTTGTATACTTTGTTCAAATTCCATCATGTAGCTTTCACATTCTGATATCCCCATAAACATACCATGTCCTTTATGAGTATCATTAGAACAAAAACATTCTCTGCCTTTCGCAGGTGTCACTTCCATAGCATCAGGTGTTGCTGTTCTAATATCTTCATACTTATCAAGAAGTTCTCAACCAGGAACACCTACATCTCAATAGATGGGCCGACAGAGCCATCCATACTTAATTCGCTGCTTGTTGTTTGAATAGCAGCCACGATAATGCATTGCTTTGACATTCAGGCGTCAAAGGTTCCGGTACTGTCTCTAGAATTGATGGCCATGTGCCCGGAGCTGGAACTCTCACCAAACACAGACAATTTGAATTAGTAGTCATTCTAATTGAGTGAGTTATCTGTTGGAACCACAGATTTCTCTTTGCCCATGGGTCTGTTATTTGCTCCAAGGAATCAAACCCATATGCTTTCCACTGGGTTTCTCGCTTCTGTAAAGCATGAAGATGTTCCGTCATGTCTTCTGATGTCCACTCCAGTTCAAGAAAATAATTGACCACATTTGACATAGTCGTCTGAACCATTTCACCTGAATTACTATCAATCCCCTCAGCAATCGGCTCTCTAATCACAGAGCTCTCCTTGCTATTGTTTAACTTAATTTCCAACTTCACCATAGACTTCTGAGTTATATTTTTCCACTTCTCAGATGATGGGGATGTAGCGATAAGTGTCAGCGTCTTATCTACAGACTTTGTAGACACCAAAGAGTCGCCATTGTTTTATTGGTAGTGGATCTCATCCTCACAACCTCACTTGTATGATTACCGGGAGTTACAGAAGTAGGAGTTGTCATCATCGTTGTTGTAACATATTTTTTTGCCAATGTTGTAGCTAGAGTAGTAACTGACGATGATTGGTTAATACTGCTAGTTATTCCCCAAGCTAAGGTAATAGATGTCATTGGTCCAACAGTCACCCTTGGTGTGACTAGTTGGTTTTGAATTTCTTGAGCAATCGTACTTATTTCTTTAGTAACCAGACCTTTACTACAAGCATAATTTTATGAGTTCTGTATCCCACTTCCCAATCATTTTGCCTTGGGATATATTTAAACTCTGGATGCAAATATGTGCATGTATATTGTCCTTGATCTTCCCCTAAGACATTATGTACGACAAGCGAACAGTCATCTTGAACTTTAACCCCTCTCCTGTCATTCAACAACACATACTTTCGCTGATTGCGAGGCACACTGCTAACGTCAGGTCCTGTTAGCACTATGTCTTCACCATGCGCATTTTTCTATATGGGGGAAATATTTCCACCAGTATTCCATTTACTACATTTACATGGAAGGTAAGCTGCATTTCCTAATTTAGTTCTAATCACAGTATTCACCGAAATTGGAGTTGTAGAAATCATCTGAGGCGCAAAAGTAGTTAATCGCAATTCCTCTGCAACATTAGTGACTTTCAGACCTAAAGAAGTGGATGTCCGCTTTATTGCTTCAGTTGCCGGGAGAGTTGATACTTCAGTTGTCAATTATCCTACTTCTTCAACTACTGCGGGCGCTACAATTTTACTTTCATTTAATACCACAAGAGTTACAATTTTATATCTGTAGTCTGGCCTTGTTTGCACTCCATCCTCTCTCACATTCACTAATTTTGGATCATAATAAGAACACTTGTAGTCTCCTTGATCTTCAGTCTGGGGTCTATGTAGATAAAGACTACAGACATCCTCCATCTTCAGCCTTCTTCGATCATTTAGCAGCACATACTTCTTTAGTTAACAAGTCAATTACCTTCCCATGGTTATCGTCCCACTGGACTCGGAATTCCCCTTTTTCATTCCTTTCTTTTGTACACTGACATGGCAACTGAACTGACTTTACCAAAGTCACTTCAACCCAAGTCCTTGTATCACTTTGGTTTAACCCTTTTTCAAGTTTACCTTGGACTCCAGGGCACAACTGGGTCGGTGTATTTTCCTGGAGAGGTGTCACAGCCCTCTGGAGTTTTTGACGACTCATACTTTCTGGAATTAGACTCTGTTGTGTCTGGGACATGTTGTAAATCAATGACACCAAAGTGTCTTTCTTGCTCAGGGACTGACAATTCATCCCTGGGATCATCAAAAGTGTGCACACCATCATCAAGCACACCCATATCATCGTCCATCCCTTCTTCTGGGTCTTGACCTCGGAGGTCCTCATGAACCTCTGCTGTGTCTGCAGCTTCTGTTGGCTCTCTTGAGCTTTCAACATCTCTTCTCAGTGATCTTGGCGCCTCTTCTTTTGGCACTCTAACACAATGCGATAAATTATACCATGTAGGAGAACCTTCAACCTGAACCGCAGTTCCCGTACTGCAAACAACTTTGAATGATCCTTTGCAGCGCTCGTTAAACCACTTCCTCCTAAACACCTTCACGAATACCTTGTCTCCAGGATGCACCGCATTCCTCTTTTGCTCATCAAGTCTCTCTAGCACCTCCTCTTGTTGTTGCCTGTCAGAGACATATGTGTGTATTTTCTTATGCAGTGCAGCCATATAGTTAACATACACTTGCATTTCATCTTCTAAAAGGGCTAAACTTAGACCCTTTCCACTTGTGCGCAAACAAGGTGTTGGCACCCGTCTACCCGTAGTCAACTCATGGGGTGTCATGCACAAATCATGGAGCCCACTTAAACGACACACCATTAATACCAACAGAAGAGCGTCCACCCAATTCAGATCTGTGTGCTGACAGATTTTAACAATGCTTGCGATTTTTCAGCACACCATTCATTTTTTCACAAACACCTTGGCTTTGCTGATGATAAACAGCTCCTAAATGTTGTATAATTCCCAATTTTTGCAGAATTAATTTTACTGTTCTATCCACAAACTCTTTCCCATTATCTGAGGATATGTGATCTGGGAGTCCCCACCTGCTTATGACCTCATGACACAAGAGCTTGGCAACTGACTAAGCATCTTTACGTTTGGTTGGACATGCCTCAGGCCACCGTGAAAATCTATCCACGACGACTAACATGTATCTTTTACCTCCTATTGGTATTATCATATCAACAAAATCCACAACCAACTCACGCATAGGACCTGTCGGAGTTGAAATGTGACCGGTTGGACTCATCACATCCCTTCTAACATTGTTTTTAAGACAGATTGTACATCTGCCTATGACATAATCAATTTGCTCAAGCAAGTACGGTGGCCAAAAACTATACTCTTTTGTGATTTTTCTCCTTACCTCCCCCCTTGCAACATGGGCTAACCCATGTGCTTCCTGAATCATCAGACCTAGTAGGTCGGGGGGTGCTACCATCAGTCCTTCATGATCTTGTGTGGCCCTTTGGTCCAACCATAATTGTTTATCTATGGCTGATGCCGCTTCTTGCATCGATATCACATCTCTGAGTGTGATTTTATCTTCCAAGTCCACTTCATGGGCGACCAGAAGAACCTTGCCTGCTTTGTTTGCTCCTTTAACTGCTTTTGCAGCCTCATCAGCTGCTTTGTTAACTTGTGTAACCCTTGACGTGTCCATTTTGTGTGCTGCACACATAGCTACAGCTATTTCCTTTGGCTTCATCATTGCATGCAACAATTTCATTATCTGGGCATGATGCTGTATCAGAGAACCATCAGTTTTCTTAAATCCTCGATTTTCCACACTGATCCAAATAAATGACACACATTATGTGCATATGCAGAATCTGTATATATTGTCACTCGCTTGCCTTCGGCCAATAGACAAGCTTCAGACAGGCCCACAAGCTCAGCAAGCTGTGCAGAAGCAGGTTGTGGTATTACTTCTGCTTTCTCAACAACAAATTCAGTTCCTTGGGCTTTGACTACTGCATACCCAGCACTCAATGTCTCTCCTATTCGATAGCAGGACCCATCAGCCCAATACTCCACATCTGACACATGCAGTGGGAAAGCTTGCAAGTCTGATCTGAGCTTTGCATATCTCTCTACTTCCTAAACACAATCATGTGGCTCCCCATCCTCTGGTGTTGGCAAATTCTCAGCTGGATTTACCATGACGCACCTTACTAAGGTGACATCTTCCTGCTCTACTAGTCTCTTAGCCTAGACATGGTCAATGTACATTTACCAAAATTCAAAAGATTTCTGAGACTATGATGGGTAAGAATTGTCACTGAGTAACCCATAGTTACTGATGATGCTTTATCATACATTAGATAAACTCCCACCATTGCTCTGTAGCACCGTGGTAGCCCCAATTCTACTTCTGAATAGGCAGTAGAATAATACGAAACAGATTGAGGACTTGTCCCTGTACCTGTGGGCTGACAAAGAACTGCACATGCATATTTGCCTCCAGTGGACGTAACCACATGCAGCAAAAGGTTCTTAGAGTAGTCTGGCAACGCTAGTGATGGAGCTTCTTGTAATCTCTGTTTGATCGTCTCAAATGCCATATGACCTTCCTGTATCCAGGTGAGGTTACAATGGAGTTGAGCATTCCCAGTCTCTTTTATCATGGCTCTCAAAGGCCCTGTTAGGCAGGCATAATCTTCTACCCAGGCTGAAGAATATCCCGCAATGCCAAGAAATGTCATCATCTCTCTGACTGTTCTAGGCTTTGGCTTCCAAATGACTCTCCGAGATGCGTCTGTGTCCATGGGTTATTGTTTGACCCAAATAAACGACTTTTTCTTGACAATACTGTAGCTTCTTCTGAGAGGCCTTGTGTCCTTTGTCTGCCAATAGCTGTAACAGTTTGATTGAGTCCTCATGGAATGTTTCCTTATCTGGTGAACAGATGATGATGTTGTCCACATACTGAATGACAGTACTTTTCAAGATCTGATCAATCCCAGCCAAGTCACCCTGCAACACTTTATTGTGAGGGCTATGTTTGAATCCTTGAGGGAGCCTCTTGTACTTGAAGGTTTGTCCTTTGTACGTGAATCCAAACAATCCTTGACTTTCTTCGCTCAGTGGAACACTGAAAAATGCTCCACACAAATCCAACACTGTGAAGTGTGTTGCCTCTGGAGGAATTTGGGCTAGCAAGGTATGTGGATCTGGTACATCTGCTGGAAAATCCGGCACCACTTCATTTATCGCTCTTAAATCATGTACCAAGCGAGAGGACTCATCTGGTTTCTTTAAAGGCAATATAGGCGTATTGCTCTGAGGATCCGAGCATATTTCCACTACACCTGCTTTTAACAGTCCTTCAATTTGTGGTTCAATCCCTTTGATTGCCTCCTCCTTTAGTGGGTATTGGTTCTTACAAGGAGGTTTGGTTCCTGGTCTCAGTTCAACTCTCACCGGTTGGGCTGACTTCACAAGTCCGATGTCAGTACTATGTCGTCACCACAAACATTCTGGAATTTGTTGCAGCATTTCCTCTCTCATGCTGTCTGAGTCCAATTTAGCGCTGACATTGACACATGAGTCAATGTTCAATTGATTCATGTGTCATCTGTATCACTTGTGGTTGTCCATGTCCTTCAGCTGAAATCATGATTTTCATGAACTACTGATCTTCACTTATTCAGATAGCAAGATTTTCCTTTATTGGTGCAAAAATGGCTTCCTTAGCTTCTGCCATCATTTCTCCTATTTGCTTCTGCTCAAATCCTTCAGCCACCATTAAGGTCACATGTGGCACACTTTTCTCAAAGTCGTACTCTTTCTCAAGATACTCATTAGTGTTTATCTTCATAGCTGCTCCTTGTGGTCCCACAAGTATGCAGCACGAGGTCAGTTGAACATGCTTGGGTTGACTACTCAACCATTCCTCCGGATCCAATTGGCCGGCTTTCTTGAAATATTTCAGTGTGCAGTGATGTGGATACTCAGGGGGTTTAGCATCAGGCATTTTAGCCACAGTGAACTTCTCCCACATCTTGGCTGGCTCTAATAGCTCTGGACTAAGATATCCAATCCAATATACTGAAGAAGTCTCTGGTGCCAGAATTAATTGGTGGTAGACATCAGGCGGCACATCCACAGACAGCCGTCCAGTGTACACCGTATTGTACAATTTAGTTTGCACATAGCATCTCTTCCCAAGAGTGCAATGGGCGTATGTTCTGACACCAAAATAGGCAGTGTGATTTTCCGATTTCTACAGCAGAGCTCAATTGGTTTTGTGAGAGGAATCAGCTGTTTCACACCCTCAAATTCGATTGTCCGTACCAATTGGTCGGACATGGGGAGATGTATAGGGTCGAACACATGTGAAAGCTGCTCCGCAATCTGCTATTACTTCCAATGGATTATCAGTTATGTTCACCTCTATTTTTGGATCTTGCTCCGGCCCAGATACTACCAGCTGACACCTCCCTTTCGAGTCTTCTGGGCACCCCTAGAAACCAGGTACCGGACCGCTGTAAGGGTTCGCTGGGCCCCTGGATGGCTGTGGTTGTCCTCTGAAGCCTCCTCTGAAGCCTCCTCTGAAGCCTCCTCTGAACCTGTAGCAGTCACATGCAAAATGGCCTAGTTGTCCATAATTATGACACGCTCCCTGAGACTGTTGGAAATTACCTCCTCTTCCTCGTTCTAAATTTCCTTGACCTCTTCCTCTCCATGTTTGTTGTTGGTTCAAAACTGGCTGTGGAAAGGAGACAGTGTGGACCACAGGTGGTAGAACCTGAATCTTTCCTTGCTGTTGTTGTGGTGGTAATTGATTTGGTTGTGACTGGCTCTGCATAACCACAGCTTGTTTCTTTTCCATCTTCTTGCTATCCACCAACTGTATTTGGTTGAGTTTTCTGAGAGACTCCTAGCTCCACTTGATGCGCTATGTGGTCCGTATAAACACCTTTGGTCATGCTTCCAAGACCAACCACTTCTGCCAATTTGCTCCTCACTTGTAGAGGCAGCCCCTTCTGTATTTTGGCTTGGAGAATTGATTTTTCCATTTGATTGAGATCTGGATCATTTCCTGTGACATTTCTCCACACTTGATGAGTTCTTGACAAATAAGCTCTTGGATTTTCCTGTGGGTCCAATGCCTCAATAAAGATGTTTTCCGGATGTACGTTTGTTGAAAATGCATCTTTCAATGCTCAATCTCTACTGAGCAAACAATTCTGGATCATACACCGCAGTTGGCACGTATCTGTTAAAGCCTGCCGCTGCAGGATCTCTTCCATAGCTGGGACTCCAATGAGGCTAGCCAAAAGTCTTTTAATATCTCCCATGGCAGGTTGTGTTCCCACCAAAACCTCTTCCAGTTTTGAGATCCACGGAGGTGCTCCATCTTGAAGAGTGGGTAACTTTTCGAGTATGTTAGACATGTATGTATTCTGCCAAGGCTTGTATTCTAAATTTTGTCCTCGAATTATCACTGGACACATTTTGTCGGGTCTCTTTCCTTTTCTTGGATGTAGTCCATACCTCAAAGTGTCTGGCTTTTGAGGCTTTTTCTTCTGTAGTTTCTTCTCCGTTATTTGCAGTTCTTGTAGTCGTTTTTCCAATGCTTGTCGAACTTCGGGACAGGTGGAGTCACTTAACTCCTTGAGGCATCCGTCTATACTCCTCTCAATCTCTCTTAAAACCATGCGTCTGTCATCTCCTACCCCAGTACTGGCTGCTAACGGTTGAAAACAGGAAGGACCTTCTTTCTCCGATTCTTCATCGCTTTCACCTTGTTCACTCTCATCCGTGTTGTCCGTTCCTGGAGCCATTTTCCTCACTGGTCGATGTCCTTTTTTCTCCGCCTTAGCCCACATCCATCTGACTGCTGGAGCGTATCCTCCAATAACTTCGTTAGTCACTCCCAATCTCTTCTCCTCTTTCCAGACTTCTGACTCGTTGTCTGCTTCCCAAACGCTTCCTTCTCTTGGTACTGTTGGAGCTCTGATACATCTTGATGGTTGTTTTAGCCTTGCCCATCTCTGTTATTTGCTCATCCTCATCTTTGAAGAGATAGTTGCCCTCCTGTGTAATCCCTGGGAGCTGGGGACAAACATCAGTGAGCTTCACCTCCTTCTTATAAGGCGAGGGCTTCTTTCCAGATGCCATGTGTGAAAAGGGTGCGGTTATCTTCTCCATCAATTTTTCTGCTTCCTCTTCATTTTTCTTTATTTCTTGTCTACTTTGTTCTCTTTTTTCCTTTGCAGCTTCAAACCATGTCTGTCCCTCCTTTACGAACAGCTGCAGAATGCCAAGTTCTGTTTGTCTTTTCTCTGTGCATCTCTTTCCTTTCTTGCCTTTCTTTTGATTTACTTTATATGTGGACACAAGCACCTGCATTGTTTTAATCACATCCGGGTTAAGAGTTCCTTCAACTGGCCACGGTTGTTCAATGTCAGGCCAACGCTTGTTCCATTTTCCTGATATTTTTGCAATATCTTTAATAATAATAATAAGGGGATTATTATTTTGCACTACATCAATAGGAGTGATTACTTTTGTAAATTTAGTATCCATTTTTGACATTTTTGTAAATCGAATTGAATTATTTTCAAATGTATTTATAAAGCACCGTGTAATCACACTCAACCAAAACAGCTGAATTTGCCAACCCCAAAGGAGACCAGAGATTTCCACTTGTGAAAGCAATTTCACATGTTCATCATCTGATGCATCTGATCACACTCATTTATGTTAAATTATCAAAATTATATCAATGTTCACTCCAAAAACAGTCTAGATAAACCATACTCAGATAATGAAACCAATATTCACAGCACTCGACAGTATTTAAATCAAATCAGCTTTTCAATCAATCAAATCAATAATACTACATTAATTAGGCAAATGCCTTAATTAGTCAGTCCGTTGCCAAGTCTCCAACTAAATAATTGCAAATGCAATGCATGAAAAATAACTACTACAAGCCTATATGTGAAAACAAACTAAACATGTATATTATAACTAAATGTATACACATATAGGTGAATGCAGGTGAGGTCTGTTGAAAGAGTTTGTGGATAAAACCGTACTGGCCTTTAACTGGTTCAAATGGATTCAGGATTCCAAAGCGTTGTCATCCGTAAGCTTCAGTGTCTGTGAAGAACTGCCAAATGCCTTGTCATCTGCCCTTTGGATGATCCAATTCAGACCCATACCATCTTCTCTGTCTTTCCCCCAGCTGTCACTCAGCAAAGGAAAAGAGAGGAAGAAAGAAAAAAAAGAAAAAGAACAACAGAAGGGTTCAGTGTCTTTGGCTCACTCTAAATTCTTATACACACTGTAATATAGTTTAGTGAGACATACATTATCAGCTTTTCATTTATCGCGCATTTGAATAAAGCAATGTTTACTTTTATTCATGCAATGCATTTAAAGTCTAAAGAGTATATTAGTCAATCTGATATCACCTTTAATTAATTATTTTTATTCTATTTATCTATTTATTTTTATTTTGTTTTATTATTTTTATTCTATTTATCTATTTAATTTTATTTCATTTATTTTTTATTTTTCTTCTATCATACGGAGAGAAAAGAGTAGAAACAGAAGAAGAAGAAACAGTCTTTAATCGTCACACGACACTCCACAACACATGCTTGCACACACACACACACGCACATGCTTTGATGGTGGCCGGTGAAATGGCTCCTCTGCTTTTGACCCATCCTGGCTTGTCCTTCCTCCGGGGGCACAGCCAGGAGCAGTGGGCAGCATACGTGGACGCGCCCGGGGACCAGGTGATAAGTGTCCATCGCTGGTCAGACGATGATGGGGTGCATGTTTTTGGTGGGGGTCCTTACTGACGTGAGGTGGAGGAAACCCCATGTGAACACGGGGAGAACATGCAAACTCCACACAGAAAGGCTCCTGTTTTGGGAGATAACCCGCCGGAGCACGGTGCCAACAGCGCCCCAGGCGGGAATCGAACCCAGGACCTTCTTGCTGTGAGGCAAGAAGGTCTGCGCCACCGTGCGCCACCGTGCCACCGGTGCTAGAGGGGAGGGGGCTTCTTCTAAGCCCCTCTTGTCAGGGGGAGTCGACTAAGTTCCACTCTGTATGAAGCACCACCCCTTGCTCCACCTCTTAAATTTAACCAAGACTTCCAGTATGGACTGGTCGTCAGCGAATGAACATCCTGTGTTAGCTCCCGTAGGAACAGCCAGGCCCAATGCAGTTACGCACAGAGTCATAAATCAAAGCTGTTTTCTCTCACTCAGCAGCCGAAACACAAAACCTCTTTTCTTGCATCCAAATCCAGCGTTTCCTTCTATTTCATAAAGACTATCTGCTCTTTTAACCAGACAGGACTCACAGCAAGCACTGCGACACACACACCAAGCATAAAAAGACAAAGAAACACCCACACACTAATCAAACAATTCACAAATCCTACTTCCAATTCAGAGCAGGAGATTTTCTTTTCTTTCCTGAATGTGTACATGCATGTGTAGGCAGACTGTGGCTTTAGTCCTTCAGGAGGCACATTTTGTTATCAAATATATAAAGTCCTGTAAAGGATCATATCCTTTATCAAATGTACAAACGTCCTTGGAAATAAAAAGGCTCATATATATTTATCAAACGTCCTGAAAGAAAAAGGCTCATATATATTTATCAAACGTCCTTAAATAAAAAGGCTCATATATATTTATCAAAAATCCTTAAAGAAAGGCTCATAATCTTTATTATCAACTTTGCAAAGTCCGAAAACGGGCTCATATATGTTTATCACTAAAGGGGCAAGAAATGTTTCTCTTTATGTATTATTCAACTGCTCACCACATATGTATACCTATTTAATAACACATATATTCTATATATCACTTACACATACACAAAACATTACACAAAGCTCTTCACACATCTGAGCCGCGGCACTTACACACTCACACAAAAAGAAAAAAGAAAGAGAGAGAGATGTCTGATGAGGAGCATATTTGACCCTCCACAAACTTCAACAACGCTTAACTTTCTATTTTAACGTTGACTCATTTATACTTTTCTAATTTCATCAAAATTTTCACTTTGGCCAAACTTTTAACAAATTATCTTTTAAATCAGGTTCTCTCGTCTCTCGTCATGCATGTTCAGTAGTTCTCCTTGGCAGGTTTAGTCCTGTTTTCCTCACTTTTCTCAAACTCTATTTTTCATCTTATTTCCTCTTTTAAGCCTTTACCTTTTAACTCTTTTTCACTTTACTTTCTTCTTATTTCATTTTATTTTATATTTAGCCAATTCCCCTGGCCAGGGTTATTTCCTCTTTGTTTTTCCTACACAGATTTGACTATTACTATATTATCATATGGCCAACTTTCAATCAGCAGCTAATGTACACGTCTGACCGTTAAAGAGATAGAGGCCGTGTCTTTATTTAATCTTGCATGGTTATTTAACTGCGTTTGAGTTACTAATTCTGCCATTCTAATATTACTTTTTACTTGAACTTAATTCTCTTTTACCTTATTTCTTATTTCTCTCGTCTCTATTCTCTAATTCTCTTTTTCTTCATTTATTATTTTCTTATTCCCCTTATTTACATCTTTTACAACTTAATAAACCCCAATTTAGACGGAAACTCACTTCACACATCAACACATCATCTCTCAACTCCGCTCAATCTGCTCTTGTTAGTGCAGCCTATCTGCACAAAACACAACCGCTTCAGACCACATAACAGCTTGTAATTTAAGTGAAGACTCATCCTGAGGTATTAAAAGTGGTAATTTCTGAAGCGGGGCAGCAATGGCAGATGGGCCCAACACATCCTGTTTGTGACGCCACTTTGTAGTTTCTGGATGATTTTGATGTGTTGATGAAGAAGGAGTCTCCGCTGACGCTGACTTGATTAAAATAATAGTTTTATTACAAAGATTCAGCATCAAACCAGACTCGCCATGCACGGTCTGGGAGAGAACAGGAGCCAGATATATATTCTCTGGCGAATGGAGTAAAAGACTTGTCCTTTATACTAGTACGGAGATCATGTAGCCCATCTGGTCACAATACATAGGTCACAGTTCAGCACTTGACATAAATCTACACATTTCCTCTTCTGACCAAGCTGGAAGCATCTACACATTTCCTCTGCTGACCAAACTGGAGGCCCCCCTCCACATTTCCTCTGCTGACCAAGCTGGAGGCCTCTACACATTTCCTCTCCCACAGGGCCTCTAAATAGATACATTGTTATTGTCGTTCTCTGTATGACATGGAAGCAATAAATTAAAAGTAACATACGTTAGTTTTTATACCATACAATCACTATACAATGGGCTCTGATTCTTGGGAACCCAGGGCCCTCATTCAGACACCTCATTATCAAACACATAATTTGATTTTAAGTGTAGGGGCTACTTGTCTTTTGGCCACATAATGACAGCAAAGATCCATGGCAAAAAAACATGTAACACACAATTTCATAACAACTTAATCTGTTGTCGTAGAGAACTTGAGTTTTCATCAGTTTGATTAAAAATAATTGGGTATTACGGTTACATCGATTACTGGGTGATATAATTAAGAACTCAAATGGATACAGTTGTGTTCTAAAACATGCAATGCACTGTGGAAACATTGTGAGTTTTCAGTTCATGGCTTAGCTCTGTTATCCTTCAGATAATAAGGTGACAGGAAGAGAAATAATGTATATTGGATGTCCATGTACAGATTCATCATTCATACTTAAAAACTTCCTTCCTGGTGTTATATGAACAGAGGGGGTTGGAGCCAACTGACCCGTTGCGGGTCACTAAGAGGTTTCCTATGTTGTGAGGATCACTTTATCAGGTGCTTACAGGATGTGGGAGAGTGTCCTTCAGACAGTTTAACATTGTAGGCTTAAAATAAAAATGCAGATAGTCCATTTCTAACACAGAAGCCTGGTGTTGTGGGCCTTATGGCAATAAACATGGTTCCACCTGGTGACCTCAGTGTTCAAAGTGCAGGTTCCTGGACGGTCTGACCAGGGCCAAATAAATATAATCAAGTTTAATAAGGACGCTACATATCCCCCACTCAGTTCGATGTTCGCTGTCCAGGGATCTTTGGGCCGATTATTGCGGACAGTCATGGAGATTCGAACAGGTGGTACCACAACAGTCCATCATGATCAGAGTTGGTGTCAGTTCCCTGACTGTTGCAAGTAATGGACATAAGTATACTATAACAAGGTTAAATAACAAGTTATTTTTAGAATGTTACAAGTTCTCAGATAGCAGGGTTATCTTCTTCAGCTGTCTCATGTTCTTTGGGAGCATTCTGCCGTTCGGGTTTGTTGCATCTAACCAGCCTAGCCAAACTACTGTTGCACTTTTGTTGTTTACATTGCAGGGTGTTGCGGACCAAGGGAGCGTGGTCAAGCCGCCGCTGCAGACAGACAGTGCAGGCTCCCATCACCGGGCCACTCAGCTGCTGCGGAGCGGGTGAATCAACAGTGGGACTCTGCTGATTTGTCCGATCCCAAAACCAGGAAATAATAAATGTTTTGTTGTCCCCAAAGTGAGGATCAGTGTGCTTGCGGGACATGTTGGACTGGGTGAGACGAGCCCGATACGCAAGTTGCCGGACACGTCACGGCGGGAGCTGACTCAAGCTTACGGACTATGTTCATTTTGGCCCACTAGCCACCAGACTGGCGCTGAATCACCTCCGCCACCTTCCTCATTCCCTGGCTCTGCACCAGAGCACATCTCAACACAGGGCCTGGGTGCATTTTACGTAGAAGAAGGCTATGCCGAAGGACAAGAGATATCCTAGACTGATAGTGAATGCTCACACTGTGTCATGCGTAGACCAAGCATAAGTAATGGGTTGACTAGCATCCTTGTCCGGAGTGATCTCTCGAAGCACACTCTCCACAGGGGTTACATGTATGTTCTGGGTTCCTCCATGCTTGAAATCAGATACCTCAATCTCGCTTTCATATTGATCCGAGTTCAAGTGATTGAGAGCTAAATCTCTAAAGCTAATTGTGTAAGATGGTTCTCTGGTACACTGACCCACATCGTTTGGCTGGGCCAGTCAGCGTAGCTGTTCTTGCGGGAGTGTTAACTAGCCAGCAAGTTTCCATTATTTCAGCTTGGGTCGTGGTGACCTTGTGATTGAGACCTGGGATTAATGCGATTGTTGCTGGGCATCGGCTATCAGTCGTCATTGGTTTGAGACTGCAGATTCTGTGAGTCCAATGGTGAACCAATGGCTTGCTGGGGCATAGGTAAAGGGTGTTTTTGGTGGGGGTGCACATGCACAGAGGGGCCAGGTACAGTTCCGGGTTGCTGTCCTGGTAGGCTACGACTGCTGGCGTTTGCACTTTAAAGCGTGTCTTTTAGCCTGTAAATGTTCTCGGAAGTCACGATTGGTAAATTGATGATGAAAGCTAGTTCCCTGTCTTCTGGATTGACATAGATGGGTACAGTACTACCTAAAGTGTGAGCTAGGTGGGCCTGAAGGGGTGTGACTATCTCACTGGTGGCGGTAGTTAGAACCAGAGAGAGAGGGATACGATATGGAGGAATCCTACCAATGGCTAGGCTATCTACTGAGGATCTAATGTCAAGCAACATATCTGACATCAAGGAGCTTACCAGTTGTGTGTGAGCATAGTCAACCTGGACTACAGAAAGGAGGGTAGTCACTGCCTGGGGCATTTTATTCAGGGCTAAACTGTGGGTGTTAACCACCAGAACGGTGCCCTGTACTGCCTGTCCTATAGTTTGTAACTGGATCTGCTGTGTATTTAGCTGGGTCTTGATGTTGGGAATTTTGGCTTGCACAGTAGCCTCAACATGGCGTTTAACAGTTGACAAGCTAACCGTGTTGAACGAGTCCTGTGTCAAAAAGAGAGCCGTTGGCCATTGGCTGCAGCCAGCAGTCCTCCACTGAAACATTTGGACGTTCTATTGTAACTACTCAATTCCGATTTGGTGAGTAAGCTGCTGCAGCTTCTGCAACGTAAGTCCTGTCTGCCTCGGTGTGTCTTACGACCTCTACGTTCCAGCCCCTATCAGCCCAACTGGTCATCCTAGCTGTGGTCGGAACATTTTTCCTACATACCTCTCGGGGGTTCAACCTGACAAACATTTTCTGTGTGTGCAGGAGACAGTCGATGATCAGCAGCCCAGGCTGTTACTTTAGAACAATCCCAGAGCTCGGTCCTGACTCTACTTGCCTGTTATCATTCTCTCCTGCTTGCTCGTCAGATGAACCTTGACGAGATGAGAGTTGAGGTTGCCCCTGGCTAGGGGTTTCGGAATTCACGTCAATCACCACCCCCACTTCCACAAGTCTGGTGGTCCCATCGGCTGGGTGGGAACTCACCGCAACAGGAATCTGAAAATTGGCGATTTGCTTCCAACCAGTGATGGCTCTGGCTTCTGTTGGGCCATTGTGGTTGCGAGCAACATAGGCCCTGGTCAGTTTGCTGTGGTTGTGAGCGTCACTGATCCTCGTTCAATGAAAGATTGGAAAGGGGGCCTAGGGGGTTCTTTTGGTTTGACACCAGAAGGCCCTTCTTGTTCCATGGGCAGGGATTTAGTGTCCAGGCTCAGAACGGCAGGTTTTCTGAATGTTTAAGCATGGTTTGCCTCAGCTTTACAAAGCCTTTTATGACTAGTTTGGGTAGCTGTCGGCTGAAGTTCAAGTCTTCCTCCATCCCATCATTTTGGGAACCAAAGTAGGCTATGAGCTGACGGCTATAGTATTGTTGAGGAAGTTCTTGCCTCGCTTATTTGATTGCTAGGGCAGCGGTTAAACCTGTCTGTGATGCATCAGTGTCACACGGAGGAGGTCAAAGTTGCCTCTGACATAGTTATCCTGGCGGTCAATGAACCTGCCGACGTCTTGATTCAAGGTTACCTTGATCAAGTCGATTTTGTCATCAATCATGGTGTTCGGATATCTCCGCAGGTTGTACTAAATGTAGAAGCTTGTTTCGTTAGGTTTGGTTTCAGTGTTTTGTTTCATTCCATGAGGAAACGGAGCGACACATGGACGCACAGCCGATTGTAGATTATGGGTGCCCCGCGATGGTGCGCATCAGGGCGCCCGTAATCTGCCCTCCGCTGTATGCACATCGCGGGCATGCAGAGGACACGTTTCTCATGAATATGCATCATTTCCCTGCAGGAAAAACAGAACCTAAACCTTTTTTTGGAGACATGGGGTCAGACCCAGCAACACCGACGTTTAGCACAGCAGACTGGCAACGATATGGCGGCAGCGCACATAAGCGCAGACGTGCCGGACTCTTCCCCTTTTTACCAGCGAGCTGATGATTTTCGCCTTTGGACCACAAGCCACCTTTTTAATCTGTAATAAATACATGTTTTGCCTTCTCCTGCCTCCCCTCGCTCATTCCCTGGCCCTGGGCCAGAACACCCATTCACAAGTGGCGCCTGAACAGAATGGAGCTGTGTGAGGCAGAGTCCCGAACGCCTCCCCCCCTAGAAAAGATGGTGGCAGCCCTGCAGCTCCAGAAAATGGTGAGGGTCCGTGACCAGGAGACGTTTCCGGGTGAGCCAGCAGGCCAGGCAGGTATTCCTCTGGGAGCGCACCAGACAGGGTGAGGAATGATCACCGGGCTCCCTGTTCCCCCGCTATAGAAGATGACGGGGGCAGTTGATCCCGAGGCATTCCTCGCCAGTTTTGAACGGATGACGACGACGGTTAGCTGGTCGGACCGCGAGCGAGCGGGGCGGCTTGACACATAGCTGGCAGCGATTGCCCTACCACCGGAGCAGCAGACAAGCTACGATGTCGTCTGGAGGGCGGTGATGGAACAGGTCAGTAAAATGCCAGAGGGCCACCGCCTGCGACTCCAGTCCCTCCCCTATGACACCACGGGCCGGCCATTCCTGCTTGCCCAGCTGCTCCTGGACGCGGCCCAGCAGGGCCTAGGACCGGAGGAGCACTCCCCACACCAGATCGTCGAGGTGGTGGCCACACACAGTGAAACCACTGGCTTTCACAGAGCGTCATTGAGGCCTCGCCCCTTAGTCGAGATGCCGTAACAGTCTCTGTGGATCTCATCGGGACGTTAGACCCCAGTGCTTGGGGCTATGTTTGTTAATGTTTGTTAATGTTAATGTTTTTTTTTAATTTTTTTATCATATTCTTTCAAATTTGAAATAGCAAACAATTATAATAAATGGAAAGAAAAAATATTTTACAAGTTCAAGGACCTTGTGGTGGTGACTTATTATAGATTTTTTTTTTTTCAGAAGTGATGACTGTCACCAAGATAATGAATGTAAATGTTTACTGGTGTTGACTAAATCTAAACTTTATTTATTTGGTATCTCCTTCACTCTGAAACAGAATTATCCAAATTACAAAGAAAAACTAAATTACTCTGAGATTTGACATTTAAAATGAAACGCCAAAAAAGTAGCCAATTAGGCCACATTTGTTCAGTATAGTGACATTCTCATCTCTGTTAGTAAATACATTGTAGTTCTAACTTACTACTGACTAAAAATTAATAAAACATTTTTCTACGTATCGTAGTTGTTACAAACGTTCAGGCGGTTTCGTTCAGTATTTGATTATTATTTACTTTGTATTTTACTTACAGTACATTGTGTCTTGCTAAGTGCTGTAGGGAACCTATGGCTCGCGAGCCAATTATGGCTCTTTCAATGACGGTATATGGCTCGCAGACAATTTTGAGCTAAACATTTTCACCACAATTAACAAGTAATAAATAATTATTCTGTGTCTGTAAAACAGGTAAGAAGAATTACAATTTTGAAAATAAAATTCTAAATATAAATGTGGCGGACAAAGGGGCGTAGTCAAGCACCGGCTGCGGACCACAGAAAGACCTGGCCCTCCCGGGTCTCTGCTCAGGCGCCACTTGTGGGAGTCTCTACCCACAGGTAAGGGTTTAGGGAATGAGATGGAGTGTTTCTGGCCGTGGTGCGCCGACATGGCGAGAGTTTTATTGTTCATTTCAATATGCGGCCCGCACGCCACAATTATATATATCACTGAGGATTATTATAATAATTGTAATAATAATCCTCTTGGGCGCAGGAGGAATGGCGTTCCACTGCTGGGCTGCTTACGAGCCTGTGCGCCAATCCTCTTTGTAAGACAGACAAACATTAAGAAACATTAAGATGTTTTTGTATCTTTGCAGCTGAGCTCCATGGTTTGGATCGGACTCGCCATATACATTTCTTTGTTCTTCCTGAAAACAAATATATATATTTTATATTTGTAGGAAATAAATAAATATTCTACTGCTTCCATTCCCACGCACTTCCATTCACAGCCGTACCTGAATTTTCCCGGAAATGAGTAGGAAATGTACAGAACGACTTTTACGGAACATCGAAACTGGCTCGTGTTCCCACATGACACCAATACAGAACATTGCCAGTAGATTTAAGTGGGAAAGGGGCTTAATATTTCTTCTGTGGCATCCGGTTTTGCATATGAATGTTTGCCTCAACTACTCCAAGTAGCTTTCCACAAGATCCATCAAATCAGATACATCAAGTTTTACGCAGAACCAGTTTTAGCATACAAATAAATGTTTTAGTGAAAATCCCTTCATTATATCGTCATAATATAGGGGAATACACTATCAGCAAATAAACATTGGTGGTGCTTCTGAATCTAATGATTAACCTTACAACCAAAACAAGCTTGTGTATCTTTTTTGTTAACCACAACATTAATACAACCCCTGATAGTAGCCCTTATAATCTTGAGAGCTTCTTCAGATAAGTGACCCGTCAGTTGGGATCCCTCCGGTTCAGCGTTAAAGCTGTCGATGAAACAGTTAATTAACTTTAACAGTACAGCGTTCTCCTTGAGCTGCAGCCACCCCTCATCACCGCTAATCAGGAAGGTAGGATCCCAATATTTTACCCAAGTCATTGAGGCATTCGTTGTCCAACGACACCTCTTTAACAAGACCAGCATTAGCAGGGGTGCCCCCCCCCTTCCTGTCATAAATCACCTAGGTGCCATAAGTCATTGAGGCCTGTCAATCAAAGTGCAGGTTGAAAACCTCAGAAAATAGATATGATATATATATATATATATATATATATATATATATATTATAATATACTCTCTCCCGCTTGGGTGTCAAGTCTCTCTCTCTCTTTCTATCCTTTTAGGCACGCCTCCATTTTCCAGTTATATTTTCCTGCTGTGCAGTGATTTTTTTTTGTACTCCTCCTCTGCATCATGTATGTATCAATAGAGTACCCAGCTGTATTACATTTACTTAAAGCTTTAAGAAGTCCTATTTTTGAATTATTTCTCTCCACTCATCCATGATCTCAGCATAGCAAACCTGTACAGGCTTGGAGGCCTTGGAAATGTTCGACAACACGCTGTCTTTTTCTTAAAGGTTGCTCCATCTCCTTTCATTGTCTTCTACTTGCCATTCATTGTAGCACTAGCCCTGTCCTGTCTCTCCCACGTGACTTCACGTTTAAGTTTGAGGGTAATGTCTTATTTTGAGGTGGCCATGGCTAACTGCATTGTAAAAATTACTCCATCTATAATTCTAAGTAGAAAAAATGTTGCTAATACATTTTAAATCTAATTGCTATCTAATGCCAACCTGCAAGTTACCCTTTAAAGCGGTATTAAGCAATAATTCTGGTAATTAAATGAATCAGGAGACTGCCATAATGTGAAGAATTGCTGGATATGGCCAATCATCCTGAGAATCATCTTCTCCATCTATCACTTTGTGGCAGATTGGTGTGGTGTGCTTTTCAGTAAACAAATTCCTTTTTGATTGTCTGTTCCAAAATTGGGGAGGATCTGTACACGAGTAAACGCGTGGCTGGTGAGGATAAACTGAAATCTTATATGCCAAAAAAAAAAAAAATTGTCTTGGTGTTTAATGATATTCATATAGGGTTTTTTCATTAAATTTTGCTATAAAACAAGGTTCCATATGCTATGATATGGTATTTCTCACTACAGCAATTTAGAAATATTTGATGTTTTTATTTGAATGTTAAAGTTAGCATTTAGAATTGTCACATTTCAACTCATCTCAAATCAATAATTAAAATGTTGGTTCCCATCATTTAAATATAAATGTATATAGTGCAACCTTGCTGAACACTTTGTTATTTACTTAGCCTCACACTGTGCTTAAATATAGTCCACTGGGGCAAACATTTAAGCCTTAAAAAATAAGTAAAATAACCATAGCACTGGCTATGTAGTAGTTTGCCTTCCCCCTTGGGGCGAAAAAATGAAGCAGCACAAATTCTTGTTTCTGGCCTATTAGTGGAAGTGGCCAAACTTTAGTTTTTATTTTTTTTTATTTTTTTTTCAAGCGTCCTGTTGCACTGCATTAAAGCACCGTGAGAAGCTGCAGTAAGTTACTCCCAAATAAAGCATTCAGGTTCAGGTTGTCCTAGGAATGGTAATAAATGATGGGAACCAAAATTTGTTTGTTTTACAATTAGCCACTCTACTGTAGGTGTCCAATGGTGTGGACGTTTGAGTTGTTAAAGTAAAGCAATCAACCAGTTATAAATGATGGGAACCATAACCCGTCTAGCTCTTCAGGTGTCTGGAAGGTTTGAGGTGAATAGGTCACTGAGCTCCCAAAGCTGAGATATAGTGCGGTCATAATATTAACTATGTTACTATTAGATTTATTGCTTGAGAACGAGAACAACAACGGGTCTGTTCATAGGCCCTATGGGAGAGGAATTTTGTTTATTCCTCCAGCTCGACCAGAGGAGGAAATGTTTAGATTTATGACAGGACTGAGGCTGAGCGGGCACCTATAGGTCGGGACCAGAGATGGTATGTTATCTCTGTACAGCTTTAAAAGCGAATGCAGAGCGTCACTTAGCAGAGATCCCATCCGGCTCGGGTCTCTCCCAGGACGTCCATGGCAAGTCTGGTTTGATGCTGATTTGTGTAATAAAACTATTATTTTAATCAAGTCAGCGTCAGCGGTCACTCCTTCATTCTTCAACACATCACACCCATAAAGAAAGTACACTCTCTCTTCATTTCTTTATCTCGTTACATCTTCTCCATTTCACCGTCATGCATTGCATGTTCTATTGCTGCCACCATGTTCTCTTCTGCGGTTTTTGCTCTGCTTCTGGCATCCTCTGCCTGGGCCAAGGGGCAGGCTGAGGTATGAACAAGGAACACATACACATGCGCTGTATAGGGGGTCATGTCCCTGCGGGTGGATGAATGTCTTCAACGTAACTTATTTTTTTTCACATATCCCACAAATTCTACAGACAAGTGAGGGAAAAAAAAACATCACAATATAGAACAATATAGCCAAAAAAAAGGTTCCATACATAATTCATTGTTATTTTTATAACGGTGGCGCAGTGCATTGCACTGCTGCCCCACAGCAAGAAGGTCCTGGGTTCGATTCCCGCCTCTTGGCACCATGCTCCGGGCGGGTTATCTCCCAAATAGGAGCCTTTCTGTGTGGAGTTTGCATGTGCTCACATGGGGTTTCCTCCACCTAACGTCATTTCAATGGCCACAATCCAAAGCATGTGTGTGTGCATGTGTTGTGTGATAATTAAAGATTCTTCTTCTTCAAAAAAATACACATTGTATAATAACTATATATCCCATTGTAATCTTAACAAGAGTCAAAATAACATGTTTATCGTCCAATTACAGTAAAGTCTATTAAGTACAAAGGCCAAAAAAATTGTTTTAAATGCATCTACATTCAGAATTATTTTTTACTTTGACCAGTGCGTTGAGTTTCACTTCACAGACGGCATGCACAATATGGACTGGGGCTTTGGCTGGTTTATAAAATATTTTGAACAATCAATTTGATCGATCTAATTATCAATGAAACAATTTTCTTCAAGTGCAATATTTAACATGTACATTTACATTTAGTCATTTAGCAGACGCTTTTATCCAAAGCGACTTACAAGGGAGAATAACATTCAAGCTACATTGCGACAGAGATTAGTGTAACAACAACATTAGTGTAACAATAAATACTGCAAGGTGGTGCTCAGTAATTGTAGGTTATGACAGGAGGTACTCACTGAAGAGCTGGGTCTTCAAGTGCTTCTTAAAGACAGAGAGGGAGGTCCCCGCTCTGGTCATTTTTGGCAGCTCGTTCCACAAATGTGGAACTACAAATGAGAATAGCCTGGATTGCCGTGGCTGTATGGCCGGCAGAGCCAGGCGACGCTCATTTGACGAGCGCATTTAGCTTACAAGAGCATTTAAGTAGGCGGGAGCATTCCCAGCAATCACTCTGTAGGCCAGCATAAGAGACTTGAACTTGATGCGGGCGGCTACAGGTAGCCAGTGGAGCTCGATGAGCAGCGGAGTGACATGTGCCCTCTTTGGCTGGTTGTACACCAGTCGCGCCGCCGCATTCTGTATCATCTGTAGTGGCTTCACCGCACAGGCCGGCAAGCCTGTTAAGAGGGCGTTGCAGTAGTCGAGACGGGACATCACCAAGGTTTGTACCAGCAGTTGAGTGGCATATTGGGTCAGGTACGGCCTGACTTTTCGGATGTTGAGTAGTGCGAAGCGGCAGGACCGGGAGACGGCGGCAACATGGTCCGAGAATGTCAGTTGGTCATCAATAATGACCCCAAGATTCCTTGCAGCCTTGGTAGGAACAAGAGATAGAGAGTCGATTTTAATATCAATGGTGTGATACTGTAAATACCTTGTTTGGCCGGGAAGACCAGCAGTTCCGTTTTCGCCAGATTCAGTTGAAGATGATAATCCTTCATCCATGTGGATATGTCAGCGTGACAATCCGAGATCCGCGTCGAGACAGTAGGGTCGTCGGGCGGGAAGGACAGATAGAGTTGAGTATCATCCGCATAGCAGTGATATGAAAAGCCATGTGAGCGGATGATCGGGCCCAGTGGCTTGAAGGAGGTTAGATGGGATCGGATCAAGCGGACAGGTAGTAGGACGGCTACATGTTAGTAGTTTAGATACCTCACTTTCAGCGAGGGGGGTGAAACCAGGGAACGATGAGCCTAGGGCTGGAGAAGACAGGTTGTGAGTAAGTTGTTTAGTGAATTGGCTGCTGATGGCTGCCACTTTGTTTGTAAAAAAGGAGGCAAGGCAGTCAGCAGTGAGGTTAGTAGCTGGGGGAGGTGGTGGAGGGTAAAGCAGAGACTTGAAGGTGGCGAATAACTTACGTGTGTCTGTGGCACCGTTGATCCTATCGTTGAAGAAGGCCTTCTTTGCAGCAGTGATGCTGGAGGAGAAGGAGGACAGCAGTGTCTGGTAGCTTGCAAGATCCTCAATTGTTTTGGATTTGTGCCATTTCCTCTCGGCTGCTCTGAGGTCAGTGCGCGTTGTCCGGAGGGTGTCAGTCAGCCAAGGGTGTGACTGGGTAGATCGAGCAGGTCTGGTGGATAGTGGACACAGGCTATCCAGACATGAGCTCAAGGTGGAGCAGAGAGAGTCAGTGGCATCATTTACCTGCAGAGAGGAGAAAGTGCCGTGGGGTGGAAGAGAAGAGGAGAGCACAGAGGAGAAGTGGGTGGGAGAGAAGTTGCGGAGATTGCTGCGGATAGTAACCATGGGTGGGGAGGTGGGGGGTTGTTTTGGTAGCTGGACTTTGAAGTGGATGAAGAAGTGGTCAGAGAGATGAAGAGGAGTGACCCTTAGGTTGTCCGTGGTGCAGCGCCGAGCAAGAATGAGATCAAGCTCTTTGCCAGCCTTGTGAGTCGGTGGAGTCGAGACCTGTCTTAGGTCGAACGAGCGAACCAAAGACAGGAAGTCAGCCGAGATCGCACTGTCCAAGTGGATGTTCATGTCTCCGAGGACGAGCATGGGACATTCATGCTCAGGAATTGATGACAGCAGGGTGTCAAGCTCATGTAGGAAGTCACCTAGTTGTCCTGGTGGACGGTAGATGACCACCACATAGGCTTTCACCGGAGCAGTCACCAAGACGGCGTGATATTCAAAGGAGGCAAAGTTGTTTAAAGGCAGCAGTGGATTAAATTTCCATGTGTTGGAAATTAGCAGGCCAGTCCCACCACCACAGCCAGATGGTCTGGATGTGTGGGAGAATGTGTAGTTAGTGGAGAGTGCAGCCGGGATTGCGCTATCTTCCGGTTTAATCCATGTCTCAGTGAGAGCAAGGAGCTCCAAGGAGAGGTGGTTGGCATGACCAGAAATGAATGTCTGCCTTTTTAACTGCAGATCGACAATTCCACAAGCCAACAGAGAAGGAGGTCTTTGCAGAAGATGTTTGCTGCAGGGACCTGAGGTTACCCGGATTGCATCGGCGTATGGTATAACGAGGCTTTCTGGGTGACCTTGAAGTTGTAGGGATGCGGTAGTAGCACATTTTGTATGGAGTGAGAGAAAGAAGGCAGGTTTGCCTTGTTCGGTGTCCTTGCTTCGGTTGACGTGCAGAGGTAGACGTGCGTCTTCACACGACAGCGACTACAAATGGGCCAACGCTTGAAGCTAACGCTTCAAGGGCAGGACCATAACTAGGTGATAGAATACAGCTGCTCATGTGATTAGGGTTGCACCTGGCTAAGAGCACGCCCACATAAGAAAGGACTTACCTGAATAGGGGGTGTGTCTGGAACACAAGCTTGTTGGCAGATCAGCAAATAGCAGTGAAAATGTGCAGAGTCAAACCAGTAGTCCAAGTTGCAATACTACAATACGAGCAGTGATACACTACACAGCAACCTCAGCACTAGAGCTCGACACAGAGTTCAGTTTGTAGTGAAGGGTATTTATCCCTGTTCAGCGGAAGGAGGACATGCCCAGAAAGTTAGACAAAGGGTTTACTGATTAGAGGGAGTTGCTTGGCTCACACCCTTGCTCATGGCTGAGCAATTAGCAGCAGATATGCCGGTACTACCCTGAACCAGCTAGGACAAAGTAAGTGCTAAATAAGACTGAACCAGCAATAATAACAAGAATGACAACGGCAAAGGGACAACAACAAACGACAACGATAAAACAGATTTAGTCAGTAATGCACTTCTATTTGACGTGCAGAGGTAGACGTGCGTCTTTACACAGAGCGTCTTCACACGAGAGCGACTACAAATGGGCCAACGCTTGAGGCTAACGCTTCAAGGGCAGGACCATAAATAGGTGATAGAATACAGATGCTCATGTGATTAGGGTTGCACCTGGCTAAGAGCACGCCCACATAAGAGAGGACTTACCTGAATAGGGTGTGTGTCTGGAACACAAGCTTGTTGGCAGATCAGCAAATAGCAGTGAAAATGTGCAGAGTCAAACCAGTAGTCCAAGTTGCAATATTACAATACGAGCAGTGATACACTACACAGCAACCTCAGCACTAGAGCTCGACTCAGAGTTCAGTTTGTAGTGAAGGGTATTTATCCCTGTTCAGCGGAAGGAGGGCACGGCCAGAAAGTTAGACAAAGGTTTTACTGATTAGAGGGAGTTGCTAGGCTCACACCCTTGCTGATGGCTGAGCAATTAGCAGCAGATATGGCGGTACTACCCTGAAACCAGCTAGGACAAAGTAAATTTTACACAAGTACTTCTGTGTTTGTGCAGAGGGCATTGACATTGAGGATGACTATCCATGTGTAAGCTCCTGGAGAGAGCTAACAGGGACCTCAGTAAGCCTCAAAACACATTGTGCATTCAACACAGTGGACATTCTTGTTTTTCGTGTTATTGTTATTGTTATTGTTATTTCGTGTTACTATACTCACTTGATTTTCAAAAAATAAATGAAAGTACAATCAAATATATAAACAAATTCCTGTCATTCATTCCTGCCTACTACATTGCCAACAACTTCTGTGAGCATGAACATTTTTTTTTATCCCTCTTGTTATGTATGTGTATAACTATGTTTTTTTCTCTTCAAATCTTAAAATTTCCACAGTACTTTTGTCTGGACCCTCAAAAGGTCAAAGATCTCCTCCAGAATTTATATTTATTTTCTTTAATCATTTTTTTACACCGAGTGTTTATTTATGGCACTCCCTGCTCCAATATAAATAAGTTAGTCCTAAACATTCTAAATTTCAAGCTCGTTAAAAAACCATATACAGTATACTGTATATATCAGAATCAGAATGGGAATCAGAATGAGATTTTCACCAAGTACATTACACATGTACATAGATACACAAGGAATTTCTTCTGGTGAGGTTTGGTGCACTTCAGCACAGACCATAAGCATTTAAAAATAAAAAGCTTTACAGTCCGGGAAAAAGGAGAATAAAATAATAATAAGATAAAATAGGATAAAAAGAAAATACAAAATAAAAATAAATGTCAAATAAATACAAATAGCCAACAATACAAAACAGAAATAGTCAGATACTTAAGATATACAAATATACAAATGCAATATTATGCACAGGATAAATTATTGTGATAGTGTATAGGTTAAAAATTATAAATCATAATAGGAAATATAGCTGAAGGCAGCAATACGTAGGGTCCAGGGTAGTAGACCCTTCATTAAAATTCAATGGATGAGTGTGCTTTGGCTCTCTGTTCTGGTGTGTTTTGTGACTGCAGAAGTTCATTGTTCAGGCATGGTTACAGTGTAATTCTATGATCCGGTGGTGTTAGCAGCAGTGGCTGGGTTTCCTACACCGCAACTAACAGCAGTTATAAATCTGAGGTAGGGCTGCATGACTACGGCTAAATTGATAATCAAATGATGATAATTACGTTATTTAAGTCAATATTGTGAGCACGATTATTTATCACAATTATTAATCCATTTTGGGGAGCATAATTATTTTATAGCACTTAAATCAACAGAAACTGCCTTCACAATAATAATAAATTTTATTAAACTATAAATAAATAAACTCAGGTAAGTGTTTTGACTGACTTCAATTGTAGAGGATATAAAATGAAAATTGTTTGCTGCGGGCTACACATTTTTGTTGAAATTGTAACAAATCTTTGAGGCATCTGAAAGGGAACCCTAAAACACACAAATACTTTTAATACGCTGTGCTTTGTTTAATCCAATTGTCTTCTGGTAATACTTATACCTACTAATACCTGTCACATTGAAACTTCGCATGGTTAAGCATTCGTGTCTTATATTCCTTTAGTTAAAGTCAAATCCCGGACCACCCTCTCCCCATGCGGTATATGCGCAGGAAATAATCTTAATGAGTCAACGAGTCGTGCCCCGTTCCTCCGTGTCCCATCCCCACACTGTTTTTCATTGTTTTATTTGGAGGAAGGGGCTCTGCTCTCCGTGTTGCTCTCTGCCATCAGGGTGCACGGAGAGCTGTGTTTGATTCACACATGTAAAAATATATTTATGATTCCCCTTATATATAATTCCTCACTGAAATGTTGTGTAAGCTTCTATCTGTTTCATCCTGTTTTTGTAATGCACACAGACTGAAAGAAAAATAGAGAACTGCACGACATGAAGAATCTCAGTGGACTGACTGGGTTCTGTCTGATGATTTAACTCTTCAACTTTCAGAGGGCAGCCCTATTATTTTTTATTTACATTTCCTAATTGAACGAAACAAAAAAAACAAACTGTGTGTCCCCCTTTTTTTTCTCCCCACGACCCACTGGATCGACAACCTCTCTATGTTCTGGCACCTCCTGATTTACAAATTAAACACTGGCAGTATGTGCCTATAGTACATAATACGCCTGTGGTGTGGGGCTGGTGTAATTGGGGCCGAGGATTCGAGTGGCCCTGCCTTAATTCCTTGTCTGTCCCTCTCTGGCTCCCTGTGTCTGCTCTGGGTCTATCTGTCTCTGTCTTTCTCTGTCCCTCTCTGGCTCCCTCTGTCTGCTCTGCACACCTGTCCCCAGTTAGTAATCTCACCACATATCTTCACCTTCCTCATCATTCCTTTTGTATTTAACGTGGTCCCATTCACTCTGTTGGTGTCGGATCGTTGCATGTGCGCTCGCATGTTCTACGTCTATGTTCCTGCATGTTTCCCTGGGTGTGTGCCCCGAACTGTCAGTTCCTGATTCTCTGCCGGCTCCTCAGTTCCTGGTTCCTGTTTCCTTATTCCCTACCTGGTTGTAAGTCACTGCCTTTCCCGTCACGAGTCCCTGCCTGTCCTTTTCCCCCTTCTGTTGCCTGTTCCCATTAAACCCCTGTACAAACTCCTAAAACCGTGTGTGTCCTGTGTTTGGGTTCATCTTGACCATCATCCTTAACAGCTCCAGTAGTGGTTTCTTATCTAATATTTGAGCGCTGCTTTAATCCACTTTTCTGTGTATCGATAGTTGCTATTCCTACGTTGGCCATCAAGGAGGCGAGCAGTTGGTGTCACTCAGCCGCCAGAGCTGTCTCTACCACAGCACTGACAACCAGAGCTGCTCCACGCCTTGGGCTTCAACTATCAGCAGACTCGCTTCGACAGGGACAATCACATCAGTGTGTCCTGGGAGAACATCATCAATGGTGAGGAAGCTGGATCTCACTTCCAAATTGGACACTTACGCATTTTTATTTGTGCAAATTCTTTATCCTTACTTTTGTGTTTGATTTATTTGTTTTCTTTTTATTTCTGTGTATTTGTTTGACTTTTTCATCATTGTATATTATGGGGTGGTGTTTGTACTTTTATAACCTATGCTGTCAGCATGCTGGGCATACAACAGAGTATTTGTATGCCATTGCATCTAGGACAGAGTTCCTCTGCAAGCGGAGTCCAAGTTCTCAACCTGCTGTGCAACTCTTTATTAATTCTTAAATCATCAAGAACTGCTGCAATAACTCTGTACTGTGGATGACCTGTAGGATGACAAGAGCACAGTTTTTGGTTATAGAGAACCTACACCAACCCCTCTTTGGAGAACTATTTATCATGTTTGGGTCTATAAACAACTAATTACTACTCCAAGGGGGGGAGAAAAAACATAAACAGTCGACAACATGCATTGAAAAACAGTTAGTTAGGTCCAGGAAAACTGGAACTACAACTGGTCATGTGGCCTTTTCCTGTTATAGTTATGGCAGTAAATGAGGGAAAGCACCCTGCCCTGCAACCACAGAAGACCCCCAGGCCCCCAGAGAAGCCAGAGGGCAGTGGAGCAACCCCACCACCCGGCCCCGAGGAGCATAACACAGTCACAGGGAGCACGAGGAGTCCCCACACCACAGGGGCCCACACATACAACCAACCCCCAAGTGCAGGCACAACACGCAGCCGCAGGCACAGAACCCGGGCCGCGGGCGCCAGGCAGGGACCACAGGCCAGGATCCCAGCCCCGTGCTGAAAGGCCAAAAGACTGCCCGCCCGGCCGGTGGGACCCCCCACCCACGCCCGTGTAAGGGCGCCCGACCCGGCGCGAGTGCCCATCCACATAGCAGAGTGTGCTCAGCGCAGGGCACCCAGATGTTAGCCCTGCCAATGCCAGCAGGCCACCAGATATACTGGCCCTCCACCACCCCCAGCACCCGGGGCGCCCACCGCAAAGAAGCCACGCAGCAGGCTGTAAAAGGCAGACAGCCGCCTCCCACACCCACAACAGCAAGCAGCCACCCCAGGGGCCCTGAAAGCCACCGGGTGGTGCTCTTATGCAGCCCCGCCAGTTCGCAGCACACCTTAAGCCACCAGGCGCAAGCCGCCAGAACTCCAGCCTAGATGGCACGGGGGCTCACCTGGCCGCCCCCCAGTCAACAATGCCCTCACACTGACCCGCCAGCGACCGACCACCCCGGAAAAACCCCAGTGCTCAATGTGTGCTGTTGGCTATTGCAGTTAAAATTGCGGGGTTGGGGGTGCAAGTCCTTCAGGCAAGTCGAACCTAAATCACTCGCACGCCTCCTGCCCCGCAGACCCTGGTCTGGTGAAGTGTTGTTTGGAGTAGGATTGGTGTGCGAGTGTACGAGTACTAAGCTAATATGAGTGGGATTCAAATTTTGGGACAGACGCATCCCCACCCACATAGCTTGCACCCCACACATCCCGCAAGCCCTAGGCCTATTGTGTGGTGTATGTGCTGAGTGAGCTTTGGCACTTGGAGAGATAGGCGATTCACGACCAGATCGATGTAGGGGCGCAGCAGGCCGGGGAGCAACCATGCGGATCCCCCTCCCCCCGGACCTGGCCATGCCCTAGCACGTCCCATACCTGGTGGCAGCCAACCTACAGCGATCAGCCACGGGTGCAGAGCGGTCCACCATACGCCTCTGCCATGAATGAGGTGCCATTTGTAATCTTCCACTGCTCAACAGCGTGCTTCACTTTTTTCCCAGATTTAGCTCAAACATTGCACCATTTTCCAGAGATTTAGCAAAATAACATCCCACAAAAATCCCCAAAAATATTAATTTGTCGCTGTGGCAGTTTCCCCTGCCACAAGCCATCCGAGGGGTCCTCCAACACAGAGACACAGGTGATGGGGTTGAAAAGTACAGTGGTACCTTGATTTACGAGTGCACTAACATTTTCACAAGAGTTTTCTGAGTTACGAGCCGTTCTTCGGTCGATTTTTTTGTATTGATTTGCGAGCAAAAATGTGAGCTACGAGGAGCGAGCTTCAGGTACGCCGCCGCTAGTTGGCGTGGCGAGCGAATCCAGCCAGCATCTCGCGTCTCACTCCTTCACTTCACGTGGTTACCTTACCGTGGAGCATCTCTTTTGTGTTTTGTGCTTGCGATTTGTGCGTTTTGTACAGTTATTTTGCCAAAAAAAAATTATTCTAACCATGGGTCCTAAAAAAGTAAGTGCTGAGAAGAAGCAGATGATGTTGATTGAATTAAAGCATGAAATCATAGAAAACATGAGCAAGCTGTGCGTGTGATGGAATTGGCAAATGTTTTTCAGTTAAGCGAAAGTGAAGTGAAAAAATAAACAAATTGTAGCAATCATGTGCAGTAATAAAGTGTAGCAACAATTGAAAGCGACCGAAAAAGCACGAAACGAACTCCTTCAACCTCCTCCGCCTATCTCCTCCACCCTCCACCTCTGCCAGCCTCTTCGTTAGTCCAAGTCCTCTAATCTCCAAGGTAAATACACTTTATAAAACCAGTTCATTTCTTTACATTCTCTTTTATTATGTTTTATTATCTTTTTATACAATAATTGTTATTTATAAATGCATTTTTCTAATTTAAAAACACACAACAAAAAAAATTGGGGTGGTTTTGGGGGGGCTGGAACAGATTAATGACATTTCAATTAATTTCAATGGGGAAAATTGATTTGCTATACGAGCAGATTGAATTACAAGCTCTGTCATGGAACGAATTCAACTCGTAAGTCAAAGTACCACTGTACCAGTTTTATTGTAGAGAGTGGGCACCCCGGAGAAGACGGAATATATATCATGACAAGGGTTCCTGTCTTGCGTGTGTGGGGATGGGGGTTTTACCTGTTGCTGGTTGATGAGCAACAGGTGTACAGCCACCCTGATCCCGGACCCAATTACCTAGAGCCAAGACAAGTGTGCCTGCTTAAACCACACCATCCTCACACCAGTCGCATTTTTATTTATTTTTTAATCTGTGCTGTCAGCATGCTGGGCTTACAACACAGAGTATTTGTATGCCATTGCATTTAGGAAAGAGTTAGTCTGCAAGTGGAGTTCAATTTGTCAACCTGCAATGCAACTCTAATCATTCTTTAATTATCATGAACTGCTTCCAACAACTCTATCCTCTTGATGACCTGTGGGATGACAAGACCACAGCTTTCTGTTACACAGAACCGCCACCAATCCCTCTCTTTGGAGAACATGTTTTGGTCTATAAACAACTAATCATCATTACTTCTCCAAGAGGGCGAGAATCACCACGGGTGAGACAAATAAATATAGAACCAAACAACAAAATGTACATGTAAAAATAGAATCATCAGATGACATGGTTCGACAAAACAGGAGGAGACCCTGCACCCCTGAGGTGCACACATACAACCGCCATACACATACAACACATACAACCGCCATACACATACAACACATACAACCGCCAGATGCCCCACCGCAAGCCCTGAGTGCCCATCCACATAGCTAAGTGTGCGTGGTGCAGGACACCCGGATGTCAGTCCCTCCCTTGCCGACGCCCGCAGACATTCAGATATGTGGGCCCTCGACCACCCAGGGCACTCGCCACAGAGAAGCCACGTAGCGATCGATAGCCACCCCCAGCACTGCAACGAAAAACCCACAAAGGCAAGCCGATTTAAATATATGTCAAATCTAAATCTTAAATAATATGTAGTGTTTGGTCAAACCCAAGATTCAGGATTTGGATTTAATATTTAGATTTAGATTTAACATAGAATTCTATAAACATTAAAAAGTGACATGAAAATCATTTTTGACGGGTGGACAGGTGTTATTTCGCTAAATCCACGGAAAATTGTGCAACATTTGGGTTAAATCTGGAAGTATTGCGTTAAAGTAAGTGGATCTGTGTAATCAGTTTGAACACTAAAAGATGCGTTGCCAAACTATCTACTTTGGTAGTAAGTACAGGCCGAGGATCAGTTCACCAGAGGAATCTATTGATATGTGCCCTAAAAAGTTATAATTTCATTTCTTGAGAACTGCTCATAGTCAGTGGTTCATTGCCAGAGCCGGCTCTTCCTATAGGCGACATAGGTGGCTGTCTAGGGCGCCATCCCAAGGGGGGTGCAGATAGGGAGCGATCAGGTCACCATTTGTGCACCTGTCCCCCTCCGACGGTGCCTACAGTGCGCCAGCAATGGGTCACCCGCGATCCGATTGTATCAACCTAGGCACGATCGGTGCGGCAAAACAGTATATTTTTAATTTAAATGTAGGTTATTTTATTTTACTCCGTTTCCTTATGAAATGACACAAGCATCGTTAAGCACCAAAATGGCTAGATGGCCCTGTCCATGTTCACTCCACATCACTGTGGAGTGATTGTGAATTTTTGATGTCTTGTTCTATAATCTGACAACCAAATGAAACTAACCCTTGAACCGTAACCCGATAGTCCAGAGTATAATATTTGTGATTTATGAAATGCCTTTCAAATCTTAATTTAAAGCACTTTGAAATACCCTTGTTATGCAGATTTACTTGTGAGGTGTCTTGGAATGTGTGGTGTCCCAAGACAGTACCCATTGTATGAGATAATTATTAACAGACGGTGCCAGGGGTCTCAAGAGAGAGAGAGAGAGAGCCCATTGTCAGGGGTCCCGGTGATAAGGGAGGTGAAAATGTGAACGGTGACCTATGTAGGGGAATCAGATGGTCAACGTTGTCTCTGGTTAAGCATAAAAGCACCTGCCTGAGTTTCATTCGACAGAGAATCAATCCGGCTCGGTTCTCTCCTGGAGGTCCTAGGCAAGTCTGGTCTGATGCTGTTCTTTTGTAATAAACCTATTATTTTACTCAAGTCAGTGTCAGCGGTCACTTCTTCTTCATCAACACATCAAATTTATCAAGAAACGACAACCGGATCTGTTGGGCCTCACCTGCTGATGCTGCCTGCTCTAGCGAATTACCACCAAAGAAAAAGAGAATTATGTTGAAATAGAGAATAGAGACGAGAGAAATAAAAGAGGAAGTTAAAAGTAAAAGTTAAAGGCTTAAAACATGTGGAAAAGGTTAAAGAAAAAATAAATTGAAGAATGGCAGAACTAGTAGCCAAAGGTTATTTAAATAACCATGCAAGATTAATGAAGACAGGCCTGTATCTCCTTAAACAGTAAGACGTGTATATTAAATGCTGTGTGAAAGTTGGCCGGATGAAAATGGCCGGATGAAAATATAGTATAGTCAAATCTAGGTAGGAAAAACTAAGAGGAAATAACCCTGGCCAGGGGAATTGACTAAATATAAAATTATATGAATGAAGATGGAAAAGATGAAAGTTAAGTGAAAAAGAGATAAAAGTTAAGTCTAAATTAAAATGAAAAAGATGAAAAGTGAAGTAAAAAGAGTTACAAGTTAAAGGATTAAAAGATGAAAACGATGAAAAGTTAAGTAAAAAGAGTTACAAGTTAAAGGCTTAAAAGATGAAAAATAAAGTTTGAGAAAAAATGGGGAAAAGCAGGGCTGAACCAGCCTAAGAGAATGAGTGCACATTGAACATGCATGCTGAAAGAATCTGATTAAAGGGTTTGAGGATTTGTTAAAAGTTGGGCCAAAGTGAAAATCTTGATGAAATTAGAAAAGTATACATGAGTCGACATTAAAGTATAAAGTTAAGCGCTGTTTAAGTTTTTGGAGAATCATTTGTGTTGCTGGACAGACATGTCTTTTTCCTTTTGGTGTGTGAGTGTGCCTGTCTGTGTATGTGAGTGTGCCGCGGCTAAAGAGGTGTGAAGAGATTTGTGTATTGTTCGTGTATATGTATAAATGATATATAGAATACATTGGTTATTAAATAGGTATACATATGTGGTGAGCAGTTGAATAATACATAAAGAGAAACATTTCTTGCCCCTTTAGTGATAAATATATATGAGCCTGTTTACGGACTTTGTAAAGCTGATAATAAAGATCATGAGCCTTTCTTTAAGGAGGTTCGATAAATATATATGAGCCTTTTTCTTTAAGGACTTTTGATAAATATGAGCCTTTTTCTTTAAGGATGTTTGATAAATATATATGAGCCTTTTTCTTTCAAGGACGTTTTATACATTTGATAAAGGATATTAACCTTCACAGGACTTTATATATTTGATAACAAAATAAGCCTTCTTGAGAGAAGGTCTAGAATCACCAGAAACAGTCTGCCTACACATGCATGTACACATTCAGAAAAGAAAATAAAATCTCCTGCTCTGAATTATGGGTAGGATTTGTGGATTGTTTGGTTGGTGTGTGAGTTTTTTCTTTTTGTGCTTGAAGTGGGTGTGACAGTGCTTGCTGTGAGTCCTGTTGGTTAAAGGAGCAGATAGTCTTGGTGAAATAGAAGGAAAAGCTGGGTTTTTGATGCAAGAGAAGAGGTTTTGTGTTTCGCCTGCTGAGTGAAAGGAACCAGCTTTGACTCTGTGCGTGGCTGCATTGGGCTGGGCTGTTCCGACGGGGAGCTAAAACAGGACGTTCGCTCGCTGACGACCAGTCCATACTGGAAGTCTTGGTTAAATTTAATAGGTGGAGCAAGGGGTGGTGCTTCATACAGAGTGGAACTTAGTTGACTCCCACTGACAAGAGGGGCGGAGAAGAAGTATGATAGAAGAAAATAAATAAATAAATGAATATTACAATAAAATAAAATAAATATAAATAAAATTAAATTAAATAGGAAAATAGAATAAAAATATTTAATTAGAGGTGATATTAGATTGACTAATATACTCTTTTGATTTAAATGCATCGTATGAATAAAAGTTAACATTGCTTTATTTCAAATGCGCGAGAAATAAAAAAGCTGGTAATGTATGTCTCATTGAAATGTATAAGACTTTAGAGTGGTCTTAAGACACTGAACTCTTGTATTCTTCTTTTTGTTTTTCTTTCTTCCTCTCTTTTCCTTTGCTGAGTGAGAGCTGGGGGAAAGACAGAGAAGATGGAATGTGTCTGACTTGCATCATCCAAGGGGCAGATGACAAGACATCTTGCAGTTCTTCACAGACACTGGAAGCTTGCGGAATGTCAGCGCATAAGAATTCTGAATTCAGTTGGAATAAGGCCAGTGCAGTTTATCCACAAACTCTTTTCAATAGACACCTGCATTTACCTTTATGTGTGTACATCTAGTTATAACCTACATGATTGCTTGTTTTCACATATGGGCTGACAGTAGTTCTTTTTCTTATATTGCATCTGCAATTAGTTAGTAAAAGACTTGGCAACAGACCGACTAATCAAGGCATTCGCCTAATTAATGGAGTATTATTGATTTGATTGATCACATGTGGAAAAAGCTGATTTGATTTAAATATGGTTGAGTGCTGTGAATATTGGTTTCATTATCTGAGTATGGTTTACCTTGATTGAGGCTGTTTTGAGAGTGAACATTGATGGACATTTTGATAATAAAAGATAAATGAGTATAATCAGATGTATCAAATAATGGACAAGTGAAGTTAATTTCATTCAAGTGGGAAGCTATTGGTCTCCTTTGGGGTTGGTGAATTCAGTTGTTTTTGGTTGAGTGTGATTACACGGTGCTTTATAAATATTTTTTAAATGAATCAATTAGATTTACAATAAAATAAATGGATACAAAAATTACAAAAGTAATCACTCCGATTGATGTAGTGCGAAAGAATAATCCTCTTATTAAAGATATTGCAATAATATCAGGAAAATGGAGCAAGCGGTGGCCTGACATTGAACAACCGTGGTCAGCTGAAGGAACTCTTAACCCGGACGTGATTAAAACAATGCATGTGCTTGTGTCCACATATAAAGTAAATAAAAAGAAAGGGGAAAGGGACGCACGGAGACAAACCGAATTTAGCATTCTGCAGCTCTCCATAAAGGAGGGACAGACATGGTTCGAAGCTGCAAAAGAAAAAAGAGAACAAAGTAGACAAGAAATAAAGAAAAATGAAAAGGAAGCAGAAAAATTGATGGAGAAGATTACCGAACCCTTCTCACATACAGCATCTGTAATGAAGCCCCCGCCTTATGACAAGGAGGTGAAGCTCACCCCAGCTCCCAGTGATGACAACGAAGGGCAACTATCTATTCAAAGATGAGGATGAGCAAATGATAGAGATGGGCAAGGCTACAACAACCATAAAGATGTATCAGAGCTCCAACAGTACCAAGAGAAGGAACCGTTTCGGAAGCAGACAACGAGTCAGAAGCCTGGAAAGAGGAGAAGAGTGTGAGTGACTCGGACGGAGCTATTGGAGGATACGACCCCGCAGTCAGACGGATGTGGGCTAAAGCAGAGGAAAAAGGAGCAGGACCAGAAGGAACAGGACCAGGAGACTCTCAGAAAACTCAACCAAATATAGTTGGTGGATAAGAAGAATGAGGAGAAGAAGGCCAAAGAGAAGGTTTATAGATGAGCAGAACAGAAGGAATTGTAGGTAGTAATGCACTGCCTCGCCCCCTAAGGGGAGCAGCTGAAAGAAGAGGATTCTTGGTGGTGGAATGAGGAAGTAAAGGAGCAGCTATGAAGATAAACACTGATAATTATCTTGATAAAGAGCGTGACATTGAGAAAAGTGTGCCACATATGACTTTAATGGTGGCTGAAGGATTTGAGCAGAAGCATATAGGAGAAATGATGGAAGAAGCTGCGTACGTCAAGGGTTACTCAAGGTATCAAAGCAGCGGATGAGGCTGCAAAAGCAGTTACAGGAGCAAACAAAGCAGGCAAAGTTCTTCTTGTCACCCATGAAGTGGACTTGGAAGATAAAATCACGCTCCGAGATGTGATCTCAATGCAAGAAGCGTTGTCAGCCATAGATTAACAGTTATGGTTGTACCGAGGGGCCACACAAGAGCCTACTGGTCTGTGGAGAAATCATGAAGAACTTATGGTAGCAACCCCCGACCTACGAAGTCTGATGATTCAGGAAGCACATGGGTTAGCCCATGTTGCAAGGGGGGAGGTAAGAAGAAAAATCTGTAGGGTTTTTGGGCACCGTACTTGCTTGAGCAAATTGATTGTCATAGGCAGATGTACAATCCGTCTTTAAAACAATGTTCAGAGGGGTGGGAAGAGTTCACCTGGTCACATTTCAACTCCGACAGGTCCCATGAGTGAGTTGGTCGTGGATTTTGTTGACATGATAAGACCAGTAGGAGGTAAAAGATACATGTTAGCGTCGTAGATAGATTTTCACGGTGGACTGATGCATCCAACCAAGCGTAAAGATGCTCAGTCAGTTGCCAAGCCAAGTTCTTGTGTCGCCAGGTCATAAGCAGGTGGGGACTTCCAGATCGCATATCTTCAGATAATGGGAAAGAGTTTGTGGATAAAATACTAAAACTAATTCTGCAAAAATTGGGAATTAAACAACGTCCAGGAGCTGTTTATCATCCACAAAGCCAAGGTGTTTGTGAAAAAATGAATGGTGTGCTGAAAAATCACATTGTTAAAATCTGTCAGCATACAGGACTGAATTGGGTAGAGGTGTGTAGTTAGGAGCTAACACTAGTAGAGAAATATCCATTCTAAATATCTGATTCCGTCATAGACTCAATACTATTTATGACTAAGAAAATGCATGGACAAAGGGGGAAAGGGAAAATGTTAATCATAAATTGGAATAATCTTAAAGTATAGTGCAAAAGCGAAATTATTATACTGTATTTGATGTGTGTGCAAGATACTGGCTGGTGAATTTTTCTTTCAGCACCAGTCTGAGGGTGGCTGTGTCCACAGATCCTAAAAGCCTAATGGTCTTGAACACTCAAACATGGACATTCAAAAATGGAGGATGAAAATGATCAGGAGTGTCGAGTGAAATCGCATTGAAATTGATGGTGTTAAAAAGCAACAGTTCAATACATAAATATGTGTTATGCATTTTTTTATAATATTGGAGTTTGCTTATAACAATGTAACCTGTATTATTGATGAAAAGTCTGTACTCTACAGTAGATATTTTTAGATTGTTTTCTTTGAAGTTTTCTGTAACAGGGTGAAATGGATATATTGGGACCTCAGGTGTTTTCTTTTTTTGCGGGGTTTTGAGGGACATTGATGATAGGCAGGGAAAGGTTCATTGGAAGGTCCGATGGGTCGACCAGGCTGACTTTGGACAAAATTTTTGATTTATTTCTGAGGTTCTGAATGTATGCATTTATATGTTACATCCTGTTCAGTTTTCTAAACCCCTCTTCTTTGCGGTTAATTCATTTGGAGTGCAATAGGTGGTTGCCTGGGGCAGAAGAACCATGAGAGAATTTTCCTGTCTTGATAGTTTGTTGAAGGAACTAAGAAAGGAAGCTGCCAGATGGGTTTTTCGCTCTCACACTCCACAAATGTATTGTATTGCTACGACTTAGCATGTTCAGAAGGGTATATTATAATCAGTCTGTTTGTTAGTATGTGATTTTTATTAATCCAATTAACATCATAGAGGACAAATTTTGTTGTATCCTTCATCACAATGACAATTAAAAAATATTGTATTACTATAATATTATATAATATTTTGTAATATTATATTAATTAATCCAAAGATAAAACTGCTTCCGGCCAGGTTCAATTTAAGGCTTCACTTATACCTAGAATAGTTCTAATCTTTCTTCTGGAAATCAACAATTTTTTTAACCAACTCTAGGGCAAGTCTAGGGAGACAATTTTAAATCATGACTGAGAAAGGCCATTTTGGTTAGTCCAGATCAAAAGTATGATATTAGTCTAAGTTTCAGCGAAAGTGCCCCTTAAATATAGTGGGTCACATTCAATTGTTTAAACCCACCAGTTTAAACAAACAAACTTAAGTCAAACTTCAATGAGTGAGCTCATCTTTTACATTATTACAAAGCATAATATTGTTGAGATCTTTGGAACAAAACGTATTTAACCTGGCATTTCCTTGGGGGGCGTTAATTACCATCTAGATATGCCTTCTCCAAGAACAACCATTCTACCATGGTGCCCCTCCTCAACAGCGACGCTTCCCTGGGCCAGGCCACCGAGATGAGTCGCAATGATATCAAGAGGCTCAGCTCGCTCTACAAGTGCTGTGAGTAGGTCGTCGTGGGATTGGGGAAAACTACCATGCGACATAAGCATTTACTTTTAAAATGTACTGTATATACTGAAATACATTTAAAAATACACTTCAATATTTATGATTGCAGTTTGGGACACTTTGATTGCGTGTTTAAGGTACCTTGTCGTTTCCATGTAACTATTTACAGAAATTCAACTTCACCTCAGACCCCACCTTCAGCTGACTTTATGCCAAAGGGAAAATTACAAATCCCGACAGGATTGGAAGAATATCACTCTTCCACCTTAACCTTGCCACCCGGTGACAATTATACCTAAACTAATACATTTTGTAATGCACAAAAAGTTCCCCTTTGTTTGATTGTTGAAATACAAACTAATTTTAGAGCTTTACATGAAATAAACTTTTGGATTCAAAAGCAGGTTGTGTCTCGTTTAACTTTATATTGACAAATATTCTGTGATATTATATTCTGTGAGAATTAAGCTGTACAAAACACAAATTAATTCATTTTCATGAGACAAAAAACACATACTCAAAGAAAAACCAAACATGTAGGTTATACAACAGAAAATATACAGGTAAATACTTTTCCAGGTCTTATGCAACTGATATTACACCTTTCATCAGTCATTTCGTCAGTGCTCTGTACACAAAGCAAGCTCGTGCTCCACTTTATCAGCGGTGAGGTTTTGGTGGCAGTCCCTGAGCGCTTTCAGGAGCTCCTCTGTCCTGGCCTTGCCGCCCTGCGCCTTCCTCCACTCCTGGAGCAGTTCCTGTGCTGTCTCCTCCAGGTCCGTGGGGAACTTCTGGGAGATGGATTCCAGTTTGACTTGTGTGAGGCCAAGCTTGCGGCCCAGTCGTCGCCAGTTCCTCCCAATATTCTGTGCAATCACGTCCGAGGCTGAGCTCAGTTTGGCTATTCAAGGAGATAAAATAAAAATGTAATGTTGGACTCTTCACCAGTCAATCGTTTTCTCATGCACAGACAATTTTTGAACTGAACAGGTAGCCCTACCGTGAGTTCTGAGTTGCTTGCCACCGTTTTTTAATGTGGGGAGAATAAAATAAGGCCCCACAAAAATGCACTACAATTTTCATAGTGTCACATTTTTCACATATATACTGTAGATTGTTATATGTTAAATCTAAATCTTTCATGATCTGTGGTGTTTTGTCAAATCCAGATCAGATTAGATTAGATTAAAGATTTAGATGAAAGATTTATATTTACATTTAATATTTGTATTAATGTTTAGGATTTCAAATTACTATTTAGATTTAATACGTCATTCTTAAATCTTGAATTTTGAAAAAGGGAAAGTTGTAACAATTGTGCATTTTTGTGGGGTGCTATTTCGCTAAATCTGTGGGAAATGTGCAATGTTTGGGCTAAATCTGTAAGTATTGCATTAAAATACGTGGAGCTGTGTAAACTGTTTGAATGCTGAAATGCGTCAGACGACCTACTTTGGTATCGATACAGGCCGAGCTAAAGTTCACTAGAGCAATCTATAGATATGTGTCATAAAATGGTTATAAATTTGTTTCTTGAGAATTTCTCATGGGCAGTGGTCCATGAGAAAAGGCCAAGGTCAGTTTGGCTATACGAGGAGATAAACATGACAAAAATAGCTACTGTAAAATACTAATGTTATAATAGAATACTAAAAATGCAATACTGTATGGTGTTGGACTCCATTCACCAGTCACTTGTTTTCTCATGCACAGACCATTTTTTAACTAAACAGGTAGTGTTACCATGAGTTTACCAACGTTTTACACGCAGTGGGAGAGTCGGAATCAGTTTTATTCGCCAGGTCCTTTTACATATAGTAGGAATACGGAAAATACAGAAACTATTCTGATAGATTAAAATATACAAAATATGATACTATGCACAGCATAAATTATTGTTATGTGTATATGGGTATAACATGTAAATATAAATTATTACTACGCACTAACTTGCTTATTACGCCATGTACAGTGTAATACCAGTGTACCATTGCACATACTATTGCACAAGTTGTGTGAATGTGTCGGAGAAATATCACTCAATGCAACTGCAATGCATATAACATTTTTCTTTTAAATGGGGCCCTTACAGAGGACAGGAGGTAAGGGATGGTTTTGTTTTATTAACACACACTGTCTGTCATTTGAAGATAAGTATGGTGCGAAACTCGGAAATTAATTTAACCAGTTCAGTTTTCCAACAGATGCGCTAAATGTGTTCCAATTAACTGAACCGTACGGGAAAACTTGGACGTCAGAAGAAAATGTGTGTTTTCTTGCAAATGTGTGACTTCTGTACGCATTCGCACTGGAGGAAAACTAGGCTTTTAATCACAGTTAAATTTGTTTTCTACAACCCGACATAAATGGCCGCTCATTCCATTCCATTGCACTGCGCCGAAATCCCGAGGTCTGAATTTTCCGAGTTCCAACTTGAATGGAACGCAGCAAGCACAAGTCCTCTTTCGGATCGTTGTGAAGTCTCACCCGGAAAAAACAAAATACAACAAACCTCTTTCAGCTTTATCCTCTTCATCCAGACTTAATCCAGGTTCACAGTCGCCTAACTTTCTCGCCAGGTCGTCTCGGCCCACTCCAGTCAGCAGAGAACTCAGAAAGTCCGTGTCGTCGGCTGCCAACTTGTTCCTTTCCATCAGGACTTGGAAAAGTTTGAAGCCCGTGTCAATCTTTTCGCTGACATTCTTCCCGATACATTCTTTGCACAGAAACTTCATTTTGTCCAACTGATCGCCCAACAGCTCGTTCGAGATGTCCAACAAAGTGGTGTTAAAATCGAGAGAACTCATTTCACCTGCCGGGAAGGTGGCGAGAGAGAGAAGTGGTCGAGCCGACTGACCCCAACTAGGAACGCGGAAGTGCCTTCAGTTCACTTTCGGTTTAGTTATTCAACTGGGGGTAACAACTCTTTTGGCAAAATATGTTCAAATAACAAGTAAAAGTACCAGGATGACATAATACATCAAATTAACATTTATAAAAAAAAATAATAGAAAGGAACAGCGCATGAAAATAAAAATATTATTGGACTTTAGAATTGTTTTTATTAATAATTTATATAATTTTATATAATAAGTCTTTATAAAATAAATTTTATAAAATAACAAATGTGAGGTTCATTTACCCAAATAACATGTTTTTTTCTAACAAATTATCAAATATAGCACATTTTTTTCCATATTTGATGATGCTTTGCAATGCATTAAAGACAAAACTTTATTTTACCCACAAACGTTTTTTTTATAATGGTGATTTATTTTTTCATGTTCCATGATTCATTCGGTTAAATTGACAAGTTTGTTAAGAAAAACAATTAAAACACAAAACGTTCTTTTTTTTTTTTTTAAGTCTAATTGAGAATCTTTTTTTTATATATTCACGTGATGCTTTGGAATGCATTAAAGGGGACTGGCAATAATATGACCAGCATATTAAACAGCAGTAGTAAATACAGTTAATAAAACTGAACAAATACGTTCAAATCATCAATCATATATATTCATCATAATTTCATCATATATATTTTTAAAGGCACAATACATTTGAGGACTTAGCATTGGTGATGCTGATAATGGCAAGTTGCCCAAACTTGCTCACGGACACAATATGGCATGAACTATGACACAGTATGGTGCTACCCATTTTCTCACACGCATAAAACGAAGAAGAAGAAAAATCTTTAATTATCACACAACACACCACACTACAACACATGCACACACACACACACACACACATGCACACACAGCATTCGTCGATGCGCCCGGGGACCTGGTAACGAGTGTCCATTGCTGGTCAGACGATAATGTGTGCATGTTTTTTGGTGGGGGTCCTTACTGACGTTAGGTGGAGGAAACCCCATGTGAGCACGGGGAGAACATGCAAACTCCACACAGAAAGGCTCCTATTTGGGAGATAACCCGCCCGGAGCACGGTGCCAACAGCGCCCCAGGCGGGAATCGCATAAACGGGATGCATAAAGGCATCCACCAAGGCATATGCTATAATTTGTACAGCTAAAAAGAAAATAGCAGCAGTTCTGAAACTTACCAAGTACCATCTCATCATGGCACTAGAATATAATCTCAGCCAAAAATAAAAAAGCAACTTTCCACATTCACTATCTCATACACCTGCATTCAAATAATCATCCTTTTAACTATTGTTGACAAGGGCTCTGTTATGGACTGTATAGGTTTGGTGTTGGCTCAGTTAAGGCAGTATCTTGCCCCGGGGCATCATGTGAATTGCATGGAGGCATGGAGTTGGGTTCAGGTACTTTGGAGTTGCGTTCAGTTACTTTAATTCAAGGCAAGGTGTTATATCATTCTGATACAAATATGTATTTATATGGGGGTGTGTGTGGTATCTCGTCACTGACTCACAACATTAAAGACCAGACGTATTGCTATTGGGACACGTTTGCTCCGAACTCTTGCTCTTACTCTTCCTCTCACCTCTGACCCGGATGACAGGATAACCTGGAAATAGAGCCCGGTAACTAGGGACACGATATACGCCGACTAATATATTCTAATATACTAATATATACTAATATATACTATACTAAACAGCGGGCTTACATTTTAGCGCAGGGGTCGGGAACCTTTTTGGCTGGGAGAGCCATGAAAGCCAAAAATTTCTAAATGTATTTCCTTGTGGGCCATATAACATTTAATAAAATTGAATGCAACTTAATACATGCACTTTTTAAGTAAGGCATACATTTTTAACGTACAACACATCCCTGAGTACTTAAAAAAGCGCTATATATAATAAATGTCTCTTTATTCTTCTCAATAATATTGTTGTTATACTGAAGCTAACCAATAATAAATGAAATACTTTTTACCATTAATTCGACTTCTGGTGCTGCATGGTTTTGCTGATGGCCTTGTAGTCTGGTTCATAGGTAGTGAGGTTAAGCTTCATGCTGCGTTGAGGCTTCAGTTAAACGTGAGCGTAGGTTGCTCTTAATGTTTCTCAGATGCGAGAAAGACTGTTCACATGCGTATGTAGAGCCAAACATGGTCAGTATTGCAATACTCACACGCTGCATTGTGTGGTATGTGACGGGAAGCTCATTCCAAGTTTTAAGAATCAGCTGGTCTTCAGGTTCAAGTTCAAGTTCAAATTCAAGAGATTATTTGTCACATACATATTGAAGTTTTTTCCATTTCTGTCCACTTGTGTTCAGCTGATTGGTCCAACTCGAGGCAGGGAGTTTTCTTAATGTTTGTCTGTCTTACAGAGAGGATCGGCGCACAGGCTCATAAGCAGCCCAGCAGTGGACGCCATTCCTCCTGCGCCCAAGAGGATCATTATTATCCACAATTATTATAATAATCCTCAGTGATATATATAATTGTGGCCTGCGTGCCGCATATTGAAATGAACAATAAAACTCTCGCCATGTCGCCGCACCACGTCCAGAAAGACTCCATCTCCCTCCCTAAACCCTTACGTGTGGGTAGAGACTCCCACAAGTGGCACCTGAGCAGAGGCCCGGGAGGGGCAGGATGCAGAGTAAAAGGCCCCGGAGTCTTTGTGTGGTCCGCAGCCGGTGCTTGACTACGCCCCTTTGTCCGTCACATTTATATTTTGAATTTTATTTTCAAAATTGTAATTTCTCTTACCTGTTTTACTTTAAAATGACACAGAATAATTATTTATTACTTGTTAATTGTGATGAAAATTTTAAGCTCAAAATTGTCTGCGAGCCATATACCGTAATCGAAAGAGCCATAACTGGCTCGCGAGCCATAGGTTCCCTACGGCACTGAGCAAGACAAAATGTAAGTAAAATACAAAGTAAATAATTATCAAATACTGAACGACACCGCCTGAACCTTTGTAACAACTACAATACGTAGAAAAATGTTTTATTCACTTTTAGTCAGTGTTAAGTTAGAACTACAATGTATTTACTAACAAGTTCGGCCTAATTGGCTACTTTTTTGGCGGTTCATTTTTAAATGTTAAATCTCAGAGTCATTTAGTTTTTCTTTGTAATTTGGATAATTCTGTTTTAGAGTGAAGGTGATACCAAATAAATAAATACCGATATTAAAAAGTTCAGATTTAGTCAACACCAGTAAACATTTGCATTCATTATCTTGGTGGCAGTTATCACTTCTGAAAAAAACCAAACTATAATTAGTCACCACCACAAGGTCCTTGAACTTGTAAAATATTTTTTATCCATTTATTATAATTGTTTGCGATACCAAATTTGAAAGAATATGATAAAAAAAAAATAAAAAAATGTTTGTCTACCAAAACATTAACAAACAGGCAAAACAAAACACAGGCCTAAATTTGGTGGCCCTTGAAACAAGCGATCATGGACCGATACAGAGTAATCATAATATTTTACAAATGAGATCAAATAGTCTTACTGTTGTACATGTTCTATTAAAATTTACTTTTGTCTTTGACTATGAGAGAAAGTTTATAACTGCATTCTGAATTACCCAAAACACCAGAGCCTTCTATAGTGATAGAAGATGATGATATAGTTTAGGTGGTGTAAAGCTAATATCTGCAGGAGAGACGGAAACTTTGGGATTTAGATCTCTACATAGTATTTGGATTTTGGCCTTGTCTGGTATTTTCACTAGTGTACAATAAGATTGACGACCTACTCTTCAATAATAATAAATATAGCTGCAACATACGGGGTCCAGTTTAGTCGTGTTAGGTACAGTTTTCTGAGTTTCCATAATGCAATGATCAGCCTTTAAGTACCTGCTTTTTAAATAGATTCTGTATAAATAAAGACATGTTAACTTCAAATGAAGTATCTAATATTTCACGTGTTTTTTCAGAGTATCTCTCTTGCTCGTGTTCGACCAATCATCATGCACTTGCGTCACTTCTGTTGTTCTGTTGAAATATCTCTCAAGAACAGTGTTTTAACAATTACAATCGTTCTTGGATCATGCAGTGCAGACACAAAAAAAAAAAAGGGTCGGTTCCTCGAAAAGGTTCTTACGACTTCCTGTGGTTAGAAGGGACTTTGTCTCTTAAAATAAAAAAATCCCTGCAATTGTTATTGCTAGCCCTTTTTAACTAGTCTTCATTCTAAGTGGGGAGTTAAAAAAACAAACCTTGTCAACAATCCGATTGGGCTGGTCCACACACACACACACACACACACACACACACACACACACACAAACACACACACACACACACCTCATCTGGGAGTTTTCTAACAACCGGCAGCTCATTTATTGAACAAATTCATGAGAAGCCGTCTTAAGATTCTTAAAGTATCTCTTCTATAACTCTTCCTCAATTCCATGTTTTATTCATCTGTCTACCCCCATATACGCCGCAGTTTGAGGAGTGGGCTTTGGGGTTGCCGGGGGTATGGCAAGGACCCAGGTGCAGCGTCCAATGTCGAATTCCGGTCACACTGGTTCGCTTCAGAAGGACATTCCGCTTGACCCATTGACATAGTCGTGGAAGTCTGTGGGTACACTCAGCAGGGAACACACCTGGAATTATCAAGATTAAAAAAAAAAAAATACAAGATTAATAAGGTTTTAATGAGAATGATTGTAGTAGTTATTATTAGTAGTACTTATCTTCCCACAGAGACTGAAATGATTTTGCAGGTATTGTCATTATAATAATGACATTACATTTACATTACATTTAGTCATTTAGCAGACGCTTTTATCCAAAGCGACTTACAATTATTCAAACACCGACGGACGCAGCCATCAGGAGCAATTAGGGGTTAAGTGTCTTGCTCAAGGACACTACAGCATGCTAGCAGGAGGAGCCTGGGATCCAACCAGCAACCTTTAGATTACTAGACCACCAGCTCTACCTCCTGAGCTACCGCATGACAATGTCATAATGACATCTCTGTATAATATTGTTCTGATTGTATGATCCTGTAACCTAGAGATATTAAACCTTTTTCAGCCCAACGATCCCTTGGTGGATAGAGAAACAGAGCAGATCTTCGATTTTTTTTTTCCTTTAATAAAATGTGTTTCCTATAATAACATATTTATTATGCCATATTAACAATTTATATACAATCAGAAATGATGCATATGGTCCCGTTTGTTTTTTTTCATTTTAAGATTTATTTGCTATAGTTAAATCCCTTTTTCTTGTTTTCACAAATCTGAAGTAGGGGTTTACAAGCTGTTAAATATCAAAACAATACAAAACATTTACCATGTGTTTTTATTGAAGTTCAGCCATGAACCTGTTATGTCTGTCAGAGAGTGCGTGACTGAAAATTCTGAGGTTTTTGAACAAACCAGAAGCTCAGAACACTCAGCAAGTTTGTGCCTTTTTTCAGCAAAAAATGTTCAATGTCCAATCATTCAGTGCAAACCTAATATTTTTAAATCATAGACTTCTGCATTCACCTTGATTTATTGTCAAAATAAGCTATGCTGCTTATACACGTTCCAATTTAAAAAGGACCATCGGCACATGCAAGCGCTTTCACTGGTCAGTACACACATTTGTGACCCACCCCAGACTTTAGATACATTTGGTGGCTTTCGACTTTTCTTTTTTTGCATCATTTGAAAGGGAAGAATCCGAGCTTCAAAACAAGGCGTCACTTGTGCAAATCTGGCAAATATTCTTAAAGCTGTGTATTGTTAATGACAAGGGTGTGGCAAACTGTGTTTCTGAGATAATCACCTTCAAAGTTTCACCTTCAAAACACTTGGTTCATTCAGCTAGCTCCCAGAATGCAAATGGTTGGAGAACCAACACAGCCACATGGCTAATTGACACCCTGCTGAATGGGGCAATCTCTGCATTGTTCTTTTGTTTATAGGGAATATTGAACAGCATCATCGACACACAACATCTTTTGTTTTAAAACAAAGCTTTTATTTAACAGTAAGAATATACATGCTTTATAAAAGTGGAATTATTTAGGAGTTTAAAAGTGTGGACGAAACACAACAAAATGTAGAGTCTATAATTAATATGAGTCTCTGCATATCAGCCTCAGTGTGTCATTTAATATATAAATGTGCGTATGCCAAATATCTTCAAAGTTCTTAGAGCCATGATGTGGGCTAAGTCAAGTCAAGTCACACTTTATTTATAGAACGCATTTCATACCTGGGCAACAGAATGCACTTTACAAAGAAATACAAAAAAGAAAGAGAGAACATAGTTGTCAGCTGGTCATTACAAAAGAATGCCCCTGAAACAACAGCAACTACAAAGACAACAAAAACAAAAATAAAGGCGACTCAAACCACAGTGGCAACAACCGCAACAGAAAACAACAACAGCCACAGAAACAACAACAACAGCAGCAGCAACATCGACACCAGCAGCAACAGCAGCAAAACAACATTAAAAACAACAGCAGCAACGCACACGCAAAGACGTCCCTGGAACCGGAAGTGGTAGCTCTCACCGGAACCGGAAAGGTCACTCAGGTTAGAGATGGTTAAGTCGAGGTACAAGGTTACGTTAAATTAAGGTATACGGTAAGCGAGGGTTAAGTTTAGGTATAAGGTTAGCAGCAGCAAAGACAACACCAGTTAAGGTATACGGTTAGCGGCACCAACAACAGCACCAGCAGCAACAACAACACCAGCGACGACAATACCAGCAGCAGACAACAACAGCAACAAAAACAGCAGCAACAGCAGCAGTAACAGTAGCAGCAATAGCAACAGCGCACAAGCAAAGACGTCACTGGGACCGGAATTGGTAGCTCTCACTGGAACCAGAAATCTCCTCATCTGTATTGCGTCAACAGTGTGTCCCGTCTCATCGCAATGGAGTAAAGCACGGCAAAGACGTCACCGGAACCGGAAGTGGTAGCCCTAACCGGAAAAATAAATTTCAACTGTGTGCACCGTCTCATCTTAATCCAGTTACGGTCCTTTAATTAGCGTCCCTAAATTACGGGTCAAGTTTTTCATTCTGACCTCGGGAGGGAGATCCTTTTGACTAGCTCTCTGAAAACACACCCTTCTTATAATCCTCTCACTGTAATATCGCAACAGAAACTACAACAACAGCAACAGAAATAGCAGCAGTAGCAGCAGCAGCCACAAAACAACAACAGCAGCAGCAACATCAACTACAGCAGCAGCAACATAAATTTTTTTTAGCAAAAAAGACAACAGTAACGCACACGTAAAGAAGTCACTGGAACCGGAAGTGGTAGCTCTCTCCAGAACCGGAGAAGTCACTCAGGTTAGAGACGGTTAAGTTGAGGTATAACGTTAGAGGTGTTTAAGTTAGGGTATAGGGTTAGAGATGCTTAATTTTAGCCATAAGGAAAGCGAGGGTTAAGTTTAGGTATAAGGTTAGCAGCAGCCACAGCACCAGCAGCAGTAATACAGACAGACAAACAGAGGTCAGTCAGTCAGTCATAGACTGTAGCAAACAGCAAGGTTTTTAACCTGCTTTTAAAAGTATTCAGTGTGGGGGCCTCTCTCAGGTCCCTCGGTAGGGTTTTCCATTTACTTGGGGCATAGATACAGAAAGCAGCTTCTCCTGCTTTAGAGTTGGGATGAGGGATAGTCAAAAAGACCACTGCCTGTGGACCTGAGAGTTCTTGCTAGTTCGTGTATAATTAGCATTTATTTTATATACTGAGGTGCAAGGCCATTTATAGCTTTATATAAAAGTACCAGAATATTAAAATAAATTCTTTTTTTGACAGGAAGCAAATGTAGAGATCTAAGAACGGGTGTGATATGTTCAAACTCTTTTGTCCCAGTGAGAACGTGGCTAACCCCAACCCCACCCCAGATACACTCTGAGAGCCTGTTTGGGGTCTCTTCTCATTTTATTTTCGCCCCTGGCTGCATTTGCAAGTAAACTTGAGAATCTTGTTCATTGCTACTTGTTCATAATCTGCATCACCAAACTCAACGGACTTCGTCACGTTATAAACTTCTTCCATTGTAACAACGGGTGTATCGTCCGTCTCCTCCAGTGGTTCTTGAAAATATTCTGTTTCCTCGTCACATTCAGGTTGAAATCCGCTGTTTGAAATGTTCTTCAAGTCCAGGATAACACTGGTATCAGATTCAGCATCGCTGTTGTTCTCCGCGTCGCTGTCAGAGAACTGACTATCATTGTGGAAAATGAAGTCCAGTACGCGCTGCATACACTGACTTGGATCTATCGCACTGATCAGATTAAGGTCCACAATATGAATTAGATCCGCCACCCGCTTCTCGTGATCCATAACAACACGGAGATTAAAGTTTTTTAGACAAGTGAAACCAGATCCTTGTCTTGTTTACGGAAGCAACGTCAGCATGTTTCTTCGTTGGTAAACGTTGGTGTATGCCCCCTCCACAATGATGTCTCTGTGTGTGTGTAAAAGTAGTACGATTTAAAGACTGAACTCTATCAAAATGGTTTCACATTGTGACTTCACATCACATGGAATATGGAGGAATGATTTTCACCTGGACGGTCGCATTAAAGGAAACAACCAATCGGCGTTGTTCAGTGCTATTCAGCGTCTCGGTAAGTGAACTGTGTTTCCCCATGTAATCTAACGGGAATATTTAACTCCAAGGTTTAACATTTTTCTACTATTTATAAATCAAATGTTTTGAAAATATGTTGAGAGATAAAAAAAAACAAAAGAAACACAAAAGAACACGAATCTGGAAAAATTAAATTTTCCTTCTAGAAAGGTTTTTTCCAACTTATTTGGCTACTCCTGGCGATTTTAGAAATGCGCGAGATAGCGGGTTTTGCTGTGGTGGGTCACATTTTATATAACCCCTGACCAATTAAGTAACTTTGACAAAAAGGTCCAGATTCTACCTTTCTGGTCCTATAAAAAGGCAGAATCTGGAATAGTTTAAACAAAAGGAGTATCGGCGACATTAGCAATGTCAACAGACAAAGCCAGTTAGGGAATAATAGGGTTCTAACAAGAGGCACACAAAGAAAAAGCCTGCTTGGAGGTGGTGCCAATTAAATGACAAATCTCAAATTGAACCTTGAAAATTCTCCAGAAGTCTAAATTTGTTCTTTATAATACAGACCTAAATTCTTGGTTTCTGGGTCAACTTAGAGATTTAAACTTTGTACTTGTCTGAACTTTGTCCGGATCTTCTGTATTTCGTCCAGAAGGCTTGTGGACATGGCGTTGTCGTAGCCAAATTGCTCAACCAGTCCTATCAGACTTTCCACTGCTTTCACTTGCTTCCTGAGGAAAATGTACACAGAGGAGGAAAAGATCTGGGGTCACAAAGAGCCTATTTTCAAATTTGTTCGTGAAAGAAAATTTGAAATTGTGAATTTGAACTAAGTCAGTTTGACAAGCACACAAAGTCCAAAGTCAAATTATTTGTTGATGAAATAATGTCTTTAACATCCGTTGCACTTAAAGCTGGAGTGTTGTGAATGTACCTGGATTTGGCATTGGCAGTGTCTTGGAGGAGACATTTCCAGGTCAGAGCAAAGCCGCGATAGAAGGACACCTGTTAGAATATTGTGTGTGAGTGGATGATTGAGAGAAAACAATCCCTTGAGGGATGGCAAGTTAGAAATTTAAAAGATAGGTTTGCCAACACAGGACATATCAGAATGTATTTTTATCATAATTTTTAGAACAGAGCAAGGTTGTTCATAGCACGATTTGCTGAATGCTTTTAAATTATTGCAGTATCCACTATCTGAAGTCAGGTATGTGTGTGTTGCTATGAAAATCTGGTTGTATTGGGTGGCAACACTAACTATGATCATCTGAAAAGAAAATTATCCTTCATATTGCTTACCTTTATAAGTTTTATATTCTTCGGTGTTAATATGCTAAGAGGCAATGTTGAGTACATTTTGGGTTGAGAAAACCTAACAACACATAGCTTCAACAAATTAAAGCAATGGTTTTTTTTAAGTTGATCCAATAACTCATTTTTAGAAATAGAATTCAGAGAAAATATTAGAATCCTAGCTGGACAGATACGGACATCTGCACTCCTTTCATAGATTAACCTCGGTGGAAACCTTGGCACCGTGCGACGCTCCGTGCTTCTGACCATCCAGCATCCCTTGTCGCGTCCCCTCTTCGAATCCATCCCGATAACCATTCCCTTGGTACCTGAAAATCACAAGTATTTTTTAAAAACAAGTTTATCAATTTGATGACCACGGCGAAACCCCTAAATAGAACTGGTCCCTGTAACGCGTGAAAATGCGTGCAATGTTGTAATTATCAAAACAGTTACATTTAAACAGTTAAATAAACATAAATTCGATGTATTTACTCTATTTAAATAATTCTGATTGTTGTTTTATGAATGAATTCATGAAAAAAACATAAAAAAAAAACAACAATAATTAAAACAGTCGTTTCTAGTTCAGAATGAAATACAATACTTTCAAGTAATATCTTAGTTTACCAGGTGACGATTAGATAGAGGTTTCGGGCGCACCTGTTTTCCGACATAAAAATGTGGTCGAATAAATCTTCAGAATTCATCTTCTTTAAATTAATCTACAACGACTTCGAGGGAACCTCTGTGTAGCACAAGCTACGACACACTGTTTCCGGAAGTAGCTTCTTGTCCTTCTTCGTCTTATTAGCCTTGTTCTTGTTCGTTGCGTTTCTCTGGCGGATTGCAATACCAACTTTGAGGTGACTACCGCCACCTACCGTAGCGGAGTATGTGGAACAGGATATAGTTTACATTACATTGATCGGACGCTTTTATCCAAAGCGACTTACAATTGTTCAAACACCGACGGACGCAGCCATCAGGAGCAATTAGGGGTTAAGTGTCTTGCTCAAGGACACTACAGCATGCTAGCAGGAGGAGCCAGGGATCAAACCAGCAACCTTTAGATCACTAGACCACCAGCTCTACCGCCTGAGCTACCTTCCCCATATGAGTTTACATTGTATATAAAATAAAATACAGTAAGTAAAAAAAGACTAGCTTCAATAAGTTGAAAAAACAACTACATTCTATCAACCAATCCAGGTTTTATTAAGAAATCTAGTACCCCTCTTTGTGTTTGTTTGTTACGAAATGTTCCTAGTGTCACTTCCAAATCCCTGCCTCTCTCACCCTTTGTTGTAGGCCCTTTCTCCATTATATTTACATTGCATTATTACGTGTTTGATATTTTCAGTTAAATAACAATGCACACATACTTGTGAACTTACTTTTCCCAATAGAAAAAAGGTTTAAGGAAATTTAAAGCAGCGTGATCAAACCTTAATCTGGATAGAACTACAATCTACAATCACATTCACATGCCACTTTAATTCACATGCCACTTTAAATGCACATATCTGTATATACATAGGCATATTCCTTCAACCTATTCCATTTTATTTCGATTTATTTTTTATTGTATTTTATTCTATATATTTTTTATCTTATTCTATAAGTATTCCACTTACTGTATTACGTTTTAGGAGTCAGTTAGTCGGTCTATTAGAAAGGAATTTTCTACTTTTTATTTTTATTTTATTTTTGTACTTTTTCCTAGGACTTATTGTGTGCTATCACCGGGTGCGTTGCATTACATTTCACTGCATATATGTATGGAAGTATGTATATGTATGTGACAAATAAAAAATCTTGAATCTTGAATCTTGAATCTTGCTTCTACTTCTCCCTTTGAAACTCTGTGCTCTAGCTGTCTTTAGTACTCTATAGGTGATTAGGGGAATTAAAATGTATTTCTTTAACGTCATATTCTTCTGATTTATCTTTTATCTTCCATCCATCCAAAGCCATTTCCATTTCATAAGTTATACTCCAAGCATTCGTTTCGGACACTTTTGGTGGAATTTTCCTTCTATTTTTAAAATGTATTTTGAAAAAATTGAAATTATATTGTAGTGCCTCCAAGCAATGGAAAAATGCTCCCAAAAGAACCCTGAGTTCCGGAGCCACTCCACACTCCACCACCACAGGAAAGCCCAAAGCACCCTGCCCTCCAGCCACAGATGACCCCCCCAGCCCCCAGAGAAGCCAGAAGCCCGCAGAGCAACACTCACGCACGACCCTGAGGAGCATAAATCAGTCACAGAGAGCGCGAGGAGACCGTGGGGGTGGGTTGTATGTGTGCGCCCCGGGGTTGCACTTCCTCTGCACCTCTCTGCTTTGTTCTTGCATTCTTTGTTCATTTTGACAATATCTGTCCACCACATGAACAGGTGATCACTGAACTCTTTATGGGTCTTTGATGAGGTCAGTCCCATTACATCTTCCAGCTTGTTTTGATTGGGCTAGGTAGCGTCTCTATTATGGAGGTTCTGAAAATGACGTAGACCAACGGATCTTCCTCGGGATATTTCTCTGTTTCCATGCGTCATCTCATGACTTTTTCTGCAGATATGACGCAGGATTCTCTGTGTCGCGAATTGTAAGGTCTTTTAGGCTCTTGGGATCCACACGAGTTGGGTGCTCGCTTCTGAGTGCACCCCAGGTGGTTTGTTTCTAAGTATCAAACATAGTCCCGTCCAAGGCTTTGTCCAGCAGCCAGCCCAAACCCCCATTTTCCAGTACATCCAGTCATCTTGGATATCCCTAACACTCTGTCCAACAAAGCTTTCAGGTCCCCCGCCACTATTAACTTTCCCACTGTATGTTCCTCAGATATCCTGATCCACTTTGATGCTCCATCGATTAGGTTAGGAAGTCTAGATACTAACCCGTCGAAGTCCTGCGATCCCCATGGAACATACTGGGCTCGTTGTCCCTTTACCATGATAGAGTAAAGTCCTGCATAACTCTTTGGTGCCCCTCTCTCTCTTTTAGATCTCCTTATTTCAGTTGCTTCTATCTGGGAGCTCTTGTGCTAGGGTGCTTTGGCCAAGTGTGTCTCCCTCTTCTTTGGGCTGGGCCGCCTCCGTTTCTCTCTGCTCTCTGTCCCTCTCTCTCACTTGATTGTACTCCTCTCTCTCCTTTCTCGCAGTTTTTCCTAACCTCTGTCTTTCCTTACACCTCACCTCTTCTTCTAACCTTCTCTTTTCTTCTCTCAGTCCGAGCGGTTCCCTCTGCTCAAAAAGTCATTATTGCTTTCTTCATTACTATCTCCGTCATCACTATCGCTGTCATTACTCCACTCCTGTATCTCTTTCCTAATTTCTTTGTAACAATCCATGTGTATGGGTGGGGCTTTCCCTCCCTGTGTTCACCAATCCCTGCTTTTTCCTTTGTCCAACTTTACTTCTCCTTTAATGTCTACTGTTCCAGATATCAGCGGGTATAACCCTGTGTAACCAGTGGTGGGTGCGCCTTCGGAGGTGGTGATTCTAATTCTTTATCGCCACTAACCTTTTCCCTTGTTACCCTTTCTCTCTGCCTCCATTGTACTCCTTCCTTTTCTATTGTTTTCTTCCCTTTTTTTAATTAAGTTTATGATTTGTTATCATTTCTTCAATCTCCTCACACACTGCTGATTCAAACGTTCCTTCTTTTGGCCATTTTGTGCTTGCCTTAACTGTTCTTCTTCCCCATTTTTCTGAGATCTTTTTTATCTTATCTTTATTTAACGGATAATATTTACCCAAGAGTTCCACTCCTTGGACCAGGTCGTTAAGTGAATTGGTCGATGAGCAAGGACCCGTGTTATTTCACGGTAAGGGGGTGTTGCAAACGCTATCATAGTGAATACTGACAGACTGCCAGAAAGAGATAGAGATGCCGCGCATGCAGCGCGCACGTTGCGGTATTGTACGCAGCGTCGTTAAACAAGTAGGTCCTTAAGTGAGAAGTGTAGTCTCTGCCGTTTGGGTGTATTGTTATTCTACCCCCTTTCGCCTTCTTTTTTAGTTCCTCTCTTCCCCTCTGTCTAACCACGGTTCTACTTGGGCCAATTCCCTCCCTCCTTTTTTATCTTCTCTCCTCTACTCTGTCTGACTACAGTTCTACTTCGGCTACTAAATAAACTATTCTGTAGAGTAACCTTCCGCTATCTATTCATTTAATAAAAAAAGACCCTTTGTTTCTTATTTTTATTAATTGGAACAGATAGTTTTATAGTCTTCATTTACTTAATTACATATTCTTCCTTGAATATTTTCGTACCCTGTTCCTAGTTTACTCTATTTTTTAGTTTATTCTAAGCATCTCGTTTGTCTTATTAATATCTGTCTATACTTTTTATTCTTCTATGTGTTGCTTCTAGCACTTGCCCGAAGCTCCTACTCTCAACAATGTGATGAATGTATTAATTATGTACTCTACCCATTCAGACCCTGGCAAACTTGCTAAGCAGTAGCAGACCCTTACGAGACTTCTCTCCTTAAGGCGGTAACGTAGACTTCAGTTTTCCACTGACCAAGCAGTCCCTCTCTATTAAAGGGGGTATCTCAGAACAAAAACTCACTTCTGACCAAGAAGATCTATAACAAGGCCTATTTATTCAGGGTTCGCCCGGGTCCTTCCGGGCATCGGCCACTAGATGCCGCCAGTACTGCCTCATCAATGTTGCTTTGTTTCACCTGTTTCTGTTTCCGATTACCCAGCCTCATTATGTGATATGTTTCACCTGTGTCTCGTTTTGTCTTTCCTATTTATACCTGGTCTTTTGTGTACTTCCTGGCTGAGTCTTGAGTTTGTCTAGACTCCTGGCAATGCTCTCGTTTCCAAGCCCACAAAATTCTTATTTGTTTTTTGTCCGTTTCTTGTGTTTGTCACAAGTAAAACCTTTATTTTTGCCACCTCGCCTCTGCCTCGTTCTCTGCACCTTGGTTCACTCGGCATAACCTCATAACAGCAAGACTGAGCCACAACATGGACCCAGCAGAGAGTCAGCCTGCGGGATGGAACGCATGCGGGTGGCCCTGACGAACCAGGGGACTGCGATTGGCCGTCATGAGCAGGCTCTCCAACAGATCCTGGACAAACTGCAGTCCCTCACCCAGGCCATCCAGCAGAGCCAGGCACAGGCTCCACCTATGGCTCCTGCGCCAGCGCTGCCTCCCATGGACACGCATCCTCCATATCACCGCGAACCACGACTGCTGGCGCCAGAGAGGTAGGACGGTAACCCAGGAGGTTGTCTCCTGGGTTTTTGTCTTTTTGACGCAATGCTCCCTGGCTATCGAGCTCCAGCCATCACAGTTCCCCAACCAGCGCTCACGGGTGGCATACATTGTCACACTACTCACAGGCAAAGCACTCTCCTGGGCCACAGCCATCTGGAACCAGCAAACCCCGGCCTGCGCCAGCTACCAGACTTTTGCCGAAGAGTTGCGCTGAGTTTTTGACCACTCAGTCAGTGGGAGGGAGGCGTCGACACGGCTACTCCGGCTCCGCCAGGGGGTACAGAGCGTAGCGGATTATGCCATCACATTCCGCATCCTCGCAGTGGCGTCTGGATGGAACAGCGAAGCACTCATCGCGTCCTTCCAGGATGGTCTCATTGATGGTGTCAAGGACGAGCTGGCATCCCAGGAGGCGCAGGATGACCTGGACACGCTCATCGAAACAGCTATTCGGGTGGACAACCGCCTCCGGGAGAGACAAGGGGAACGCCGTTCTTCCGCTTCACCACTACCAGCGTGCAGAGCAGTCCTGGGGACGACGTCTCCCGAGCATCTCCGAGCTGTCCCAAGCTCATCTCCAGCATCGATAGAGGAGCCCATGCAAGTAGGCAGCACACGGCTCTCTCGGTCTGAACATGACAGGTGGATGAGGGAGCGCGGCTGCTTGTACTGTGGGATCCCGGGTCATTCCCGTTCTTCCTGCCCTGAGCTCTCGGGAAAAGCCAACCCTCGTCCAGGGTAGGGAGAACTGTGACGAGGCCAACTTTCTCTCCTGAGCTCGGGGTGACCGGGGTCCTGCTGACAGCCCCCCCGCTCTAGTCTCCCTCTCTAGTCTCCCTCTCTAGTCTCCCTCTCTAGTCTCCCTCTCTAGTCTCTCTCTCTAGTCTCTCTCTAGTCTCTCTCTCTAGTCTCTCTCTCTAGTCTCTCTCTCTAGTCCCGTCTCTCTCTCCCGTCTCTCTCTCTAGTCTCCCTATTTATTCAGGGTTCGCCCGGGTCCTTCCGGCATCGGCCACTAGATGCCGCCAGTACTGCCTCATCAATGTTGCTTTGTTTCACCTGTTTCTGTTTCCAATTACCCAGCCTCATTATGTCATATTTTTCACCTGTGTCTCGTTTTGTCTTTCCAATTTATACCCAGTCCTTTGTGTCCTTCCTGGCTGAGTCTTGAGTTTGTCTAGACTCCTGGCAACGCTCTCATTTCCAAGCCCATGAAATTCTTACTTGTCTTTTGTCCGTTTCTTGTGCTTGTTACAAGTAAAACCTTTATTTTTGCCACCACATCGCTGCCTCTGCCTCATTCTCTGCACCTGGGTCCACTCAGCATACCACGTTACTTATTTCCTTAAAGCGAGATCTCAGAAGTACAACTTAACCTAACCATTAAGATCCCCAAGATACACTTTTCTCAGGCGGTATCTTAGGGACCTGGCTGTACAATCCTTTGTAGTACCATTCCTCTAATTTGTACCCATAAAGCGGTATCCACAGGTTTTTTTTTATTTTATTTTTTTAAATACCATCAACAAGAGCCAGACCCTTTAAAAAATATCATCAATAAACCACAGAGCATTTAAAAAAATAACAGCAATAAACCACAAAGCTTCTGAAAATATCAGCAAAAAAACACTCAGCTTTTCAAAAACATATCAGCAATAAACCACAAAGCTTCCGAAAATACCACCAGCAATGCACCACAGAGCTTTCAGAAATATCATCAGGGATTTAGCATACCACAAAAGTGTTCAAAAACATTTATAAGCATTCTGGTATATCACAAATGCTTTCAAAAGTGTTATTAGCAATTTTTGTAAATTACAAAGCTGTTAGAAATATTATCAGTAATTTATCCAACGACCAAGATTTCAAACATGTTATCAGCAATTTAGCAAACGACAGGTCTTTCAAGATGTTTCATCTGCAATTTGGTAAAACATGGAGCGTTGTGATAAATGCATGCACATTCATCCAGGGCTTCCCTCTCTCTTTTCTATTATGTATACTAGGGTTCAGAAATTTGGAGAGACACTTTACTTACTGCTTAGCGTTCGGATCGGGTAGGTACTGATCAGACAATCTTTCTATAACTAATAAGTAAGAACGTATTTTCCTCTCTCAAATGAGTGGCCACTCTGTTTTTTTTCCAGTACCTTTATTTGAACTTTAAACAAGTAATATGAATGCTGAGCAGTTCTGCAGAAAAGCTATCTTATTCGCTCAGGCTACGACTCTTATTCTCTACTCTGTAGATCCATCTTCTACAGGTTGTCATATCATCCCATGCACTCTTCATTTGGGCACATGTTTATCTTTTGTCGCTGTGAAATGTATAGACATGCTCTGCACATGGCTGTAGTTTATTTTTCGCCTCTGTGAAACATACACATTGTTTTGTTTTAGGTTGGACCTGAGAGTTTAAAAATCAGAGGAACATCTGGTTGCACAAAACATCTAAGGTTTATATATAGGTCACCTTTTGTTGATCAGTGTTTTTCCCCCCACACTAATTTCACTCATATAGCCTATAGGCAAGATAATGCCTATACTTTCTTTATCTATATAGTACATAATAATTATATGTACTTTAAACTTAAAGTAAATGTATCCCATAAGACCAAGTAGCTCAACCCAGGGGACAATGGCAGACGCCACCCCCGGCACCCCTAACACCCCTGAGTCACCTGGGAATCCCCCATGGGTACAGCACCAAGCGCCACAGACGTCTCCACAGCAGCTCAGCACCTATCCATCCACAGAACCCCGGTGAGACCCGATGGACCCTCACATGCCCCGAAACACCACAATATTTCCCAGACGTAGGAAGACTCAAGTATCAATGGATGGAGTTATGTCAATCATAAAAGTAGCCCATATTTCATTAAAAGAATCAACCCTGTCTTTGGATATTGCCAATAGATTTTCCATTGAGATGTATTTAATGAATAATTGTAACCATTGGGATGTGTTGAGATGATCTCTGTTTTTCCGATTGAGTAACATTATTTTCTTCGCAATTGTTAAGGTGATCAAAATATGTTGGTGGTGTTTGAGTGGTGGGTCAACTGAGGAGAAGTCACAGGGGAGACATGTAGATTGGGAAACAGGGATGCTGTGACCCACAAAGCTTGTTAGCTTCTTGGTGATGTTGGTCGAGAATGTTTGGATAGGTGGGCAGAGCCAGATGGCATGAAAGTATTTATCTCTGATATTGTACTTCCTCTTTCCTCTTTTTATGCTGCTTGTCCAAGTTATTTCCACTGTGTTTATTGGCAGAGCACTTACCCAATATATTGGCCATTTCTTTGTCTGTCATAGATATTATTTCTCCATCCTCTAGCACAGGAATTTTAGTATATTTCCTTTTGCCACACATTTTCTTTAACATTAGCCATCACCGAGTTTCACCTCTTCACCTATAGTAGAACAGTACTGCCTACATGTCTTCTTCTTACTCTACGAGTCAGAGCTTTTTCTGTGGTAGTAACATAACGCTTTACGTTGTTTACTAATAGTAAAGCAGCTAAATGTAGACAATCCAAAAGAGCCGTGAGGAACACCGGAGAAAAAAAAATAGCAAAGTTAAAATAATTCAGATACTCATTCACTTCATAAACACGTAAAATTGCAACTGGTACTGCAGTTATGCCTACCGAATCAGAAATTAGCATGCGTGAGTGCAGTCAACAGAAGTGAACAGGTGAATGCAATCAGATATAACCGCTATCATTACTGCCCAAGCTCCGATGAACACACTCACCACCTACTACAACAGTGCAGTGAACGTGGGTGTTGATCCGTGGGCTTCTGGCTTCCCTGGGAGCTGGGGGGTCTTCTGTGGCTACAGGGCAGGGTGCTCAGTGCTTCCCTGCAGTTGTGGGGTGTCTATACGACCACAAGCCCCAGGGGTGGCTTCGAACCTTTTCTGCTGTTTGGAGGCGCTACATACCGACCTCATACACCAGAACCAATTGAGTCAAGTCCCATACACTCACCAGTGGACACACACACACATGCACACACGAACACATACACACATGCACACACACACACACACACACACACACACACACACACACACACACACACACACACACACACACACACACACACACACACACACACACACACACACACACACACACAGTCTCATCACCAGCACCTGCATTGAGCACACCCCCAGCACCCTCCTGGTTACATTCCTCTCCTTTCCTCCCTCATTTACTGCCATAACTATGACCGGAAGAGGCCACGTGCCGAATTGCTGTTCCAGAGTTTTCCTGGACTTAATTAACTCAGTTTTGTCGATACATGTTGTCATCGGACATTTCTATATTTCTGTTTTTCCAGGTACTTGTTGTTTGGTTCTATGCTTATTTGTCTCACCCGTGGTGATTCTCCCCCTCTTGGAGTAGTGATTAGCTGCTTAAAGACCAAAACATGGTAAGATGGTTCTCCAAAGAGGGGATTGGTGACGATTTTGCGGACAAAAAGCCCTACTCTTGTCATCCCACAGGTCGTCCACAGGACAGAGTTATTGCAGCAGTTCTTGATGATTAAAGAATGAATAAAGAGTGGTATTGCAGGTTGAGAAGTTGAACTACACTTGCAGACTAACTCTGTCCTAAATGCAAGGCAATGCAATTACCATCACTCAGTCAGTCATGTCAGAAAATAAAATGTAGTCATGTTGTCAATATCCGTGTGACGGTTTCAACGTTAAAGTCTACTGTAGGAAGTTCAAAGGCCAGCTGCATGTTGGCCTTCATGGCTCTTCTGCTTCCTGTAGAAGGCGGTGATAGCTCTCTCCAGATAGCTGGTATTTGTCTTGATTCACATCTGACTAGTTTGGAGTTGCTGAATTATCAATTATGAGCACAATATCTCCAGGAATGAAGTTGCGTTTGCACTTGACCACTTCCAACACTCCTGAAGCAGAGGTTAAAATTCCTTCACCCATCGTTTCCAAAACAGGTCGGACATGTATTGAGCTTGTTTCTATCTGTGATGTATATACTATATGTCCTTCTTCTGAAACTGTCCTGGTGGCAAAGATGACATGGTCTTAAGTAAGCAGCAATCAATGGTTAGGGGTTAGTCATTAGGATCAATGGATGTTCTGGTAATGGGATGGGGCTGTTGACGATAGCTTCTACTTCGCAAAGAACTGTGTGCAGACCCTCTTCATCAAGGTTCTGCTCCTTAAAGCTGGAATTCAGGACCTTCCTCACAGATGTTATCAACCTTCCCGATACTCCTCCATGATGTGATCCAATAGGGGGATTGAAAATCCACTTAATTACTTCTCTAAGGAGGGTCTCATTAATTGAGCAGGATTCCAACTTTCCACTGCTTCTGTCAATTCACACTCAGCTCTAAAAAAGTTGGTTCCATTATCTGAGTGCAATTCCAACACTTTCCCATGTGTTGCTATGAAGCGTTGAAGAACATTAATAAAGGAATCTGTTTCCAACGATGATGCTACCCAGACGTGGAAGGCTCTTACTGATAAGCAGGTAAAGAGAACTCCATATTTCTTCACTGTACTCCTTCCTTCCTAACTTCAAAGGGTTCAAAATAATCAACTCCAACACAAGTGAATGCAGGATCAACTGGAGAAACTCTGTCCTGAGATAAATCTGCCATCTGCTGGTGCCCTGGAGCTGCATACAATCGCCGACAGACAATTCACTTGGACTGGATTTTCCTTATAGCACCAGGAATCCACTATCCTTGACACAGGCTAGATAACATGTGTTTTTGACCACCGTGTCCCACCCGTTGGTGTATGTGCTGAAGAATGATGCCATAAATATGAAGATCTTTCACCAATATGGTAAGATGTTTAGATTCTTCAGGCATAGCTGCTCTACTAAGTCATCCTCCAACTCTCAGAACTCCATCTTCGAGTACTGGGTTGAGCTTATAGATGTGGCTAGTCTTTTTCACACTTTCTCCCTTTTGCAAGCGGTTGAATAAATCTGAAAACCTCTTCTTTTGACAAAAGTGGACAATTTCCATCTCAGCTTTTCAGACTTCCTAAATTGAAAGAGAACCAGTGACAGCCTGAGCCTTGATACTCTGCATCTCCTTTTTCATCTCTCTTTCCTGTTGGTCCTTATCCAAGCCAGACTGAGCAGAGTTACACTCAATTGCTTCAACTTCTGACTAAGACACAGTGGCAGGCTCTTAAACTTAAGGATCCAGCTGTTCTGTTCTTATCCCCCTGAGATTCAGTTTGTTCATTAACCGCTCCGTGCAGAATGAATGAGCTTCAAGAAATCCAGGAAGGCATTCAGTATGAGTAATCAGCGTCACATGCCCTTTCTTAGACTTGAACTGGTACTATAAAGAGTGTACAGTCATGCTCACCGGCCCCTGTAAGACCACTGGATTGAACGGAGATCAGAGCCCTGTCATTGTAACGGTGTTGGCAAAACAACTCCCCTTTACAATAGAACAAGGTTGAAACTTTGATTTCCTCAGAGTACCCTGTACGTATATCTCCAAACAGTGGATCACTTGCAATCTTCATTTCTCTTTCAATGAATTCAACGATATCAGTGAATGTAACTCTGTGACCGTGCCTTCCTCCAACTAACAGGCCACAGTTCTCCATGTGTCCCTGTATTTGTAGGGCAACTTCATTACAATGGTTAGCATACTGGCAGGCATGTTCAACTCGTGCATGTATTCAACCTCTTCCATGGCGTTGCGACATCAACTCAGAAAGATGTCTGTCGAGCTCTCACATCTTCTGATTTTATTGATGGCCATAAAAGAGCCTTTTCCGTGAACACAGAAGCAACTGTCTGTGCATTACCAAAAAGCTCTTGCAGCAAAGCCTTAGCCTTGGAATATTCTCTATCCTGGGCCATGTGCCCACAGCTTCTGACAAGCTCCCTAGGCTGCCCCCCGGTGTACTGTTTGAGGAAGTTTAAGCAGTCTTTAGGGTTGTCAGTCTTCTCTTCAATGCTCTGCTTGAAAACCTTTATGAATGTGTAATATTGTAAAGGGTTACGGTCAAAAACCTGAATGTCTCTTCTAGGCAAAAATGAAAGAGACTGTTGCTGAACCAACAAGGCTGTCATTTCATTTTGTTTTTCCAGGACTGTAATTATGTGACTGATCACCGCTGCTTGGCTCCACTGCTGCAGGATGATTGCTTTGGTGCTGGAACTGTGGATGTGATTGGATGTTTGTATTGCACTTTGATGTGGCCTCTAAGCATCTGATAATGTGCGTTGAGGTTGTGGGATCCTGAGCTTAATTTCCCACTTTATGGCTTGTGCCCAAAAAATGTGACTGGCAACCACATTCACTTTAGCCAAGTTCAAGTTGCTCTTTTTGTTTCTGTAGCTGCTCCTCTTGTACTTCAATATCTCGTTCTAGTGTTTAATATTTAGTTCATGCTTGTCCTTTAATAGCCTTTGTCATGCAAAGAGAGCAGCCATGTCAGCCTCAACTTTAATGCGGTTGACACATTGTCACTTGGTTTAATGTCATCTTGTGTGACAGGTTTCAACATTTTGCAAGAGTGAATAAAGAGTCTCGTGTTTTGAGACATGAGACTCATTCTCATCATGGTGTGCATCAGGTATCTCATTTGTCCCACCATGGGCAATGGCTGTGCTTATGTCTCCCAGTTTCAGAAAAAACATTGCTTTACATCCCCAATAAATCAGTTCTTGTATTTGAGTACATTCGCAAAGCATTCATTTTGTTCCTCCTGTTTCTCTTTAGGAAGTAACAGAGTCAAAGACCCATGTAACTGGGTGGTTTCCTCAACCAACTGAATTAAATTCTCAAGTTGAGATTGCACTTGTGGGGCATTGTCATCCTTTTGCATGAGATCATTTATTGCCTCTATTAGACCTTTAATTTTGTAAACCTTTGCTTGACACTCTTTCTGGAGCTTTTCAATTTTATTCACAAAAGCCTTGGTCATGAGTTTGATTTCTCTCTTTTGTTCCACTCTAACGTACAACAAATCATCCAATCCACACGGCCCAATAAATCATCAATTAATCCACTACTGCCTCTTTCAACAACCAGTGACAGCAAACAACACAAACAAGCAACACATCCCCAATAGAAAAGAAGCAGTAACTGATTCACACTGTGTTAGAATAAAGAATTTACACAGTAAGAATTGACATCAAGTTACTCCATACCGCTTCTGTTGCTGTATGATTGCCGTCTGGCTTTTGTTCTTGCAGCATGAATGAACCGCCATCCAATAGGCTACAGCGGGGATCCACGTTTCAGTTTTTCCTTTAAGATCCAAAGCGTCCCAGAGAGATCCAAGAAATCCACGATAAACTACTAATTTCCGTAGAACAAACATTGGTTTGAGAATACTTTCTGTTGACTAAATATAGCAACTATATGTAGGCAGTCCAAAAGAGCTGCGAGGGACTAAACACGGAAGAAAAAAAATACTGTGACGCGCTGGTTAAAAGAATCAGATCCACCTCAAAGATTATTATTTTACATATTATATATTATATATTCATATATAATGATTATTATATTATGATTTATTCTTTCACTTCATAAACACATGATTTACAATTGGTACTGCGGTTATGCATACCGCATCATAAACTAGCGTGCGTGAGTTCGGTCAATAGAAAGTATTCACCCCCAGGCTCAACCCCTTTCTCTGTCAATGCCAAAAATGGTGAACAGGTAAATGTAATCTGATATAACCACTACCATTACCACCCACGCTCCTGTGAACACGCCTACCATCTAAAATGACAGTACAGTGAACAATACAAGACTATAAAATGTAGAAAATACAAAAGATATTTGTGACTCCAACAAACAGCTTTAATACATTCTTCATTCCACCATGGCATCGCTTTCCTTTCCCAGATATTCTACTCATGGGTATGCCTTCAAAGCAGCATTCAAATTTAATTAGTAACTATAGCAGCACAATTATCTATATAATAATAATAATAATAATAATAATAATAGTAATAATAATAATAGCTTTTTTTATATAATACCTTTAAAGGTAGAGAGGGCCCCGCCTGAGGATCTAAGGCTGCGCACTGGCTCATATGGGGTCAACCTCTCTGTTAAGTAGCTTGGAGTCAGACCCAGACGTGCTTTAAAAGTGATCAGTAAAAATCTTAAAATCGATTCTGAACCTTATAGGGAGCCAAGGGACAGAAGCCAGGATTGGGGTGATGTGATGTAATCTTTAGGTTTAGCTGCTGTGTTTTGAACTAGTTGGAGGCGGGAGAGTTAATTTTGGTTGATGCCAGAAAGGAGGGAGTTAGAGTAGTCTAGTTGTAAAAGAATTAGGGTGTGGATTACTTTTTCCAAGTCGTTGTGTCATAGTATTGGTTTGATTCTTGAGATGGTTCTCAGTTGAAGGAAGCAGGACTGGACAATTGTAAACATTTGTTGTTCAAAGTTTAGGTCAGAGTCAAATAGTACTCACAAGTTTCTTGCAACAGACTTCACATTTGCGGACAGAGTGCCAATAATATACTGGGTCAAATTTTGTCAACACCTCTTTAAGAAAGGTGGTGAGGATAATATCAAGGCTGCATGTGATTGATTTCATGTGGGATAGAGTTTCAAGTAAAAATGATAGTGACACAGTTTCAAAATTGCTAAAATAACTATCAACGTCCCTACTGGCATGTATAACTTGGTCAGTGGGTGTAATTTGCCGTCTTATATTCTCAGCTTTATTCGCAAAAAAGTTGATAAACTTCTCACACTTCTCTGGTGAGGCTTCAGTAAGATGGCAAGGGGAGGGGTTGGTGCCGGAATGTATTACCTTAAATAAAATCCTGGGGTTCGCATGGTTTGTAACAATCAGGTTAGAGAAGAAAGTTGTTCTTGCTTCTTTAACTGCCCTTTGATAATTGCGCATAGTGTCTTTCCAGATCTCATGAAATACGTGTAAACCACTCTTCTTCCATTGCCATTCCATTCTCCTACAGTCTCGCAATGTTTTATGTGAATTTTTGTCTTTGTATGGGGTGACAGAGTCCAGGGCAGTCAGACACGACTGAAAATGGGAGATGAGTTCCTCTGTGTTCAAATCTGGAAAAAAGAACAGTTAAAGGCAAAGCAGCAGCACTGAAAAGCTCAGAAAACTTGCTCACTGACACAGAGTTAAAAACACGGCGTCGGACAGGATTGTTGTGAGTCATAGTATATTGGGTTAAGACCACACTGAATAAAACCGCTTTATGATCGGACACACTGATATCCTTTGTCTCAATGTTTTTAGGGCGACCACACTTAGTCAAGGGTGTGGCCGTTAGAATGTGTATGTTCTTGTACTGCTTGTGTGAGCTAAAAAGACTCTAGATCGTGTCCCATTCTTTGGCATTTATAGTATCTTAATGGGTTTGGGATATATTCTCTGAACTAATAATTGATCCACCCCATTTTGATCTCTTAAGGAAGTGTGCTCTCGAATTGCACCAACATTGACAGACTGTCCTTCTTTGCACCGCTTTTGTTTGTCCGAAGTTTCTTGACATCAAGAACTTTCCCCCCTCTGATTTCTTTCTTGACTTCCTCCTCAGTCCAGAAATAGTTTATGATAACTATTTCTACTTCCGCTATGACGGCAGGAGTGACCTTCAAAAGAAAATTAACTATTCTATTTCTCCATTTTGTTTTATTGTATTGTTAATGTCATGTTATAAGGGAAGATTTTATAATGAATAAATATATTTATTATCAGCACTCTAGTCATAATAAAAAACAGACCTTGGTGCAATGCTCACAATCAAATACCTGTTAGTATTATTTTTAACAGAATTGTTACAGTCTAAAAGAAAATAGATGAGAGTTGATGAGTGCCGGGGATTGTTTTAATGTCAATTGTCCAAAATTTAGACAAGATTAATGTATTTATATTACTTCGCATTGTAACTGGAATTTAGTTATTTGGAATCCAGATAACTATTTTTTTTGGATGTTTGGGCATTAATACCCAATTGTACTTATTTATTTAATGACCTTTCCATTTACATACATGTTCAACATGTATGATTTAAAAAAAAATGTGGGAAAATAACACCAGAGGGCGTTAGACCACGACCACTTTTATTACTTGAATCCATCTTTTTTAGAGGTAAAATTTTAAGTGGTGGTCCTGTTTTGAACATTGTGATACGAATGATTATGCTACTGAATTTAAAACTAACAATGTTCATTGAACTTCGACGTATGTTGGTTCAGCACGTAATACACTATTACAGTTTTGAGTTTTTTCAACATTACACAACATTAGGATGAATTGTGTAAATGAAATAACATGGACAGCATTTCAGTTTTTCCCAATACAAACCAAATATTTTACTAGTAGGATTTCAAAGACAATGTTGTGAAACTGAAGAGAATACATGTGAATTTGCGCAAATATATTTGAATCTACAAACATAATGATGAATAGTATACAAGCCTCAATGTCACAATCATCTTCTGAATAGTTTTGTAGAGAGAAAAACTTTAAAATAAATACTACAACTAATATCTGCAGTCCATTTTGCATATCGGAAAGGAGTGGCAAAGTTTGGTATTTGCAACTCTTTTTTTTTGCCAGTAGACAGGATCCCACACAAAATGTATTTTAATAAGCAGTCACTTCCAGATTTTCTTGGATGGTAAATTCTACTCATTGGGCACTATTCTCCCCTTTGCAGCACATGGCTCGCATTCGGTGGATGCTAACCTTCAGCTGCGGACAGCCCCTGCTTTGCAATGCCTCAGTTCTCACTGAAGCATCTGACTTAACTGTGTATTGCATGACAGAGGAAACGCATCTCTGCAGGTCTTCGTCCACGCCAAGGCATGTCTATCAAGCATTTCTAGTCACAGGTCTTTCTCATTTTACTATAGCTGGAAAAGACCGCACATTGCTCTCATCTTTCCTGGAAGCTGGGACTGTGGATGATCTGAGATGCCTTCCCAAGGAGGTCCATATCGTCCGCTGCATCTGGCGCCCAATACCTTGTTGAGATCTGGCTGTCCGGCTGGTCCTTGGACTCAAGACCACCCGCCACTCCCAGGCCCAGGGCACTGATCCTGGGGAGGAACTGGGCGAGCGCGGGTAGGCCCAGGTCTCTGCCCTGAAGTCTCTGACGATGCCCTCCCAGGCTGACTGGAGTGCCGTGCTTGTCGGAAATGTAGACGTTGTAGCCGTCTGGCAATATCTGCTCTCTGAAGGTACAGTCATCTCTGGTGTATGTGTGCTGTACAAAAACAAGGCCATGTAAACATTAATGAATGAAGTCAACACTCAATATGTGACCAAGGACTGGGTCACATTTCAAAATTTTACATTTTTGTTTTTTCACATGACATGAAAGTGTAGAATCAGAGCCTCAAAACAAGGTATCAGTTGTGGGAATCAAGCAACTCTTTTGGAAGCTATGACTTTTTAAAGATTAAGGTTTTGAAAACAGAAGTTCTGAGAAATCAGGCTTTTTAGAAGCATTTCCAGGCTTTTGCAGCAGACACTACACATTTAGAAAAACAGTTAGTACTTTAAATGGTTACATTCGGATAGTGCTACACTCCTTCAATGAGACAATGTTGTGTTTTTATAAAATATTGGAAAATGCACCATTAAAATTAATCCTTTAATTTTAAGTTTAAGTTATTTTTTCATTCTAAGTTCATACTCACTATACTAGCATAACCCCTCTATTATTCTGTAACTTCTAAACATTTCAATTTCCTGCATTTATTGTTCTTTAACAATGATAGTTTTAAGAAAGCGGTCTGTTTCAGATCGCCCACATAATAACCTATCAGTAGAAAACAACAATTTCCAGAGTACAAATGGCGGGGGTTGGTTTTCTTGGAGCATCCCGCTCAGCAGCCTCCCGTTGCAGGAATATTGAGAGCTTCTGACACAGTATTTTTATGATCCATAACAACACAGAGATTATATGTTTTCATGGAGAAGAGACACTTCTTGCTTCTGGTGTTTATTTGTTGTTGTTTCTTTAAAAAATTGTTTACGGAAGTGACGTCAGCTCATCTCTTTCGTGTCCTCTAAACCCTGGACCACACCAGAAGCGACACCGTTGGCAACACAAAAGCATTGCGTCATTTGAAGATTCATCAACTTCATTCGGGTCCGCCTTCACTCTGTCTACAACGCATTCACATAAAGAGCATTCTCGAGACTTTAAAACTTGAAATTGTGGAATTTATCAACTTTCAAAGGGTAAGTGAATTAAATTAATCGTTGCTTTCATTTTCAACCTTTTACTTTTCATTTTATTCCCATTTGGAGTCTGTTTGTTTATGAACGTAGTTGGATGAGTTTGTGAGTTTTGCGTTTGTTTATATTCCAAATAGCAGCTTTTCGCTTGAATACAGCACGTTTTATCGCTGGAATAAATAAATACAACGTGTTTTATCACTGGAATGAGTAATAATCTCTAAATACGTTGTGCCTATTAACAGGAGAAAGGCAGTGCCGGATCTTCTCCCTGTGTCCGAGAGAGAAGCAAGGAATGGCACCGGTGGGTTCTTTCCCATTAACCAGAGGAGGATGCAGGAGATTTCCACAATCTACATACACTACTCACAAAAATTTAGGGATATTCGGCTTTCGGGTGAAATTTCAGGATGAACCTCAAATGCACTATAACCTTTACAGGTGAACTTAATTTGACCTTCTCTATACTTTTGAATGCACATGTCCAACTGTTCAATGTTTCAGTACTTTTTGCACAACTTGCTGTTCTCTCACAAGCAGCTGAACGGCAAAATTCACAACAGGTGTTTGATCAATGAATCGACCAATGCATTTCCTGGTTCAATTAGAATTGGTATTTAAACAGTCCTCTTCATCATGCCGTTCACATTTTGACATCATGAGACCAAGACGACACCTAACAATTGATCAACAGTACCCCGCCATTGCGTGGCTTCAAACAGGATGTTCTCAGAGGGAAGTGGCCACTGAGCTTAGAGTGTCACAGAGTGTCATCAGCAGGTTGCAACAGGAATACAGAGACAGTGGAAGAGTCACAGAAAGGCATAGAAGTGAACGTCCTTTGGCCACATCCCACACTGATGACCGCTTCATTTTCAACAGTGCCCCGCGGAACTGGATGATGAATGCCACTCAACTCCAGGCACATTTAATGGAGGTGAGAGGCACCCAAATGTCACGTCAGAGCATTCGGAACCATTTACATCAGCGTGGTCTGCATGCTAGAGGACCTGCAAGGGTACCTGACCACGCCACCAGGCACAGGCATCATCGTCTTGCATGGGCCAGGGAGCATTGACGCTGGATGAGGGACCAGTGGCCTCAGTGCTGTTCTCTGATGAAAGTCGATTCCCGTTGAGCAGAAATTATGGCCACCAATGATGTTGGAGACGTCAAGGAGAGCGCTATGCATCAGCCACTGTTGTCACAGTGTTACAGTCTGGGCAGGTGTGTCTAGTCAATACAGAACTGCCCTACACTTTGTGAATGGTAGAGTGACAAGCCTATACTACCTGAATAACATCATTAATCCAGTCATTGTGCCCCTGCATGAACAACACAGGCCTAATTTCATCTTCATGGACGACAATGCTCCAGCTCATCGAGGTCGCATCATAAGGGAACGGCTGCTGGAGACTGGGGTACCTCAAATGGAGTGGCCTGCACTTTCTCCAGACCTGAATCCCATAGAAAACCTATGGGGTCAGCTAAGTCACCGTGTAGAGGCTCGTAACTCTGTACCCAAGAACCTCAATGACCTGAGGGCCGCCCTTCAAGAAGAGTGGGGTGCCATGGTCAGGAGACAATAAGTCGACTTGTGAACAGCATGAGACATCGTTGTCAAGTTGTTATTGATGCTCAAGGGCACATGACAAGTTATTGAGACATTGACATTTTTTGTTGTGGTAAACCCACCACTGTTGTTGGCTTTTGTTTCAATAAATTAATTAAGAGAAAAATGGATATATTCTTGTACATTTGATAAAAAAAACATATGAATAGCTTAATAACCTTGTAAACCTTAACTCATAAATAAATCGACAGATTTCTCTACTACAAAAAAAGAATTGCTTGACATGTCAGTTTGACCGGAGCCCACACAGTGACTCATACCAGACCAATTAAGTCTATAAAACTACTTCCCAAGAAAAATAGAGCCAAGTCCTAAAACCACGCGAGTGGTTTAGGAGCCCCGTGTCATGACTGTTTCGCGACACTGATGCTTGTGCTTGGTTTGACCTTCACCATTGATTAACATGGCAGCATATCTGAAGCGTTGCTGTGATGCTTTTGGGACGCTGATGTGTCAGTTCTGGTTCAGCCCAGGGGTTAGGCTAGCAGTGCAGCATTTTTTAGGGTAGACCAGGTTAATTTAGAACCTTATTTTATCAAAATGGTTTCACATTCTAACTTAATGTCACAAGGAATATTGAATGATGAGCTGCATGTTTGCATGAAAGGGAAAGGGGTAAGATTCAACAAGTTGGTGAGTGGCTTTTTTCTCCCCTGTGAAATGTTAGTGGATCAGAGAGCCGCAGCCTTTTAATAATAGAAATCAACCTCAGTTGTGAAAATAAATAGAGATAGAAAACAAGTTGAGGAACATAAATCTGCTATAATCTCATTTTTGACTGAGAATAGAATTTCCGATGCTTTTCCCATCAATAGTACAGCGCTATGAAATGTGCCGGGTTAGGACGCATCGGGTCACATATGCCATCTAATACCGAAATTGTAAGTAAAAAATCCTACAAAGATTGCATAGGAAGCAAGACAGAGAGGGAGTCTGTAAGTTTTCAAAAGGGCAAAGAGAGTTAAATGACACTTCCTGCTCAATTCATTGCTTTCTTGCTGGGAAAGGCGGACCCCACCACCACCAATTAAAACAGCATAAAGAGGACCAAATGCATAACACAAATACATTGTATGGCTGTTTCTTACAAGATTCCAGCTTAAAAAAAAACATTGACAGTGGAATTTAGGAGGCTGGTGTTCCTAGGTATTATGCACAAAGAGCCATTTTAACTGACAGCGTGTGTAAATTCTTCAACAGCTGTTTACATTGGCTCGAGAGTCAACCAGGGGCCAAGGTTGTTGTTGCTGCACACAGGATCTTTTCATTCATTTTTTTACTTGACAAACACATCCTACCCTTTGCTGCACTGGACAAAGGTTGCTGAACTGATTGACAGACTTAAAGGATATATTTGTCAGGTAAAACACTTGGAAAATAATTGGAATTGATGGCCTCTGAACTTTTTGAATACAATTGACCATGAAATTGACCATTACTGCTACAGCATGTACACACACACACACACACACACACACACATTTATATATATATATATATATATATATATATATATATATATATATATATATATATATATATATATATATATTCCCACTTGTGAGAGCCAAAGTTTACTTGATTTGCAGCACTTAAATGTAAAAGGAAAAAGGCATAATGTAAATATGTTTTTTCCAAAATTTAATTGATTCTACTTGAAGGAGATTTTACTTAATCTTAGAACATTCCATTATGAGTTCTTTAATTTAATTAAACTACTTGTCTATATATATGATGGAATATCATTGATATCATCATCAAGACAATTACCACTTTGTCTTTTGACTTTTAACAAGACTGCTTGTTTAGTAGTTAGTTATACAAAATCACAGAGAAATCCCATACAGTAGCCTTTTCAATACAAAGGTAATTTGAATGTTATTGGCTTCATCGCTAAAAAAAAAAGCCTTACCGATGAGTACAGTCTCCCACTGCCTTCTGTGCAGAGGAATTGAGAGGCTGCAATACCTCTGATTACCACACAGCCACGGTCCACTGGCCGGATCTCCATTAGGCCTGCAAAAAGATACACCACAATTTAATATTTGATACACAATTCAATCACTTTCTGTCTCTTTCCAAATAGCAAGAAATAAAAATAAATATAAATAATAATAATAATTCTAAAGGACTTACAATTTAAATTGCCATGAAAGAAAACATTTTTGAGTTTGAGTTTCATTGGAGTCATTACATCTACTTAAAAATGTTTTAATTTGGTAAAAGTTGTAGACAAATAAAGGTTATTGTTATCATTATTATTTCATTATACAGCCATTATACATTATACATACCAATTCAATAAACATATACACGTGTCTACATTTTCGTCGCTCAAACCTGCACCCTAATCTCTCTATTTTAAGTTGAGAAAACCTTGGCGGAATACAGCTTTTACAAAGTAAAGGAAATTGTAATCAAAGGTGATTTAGTAACCGAATGTTTATGCGTGTCGAGGGGTTGAATCTATGTGTATCTTTTTTTTTTAAATTAGGAAAATGATTTGGGGATTTGTAGATAGATGATGGATAGATGATAGATCGATCCAAAAAAACATAAACATAAAAAATATGAACAATATCATACATATAATATCATACGTATACATCATTCGACATAATATTATCCTGTACAATAACGCAAAACGGTATTATAACAGAACTACAGATGATGGTCCTGCTTACTGTAGGGTGTCTGATCTGCAGATCCGTGCACTCTGCCGTCTCCACTGATCAGCAGGTGCACGCCGTGTCTCGCGGCGTAAAGGTGCCTCAAACGGACGACTTGGCCCCAGCCGTTGGCCTTATGGGGCCCCTCGTCCGGTATGGGCGAGCCGGACACTCCCATAGCAAAAAGAAAAGGGGCTAAGGATACCGCAAAACGCACCGCGAACGACATCGTGCGTCAACTCGCTATTTTGTTCCGATTTTGCAGGTGAATTGACCGAGCGCAACCGCCCGACACTGCGCTGTAGAGACGCCCCTTCCAGCGCTATTTAAATGTGGCTCTTATCAGCTCAAGCTCATACGCCGTCTTCCAAAAACGAGTTCTGAGAAGCGTACCAAAACACACCCCTGGGTGGCATCCAACAAAATCATGGCTCTAGTCTGTTCCCCTCGCACTCCACCCCCTCCCACCCCTGCTGCTCTGTGGACTCCAAAAAATTTCGCCTCGGTTATAAGTTCTGCCAAGATTTAATTTTAATGGGGATAGCCCGCATTGTGCCCTGTGAGTCATCAGGAATAATTAATATTAGTTATAATTTTATCCAAATAATAACCACAATCATACAATACTAACATTGATAAGATAGAAAAAAATACCGTCTAGAATAATTTGCTCTCATTTATGTGTAGTTACAATAATAGTCATATTCGAGTCATTAGGTTTCATAATGTTTACGCAAAACATATCTCAGACACTCAGATCGCACTTTCTTTCTTTCTTTCTTTCTTTCTTTCTTTCTTTCTTTCTTTCTTTCTTTCTTTTTATTATTTGAGCATAGGGTAAAGTCTACCAATAGTGCAATAGAAGAAACGATCTGGCAAAGTCGCACAGAGGGTTGTATCCTTACTATTGAGTCATCCCGCGCAAATAACACGTTTTTTTCCGCTCTTATCTGAATATGACCGAGCGTTTCCGCTCACCGGTGCGCCCCGTTAGGCGCTGCGTACAAGTTAAACAGTAATAGAGAACAAATATCACCATTCATGAAAAGTGCAACATATTCCGCAACTAAGTTGTCCCTTTCACGTTTTTTTTAATTTTTTTTTCACAAGAGGTTGTTTTTGTTTCATAAGATATCCAAAAGGTTATCATAAAGGCTTAGTGGAATGTATAATAATAGAAAAATACAGCTTTTCTTCTGGTGCGTTGCCAATCTATTTCCCATCCGTTTAATTTCAAGTGTTATGTGCTAATAATGGCGCTAGATGGCGTGCCGGGGAAACAAGTTGTCGGTAAAAGTGAAAGTCCCTGGCACAAAAGCGAGGAACCTATTGTTTATGTAGAGATTATTATTATTATTATTATTATTATTATTATTATTATTATTGTATTTATTATTATTATTAGAATTATTTTTGGGGCCTGAGCACCAAGTGATGAAAAGGCCCTATTGTAAAAAGGTACGGACACAATGATGTATGTTAGAAGCGGTACGTCAGACATGTGGTGGTTCAAGTTTTGTCCAAATAGATGCACATACGGAGCAGAAATTTGTGAAAAACCGACAAAATTTGACCCAAAGTAGCCGAACGTTTGTGCTTCACTGACACAGCAACGTTCAACAACGAATGGAATGAGATGAGTTTTAGAGTAAGACGCTTTGTGTCATCATCATCCAATGTACTATAAATGCGCAGGTTATGGTTCTGATGGTGTAGGCTCCATCGCTCTGATGGTGTAGGCTCCATCGCTCTGATGGTGTAGGCTCCATCGCTCTGATGGTGTAGGCTCCATCGCTCTGATGGTGTAGGCTCCATCGCTCTGATGGTGTAGGCTCCATCGCTCTGATGGTGTAGGCTCCATCGCTCTGATGGTGTAGGCTCCATCGCTCTGATGGTGTAGGCTCCATCGCTCTGATGGTGTAGGCTCCATCGCTCTGATGGTGTAGGCTCCATCGCTCTGATGGTGTAGGCTCCATCGCTCTGATGGTGTAGGCTCCATCGCTCTGATGGTGTAGGCTCCATCGCTCTGATGGTGTAGGCTCCATCGCTCTGATGGTGTAGGCTCCATCGCTCTGATGGAGCCTACACCGATGGATCGCTCTCAAAATTGTTTTACGACAGCAATTTACGAAATGGTGCTTTACGTTATTTGCTCGCATATGGGAGCATCTAAACAAACATGTCACTGTTTGGCGATTCCAGGAACAAGCAGTCTTCCAATATAAGATAGTCTACAGTCTTCATAAAGTGAACAGAAACAAGGAAAAGAACAAGGAAATGGACATAATCAACAGCTGATTAGAAGAAAGAAGAAACAGATATATTGTTGAGATATTCATTAACAACATAAGATGGATGGAACACACACTTTCTAATGGTATTTGTTGTTACATTTCAAGGAGGAAGATAGTGGATATAGTTGGTCAAGATTACTTCAGCTGGCCAAAATAAGACTATTTCCAGAATGATAAAGTCAAGAAACTTGAAAGCAGAAAAAACTACAACAACTGGACATACTACAGCTCACACACAAAACATAAAGAACACAATTATCAAACAAACATCACCTGTATAAATACAGAATTGCTGTGAAGACTTCAATCTCACCTTACAAAACTTTCAAAGACAAGGACAAACAACACCAGACGGTTGGAAAGAAGAAAATACTGTAACACAAGACGAGGAAATGCTGAATTTAACATGAAGGACATCATTACAAAAATAAACAACCTGTCAGTTTTGTTAAATGGTTCAAAGAACATTTTTAAACATTTGTGAATAACAAAGGATCCATAAACTACGTATAAACAAAGTACAAACAAAGAAGATTGCCGATGTATCTGACCAATATAAAATTGTTAATATACGTGAAAATGTGCCCAACATCGGGAATAAGAAAAAAAATAAAGAAATGGACATAAACTACGACAACTGGATTATACAAAAGAAGAAAAAGACAAGTAGTCAGCCTACACCGCACAGCTACTGTAGACAAATACAGTCAACACTTCCATATATTCCAGTATTATCAATGGCCTACAAAAATTACTTGAGAATGCAAAAACTGAGAAATTAATGAGCAACAAAAGATACATAAAAAAGATGTAAGGGGGTTTAATGGGGGTATTTCCTTTTGAACTTCTCAACCTGCAATGCAACTCTTTATTCATTGTTTAATCGTCAAGAACTGCTTGCAACAATTCTGTCCTGTGGACAACAGTGGGATGACAAGAGCACAGCTTTTTGTTACACAGAATCGCCACAATCCCCCTCTTCAGAGAAAGATCTTACCATATTTTTGTCTGTAACCAACTAATCATCATTACTACTCAAGAGGGGGAGATTCACCACGGGTGAGACAAATAAACATAGAACCAAACAACATTTATATGGAAAAGCGTAAACATAGAAACATCAGACGACAACATGTATCATCAAAACAGAGTTAATTAAGTCCAGGAAAAGTAGAACAGCAATTTGGCACGTGGCCTCTTCCGGTCATAGTTATGGCAGTAAGTGAGGGAGGAAAGGAGAGGGATGTAATCAGGAGGGTGTATGTGTGTGTGTGTGTGTGTGTGTGTGTGTGTGTGTGTGTGTGTGTGTGTGTGTGTGTGTGTGTGTGTGTGTGTGTGTGTATGAAGTGACCACCGGTGAGTGAATGGGACATGTCCAAATTAGTTCTGCTGTATGAGGTCAAAATTCTATCTTAGCGCCTCCAAGCAGCGGAAAAGGCCCCAAAGTCACCCCTGAGTCCCTCAGCCTTATAAACACTTCAGGACTGCAGGAAAGCCCCGAGCACAATGCCCTGCAGCCACAGAAGACCTCCCAGCCCCCAGAGAAGCCTGGAGCCTGCGGAGCAACACACACACACGGCCCCGAGGAGCCTAAACCAGTCCCATAGAGCGCGAAGAGACCCTGCACCCCTGAAGTGCATACATACAACCCACTGCGAAGGCCCTATTGAATTGCAAGGGAATATTATTTAGGGCCTGAGCACCAAGTGGTGCAAGGGCCCTTTTGTAATGCAAGGAATTATTAGGGCCTGAGCACGAAAGTGCAGGGCCCAACAGTCCCTGCCACTAAAAGTGCGAGGAACATATTGTTTTTGTAGAGATTATTATTATAATTATAATAATAATAATAATAATAATAATAATAATAATTATTATTATTATTATTATTATTATTATTATTATCATTAGGGGTCCAGCCCAGGGGACGTCTTGTTGGTCACCTCTTGTTTGAACCGGTATGTCACAAACACCTCATGGTTGAAGTTTCATCCAAATTGATCGCTCCACATATGGAGCAGAAATTAGGGGAAAGGTGGCCAAATTTGATCTATATCACAAATGCGGTCCAATGCATTTCACACCAAAATTTTCCTAAACAATCTGGAACACAACAATGACATATGCTATAAACAGGGTTTAGGTGTCGTTTAAAGCGGTATGTCACAAGCAAGGGTGTTGTTAAGGGGGGGAAACAATGAATGATTCATGGGGCCCCAGCCTGGTAGGGGCCCCTAATGTTTAGAAAATTATTTGTTTGTTAGACAAAAATGTTGAATGACAATATGGGATGAAAATTTAAACGTAAAACCACAATCAGATCAGGCATCTCTACCAAACATCCTGTTTGTACCCCCTCCCCCACACATAATGCACATGGTTTGGTCCATTCTTCACGAGGAGAAAAAATAATAATAATAAATACCCTGAGCTGACCGTTGCTTTGGCATGTAGCAGCATGCATGAGAGATAACCACTATAGCCTCCTCAAAAACAAAATCGGGTTTCCAGAAAAGGAAAGTAAGGAAACAGAGAGAAATACAGCAAAATTCAGGAAAACAATTACTCACTACGTTTTCTTTCCCAGAAACAATAACAAGGAGAAGGATTTAATTGGTAAGTCAGTGTAGACGGCCTGTCGAACTGAGTAGGCTACCGTGGACTCGGCTTGGTCAGAGCAGTAATTATTAACATGATGATGATGAGCTATCACTACCAGCTATGGCTAGCTAATTAGCTAATATTTATATATTAGTAAAACTATTCCCCAATATTTGCGCGATATCTGTTCGCTAGTTAGTCTAAAATTAAAACCTTCCTGTCCATATTGCAGATGCTACTACTACTACGGCTGTAGTCGACAAAGATCCCAACATGTGTCCCACTACACTTGGAGGTGAGGCAGTTGTTTTGTAGCAGCAGAAGCATAACTAGACAATGTCTAAATTGTAAAGTTAGGCACATGATGACTTAGACACACAACAATATGTATTTTATTGGATATGTATACTATTAAAATGTTTTTTCTTTAAGTAGTAGATTTTTATTATGGTTGCAGCAAACATTAAACCTAAATTCCCTTTATTTACTCACTTCCTAGTGCCCAGACAGCCCCAGGTAGGCAGAATCTCAGCAGAAAGCTGTCAGACAGACTCTGATGCAGAGGAGAGCAGGGAGGAGGAAGAGGAGTTAAAGAGTAGCAGCAGTGCCAGTGAAGAGGTGACAGAAGAGATTGAACAAGCAAGTTATAAGGGAATGGAAGAGTATGGACAAATTTGAAGTGAGGAAGGTGAGGTTTTAGATGATCCAGCACTGTGGCCAGAGAAAGTACAAGACCATGAAAGAGAAGCTATTGTTTGCAGACTAGCCAACAGGTGTGGTGAGGAGACAGAACTGTATAAAATCATGCACCCAGAGTCAGAAGGCAAGCCATTGCCCAACTATTTACAGTACAGTAAATCAGCAAATGGAAGAGAAAAGGTGCAGAGAGACTGGCTTATTTATAGTAAGAGTGTAAAGGAATTATGTGTTCCTTTTTTCTCATGAGCAAAGTAAACCATCACCCAGTTCTCTGAAAACTCAGGATGGCTATAAGATATGTAGAATGTATGACAAACTACTACAGCATGAGGATAATGTGTCTCACAAGAACTGTTACTAGAAATGGAAAAATATACAGCATACCTTAACAACAGTCAGAAATTTATAAAAACAGAACACTTTTGGATTTTGGATGTGACACTGTACGTAGCATCTATGAGTCTGCCATTTCAGGAGAAATCACTCAATCTTGATGATGTGCATAATGGACATTACCTTACCTTACCTTACTTGAACTGTTGTCAAATTATGACCCGCTATTACATGAGCACTAACAAGAAGTCAGGGACAAAAAGAAAGGAGCACCACTGACTCATTACCTCAGCCCTGGGAGCCAAAACGAGTGCATAGGAATATGTGGTCAAAGGGTTTTGAATCAATACTTTATGAAAGAGAAGATGCGATCTATTACTCGGTTATATGTGATGCAACTCCAGACATTTCCCAATTGTATTATTGGTAAGATATGTACACAAAGATAAAGTTCAGGGAACAGGTGAATGGGAAATAATTGAATGTTTTCTTGAATTGAAACACTTTGCTAGAAAAACAGGCAATAACATTTCTGAAATGATTTTGAGTGCATTGGAAGGGTATGGTATTGACATAGCAGATTGCCGTGCCAAGGCTATGATAATGGGGCAAATATGTCAGGTAAAGTGAAGGGAGTTCAAGCACACACACTGCAAAATAATCTACTGGCCACATATTCACCTTGTGCCTCCCATACTCTTAATCTTGTGGGTGTACATGCAGCTCAATCGTCCCCAGAAATATCAACCTTTTTTGGCTGTGTGAATTGTCTTTACAATCTGTGTCAGCCCAGACCAATGGGCCATTCTCAAGGAAAAGACTGGCTGCTGTCTTAACTGCCTTTCAGACACGCGATGGAGTGCGCGTATTGCTGCAGTGGCAACTCATTTGCCGTCTATCATCAAGGCCCTAGACATGCTTCTTGCTACCTGCAGCCTGACAAACGAAGACAAATCTGAGGCAAAAGGTCTGAAAAGCCACTTCATGTCTTTCAAGGCAATCCTCCTGCTCACTTTCTGGGCAAAAGCTTTGCAGTGTATTGAGAATAGAAGCCTAATTCTTCAGTCAGGAAACATTTCTCTGGACACTGAAGCAGCTCACATTAAAGCACTACAAGAAGAAATTCAGGCTCTGGGACACTCCTCTGGGAGAAGCCTCCATGGTGGAAAAAGAAATGGGTGTTAAATAGTCTCTTTCACAGTAAACAGTGGAGCTGCCAGAAACAAAGAAAATGTTTTCCTGATGAGACTGAAGATGACACAGCAAATGAAGAGAAGTCAGACACTGGATTTCGGAACACAGTGTTTTATGTGTCTGGATAGTATAATCAGTAATTTGGACATGCGGTTCCACAAAATTGCAGCTATATGCGAGGAGTTTTCATCAATTCTTACATTTAGGAAATGACTGAGAACCAAATGCATGTATCTCGCCACAAATTGTGAAACAAGTACTCCAAAGATCTCACAGATGGATTTGAAAATAAAGTGCAACATCTACAGACGATATATGGAGTCACTTTTTCAGGTGGTCTTTCTCCTGTAGAGCTCCTAAATGCCATCTACAAGTTTCAGCTACAGAGCATTTTGGGAGAGGTGTGCATTGCACTGTGAATCTTCTGTACAATGCCTGTAACAGTTGCTGGAGGTGAACGTGCCTTCAGTAAGCTGAAACTTATAAAGAACTATCTGAGATCTACAATGTGCATAGACAGGTTGAACAGCCCTGCCATCCTTTCAATTGAAAACCAGTTAGCTAGAAAATTTTACTTTAAAGACGTTATAAATGGGTTTGCTCTTGGTGCAGTGTAACCTCTGAGTTTTGTTCACAGGGAACAGACCCAAGGACAAACGCCTTAGCCTGTTTTACCCAAGCCTGCCCGGGGATGGGCCAAATACTGTTTCAGAGTTTTTTCTGCAATGATTTATGTCATTTAGTCATTTAGTCATTTAGCAGACGCTTTTATCCAAAGCGACTTACAATTGTTCAAACACCGATGGACACAGCCATCAGGAGCAATTAGGGGCTAAGTGTCTTGCTCAAGGACACTACAGCATGCTAGCAGGAGGAGCCTGGGATCGAACCAGCAACCTTTAGATGACTAGACCACCAGCTCTACCGCCTGAGCTACCATCCCCCAACATTTATCTGCTGTTGAGCTTATTCAGGAACATTTATGCCTGCAGCCCACATAGTTCAGGATTTTTTTTATTTTAGGTATGTTATTTAGGCATGAATTTAGGAATTATGCATAGGGCAGAAGAGGCTTAGCCTTGTTTATAAGAATTGGTAATAAATTATTTAAACTGAAACATGGATCAACATGGACTACAATACCATTTATTAAAAATAAGTCACCAATTGTGTAGTTCTTTATAATAAACCATCATAAAAATCTCATGACAGACAGCTTTTGTTAACATTAGGAACCAAAAATGTTTGCAATGCTGTTAATATAGGCAAAGGATGAAGGTGGAAACTAGAAGTTGCACAATTGTAAACTAGGCCCACGGCCGCCCAGCGCCACTAGAGGCAGCCCTTGCCCCATCTGCAGCTCCCTACTCGAGCCCAATTGCACACACCTGGGATCAATTACCTGCATCACCCTCACAGTATTTAGTCTCAGCTCCCCAGTCATTCCTTGCCAGACCATCAACTAGCTTACCTGAGTGGTACAGCTACTGGCTCCAAGTTCCTAGTTTATGTCTCGTTGTCTCGTCTCCCCCTTACCTGCTTGTCTCCTCTCGCCGACCCAGTCTGTCTCTCCAAATCCAGCCAGCCCGGTTTACCTGACTGTCTCCGCTCGTCGACCAAGGCTGCCCGTCCTTCTCCATCCAGCCTGGTTCCCCGTCTCTCCACCCGGATCCTGGACCCCTTCTCCTGGTCATCATCGTCCCCGTGGCCCCCCTGCTCCTCCGGCCCGCCCTCCTTCCCCCACCAGGGCTCCCAGCGCCTCTCTCGTCCCCCCTGAGCCCAACGTTTCGGCTCCAACGCCTTACGACGGCGATTTCGTGCAGTGCGCGGTGGTTTTTCAACAACAGCCGTCGTACGCCTCCGATAGTGCCTGCATCGTGTTCCTCATCTCCTGCCAAAGGGGCGGCTCTCGGGTGGGGTTCCGCGGTCTGGAGTTAGGGGGGCCCCGTGAGTCTCTCCTACGATCTGTTCACCCGCGAAATGAGGAGAGTCTTCGACCACCCAGTTTGCGGCAAGGAGGCCGCCAGAAGACTCCTCTCCCTCTGCCAGGGTTCCCGTAGCGTCGCCTCCCTCGTCGTCGAGTTCCGGACTCTAGCCGCAGAAAGCGGCTGGAATGAGCCCTGCAGGACGTGTTTCAGCGCGCCCTGAACGACGAGTTGGCGCGGCGGGACGAGCCCACGGACCTGGACCAACTAGTGGAGACCGCCATCCGCCTGGACAACCGGCTACGGGAGCGCGAGAGGGAGGGGGCGAGACTCCAGCCTGCGCCTCCCGCCTGGGCGGCCACTCCCCGGTCTCCAGCGCCCGCTACTCTTGGGCGCCTCAGAAGTCCCCCGACTCTCTCTGAGGCCGAGCTAATGCAACTTGGTCGCTCCCGGATCCCACCCGAGGCGCGAGCACGCCGCATACAGACCGGCACCTGACTGTATTGCGGCCAGCTGGGACACCTGAGCCACCTGCCTGGTCCGGCCACGAGAGGGCGACTCTTACATCCGCGACTCTCTCGCTGCCGGGATTATTCGCCCCTCGTCTTCTCCGCTAGGCACAGGGTTCTTCTTTGTTGCTAAGAAGGACAAGACCCTCTGTCCTTGCATTGACTTCAGGGGACTTAACATCACTATCAAAGACCAGTGCCCCTGATGGATTCAGTCTTCGTCCCCATCCAGGGTGCCACCCACTTTTCCAAGCTCTACCTCCAACGCTTACCACCTGGTCCGCATCCGCGAAGGGGACGAGTGGAAGACCGCGTTCAACACCCCGCTCGGACACTTCGAGTATCTAGTAATGCCCTTTGGCCTGTCAAATTCCCCAGCGGTCTTCCAGGCCCTAATTAACAATGTCCTCCGGGACATGCTCAACTCATTTGTCTTTGTGTACCTCGATGACATCTTGATTTTCTCCGACCACGTAGAACATATACGCCTGGTGCTGCAGCGCCTCCTGGAGAACCGTTTGTTAAGGCTGAGAAGTGTGTCTTCCATGTTCCGTCCATTTCCTTCCTGGGATTCATCATTGGCCGAGGGAGGCTGGAGATGGACCCCAAGAAGGTGGCCGCTTTGTTGGAGTGGCAAACCCCAGCCAATAAGGAGTAGCTCCAACGGTTTTGCAAACTTCTACGGGCGCTTCAGCCGCATCGCTGTTCCCCTCTCAGCCCTTACCTCCACCGCAGTGGCCTTCAAGTGGACCGCCGAGGCCGCATTCCTCAACCTCAGGAGCCGCTTTTCGTCGGCCCCAGTCTTGGCCCAGCCCGACGCCAACCTCCAGTTTGTGGTAGAGGTGGACGCTTCAGACACAGGGGTAGGAGCAGTACTTTCTCAGCGCTCTCCAACCGACGGTAAGCTCCACCCCTATGCCTTTCTGTCCCGCAGGCTCACCCCACCCGAGCGCAACTATGACGTGGGTAACCGGGAACTCCTGGCCGTCAAACTAGCCCTGGAGGAGTGGCGCCACTGGCTTGAAGGAGCAATCCACCCCTTCGTTGTCTGGACCGATCATAAGAACTTGGCCTATAGCCGGACGGAGAAGCAGCTCCGCTCCCGGCAGGCCAGCCGGGCGTTGTTTTTCGGTTGGTTTAACTTCTCTATCCTACCGCCCAGGACCCAAGAACACCAAACCTGACGCCCTGTCCCGTGTGTTCACGCCAGAGGAGAAGACAGGGGATCCAGAACCCTTCTTGCCGCCACACACCTGGGAGATCGAAAGCGCAGGAACACCAGCCCGACCCAGGTACCCGACCCCCTAACCGCCTGTTCGTCCCTGACTCCCCACGCTCCCAGGTTCTGCAGTAGGCCCATGCCTCCCGCCTCAGCTGCCATCCCGGGATCACCCGCACCCTGGCCGTCGTCCGCCAGCGCTTCTGGTGGCCGACCCTGCTCCCTGACACCCGGTCCTTCGTCTCGGCCTGTCCGACCTGCGCCCGGTCCAAGACCTCCACCCGATCCCGCTCCGGCCTCCTCCGCCCATTACCCATCCCAACTCATCCTTGGTCCCACATCGCCCTGGACTTCGTCACTGGTCTTTCACCATCCCGGGGCAACACTACCATCCTCACGGTGGTGGACCGCTTTTCTAAGGCGGCCCACTTCCTTGCCCTGCCCAAATTACCATCGGCAAGGGAGACCGCAGACCTGCTGGTGGCCGAGGTGTTCCATGGCATCCCGGCAGACGTGGTGTCCGACAGAGGACCCAAGTTCACCTCCCAGGTCTGGCGCGCCTTCTGCTTGATCCTGGGGGCACAGGTCAGTCTCTCCTCCCATTGCCAGACAGAGCGGGCGAACCAGGAGGTGGAGGCCATGCTCTGCTGCCTGACAACCTCCAGCCCCACCTCCTGGAGCGACCAGCTGCCATGGGCCAAATACGCCTAAAACACCCTGGTGAACGCCTCCTCCAGCCAGTCACCCTTCCAATGCTCTCTGGGCTACCAACCCCCGCTGTTCCCTACCCAGGAGGTTGAGATCATCGTACCCTCCGTCTAGGCCCACATTGGTCGCTGCCGGAGGACGTGGAGGAGGGCCCGCTCTGCACTACTCCAGGCCTCTGCCAGGTCCCAGCGGCAGGCAAACCGGCACCGTGCGCCCGCACCCACATACGCCCCTGGACAGATGGTATGGCTCTCCACTAAGGACTTGCCCCTCAAGGTGGACTCCCGAAAACTCGCTCCCCGGTATAATGGCCCCTTCCCCATTGTGTCAATCATCAACCCCTGTACAGTACGCCTCCCTCTGTGTCCACCCTACCTTCCATGTATCCCAGCTTAAGCCGGTGGTTTCTGGCCCTCTCTCCCTCCCCGCCAAGGCCCCACCACCCCCCCGCACCATTGATGGTCACCCGGCCTACACAGTGCGGCGCCTGCTGGATGTGTGGCGCCGGGGAGGGGCTTCCAGTACCTCGTGGACTGGGAGGGGTACGGTCCGGAGGAACACTCCTGGGTGCCTCCCTCATCCGGGATTTCAATCAAACTCGCCCTTCCGGTTCCAGGTGTCCGCTGAGGGTGGGTACTGTTAGGCCCACAGCCTCCTAGCGCCTCTAGAGGCAGCCCTTTCCTCATCTGCAGCTCCCTACTCGAGCCCAATTGCACACACCTGGGATCAATTACCTGCATCACCCTCACAGTATTTAGTCTCAGCTTCCCAGTCATTCCTTGCCAGGCCGTCAACTAGCTTACCTGAGTTGTACAGCTATTGGCTCCCTTCCAAGTTCCTAGCTCCTAGTGCTTGTTTCTAGTTCCTAGTTTGTCTCCTCTTCCCCTTACCTGCTTGTCTGTCTCTCCAAATCCAGCCAGCCCGGTTTACCTGTCTCCGCTCGTCGACCAAGGCTGCCCGTCCTTCTCCATCCAGCCTGGTTCCCCGTCTCTCCCCCCCGGATCCTGGATCCCTTCTCCTGGTAATCGTCGTCCCTGCCCAGCCCTGCTCCATCCCTTCCTGGCCAGCTCCACCGTCCATGCTAATAAACATCCTTTGCCTGACTTCAGTCTCCCTGTGTCGTGCGTTTGGGTCTCTCCTAGCTCTGGTCGTGACAGTAAACATTCTGATTTCTATGTCACCAATTGTGTAGTTCTTTTTAATAAACAATCATAAAAATCTTATGACAGACAGCTTTGCACAGTATTGTAAACATTTTGGATCCTAATGTTAACTTTAGGATCCAAAATGTTTGCAATACTTTTGATGTAGGCAAGGATGAAAGGTGAAACTAGAAGTTGCACAATTGTAAACATTCTGATATCTATGTTAGGGGCCCAGTAGGTTATTTTTTTCATGGCCCTGGTCACAATGATCTTGTGGTTAAATTTAATCCAAATCACATAGCAGATATTAGTGAAAAACCAAGCAACTCTGATCCCAAGTATTCAGCTGGTCTGGCTTAAATGTCCATTAAGGGTCCAGTGTGCGATCTCGACTCTGTAGTGGTTTGAAGTTACCAACTATTGATTTACAGTACATGTGTTTTTATTAACCTTCTTTCCTGGTAGATTTCTGTGGATCTGTTCGATTTATTTTGTCTCTATTGCTTAGCCGGATCCATGGGGGGAAAAAAAGTAGTCCACAAAAACTTGTAACGTCAGTAGAATCCACTGAAATGTGCGGCTGAGTGATGCGTTCAAGATTCTGCAGGGCATCAAAAAAATAGAAGCTGTGAAATGGTTATTACTCACAGAAATGCGACAATGTTTTTGGTATTTCATGGTAGGGCTGGGTGATAAAACAATCTTGATGAGTAAGGCAATTTGAATATTCAAATGCTGAAATTGCCATTTGATTGTTTTTTTTAAATAATATAAATTGGCTTACATTAGCAAATCAATCCACATGTGATGAGCAATAAAGTTAAATATAAATTAATCCAGTATTTTGCAGAGTGAACACACAGTACAGAGAAATAATTCAGTAACTGTGCAAAGTCCGCATAGGCCGAGGCACACCAGCGCACAGGCGTGTCTCCCTCTCCTCCGGCGGTTCACTGTTTGTACCATGGAATTCCAATTACTGGTCTTTGACCAGAATGTCCAGTATGGACATGGTTCTGAATGGATGCATTTATATGTAACATCCTGTACAGTTGTCTAAACCCTTCTTCTTTGCGGTTAATTGATTTGGAGTGCAATAGGTGGTTGCCTGGGGCAGAGGAACCGTGAGAGAATTTTCCTGTCTTGACTTTTTGTTGAAAGAACTAAGAAAGGAAGCTGCCAGATGGGTTTTTCACTCTCACACTCCACAAATTTATTGTATTGCTACGACTAAGCATCTTCAGAAGGGTATATTATAATCAGTTTGTGTGTTAGTATGTGATTTCTATCAAGCCAATTACATCGTAAGTTCAATGACTCGCGCTCTCTCTGTCGAGAATGTGTAGTCTCGAAGGGGGGAAATATGAGGTGTCTTGGAATGAGTGGCGTCCCAAGACAGTACCCATTGTATAAAATAATAATTATTAACAGACGGTGCCAGGGGTCTCAAGAGAGAGAAACAGAGCCCATTGTCTGGGGTCCCGGTGATAAGGAAGGTGAAAACGTGAACGGTGACCTATGTAGGGGAATCAGAGGGTCAACATTGTCTCTGGTTAAGCATATAAGCACCTGCCCGAGTTTCATTCGACAGAGAATCCATCCGGCTCGGTTTGTCCTAGGCAAGTCTGGTCTGATTCTGTTCTTTTGTAATAAACCTATTATTTTACTCAAGTCAGCGTCAGCAGTCTCTCCTTCTTCATCAACACATCAAATTAATCAAGAAACTACAGGAGCATTCTGGGCGAAAACCACTCCGAGAAGAGAGTGGATCGGTCCATCGAAATGTATGGTCGACAAACATGGGAGTGACATGGTACAACAATTACAAGTATGGGAAAAAAACTAGGTTTTCCAAATAACGGCAGTTTTAGTTTAAATCAACTCAGACGATTGAAGGAGAAACTGGAATGTTATGAAAAGACAAAGAGTAAAAGAAAGGTAGATTGGAAGGCGTATGATACATGGGTTGGGGAAGCACAAAATAGAGAGACAAAACAGAACCAAGGTGATACCACTCATCAGATGGTAAATGTTCCGGGGCCACACAGGATTGATCCACTCTTGGATCACCCACCACCCTATTTACAACCAGAGGCTCAAATTTCAGTACTAGCCCAGGTTTTACAACACATCCCGGAGGATAGGCCCCAAAATCCAACGGCTCCCACCTTTCTTAAAGAGAACGAATCTCTGTATCTGTCAGTGCTTGAGCTACAGTCTTGTTCCTCCGAAAGCTGTTCGACCAGTTCATCTATTCTGTCTTCCCTGAGTCCTTGTTCATCTTCTCCCCAGGACGTCCAAAATGAACATGGAGAGAAGGACGAAGAACACTCCTCACCTGTTGCTCACCACACCAGAAGCAAATTGGGACCGATGTTCCAGTGCCCTATGGTTTATTCTAGCCTGATGGAAAGGACAGTGCTTGTTCTTCCCATGGTAGAATGTCCTAATCCCCAGGCCGGTGGCAATCCAGTCCTAGTCTATCGGCCATGGAAAGTACAAGAGATGGGCCTGGTGATCGGAGATCTTCCTGCAGTTTCTGGAAATGGAGAAGGGTATACAACTGCCATCCAACGGTTAGTACAACAGCACCGTCCGACATCATATGAGTTACAAATTTTCATGAAAGGGTTAGGATTGGGATGGCAAGACGTGAATGTGGGATGGGAAGACACTGTGGGTTATGATCCCGCTGTTGGCTCTCCATATATGCTACAACTTGAACTGGTACTAGGACGTATTATTGCAACCCACCCCTCCATCATGATGTGGGACAAGATAAGCTCTTGTAGACAAAAAGAAGACGAAAACCTGGACGACTGCTTGAAACGCCTTGTATGTGTCTTCAATCAACATAGTTGTCTAAGGCGGTCCCCCGGAGATGCTGCTAGCCCATATGAGCAACAACTAAAGAATGCCCTTATAGAAGGTCTTCTCCCAGAGATCAGAAAGATGGCCTGCACCACATGTATAGGGTACAAGGGCGTTCGGCTTGCGGAATTTAAACGCAACGTGATTCATGTTATATCCTGCTACAGGATATAGCATGAATAACAAACAAAAAGCAGCAAAACATGTACGCCGCATGATGGCTGCTGATAACTTGCAAATGTCTCAACTGTCTTTCTATGAGAAGAACCAATGACGAGGAAGACCAGGCTGACGAGAAAATGCGCCAGGCCGAGGAGGACCCGTATACGGCAGTGACCGTACGTTCGTATGCTACTACTGCAGCGAACATGGACATTATGCCCGTTCCTGTCCTAACAAACCCAACAAGGACGAGCAAGGGGAGAATGGCGACTGGAACAAGGGCGAAGTGTCTATTCAAGGAGCATGGTTGAGAAAGGATGATGACCCCAGCCCCGACATAGACGTTCCTATGCCAGATGCCTCAGTCGATCCTGATTTAGATGATACATTCATCCTCCCCGTTTTCTCTCAGCTTCCGTCCCCAGCCGATGAACAACCTACCATAATCCTCCACATAAATGGTGAGCCAATACCATTCCTCGTTGACTCCGGTGCAAGGTACTCAGTGTTATGCGCTAACAAACTTAAATCAAATCCACCAACTGAGATTGATGGAAAGTTTCACTGTACCCTTGGAAGAAGTGGACTATGAAGATGAAGCTAACTCTATGACATTCTGTCACAGTTTCATACTCTCCAACTGCTGCCCTGTTCACCTGTGTGGCCGAGAACTAATGTGTTTGTTAGGCATAGTCATCGAGTGTACAGAAAGTGGGCTTAAAATCTCGCGTGTTAGAAAGGATGCAGAATGGTCTATGGTCCAACATGACCTCGGAACACCAGCTTATGCTTTTGCGTGGGATTTACTGCAAGGTGGTCCACTTTCTATTAGTAATGAATTAATAAGGAAAGCTTAGGAATTGTGGAAACACAACGGTGATTTTATGGATCCCTCAGAACTGCATTGTACTGTTAGGATTAACAGTGAAGGGAAAGATAACGAATTTGAAAAGGTATGGTTTAGGGAAAGTCATGCGTGCCAATTGTTAACAGGAAAAGGAATTCTCTGCTCACCACAATATTGTGCGTTAATGGTCCAAATGACCCCTACACAGGATGCTTGCTATGATGTTTATGGTTCCCTTCCGCATGTGGCGTTGGCAAAATTATCAAATTCATCTTGGCAATCTATTGGCCCTTGGGTTGAAAAATGTGCTAGCATAACAGATTGGCAGGTGCATCCTGACGGGGAGTCGATACAGCCCAAAAAGTGATGTTTGGTGGTTTCCATCTCATCCCTGTTGTTACGACAAAAGCACAATTTTGGTTCGCCTTCACTTTTCAAGGAAAACGTTACACATGGACTCGCATGCCACAAGTATATGCGGAGTCACCAGCAGTGTTCTCTGCTGCATTAGTTGAGAATTTAGATGTTTTTGAATTTCTGAATGGCAGCACATTGATCCAATGTGTAGATGATTTACTGATCTGCTCGTTGGATGAAGAATCATGTATCGCCGACACGCGGGCCCTCCCAAACTATTTGGCCGAAAATGGTCACAAGGTTTCTAAAACAAACTACAACTTGCACAAGAAAACGTTCATTATCTTGTTCATGACATTTCATCGCAGGGTTGCACCCTAGGCAACTCGAGGGTTGCCGCCATTTGGAAAATACCCAAACCAAGGACTAAAAGGCAGGTGATGTCTTTTTTAGGTTGCTGTGGTTATTGTCGCTCTTGGATTGTGGATTATGCAATACTTGCCCAACCATTGTTAACAATGGCTCATAAGAAGGGGTTGTCATTGTCGGATCAGGTTGATTGGAGCCCTGAGGCGGAGGAAAGCTTTGTTGCTCTTAAACAAGCTCTTACATCTCCCCCATGTTTGGGCTTACTGGATATGATGCGGCCTTTCACTCTGACAGTGGATGAGAAGGATGGTTTTATGTCTGCTGTATTGTTGCAATCACATGGAGATAAATTACGTCTAATCAGGTATTGAAGGAACTCCCCGCTTGTCTGGGAATCCAGATACATTTTCATTGCTCTTACCATCCACAAAGCGGTGGTGCCGTGGAAAGAGCAAATGGAATGATAAAAATTAAATCGCTGTCGAAAATTATTGCTGAAACCAAACTTGAGTTGGTGTTGGGTTTCATGCCTGCCATTAGTAATGATGGGAATGCGAGGACGATCACATGGTGTGACAGGAGTGTCCCCGCATGATGTGCTAAACCGGGTCAGATCAGGTTTGTCTCCCTCCGTTAAAGCAACAAATGAATTACATCATGTTGATCAAGTAATGTTGTCATATTGTATGTCTCTCACCCAAGTGTTGAAGTCTGTGTGGTCCCAGGTCAAAGCAGCTCTACCTGTCCCACTTGAAGGACCACTACACGACCTCCAACCAGGTGACTGGGTGTTGATCCGCGACTTCCGCAGGAAAAGCTGGAACTCCGCCAGATTCCTCGGACCGTTCCAAATCCTCCTCACCACCGCTGCGGCAGTTAAGGTGGCAGAGCTACCAAAGTGGGTGTACGCATCCCATTGCAAGAAAGTCCAGAAAAACGACGACAACGGAGAATCATCGAACGTGAACTCGCATGTGTTGTAGTGTGGTGTGCTGTGGGACGATTAAAGATTGTTCTTAAAAACTGAGATCACCATCCTTGCAGAATACGTGCTAATAACCTCTGTCCAGTGAAGAGGATATGCCACTACAGTATTTCTACTTGAAAATGATGGCGCCCCATCACCAGGAAAAGGTTGGTCACGTCTGTGTGATCATCTTTTTCATCATGATTGCCATCGTCCTGTCAGTCATCCAACCCTGGAACAGAGTTCCGCAGCGAAACTTAAATAATAGCCGCTCCCCCGCACCACTCTCACTCACGTCAGATCCAGAAGAGCCTTAAGTGATAAATGAACGTTCTGTCACTAACACAGTCCACCCATGGTTAAATGTTGACTCCGCTGGACATTCATTTCAACAAAATATGTGGTGGAGATTTTTGAATCATTCAGTTAAAGAAGAGTATGGTGCGAATCATTCCTGTTATGTATGTAGTAAAATGCCTCACTCAGTGCAAGCACCATTCCTCCTCGCACCTATATCAACATCATGGGAAGAATATAGATATTTAGCATGAGTTACAAATTTTATACAATGGGACAAGTAACAATTCCTGATATCTATTGGTTATGTGGACACATGGCGTATGCAAGTCTGCCCAGGAACTGGGCTGGCATTTGCATACCAGTTATGTTAGATATGCCAATTTACATGTATAATCTAACCAAGACCCATCGAGATGTGCGTGTAAGACGATCAGGAACATATATGTCCATGACATCGGTTCCAGCTGAGTATAGGATTGTAGGTGGAGCAGAACAATTTTTTACGTCTATATTAGCCCCCGTAGGTACATCTACAGCTTTTAACTGGTTAAATAGCATACATAATAGGTTGTTACAGTTCATTAATACAACTATCCTAGCAGAAGAAGCTGTTAAACAAGAATTAACTTTGATCCGTTTGATGGTTCTCCAGAATGGCATGGTACTAGACATAATGAGTACGGCTCAAGAAGGTGTATGTGCTATGATAGGTGAGTAACTCTGTACATACATTCCTGCCAAGGATGTAGAATCAGGATATTTTTCTTTAGCCATACAAGCTATGAAAGAGTTACGTGATGATTTAATGAAGGATTAAGCTAACACTTGGGACCCCTTTGCTTGGCTAAGAGATGCACTGGGGCCATGGATTTCTACGCTCATAAAGATATTGATACCTGCAGTGATAATGTGTTTAATGCTATGTTGCTGTCTAGCGTGTATAGTACCTATCCTTCGTAAAATAATTACTAATATGGTGACGGGACAGTTTGTCTCCAGACCAGAAAATGAGTGGAACCCACCTTTTAATACAAACAGGGTGAGACGCTGGGATGCTGAAATATGGAGATGTTTGTATAATTATGGTTATTCCTACTTATAGGATGTATTGGTCATTACTTGCACAATGCATTTTTCTGTTGTCATTATTAAGTGATAATCATTGATTATTCTGCATAGCATTATGTATTAGTGAAATCTCTACGTTTATTTTATTTTATTTCATTATGTGATTCATGATTATTTTTGTTGACGTTGTGTTTGCTAGTTAGAATTGTAAGACGGTCATTCTGGATGCCAGGATTTTTCCTCTGTATGACCAGGGTTTTTTTGTCCTGTGTGTGTTTTCATAATATAGTAGGTAACCCTTACTGGTCTTTTACTTTTCTCCAGCCGAATGTGAGAAGAGAGGTTTGGCCAATTTGAGGTGGAGATATCCTTGAATTATATCTGGAATTGGTTATGAGTTCATATAGTTAAATTTAGTATTATATGCGGATATTTTTTACTAGAAGATTCCAACAAGACAGAATTGAACGATATCTCTGAAGTATAATTGTATTGTATCCAAATTACATTATATGGAATTTTAGCATTATTACATTTTTCCTTATGGTGTGATTACAAATGATTACAATCAACTATTTGAATGAGGACAAAGGCCTCTACCTCCAGAAGGGGGTTTTAAAACATTTGTCTTTGTCTCCCCAGGAACCTCCCAGAGTTCATGTGAAGAGAAATGTTTTGTTCCCTACAATGTCAATTTTAACATGAAAGAATCAGATCACACTTGGCCCTGTTTACCTTCTATGGAGGTGAGGGACACTTAACAGGGGAGCCTAGAGGCGCATTATCATGCGCCTCTAGGCTCAACCTGTCTGCCAGGTCAAGTTTTGCAAGTACCTGTTATTTTCATTGTCTAGGGGGGGCACCCAGGGAGACAGTTGGGAGGGCACAGACTTGTTGGAGACCTCTGACCCAAACCACACCCTGTTTTTCTGTATAAAGCCTCCTGTCTTTTCCTGTGATATCAGATTGATCCGAGTGCTGCTTTGTAGCAGTACTGAATCTTTCTCTTTATTCTGCAGAATAAATATCTTGAATATTCTCAGTTGTTGATTTCTTGTAGTGGGCAGATTAACCTCACTGATCTTTGCAGAAGAATTTCGTTCACAGTGTGCTTTCAGTTCTTTCATTCGCTACTGACATTATGTTATGTTACGTAATTGGCTACTATTGAGGCTGCTATTATCTATATTGATCAAACTTGAACAACTAAACATTTGTAACTTCCTGGTTCTAACGAGACCTCAACCATGTCTCTGTCTATTGCTTTTGTGGATACTGTGATACTTTTCACACGAAAATCACAGAGATTAAAACATTTTTAAATGCAATGCAGTAACCCGTGGGCTGGCCCCTAATAACAAAACTGACAATGACACTCGGGTGTATGCACCTTCAGTGCTTGACACCATCATAATAAAGTTGCCATTACTCCGTCTGCTGGGGACTGGACCTCTCCTAAGTCCTAGTGGAGATAGGAGTAGTCTCCTAGGTTAAGAAAGCCGATGAAATACTATGCCTAAACGTAGGACCAAATTTGCATTACTCACTTGGAGTTTTTGGGCAGTTCAGACTAACTTACTGCTGTGAGCGCTCGATAAACGCATGCCCAGTAGCTGTGGGGCAATGACACCACCCACTGTGCACCATAATAGTTTCCTGTTGTTATTGGTCATGGCTGGATGAGGGGGCAAATGTGAAAGGGCATATGTGGAAGAAGATAGCACCACAGTTGTAGCCTATACTTTTAGAAAGGAAAGAAAGTTAATGAATCAGTAACATTGTTTGCTAAATTGCAAGGTACGAAGTCCAGGTAAAAAAAAACTAAAAAAAAACATAAGAGATGCATACCAACAGATCTAAAGAGAAGTGGTTCCTTTTTTTGGTATTGGAAACACTGTAGTATATCATTGAGTATTCATTGAGTGCCCTTCAGTTCAACCACATGGGTATGGCTTTCTCAACAACAGAGATAAGGTTGACATCAAGCAAAGATAATTGGAAAACGAAAAATAATCAACAAGGGGCTTTATGAGGAGGTGCTTACAATCGAGTAAGAACAATCAATGGATCTACCAACACATAGCTTACATCATAACTTACTTCCATCAGGATGAAGGATTGAGGTCTTCACCCTTTTAAAGGAGGTCCCTAAACAGGTTAATGTAGAGGCTGATGTATGGGTAGTTGCTAAATGGCATAAGTGACTAAGAACACAAACTGGCTCATGCATGTTCTCAGATTTAAAATGTAAAAGTAAAAGTTGCCTTGGAAAACGTGATTGAACTCATTTGATTGGACTCCCTTTATCAAGTTGACCAACAGTTCTGTCACTTGTTTGGCAGAAAGTGTCCCGTCAGACAAAAGACTGTTTGCACCACAGTACAAGCCAGGTGTAATCATTTGAATGCTCTTCGATGAACATATTATTGGCCTCAGGTCTACATAACTCAAAAAAACGAGCAGCGGGTTATAAATAATGGGAACCAAAATTGATCTATCCTTTAACCCAGGGGCCGGGAAGCTTTTTGGCTGGGAGAGCCATAAAAGCCAAATATTTCTAAATGTATTTCCTTGTGAGCCATATAACATTTAATAAAATTGAATGCAACTTAATGCATGCATTTTTTAAGTAAGGCATACATTTTTAACGTATAACACATCTCTGAGTACTTAAAAAAGTGCTTTATATAATAAATTTCTCTTTATTCTTCTTAATAATATTGTTGTTATACTGAAGCTAACCAATAATAAATGAAATACTTTTTACCATTATTGCGACTTCTGGTGCGGCATGGTTTTGCTGATGGCCTTGTATTCTGGTTCATACATAGTGAGGTTAAGCTTCATGCAGGCGTTGAGGCTTCCATCAGTTAAACGTGAGCGTAGGTTGCTCTTAATGTTTCTCAGATGCGCGAAAGACTGCTCACATGCGTATGAAGAGCCAAACATGGGTCGACTTTTGCACATTTTAGTATTTTTTCAGTTTTTTTATCATAATGTCCGCCAAAAAAGCATCGGCAGTGTTTGGAGGTATGCTGAGTGAACCCAGGTGCAGAGAACAAGGCATAGGCGAGGTGGCAAAAATAGAGGTTTACTCAAAACAAGTACAAAAACTGGGCAAAAACAAATAAGAAGTCTCGGGAGCTTGGAACAAGAGCGTGGTCATGAGGTTAGACAAACTCAAGACTGAGCGCCCGAGGACACAAACGACAGAGTCTAAATAGGGACGACCAAACGAGACACAGGTGAAACATATAACCTAATGAGGCAGGGTAATCAGGAACAGAAATAGGTGAAGCAGAGCAACCTTGAAAAGGCAGTGCTGGCGGCATCTAGTGGCCGATGCCGGTAGGACCCGGGCGAACCCTGACAGGACCCCCTGTGGCGCGAGCTTGCGTGACTCAACCCGTAATGGAAGGTCCCTGGTGGACAGCCAGACCCTCTGGCCCGCAGACCAGCATAGGCGGTGGTCTGCGCCGTCGGTTGGCCTGGATCCGCTGCTGCCAGGATGTCCTCAGCAGGGCCTGACGAGCCCTCTGCCAGGTTCGTCGGCACCGCTGGACGAACCGCTGGGCTGACGGCACTCCCACCTCCGCCTCCTACTCCTGAAACAGAGGAGGTACGTACCCGAACTGGCACTCAAACAGGGACATGCCAGTGGAAGAGCAGCGCAGAGTGTTGTGAGTGTATTCTGCCCACACTAGACGGTCGCTCCAGGAGGCAGGGTTGGAGGACACGAGGCACCTCAGTGTTGTCTCCACGTCCTGGTTGACCCGCTCCGTCTGGCCATTGGATTGAGGGTGGAAACCGGAGGACAGGCTGATGGAGGCGCCGAGGAGCTGGTGGAACGCTTTCCAGAACCGGGATGCAAACTGCGGACCGCGGTCTGACACCAAGTCCAGGGGCAGGCTGAACACCCTGAAAACGTGCTGCACCATGAGCTCAGCAGTTTCCAGAGCTGAGGGGAGTTTGGGCAGAGGAATAAAGCGGCAGGCCTTGGAGAACCGGTCCACAACGACAAAGGTGACGGTGTGGCCCTGAGACGGTGGAAGGCCGGTGATGAAGTCCACTGAGAGGTGTGACCAGGGCCGACTGGGGATGGGAAAGGGATGCAGCAGCCCCATGGGACGTGACCGGGGGTTCTTGTTCTGGGTGCGGATGGTGCAGGCAGCGACGAAGGACCGGACATCCTGATCCATGGTAGGCCACCAGAAACGCCTGCGGAGGAACTCGAGGGTCCTGGAGATCCCCGGGTGGCCAGTGAGGCGGGATGAATGCCCCCATTGCAGGACTTATGATCGGACAGACTTCGGGACAAACAGGTGACCCGAGGGCCCATTGCCGGGATCCGCCTCCCTCCTTTGGGCCTGCCGGACCTGTGTCTCGATTCCCCAGCGGACCGGAGCCAAGATGAGCTCTGGAGAATGGGCTCGGGGAGTTCAACCAGCTCAGGAGGGTCGACTGTCTGGAGAAAGCGTCGGGCTTGAGGTTCTTGGACCCGGGGCGATATGACAGGATGAAGTTGAACCGATTGAAAAACAAGGCCCATCCGGCTTGACGGGAGTTGAGGCGTTTGGCGTCCTGAATGTATGTCAGGTTCTTGTGGTCGGTCCAGATGACAAATGGGTGTTGGGCCCCCTCCAGCCAGTGCCGCCACTCCTCCAATGCCAGTTTGACTGCCAGTAGCTCCCGGTTCCCTATGTCATAGTTCCGTTCAGCTGGGGTGAGGCGACGGGAGAAGAAAGCACATGGATGGAGCTTCTTGTCGTGAGTCCTTTGGGACAAAACGGCCCCCACTCTCACATCGGAAGCATCCACCTCCACCACGAAGGGTAGGGTAGGCTCTGGTGTGGCCAGGACAGGGGCAGCGGTGAACCGCGTCTTGAGAGCCCTGAACGCCCCATCAGCCTCCGCAGTCCAGGCAAAGCGGGCTGTGGATGTCCTAGTGAGGGCGGTGAGGGGAGCCACCACAGTGCTAAAACCCCGAATGAATCGCCTGTAAAAATTGACAAACCCGAGGAAGCGCTGCACCTGTTTGACCGAGGTGGGTGGTGGCCAGTCCCGGACGGCTTCGGTCTTGGCAGGATCCATCTGGACGTGACCCTCGGTGATGACAAACCCCAGGAACTGAACGGTGGTGGCGTGGAACTCACTCTTTTCCAGTTTCACATAGAGGCCATTGGCGAGCAGGCGGTGAAGGACCTGTCTCACATGCTGTATGTGTTCGGGAAGGGTCCTGGAGAAGATGAGGATGTCATCGATGTAGACGAACATGGAGCGGTTGAGAAACTCACGGAGGACGTCGTTTACAAAGGCCTGGAAGACAGCGGGAGCATTGGCCAATCCAAAAGGCATGACCAGGTATTCATAATGGCCGGTAGGTGTGTTCAAGGCGGTCTTCCACTCATCCCCCTCGCGGACACAGACGAGATTGTATGCGTTTCGAAGATTGAGTTTGGTGAAGATGGTGGCGCCTTGCAGTTGCTCGAAAGATGTGGACATGAGAGGAAGGGGGTAGCGATTCTTGACCGTGATCTTGTTAAGACCATGGTAATCAATGCAGGGACGCAGGCCGCCATCCTTCTTACCCACGAAGAAAAAACCTGCGCCCGCCGGGGAGGTAGAACGGCGGATGAAACCTGAGGTGAGCGCCCCCCGGATGTACTCCTCCATGGCTGTAGTCTCAGGGGCAGAGAGAGAGAAGAGACGTCCTCGAGGAGGGCAGGTGCCAGGCAGAAGGTCGATGGCGCAGTCATAGGACCGATGGGGAGGAAGCGTGGTGGCCCGTCTCTTGCTGAAGACCTCCCTCAGATCGGCATACTCGTGGGGCACTCGTGAAAACTCGGGATGGATGGGACCTTGAATACGGCCTGGAGCCAGGACACGGACAGGAGACTCGAGAGGGTGAGAAGACGGACTAGAACGAAGACAGGTGGTGTGGCAGGCTGGACCCCATTCGGTGAGACGCTCGGAGGCCCAGTCCAGATGTGGGTTGTGACGAGCCAGCCATGGGTAGCCCAGGACCAGTGAAAATTCAGGAGAGTGGATGAGATGGAGCTGGATTACCTCTGAATGTCTTCCCTCCAGTGACAGCCAAAGGGGGGCGGTGAGATGGCACACACTACCGGAACCCAGTGGTCTTCCATCCAGGGCTGTCACCGTGAGAGGACACTCCAGAGGTGCCAGAGGGAGCTTTAGGGCTTTTGCTAGCCCTACATCCAGAAAGCTACCTGCAGCGCCGGAATCCACCATAGCTTGGAGGGAGTGATGATCTCCCCAGGCGAGGGAGGCAGCCAGGAGGACCCCGGTCGCCTCGAGCTCGGGAGAGAAGGTTGGCCTCGTCACAGTTCTCCCTACCCTGGACGAGAGTTGGCTTTTCCCGAGAGCTCAGGGCAGGAAGAACGGAAATGCCCCGGGATCCCACAGTACAAGCAACAGCGCTCTCTCATCCGCCGGTCACGTTCGGACCGAGAGAGCCGTGTGCTGCCTACTTGCATCGGCTCCTCCATCGATGCTTGAGGTGGGCTCGGGACAGCCCGGAGATGCTCGGGAGGCCTCGTCCCCAGAGCTGCTCTGCGCGCTGGTATTGGTAAAGCGGAAAAACAGCGTTCCCCTTGTCTCTCCCGGAGGCGGTTGTCCACCCGAATCGCTGTTTCGATGAGCGTGTCCAGGTCCTCCTGCGCCTCCCGGGATGCCAGCTCATCATTGACACCCTCATTGAGACCCTCCTGGAAGGCAGCGATGAGTGCCTCGCTGTTCCATCCAGACGCCACTGCGAGGGTGCGGAATGCGATGGCGTAGTCCGCTACGCTCTGTCCCCCCTGGCAGAGCCGGAGTAGCCGTGTCGACGCCTCCCTCCCACTGACTGAGTGGTCAAACACTCGGCGCATCTCCCCGGCAAAGGCCTGGTAGCTGGAGCAGGCCTGGGTTTGCTGATTCCAGATGGCTGTGGCCCAGGAGAGTGCTTTGCCTGTGAGTAGCGTGACCACGTATGCCACCTGTGAGCGCTGGGTGGGGAACTGTGAAGGCTGGAGCTCGAACGCCAGGGAGCATTGTGTCAAAAAACCACGACAACCTCCTGGGTTACCGTCGTACCTCTCTGGCGCCAGCAGTCGTGGTTCGCGGTGATCTGGAGGACGCGGGTCCATGGGAGGCAGCGCTGGTGCAGGGGCCATAGGTGGAGCCTGTGCCTGGCTCTGCTGGACGGCCTGGGCGAGCGACTGCAGGTTGTCCAGGACTTGTTGGAGAACCCGCTCGTGTCGGCCAATCGCAGCCCCCTGGTGCGTCAAGGCCACCCGCAGGCTTTCCACCTCTGGAGGCTGACTCTCTGCTGGGTCCATGTTGTGGCTCAGTCTTGCTGTTATGAGGTATGCTGAGTGAACCCAGGTGCAGAGAACAAGGCAGAGGCAGGGGGCAAAAATAGAGGTTTACTCAAAACAAGTACAAAAACTGGGCAAAAACCAATAAGAAGTCTCGGGAGCTTGGAACAAGAGCGTGGTCATGAGGTTAGACAAACTCAAGACTGAGCGCCCGAGGACACAAACGACAGAGTCTAAATAGGGACGACCAAACGAGACACAGGTGAAACATATAACCTAATGAGGCAGGGTAATCAAGAACAGAAATAGGTGAAGCAGAGCAACCTTGAAAAGGCAGTACTGGCGGCATCTAGTGGCCGATGCCGGTAGGACCCGGGCGAACCCTGACAGGCAGTTATCTCTTACGGCCGCGATGCACTCATGGATATAAAAACTTCCCTCAACGAAAAACTTTGGGACTTTTTATCCGTGGATGTAGAGTGACTGAAATTCTACGCACGAAAACACGCTCAACAACAACAACAACAAAAATGGAGCCGCTGTTCCACGAGCAGGCCCACGGAGGAAGCACCCTGGTAAACGAGACAGCATTCGGTTCAGAATGAGGATGCAACCTTACTGTCCACCTCTGCCAATCATCCTTCTTGTTCAGTCTCTGGAGAACAAGATGGATGAACTTCGAGCGAGGATTGAATTCCAACGAGACACAAGGAAATGTTGCATCCTCTGCCTGACGGAGACATGGTTGAACCCACTGGTGCCGGATGAAGCCATCCATCCAGCCGAGTCCTTCTCCGTGTTCCGTGGCGACAGATCGGGGGAGTCGGGGAAATCCAAAGGTGGAGGCGTCTGCCTGATTGTAAACAACCGCTGGTGTAACCCTAACAACACCAAGTCTCTCTCCCGCTCCTGCTCACCGAACCTGGAACAGCTGACAATCTTATGCCATCCATCTTTATCTCCCCTGGGAATTCAGCACGGTCATCATTACAGCTGTTTACATCCCACCGCAAGCGGATACCGACACAGGACTGTCGGACCTGTATGATGTGTTATGCAGATTTCAAAACAAACATCCTGACACAGCTGTGGTGGTGACTGGGGACTTTAACAGGGCGAACCTTAAAAAAGTTCTGCCTAATTTCCACCAACACATCACGTGTGCCACCAGGGGAGATAGATAACTTTGGACCATTGTTACACACCTTACAAGAACGGATACAAGACCGTCTCCCTCCCTGCTTTCGGGAAATCAGACCACGCCACAATCTCGCTGGTTCCTGTTCACAGGCCTCTGATCGCGCGAGAACTGGTGGTGACGAGGGTAGTGAAGCAGTGGACAGACCAATCAGAGGCTGCGCTTCAGGACGCACTTGCTGACCTAGACTGGGACATGTCTCAAGTTCAAGTGACGTCAGCGAGTTTAGGGACGTAGCGGTGAAGTTCGTGGCTACGTTAGCGGAGAGCATCGTTCCCACGGTGAAAGTTCGAATATTTCCAAACCAGAAACTGTGGCTTGACAAATCCATCTGCTGCGCTCTGAATGTTCGCATGGCTGCTTACAACGACGGTCTTCTATCCGGTAATATGGACAATTACAAAGCGGCATCATACAATCTGCGGAGGGAATGAAGGACGCTAAACGGACATACAGAGGGACTGGGGGACACAAGTCACTTGTGGGAGGGGCTGCGGACGATAACAAACAACAAGAGCAGCTCCTCCCCAGCCACGAGTGTGGACGCCTCCCTAGCCAACGAGCTGAACTCCTTTCATGCACGGTTTGAGTCTGGCAACAGGACCGCTAGCTCACCAGCTAATTGGAGTTACACCGCTGGGGATGAGCGCGCACTCTCAGTGTCCGTGCATGGCGTCAGGAAGGCTCTGATCGGGTGAACACCAGGAAAGCTGCGGGCCCAGATGGGATATCTGGGCGAGTACTGAAAACCTGTGCTAACCAGCTAGCTCCGGTGTTCACTACAATATTCAACATCTCCCTGGCTGAATCAGTGGTCTCATCCTGCTTTAAGAGGTCTACCGTCGTTCCTGTCCCGATGATCGCCTCTCCTGCCTGCCTGAATGATTACCATCCGGTGCCCCTCACCTCGGTGGTCATGAAGTGTTTCAAGAGGCTTATTAAGGATTATATCTGCGCCTCCCTCCCCCGCACCTTGGACCCATTGCAGTTCGCGTACCGGCAGAACAGATCCCCAGATGACGTGGTCTCCCAGGTACTGCACACCACGCTCACGCACCTGGATGGCCAGAAGGGGGCCTATGTGAGAATGCTGTTTAACAGTTCAGCTTTCAATACCATACTCCCCATCAGACTGGCTGTCAAGCTGAAGGAGCTGAGACTGAATACTCCGCTGTGTGCCTGGATCCTGGACTTCCTCACAGCCTGGCCCCAGGTGGTTAGGGTGGGGAAGCACATGTCCAGCTCCTTCACCCTGAATACAGGATCCTCCCAGGGCTGTGTCCTCAGCCCCCTACTGAAAACCCTGTACACACATGACTGTGTGGCCAGGTTCAGCTCTAACACCATCATCAAGTTTGCTGACGACACCGTTGTCGTGGGCCTGATCACCAACTGCGATGAGAAGGCCTACCGCGAGGAGGTGGCTGACCTGTCACTCTGGTGCCAGGACAACAGCCTACACCTGAACGTCAGCAAAACTAAGGAGCTGATTGTGGACTTTAGGTGAGGATTACAATCTCTGACGCACACGCCCTTGGTGATCAATGGGACCTCTGTTGACAGGGTGAGCAGCTTCAAGTACCTGGGAGTCCACATCACAGAGGATTTAACATGGACTTTACAAACAGACACTCTGGTGAGAAAGGCGAGGCAGCGTCTTCACCAACTCCACGCCATCATTGCTCTGTAGCACAGTGGTAGCCCCAATTCTACTTCTGAATAGGCAGTACAATAATACGAAACAGGTTGAGGACTTGTCCATGTACCTGTGGGCTGACAAGAAACTGCACATGCATATTTACCCCCAGTGGACGTAGCCACATACAGCAAAAAGTTCTGAGAGTAGTCTGGCAACGCAAGCGCTGGAGCTTCTTGTAACCTCTGTTTGATCGTCTCAAATGCCATAAGACCTTCCTGCGTCCAGGTAAGGTTACAATGGAGTTGAGCATTCCGAGTCTCTTTTATCATGGCTCTCAAAGGCCCTTTTAGGCAGGCATAGTCTTCTACCCAGGCTGAAGAATATCCCGCAATACCAAAGAAATGTCATCATCTCTCTGACTGTTCTAGGCTTTGGTGCCGTTCGAATGGCTTCCAAATGACTCTCAGAGATGCTTCTGTGTCCATGGGTTATTGTTTGACCCAAATAAACAACTTTTTCTTGACAATACTGCAGCTTCTTCCATCATTTCTCCTATATGCTTTTGCTCAAATCCTTCAGCCACCATTAAAGTCCCATGTGGCACACTTTTCTCAATGTCATGCTCCTTTTCAATATACTCATCAGTGTTTATCTTCATCGCTGCTCCTTGTGGTCCCCATTCCATCACCAAGAGTCCAGAATTGATTTACCTAAATTTGACATGAAAAGAAAAATCACCAAATTATTTTATTAACTGTAACAAGACCGGAATTCTTCTTCTTCTTTCTGCTGTTCCCGTTAACGGGCGCCACAGGGCATTATCTACCTACAATACCTTCTGTTCTGTGCATCTTTAAACCTTCTGCCTGCATGTCCTTCTTCACCACATTCATAAACCTTCTCTTTGGCCTTCTCTGAAGCCTCCTCTGAACCTGTAACAGTCACAAGCAAAGTGGTCTAGTTGTCCACGATTATTACACGCCCCTTAAAACTGTTGGAAATTTCCTCCTCTACCTCTTCCTAAATTTCCTTGACCTCTTCGTCTCCATATTTGTGGTTGATCAAAAACTGGCTGTGGAAAGGAGACAGTGGGGACCACAGGTGGTTGAACCTGAAAGTGTCCTCGCTGTGGTTATGGTGGTAATTTATTTGGTTGTGACTGACTCTGCATAACCACAGCTTGTTTCCTTTCCTTCTTCTTATTATCCTCCAACTGTATTTGGTTGAGTTTTCTGAGAGTCTTCTGGTCCTGTTCCTTCTGGTCATGCTCCTTTTTCCAATACAGCTCCACTTGATGTGCTATGTGATCCGTATAAACACCTTTGGTTATGCTTCCAACCCTTGCCTAGCTCCCCAGTCTCTGCGACCCGGCACCCCCCAGTAACGGTGGCCCGGCACTCCCCAGTTTGTGCTGGGCCACTCCCCAGTCTGTGCGGCCCGGGACTCCCCAGTCTCAGCGGTTGAGCACCCTTGTGTCTCTGTTGCTCAGTGCCACTTAATCTACGCTTCCCTGCTTGCCTTTCTCCTGGCAGGACTTTGGAGTTACTGAGGAGGTGTTTGAAGGGGAGGAACCCACTTTCCTCAAGCTATTCACTATCTCCTGGAAGCAGGATCTTGAATTTTCCTAGATGTTAGAATTCAACAGGTGGAATTTATATGCCCACCCTTCTCCACCTCCCTTTTCTCCAACGTCTGTGATTTCAGTCTCCCCTGTCGAGGCTCAGCACATTCCTGAGCCATTGGCAATCCTGCTGAGGCTCACCCAATTCCTATTCCTGAGCCGTCAGCCTCCCCTGCCGAGGCTGAGCATGTTCCTGAGCCGGTGGCCGACCGAGCACGATCCCGAGCTGAGCCTTGGCTGCCGAGGCTCAGCACATTCCAGAGCTGTCAGCCTCTCCTACAGATGCGCAGCCAGTTCCTGAGCCGTAGGCCAGTTCTCTCGAGATCCAGTCCGTTTACCGAGCCGTCGGCCGCCTCTCCCAAGGTCCAGTCCCTTCCTGAGCCATTGGCCTCCTCTCCCGAGGTCCAGTCCCTTCCCGAGCCAGAGGCTGCCTTTCCAGAGGTGGTGTCCCTTCCCAAGCCGTCAGCCACCTCTCCCGAGCTCCAGTTCGTTCCAGTTGCCGAGCCTCTCCCGGGTTCTAGGCCGTTCCAGTTCCCGAGCCGTTGGCCACCTCTCCTGAGGTCCAATCCGATCCAGTTCCCAAGCCGACAGTCACCTCTCCGAGGTCCAGTCCGTTCCAGTTCCAGAGCCGTCAGCTGCTTCTCCCGATGTCCTGCACGTTCCCGTTCCTGAGCAGCCTTCTACTTCTAGAGAGCCTCGGTCCACTCCAGGTACTGAGCCATGGGTTGCCCCTGCCGACGCCCGGCCTCTCAGCCGCCCTCCTAAGTGGCCTCGCCTACAGGGTCGTCCTCCAGAGCAGCCCCACTCATCTGCCCCGAGGTTGGGTCGACCCCCCGTGCGGAAGGCTCCCCGGCCTGGTCCCCTGGTTGCCCTTACAAAAGACTCGACTTACCTGCCCTGTTTGCTTGGGCAGGGTTCCAGCTCCCCGGCCGTCCACCTGATGGGTGCTTTGATCCCTTTGCACACCTCTGGACCCTCTCCCTGCTCAGTTCATTCCCTCTGGTTTCCCTAGCCTGCTCATCCTAGTGGGATGTCTGGGAGCTGTCCCATGGGGGGGGGGAGACAGAGGGGGGGTCCCTCTGTCTGCCTGTATCTGGTTTCACATCCCTGCCACTGCACACCTGTCACCAGTCAATCTCACCACCTGTCTTCAACTTCCTCGTCACTCCAATGGTATTTAACCGGGTCCCCATTCACCATGTCGGTGTCAGATCATTGTGTGTTTGTTTGTGTGGGTCTCTGTGTCTCTTGAACTCTCTCTCCTGTCGACGGTCCTGATTCCCTGCCTGTTTCCTGTTCCTGATTCCCTGTGTGTTCCTGGACCCCAATTCCCTGTCTGTCCCTGGACCCTGATTCTTTGCCTGTCACCACATTAAACCTTGCAACTACTCCCAAAACCGTTTTGTGTCCTGTATTTGGGTTCACCTGACCGTATCCCTAACAGAATTAGGAGAATATTAAAAAATATTTAATTGGTCTAATCTGTAATACAACTTTACTGAATTCAGTATTATTAAGTTCCACACGTGTGCAATTATATACGTGCAATAACATTATTACACTGTACATACTGTAATAAGCTAGTTATTGCATAGTAATAATTCATATTTCTAATTTATATCCCATATATAACAATAATTTATAGTGTGCAAAGTATTATCCTTTATTTATTAGTTTTTTTATCTGTTTTTATCTATTTATTTATTAGTTTGAATCGTGCTGTCACAAAAACCTTGTGGTTGAAGTTTCATCCAAGAACAGACACACACAGAGCAGATATTAGCAAAAAAAACGACCACATTTTGAGTGATTTTAAAACCAACCTGGCTAAAACTATCAGAAACATATACTTCAGAGTAATCTAGAAATGGTGTCGCGTAAACCTTTATGTTACAAGGATATCGTGGTTTAAATCTCATCCAAATCGATCCACATACGGAAAAGATATTAATGAAAAACCAAACAACTTTGACCTGAAATATTCATTTGGTCTCTTCACTTCACACGTCTTGTTCGAAAATGAACAAGATGAGATTAACAGTAAGATGCTTTATGACGTCATCATCTTATTGACTATAAATGTACAGATTCCAATTGAGAATGTCCAGTTGGACCGTGTCCATTGGGCAGCAAGGAATCGGTCAGTCTGTAGTCTTTAGAATTTACCGAACTATCGATTTACGTGTGTAGTTGCAGTATATAGCTTCTTACCTGGCAAATGTCTGCAGATCTGTTCGATTGATATTTTGAATCCGTGGTCCACATTACTTTGCTGGATTAATTTAAAAAATAATAGAAAATAATCCTTGAAATGTCATCTCAGCATCCCTCAAAAATACTGTAATGTGCGACTCAGTGATGAGTTCCGAAATCCAATGGGATAGAAGCTGTCCAATGGTTATGACCCACAGAAATATCACAGCGTTTGTCGTATTTCATGGAAATGGAATTTAATGAAAATGTAATCCAACTAAAAAACTGAACCCAACTTTACTAAACAAATTATACTGCTTTCATAAATTAACGTAAATAAGTCAGAATTGACGTATATGACACGTCACAGAGACTCTGGATGTACTTCAATCTAGCAAGCTAAGTTTTAACAATGACGACATTTAGTTTCAAATAAAAAATGTAATTTTTGGTAATAGACGTCATGTATTAACATTGTCCTATAACTACACTTAACAAACTGTAATGAAAAGCCACAGAGTGTTTGTGATCTTGAGTAATTATTCCATCCTAATTCTAATTGTAAATTAATGTTAAAGTTACATAAATGTTATCTGCATTACAATATAGACAAATAATCTATTAAACTGGGTTTTACAATTGAACATTACGAACATAAAAAGTACAATAGAGTAGTACCTACAAATAAAATGAATTTATTTTTATTGTTATGAAAAGTAATTACAAAAGTTTGTTTTGTTCTTCTTACAGAGGCTGAAAAATAGCCAAAAATTCAAGATAATACAGAAGCCATTGCCCAAAAATCCAGTTGTCAATGTCACAATATTAGCACTAATGATGCAGTGAAACATAACGTGGATGTTATAGTACCTATTACAATGTCAGTCATGCAACGTTAGCTGGTTAAATCCAAAATGACCAACAAACATTTCCGCCCTCAAACGATAGTATATCACAGGTGGCTACTTCTGTGTCAGGTACACCAACAACAGTCTGGTGACTGACATAACCAAGTTTGAGAAAATGGTAAAAAAAAAGAAAATGAAGGTGAATCATTTCTTTATTTAGCTTTTTACGATGGCTTAGTTTATGTACCAGATACATGAAAAATATCAAGCTGTCATTATAAAAATTCACTTTCTAAACATTGTTTTCTTTCGTTAAAAAACTACATATAACACAATGTTGATAAACACTTTATTTTGACAATTTTATACAATTTGTCTATTTCTTATTGATTACATTTTCTTAAGATTGCCATTTTAATAAGATTTATTCATTATTTGAGATGTGATCTTTATAAATACTGTGATATTTGTTTACCTTTTTTGTCCAGCTTTTTGGACAGCTGTTTAATAAAACAATTATCTGCCTTTTTTTTGTCATTTGTTGTACTAATTTACTTATTAATCTATTTTGCACTTTGCACTTCCAAACAATATCAAAACTATAAACTGCATTTTGGAACACTTATTTATAACTGACCTTTTTCTTCACCTTCATACATAATGCCATAAACGTTAGATTCATGAAATTACATGGACGTAACTACATTATGTTTACATGTGGAGGTCAGTGTGAAGGTCAGTTACAAAATCCAAAAAAAATATTCTATGTATGTAATTACATAACTTAAGTCCACGATGTTTGATATTTATACATTAAGTTAATTGTGATGCATTGCACAAAATTATCAAGAAAACTCTAATACCTACCTTCAAATATGTTGGACCCCTTGTATTGCTGCCTGCAGCTATATATTTATTTATTATAATTTTTATTATCAATTGTTTTGGACTGTTAAGCTTTTTTTGTTTTTTGTAAATGCTAACAGTCTGCAGTGTAACGCACCATACCTCTCCAGAATAAATTCCCTGTATATGTGAGTGTAACCTGTCGGAATAAACTGTTTCTGATCAACTGGTCTATTTTCTGAAACATCCGGTACCCATATTACGGAGCTCTACAGACAGATAATAATATATACTTAAATGTTTATTTTTTTAAATTGTCATGTAGGCAGTCATATATTGGTGATGTATTTAAAATATATTGTTTCCGCCAAACATGCACATTTATTTAGGAATGGAGATAAAATTTGTGCAGAATTATGCAGATGCATGATGTTTTTTATCATTGACCACAGTGGTCAAAGGGCAAAGTAATTCTGCATTATATAATATAATATATAATATAATTCTGTAAGGATTAAATGATGGGTAAATGATAGGTTTGCTATTTTTAAACCCAGGCCTTATTAAGAATTTTGTTCCCATCATTTTTAAGTGTTCATTGCACAAACTCGACCTTAAAATCTATAATGTTTTACAGCTGAGAAACCTACCGCTTTGCTGCAGCTTCTCACTGTGCTTAAATCTGGAACCTGTTGTGCAACTTCCTAATGTGAACCTACTGTGGCAAACCTTAGGCATTGCCTTTACAAGTAATGAATGACAGTGTAAAATGTGATATTACTGCTCTTCAAAACATGTTTAAAAAATACGCTAACAAATATGGCGTGATTGTGAGTCTTCTGTTTTTGAAATTGTAACTTTGAGGCTTAGAGAAATAGTTCCCATTTTTTTTTATCACATTTTTGCAGCAATGCAGTCTTTTCTCCATACTGGACATACACTCCATATTAGGGATGGCTCGATACCGATGCCACAACCTTATGTATCTGCATATTCCGACACCGATCTTTTTCCCATTTACATTTGTCTGGGTGCACTTTGTTTAACCTAGCCATCTTAAACACATAATGCTCAAACTGTGAAACAAATATTCTACGCTGGGCACATGCTGCTACGTGTATGGGCACTTGGCACTCACGCCAGTGGGGCGGGCCTCCCCCTTGTGCGAGGCATGGCTGGGCTGGGCCCGCCCCACGGGCAGGACCCCCAAACATTATTACATTACATTGCATTGCATTGCATTGCATTTAGCAGACGCTTTTATCCAAAGCGACTTACAATTTTTCAAACACCGGCGGACGCAGCCATCAGAAGCAATTAGGGGTTAAGTGTCTTGCTCAAGGACACTACAGCATGCTAGCAGGAGGAGCCTGGGATCGAACCAGCAACCTTTAGATTAGTAGACGACCAGCTCTACCTCCTGAACTACCATCCCCCCACACACATGATAAATAGTTCTCCAAAGAGGGGGATTGGTGGTGGTTCTCTAGAACCAAAAACTGTGCTCTTGTCATCCTACAGGTCATCCACAGGACAGAATTATTGCAGCAGTTCTTGATGATTTAAGAATTAATAAAGAGTTGCATTGCAGGTTGAGAACTTGAACTCCACTTGCAGACTAACTCTGTCCTGGATGCAATGGCATTCAAATACTCTGTGTTGAATGCTGTACTGACAGCACAGGTAAAACAAAAAAAAAAGAAAAGAAACAAATATTCTACATCCCTAAAGGAAAAACAGGAACATATGCGACTTCCACTGTTGCTCTAAACAAACAATGCTGCTGTTCTAAACACACAATGCATTTGCCGGCCACAAAGACATTGGTCTGTCAATCAATTAAACAAGTCCAATGTAGAATTTCCATTTAAATGCTGTGTCTTTTTCACAATTATGAATAATATGGTATAATATTTGTTATTTGTTATAGGCATAATAATTAATATCAGCAAATAGTGTAATATTTAAACACTGACTTTTTTCATTTCTATGGTCTTTCCTTTATATCTAAAGCACTTTTAATTCTCTCTCTCTTTCTCTCTCTCTGAGTGTATGGGGGCCTGAGCGAGCGGAGCGTGTGAGCGTGTGTCTTTCAAACTTTTTTTTTCTCAATCTTTCTTTGTGTTTCAAATTGATTTTGGTGACGGGTATTGTTTTTAATTAGTAGTAGTGTGTAGATACAGCGGGTGGGGTGTAAGTCCGCAGCGATTACAGACTTCACCAGGTTGACACGGAAGCACATCTCCGCTGCTCTCCCGTTTTCCGTGGAGGAACCGCAGATCACTCAAAGTTTGGTTTAGCATTTACATGGTAGTTTAGGCTAATGGATCTGATCGGATTATACATTTTTCCCCCGATATCCGATCCAGTGATTTTGACCAGTATCGGATCGGCGCATCCCTACTCCATAAACCCATCCACCCATCAGGGGTTCTATGCAAGTAATGGGGGACAAATCCACAATGCGTCCAGTGCAAAAACCCACTCCATATATCAGGTAAAACTAAATTTCACAGCTGTCTGACTTCGCAAGTGGAGGAGTGGAGGAGTTATTTAAAAAAAAAAAATATATATATATATATATATATATACTTATATATGCCACAAGGTCCTGGAGGCATGGAAGTAATTTAGCAATTAAAGCTAATACTTTTTTTTTAAATAACTCATAGAATTTGCAAAGTCTTACTGTCGTGGTATCCTTATTAGTTTTGTATGAAATATGGAGTGAGTTTTTGCACTGAATGCAGATCGTTGAATGGACCACCACCAATTGCACTGAACTTTTCGCTTTAAACACTTGCCCCATTGGACTACATTTAAGCACAGTGAAAAGCTGCAGCAGAACGGTACAGTTGTTGATAGTGAAGCATGCAATGAAGTGCCGTGGATATGTAATGCCACCCTTGCAATTTGCATTATGTCATGAATTAAATGAAGGCAGAGTTAAGATTAAGTAGCATGCACATATATCACACAAAGAAAGAAACACTTTAGAAGACATGTTTATTATCAGTATTTCCACAAATTATACTATGTGCCCAGCACATACAATTTGGCATTTAGCAGGGCCTGTATAAAACTACAGGACCACTAATAAAAAAAGGTACAAGGTAATAAAAGGCACACAAGGATCAAGATCACAGACCAAGACAGAAAATATCTCCACTTTTCCAACAAATCCCTGATCCTTCCTTTATTGTAAATGTCCATACAGTGGACGAGCTCCACGGGAGAGCATCGCCTAGAGCTACAATTAACACTTTCAGGGACTGTGGAAAAAAAGGTATAGCTGTTCTAAAACAGGTTCAAATGTAAAAAACATGACCTCGGCCACTATAGGGTGATATTCTCCGCGAATAAACATGTATATAACATTTGTTTTCACAGAATCTAATAGAAAAGGCAAATGAGTATAGCTGATGCAGAAGCCTATAGGTCTTGGTTCGGTGATGGCAATCAGGGAGGGTTTTTTTGCCCGGTGGCTCCTCCATTGTGCCCCGGTCATGCAAAGCAGCGGTACTGGAAAACAGCTTACTCCAGCTGTGGCAGGCGACAACCATTTATATTATTGTTCGCCCACGTTACTTTTGGACCCCAGATTCTGACATGCAGCTGAGCTGGACAATACCACAGCCTTGATCAGTCAGTATCGTCCGATCGATTCGTTTGCGGGAATTTTAAAATTTTCATTTCAAGGGGGGAAGGGGGGTATCTTTGTCATGAGCCACTGTGCTGCATGTTGGCTTGAGATTTGTTTGAGCTTTTTGCAAACTTACTTAAAGCCAGTAAGTTTAGGCTAGGAGCCACACAGATGCATCAGGTTTTCTACTCATGGCACTCTTGCCTTTTTTTCTATTTTTTTACTTACAAAACAAAATTGTGAATATAAAATCTGGCCTATAGCTGCAGTTTATGAGGCGGTTACAGCATGCCACCGAGGCGTGGAATGTTGAAACGGAGGTTTAAACCTTTTTAAGTTTTTGAACCTCTGAGACCAGGGGCGAACAGGAAAATAAATCATTGCGCGAGAAAAAAACCTGCATAAGATGAAGCACAGCAGCCCTCGTGTGGGGTGTATTCCCGGTTGATCCCACTGCACCGAAGCAAGCCAATCAAACACAAACGGTGTCTTCCAGGTCTGTCGGCCTACACTAAAAAAACGCTATATCACCACTACACTCATGACTCCTACCCACCCACCCGAAGCGCTTGACAGGAATACCAGCACCTTCGGTTACTTAGAGGATATATTTACAAAATATAGAGAAAAAATATAAGGTTACTTGCCCCCAGCATATAGTACAGTTCAACAGCTGTCTGTAAATGTTTCTCTCATGATTATGCTTTCTAAAAGTAAATCATAGGGCTAAGATAGCCGGAACGTGACAAGGTGCAACTAGGACAACATGGCAACAGAGCCGGGCTGGAGTCAGTTGCTTGAAAATCCAGAGGGACAGAACTGGAGGGAAAACAAACCGGCTGAAAAGACGGCAATAAAAGGCTCACAACTCTCTGCTTAAGCGTGAAGACAGAATATTCTCTTTGGTACAGTATGAATCGTTCCAAAACAGCTTCAGCTCTGCATTAACTGTCCCACAACTTAATCACACCTCACACCTTTGAGGCATGTTCATTTCTCTTCTTCCAAGTTCCAATCAGTAAGGCTAAGGTGAGCTAGTTATCACGCAACATTTCCCGGTAACAACAAACAGGTTTTTGTTACACAGCCTTTTAACTCTGTGACTTTGTCCTTAAAACAACTGCAACTCTGAGCTTCTATCAAATTCATCTATCAAAGTATTGCAGTTTCAGTCTTGTGGATCTGACTGAGATTGATGGATGAAAAGTTCAGAGTTCACCCTCCAGGCACAGCTAAAAACAGACCAGTGGAGCCCCCACCCACACACACACACACACACACACACATACAGAGAGAGAGAGAGAGAGAGAGAGAGAGAGATATGCACACACAACCAGACTCTTTCAGTTCTCAATCCTCTATCACTCCCTTTCTCTCTCTTATCGTCAGTATCCCTTTGTCTCTCACCCTCCCTCTATATAAAACAGCAATTGATGCTACTTCTGAAAAAAAAGACCTGATGGCTTTCTTTACTCTTAATTTTTGGCTTGTTTGCGCATACATTTGGCTTAAGACTCAAAATATATTTTCCGTGGTGAACGCCCAATGTCGCAAAAACCAAGTCATCAGTGCAACGCGACCAATTATCAAAAAAAAATAGGATTTCACTCATCCAATCTTGCGCTAGCAGCAGCGAACAATATAAATAAATCAAGAAAACATGATAAATGAAGGAGTTAATTTCTGACCTTGTTCAACCTGCTTTATCCACAAAGCACCTTACTTAAAAAAGATTCTTAAACATTGAACAATATAAAAATAAGTAATCCATAAATTAAAAAAAGAGCCTCATACAAAAGAATGAAGTCAACCATAAATTAAAAAAAGAGATTCATACAAACTCAAAGATAATAATAACAATAAAAAAATATGTAAAAAAAAAAAAAGGATACACATGGGTGTTTACGCAATATGTGCCTGGTGTGTGTGTGTGAGTATATATATATATATATATATATATATATATATATATATATATATATATATATATATATATATATATATATATACATACACACACACACACACACACACACACACACACACACACACCAAACAGCCACAACATTAAAATCACCACTAATATCTACTAATATTGTGTAGCTCCCACTCGTGCCACCAAAACTGCTCTGACCTGTCAAGGCATGGCCTCCACAAGAACTCTGTCCTTGTGGAGGCCAGTTGTCCTGTGTTATCTGGCACTAAGACGTTAGCAGCAGATCTTACAAGGATTGGACTTGTAGTTTCAGCACATCCCTCCATCCAGACGCTGACGTGTCCATTGTAGTCGCTTTCAGTGGTGGACAAGGGTCAGCATGGCACTCTGACTGGTTTGTGGCTACGCAGCCCCATATTCAGCAAGCTGTGATGCACTGTGTGTTCTGACACCTTTCTATCATATCACTTTTTTTTCCAATTTGTGCTACAGTAGCTCTTCTGTGGGATCAGACCAGACGGGCTACCCTTCGAGTCCCAGCCGCATCAATGGCCATGGATCAATGGCCTTGGACCACTTTTGATAGGTACTAACCACTGCATACTGGGAACCCCCCACAAGTCCTTTCGTTTTGGAGATGCTCTGTCCCAGTTGTCTAGCCATCACAATTTGTCTCTTGTCGAAGTCACTCAGATCATTACGCTTGCCCATTTTCCCTGCTTCCAACTAGGGCTGAAGGATTAATCAAATTCAAACTCACATCACATTTAATAGGAAGCAATTTTCAAATCGCAAAGGCTCTGATTAAAAGTTTAAAAAAGTTTTTTTATGTTACAGAATCTAACCAATAGGGCTGTCCAGGGCTAGCTCTTCCTAATTACGAGATAGGCGGCTGCCTAGAGCGCCATCCTGAGGGGGGGCGCGGAGAGTGAGCGATCTGTGTCGCACTCCGACTGTCCCAAAGATGCGCGTGACAACGTGCCATAACAGTGTGTTTTTATTTTTACGTCTCCTTTTGGAACGGACCTGTGCGTAACGTGAACACTTCTCCGTGACACTGTTATCATCCCCGCCTATCGCGATTGCTTCAACCGAACCTCAGCGCTGCCCCCGGTGAGACCCGGTGCTCCGGCCCGGGCCGCGGTGTGCTATGCGGGGTGTGTGCTGCTGGCAGAGCCCGGAACACCTGTGGAGTCCGGACAGAGCCTCTTCCAGAACACTACGCCTTTTTGTATTTTTTACCTTTTTTTAATTGAATGAGCACAAAGATGTACCTGAGCACATGGAGTGGCGCTCCGTGTATGTGGAGATTTTTATATAAAAATAATAAATTTCTGCTAAAACACTACACATTTTTCGAATGTTAATTTTCAGATTCGAACAATTACAAGGCTTGAAGTTAAATAAATCAGTTAATATTAAAAAAAAATCGCAATTTGATTTTTTTCCCAAATCGTTCAGCCCTACTTCCAACATATAAACTTAAAGAACTGACTGTTGACTTGTTGCTTTATATATGCCACCCCTTGACAGGTGTCATTGTAACGAGATGAGTGATTACAATCACTTCACCTGTCAGTGGTTTTAATGTTGTGGCTGGTCGATGTATATGTTTATATATATACATGATTTGGGGGGGATGGGGGGAGGGTGCATCATGCGAAAACCCCACCCCCTATTAAACCCACACCTTCAGCGGGGGGTGAAAGTCTATTTATGGAACCACTCAGATCCTCGGCAAGAAATGCGTCACCGTCATGGCGGGGGACGCTCGGTTTCCCCGCTTCGTCCTGCCGCTGCGGCTCAGGCCGATGTACATGCCCGGCTGGAGCGCCGACTCGTAGGCGTTGTAGTTGTTCGCAAGGAGCCTCTCGCGGAATTTGCACTCGCTGTTGTACTGCATCTGTGGGGCGGATGGATAATGGATGACCAGAAACAAAAATCCGGTTGCATATTGTACTGTACAGATGTGTCGGGTTTTCATGCCACAGAGTTGAGCGTAAATTCAGTAATTGTACGCGAACACTCACAGATCCGTACAACTTCCCCCGGCGGTTCATGGCCACGAACAGCCTGCTGCGGACACCGAAGAGAGTAACGACGCCCCTGTCCACCGGAGAGATCTCCAGAAGACCTAAGGAGAATAAGAAACAATTCAATAGGCCTAATAATAATAATAATAATAATAATAATAATAATAAGCCATTTGATGATCTATGAACTCCGTGGCACCGATACTGATAGCATGTGTTCTTACTGAAGGTTTAATAGTTGAACTGAGATTTGATATAATCTAATTGGTGGTTATTAATTAAATCTCATGCCGACGATTTAAGTCAGCGACTGCGCACGTCTTTAAAATCGTAATCCAAACAATTATTTTGTTCAAAAAGCCCATATTTGATATTGAATTTAGAGGCATTTTATAAGAAAAAGGCACCCAATGTATTTATGTATGTCCTCTTCTATATGCCGTCCCGCTTGTTGGTGGTAGGGTCCGCCTTTCCTGACAAGAGTGCTTGCACAGTAAATCTGATTAAACAGTGTTGCTAGTTTTGGTAAGTAAACTGGGGATATGGACGAACATTCACACAAATCAGCGCACTCGGAAGGAAAAAAATTACCCTTCACCTCAAGTGACAAAGAAGAAAATTTGAATAAATCTATTTGAAGAAGACATTTTTGCCATGAAGTTAGAATGTTAGGGGAAAATAGTTGCCGTTTTGTATGGAGTTCTGGGATTTGTACTGGTGCCTAATCCACCCAACACACGGATTATGGATGATTTTTATGGTTCCTGAAGGGATTCTGTGTCACGTATTCCCCCCAATCCCCTAGGTCGTCTCTCAAAACAGTGCCAAAAGAACAAATGCGCGTAATAGTTTACGCACGCAAACGCCACTCGCACAGACCTTGAAAACACGCGTGTTAGGGATTACATTTGACAAGTTCGGGAAATAGATGTTTGTTATTCTCCGCGTGTGTCCCGAACTGTCGGAGGGTTATGACTTTGTCTGGAGCAGGATATGAATTATCCGGAGAGGTTAATCTGCCTTCAACAGATGGATCTATCTGCTGTCCTAACTTTAGGAGCTGGCTGGCCCGCTGTCCTGGACCACAGATCTCTGGTTACCTAGACAAGCACTGTGGAAAGCACCCACCCACCCACGCCACCCACCCACGCCACGCCACGCCACGCCACACCACATCACACCACGCTTCTCTTCCACGCCATGGGGAAAACTTCCAGATGTTTTCGAATTTTTTTCTGGGGGCACAATATGGTATTCTGTCGTGATGCGAGAGATATGGATATAAATTAGATTTCCCTTACGAATATAAAAATTAGACAATTCCGTTTTTAGGGGGGTATTTATGGATATTAAGTTGTGCGTTTTACTTGTGATTATCTGGATACTGACACATCCAAACAGAAAGTACCTCATAAGGTAAAACAAAAAAATATATATAATAATTATAACAGATCAACTTTTTCTATTTCTATTATAATGGGTTTTTTAATAAAAGGTGTCCAGAACTTTGACATGTACTCCAATAATCAAACTGATTGGCTATTCTGACTTAGTTGGCATCTGTCATAAAGCTGTTCTCCAAATGAAGTTGTATTAGTGAGTCAATAGATTAGCAAATCGTCAATTTCATGTATACTCACTATAACGATTTTCGTTGTGCACCCCCGTTATCCTGCCATCGGGTAAAACCTGAATATGAAAGCCGATGCCAACATTGCAGTACAGGCGCCGCAATCTTTTAATGCCCAGGAGGTAGTCGCTGTCCCGGTTTATCTCGCGGTTTTCCCCGGGGATGCGCGCCAGGGACCGGGAATAGATCGTCTCCCAGCGCCGTACCGCAGTGCCGTTCGCACCGCCGGCGAGCGCGAAGGGCGCGCACCGCGCAAGGCTGGTGGTCAGACCCAGGACCAGGACAGTCAACAGGACCGACTGGGAGCCCATCCTGAGCCGCCCCAGACAGCGCCAAAGTGTCCGTCGGGATACTCGAGGGTCCTAAAAATATCCAACCGACGTAGGCCTCTTTGCGCTGAACTCCGGATAGGAAAAACATAGGAACGGGAGATACCAATGGAAGCGCGCATTCATTCCAAGACGCGAAAACACGCTTGGCTTTGTCGGGGCAACGTTGTAGCGACGTAAATTTCACGTCGAGCGCGAATGTTGTCCAAGCACTTCGACAATTCAAGCCCCGCGAGATGGAGGATCCGAGAACATCCGAAAAGGACTTGGAGGGCAGTGGTGAGTATTGACCGTCGGGCCTTAGCGCCGTTCAGCCATGAGCCATGCCACTTTACCCCTGCCGACTATATAAACATAAATAAATAAATAAATAAACACATTTGAAAAAAAAAAAAAAAAAAAAAAAAAAAAATATATATATATATATATATATATATATATATGCAGTGACATCACATCACACACAAGCCTACTGCATCACACAGCGAGTCCCGGGGAAGCACGACGGACGTCGGATTGTGTAACACAAGCAAATGACAAATGCCCGGTACAGAGAGAAAAAACCCCTCACATAATTTCAACAGTAGCAAGGCGTATTGAAATTGAATAATTTGTATTTAATGTTAAAAAATCCGAGTTTTAAAAAAAACTGAGATGGGATTGTTGTAGGCCTTTTCTTTCTGTACACCCCCCCCCCCGCCCACCCACCCATCATTATCAGAAGTGGAATATCATAATTGATGTATGGGAGGATGTAAAATAGGAAATGGCCGAGTTAACAGACTTTAGTGTCGAGACAGGAGACAGTTTCTATAAATGGACAATAACAGGAAAACAAACAAAGAAAGAACAAACAATTCAACGAATTGTAAGAAAAAAGATGAAGAAACAAACTTCTCTAAATTAAGACGTGGGGCGGAAAAGGGGGGGGGGGGTAATGTCCCGGGGTTCTTAAAGAAAACAATGGTAAAACGAAATAGAATGATAAGTAGATGGTGGCGCCCTGTGAGTATTGTCGTTCTGTAAAAAAAAATCCGCAGACTTAACAAACTAATCCTCAAATATATTCTAAATATAGATAAAAAAAAAATCGCTGTTTTGTCAAAGAAAAAATATCACAGTTTGAAATCAGATTCTCGGAAAAAAAATCAACGAATATATCAGTAGTCTAGAAGTCTCCAAAGTTTGCTTCTTTAAATAACTTTTTTTGTTAAAAAATAAACAAAATAGAATAAAAATCAAATATTGAACACGTGACTGGTGACGGACATAAAATACGGTTATCGAAGATCAACACATTATTTGTGCGTCCCGTGTGCGTGGACGGTGTGAAGAAGCGCTTGATCTCTTTTATAAATCCCCTTCGATTTCTGCGGGTGCGTCAACCTTGCGTCCCGTTGGTCACACACGCACGCTGCGCGCTTTCCGCCCGGACCATTTTCTCACCCCAACGTCCGGTTAATCCTCAAGACAGACCTAGCTGTTGTTTTGGATGCTCGTTGGATCTCCGGGAGAGACCCGCATAGGTCAGCCCCACCCGGCCGGCAAGGTACGCTGCATAGTGGCGACGACGGCTCCGGGACAACCGCACAGACTGGACCCTGGACGAGCCGAGCGCGTCTTTTCCGAGCACGTTGTCGAAGCTTGCGCCTCGCGTCGCGCCCTACGACAACTACATTAGGTTACAGGTTTTTATATTAATTCATTCCACTTTTAACAATAATTTGACTATAACAGTTTGATTAGTAACTGTACAACTACGAACGGAGAACTGGACGAATTTGTTGTAAATGCAGCAGTTTAGCTCAGTAAAATATACGTTTAAGACATCAAAATCCTAACATCAAGCGATTAGTGTTAGAGTGATATTGTATCGCGTATAGATTGAATTTGCCACCTATCTGGAATCGGACCATTGTTCTGTTACCTATTAAACCTATATCCATAGAATCTATACCTATAGATAGATATGGACTGAGAACAGTAGACCTATAGACTGGAAGTATAGGTTAATGCCGCTCTCCATGGTACTGTGCTGTGCGTGGTGCTGTGTGGATCTTCGTTATTTCCATAGAGCCTTCATTTGAATTATACAAATCAATGAAAATTCCCGTGGTATGCGATGTGCCGTTTAAGTTTTGCCTTTAATGAAACCAACGTATGGGAAAAGTCAATGAACATAGCCAAGTCTCAAGTATTTTCACAGCAACCGACCAACAGTCTCCAAGGGCTGTACCAACCCGTGCGCATTCAAGGACAATTTGTAGGCACCCCCCTTTTACCCTATAAGCCCACAGACAAGAAATAACAAACAATATAGCAACAACAACATGATGAAATAAGAGAAAGAAGAATGTGCGAGGGGTTCCCCATTTGCAGGAGGGTCTGCCTTTCGTTAAAGGCGATAGGCATATTATCGGAACTGCGATCTATTTATCATTCGTCATTAAATTGAAAACATAATTCTCTTTTCTCAGATACTGCAATAGACCACACTGAAAGTTCCAGTTGTGTTGGAGGTAGACACTATGTGCCTTGGTGGCGTATTCCAAGTCATAATCCATATATTCCATCCCCCAATATAACAACAAACAAAGAAAAAACAGGCAAACAAAATGTGATTACACCAGAACAACTTGTTTTCAGCCAACATTTTTCTGTACTCCTCCATAGTGAAATGTCGGCCTATCTTCTCATCCTTAAAATAAATCGAGGTTTTAAAATTAATGATGGCAAGCGTGTGGGCCTGTAGGGAATTAATTCATCCAACAAAAATTCTCTAAAAAGGCTACATTGAATAAAATGAGGAATTGGTCGGAAAATACATTGCGCAGAGAGCTTATTTACATTGAACTGACTGAACTGACTGATTGTGTGAAGTCAAAAATACTCTCAGAATAATAGGAAGTTTAATACTTCCAGGAATGTAAAGGAATGAACATTTTTAGTGTGGTGGGCCTCCCCCTTGTGCGGGGCTTGGGTGGCCGGGGGAGTCCTACCGGTTCGCCTGCGGGGTGGGCGGTTCGGGCGGGGTGTCGGTCTGTCGCAGTGGGTACGGGATCCGGACCTGCGGCCCGTGCCTGGCGCCGGCGGTTCGGGTTCTGTGCCTACGGCTGCGTCTTGTGCCTGCACCTGGGGGCTGGTTGTATGTGTGCGCCCCTGGGCTGGACGTGGGGGTTGCTCCACGGCCCTCTGGCTTCTCTGGGGGCCCGGGGGTCTTCTGTGGCCGCAGGGCAGGCAGACATAGGGTGTCCACAAGGCTGCGGAGTTCGGGGGGTTTCGGGACTCTTTCCGCTGCTTGGAGGCACCACGACATAATACCGAACTTCTACACCAGTACCACTGGGGATAAGTCATGTACACTCACCAGTGGACACACAAACACACACACACACACACACACACACACACACACACACACACACACACACACACACACACACACACACACACACACACACACACACACACACACACACACACTATGTTTATTTGTCTCACCCGTGTTGACTCTCCCCCTCTTGGAGTATTGATCAGTTGTTTATAGACCCAAACATGATAAATAGTTCTCCAAAGAGGGGGATTGGTGGTGGCTCTCCAGAACCAAAAACTGTGCTCTTGTCATTCTACAGGTCATCCACAGGACAGAGTTATTGCAGCAGTTCTTGATGATTTAAGAATAAATAAAGAGTTGCATTGCAGGTTGAGAATTTGAACTCCACTTGCAGACTAACTCTGTCCTCGATGCAATGGCATACAAATACTCTGTGTTGTACAATAAAGAGTATTTGTATGCACATGTATACATGTGCACACTGGCCATCAGCGCTAGGGTAAGTCTTTCTGCCTCTAGGGGGCAGTATCTGCAAGTATAGGAGGGGCCTTTGGCTCAACGAAAACTTTTGAGTCTGTCGCAGCTCCACAAATGCCAGTTTGACTCAAACCAACATGCATATTCTGATAGTCCAGCTTAACAAATGTATTTAGATTGATCGATAAACGGATAGATGGACCCGTCTGCCTGTCTATAGACAGACAGACAGACAGACAGACAGATACATACCTTGAAGTGGAAGCCTCTTATGAATTCTAGTTTATGTTGGTTTTCTTACACCATATAAACAACTTTTTAGAAATGAACAATAGGCTTGAGAAAGGATCTTGATTGGCAAAACATTTTTCACAGCAAACATTGCAATAGCAGTGAATCGAAACCTCCATTGATGATTCACACACCACTTCCATTGCATTTTCTATTCCATGAGATAACAGTATATAATTCATGTCCAAACTCTCTCCTGGGGGTTCCTTATCATCAACTCCCGACGTCCGTAGGAGATATCGTGAGTGAATGCCGTCTTATTGCCTGACCGATAGATCTTTCTCGGCCACATGCTTTAGCAGGGAGGGCGTTCTTTTTTTTTTGTCCCCTTTTTATTATTTTTGATCATGTAAAAGGTCTATTGTCATGTAAGGTCTATCATCTAAAATGATATTGGGAAGATAAAAATCACTAATAGGACAGGCAGGCAGACAAGAGGGGCCACAAGAGTCTATAACTTCTCTCATGCCCTGCATTCCTGTTAAGTAATAGACAAGTGTGGCCTTCATGACAAGCCATGGCAATACGCTACACTTTCTATGACACCGTTTCTACTTGAGTGAGAGCCTGACTGAACCATCCATCTTGTTTATCGCTTCCACAGCTTTGGTCGGTGTTAAAAAAAAAAAAAAAAAAAAGGGCCCAAAGTCTCAAGCGGCATTGCTTCTCAGGCCCCCCTCGGGAGGAGCTATTGTGAAAGCCAGGAAGGCTCCCCAACCCGCAGGTATAGAATGACAGGCTTTATATTAACCCTACCTATAGATGTTGGTCATACAGCTTCACAGGCTGAAGCTTATAGAGCATCAAATACTCAACATCCAAAAGGGGGAGGCTGTTGGTTTGATGTTTTTATATCTGCATCAACTTTCTTTGTCCACAACATTGCTGTAAAGAATGCCGTAATACATCGACACTGAGAATACAAACGAAAGAATGGGGATGAGAAGAATGGGGATAAATGTACATGTGGGTTTTTTTATATATATATATATATATATATATATATATATGTAGTAGCCTATATATAATATATGTATCATGATATATAAATGATATCTGTAAATATAAGCATAACTTATTTTTATTGTTGCCACCTGCTACAATAGCTGATTTCACACAGTACTCACTCTGTCTCCCATGAAGCTATGTTAATCAGAAGACAAAAAATATAGTCTTAAATTTTAGCCTTTGTGAACATGTTTAAAGAGCACTGAGCTATACCACGTGTATCTTCCTGAAACACAAGCTCAAGCATATGAAAATGTCCAGGTGATACTGAAAGACTTTCTCTGTAATTAATTACTTGTAGGAAAAACCTAAATTGACTGTGAAAACAAACAAAGAAATTATATGACCCAAAGGAGCAATAGACAACTTTTGTCATTTTTTATATGATTATGAAGTTAATGTTGATTGCACAGTGTAATGGCTATAGAATAATGACACCATCGGTGTTTAGATTGGTTCCCTATAATCCTCTATATCACTATAACTCATGGGAAAATTATAGATTTATGGCTGTGTGTCACAGGAAGTGAGTCAACCAATGCACAACCATTAGTGGAAATGGCGGACAGTGGAGCAATCTACTCCACGTAGATCATAAACCCTTCAATCTAAAAATGACTAATTGAAATTGGTTGAGAAATGTAAATGTTATAGTACTTTTTATCCAGAAAAACTGCAGCTCCCCTGTCTAGTTCATATACCCTTATTAGCCCCACAATGGAGAATTTTGCAATTTCTCTGCATTTACCCATCCTAGTATCTGATGTATCTAGGAGCAGTGTGCTGTCATGTAGAGGTGCTAGGGGGTAGAGCAGTTAGGGGGTCAAGTGTCTTGCTCAAGGACACATCAGCATGCTACCAGGAGGGGCCTGGGATTGAACAAGCAACCTTCTGCTTACTAGATGACTGATGGATTGATGGATATATATCTATGATTGTGCAACCAAAAAAATATAATAAAACTAAAATTGTGACAATTTCAATTTACCACTTCAGTGAACATGCTTCTTTCTTCTCTCTTATTTCCAAAGTGGTGTTGATCATTTCCACGGAGCGGGCTGAGCGATCATATAGTTATCGGGTTGCCTTTGTGACAGCAGCGCAAAAGCTGTCTATTTCCCCTTTAAAGGTAAATTATAAATTATAATATATCTGCTAAATTGTACTTAATGGACAAACCACATGGCAGTGTTTAGCAATAGCATTTACCTACATGGTTTAGGAAAGCTTACAGTAAGAGTCTGCCAATGCTTAAATTATAATGCCATTAAAAATAAAATCACTTTCTTAGTGTTTGAAAGAACAATGCTAGGCTGAAGGGGTCAAATGCAGCAAGCTGACAACAACTAGCATCGCTAGTATCATGCTGACGATACAACAGCGGATATTTAGGGTCCTCAGATGATGCTAACCATTCCAACTCTGTTATAGGGCACCAAAGCACAAAATGTATCGCTACGCTTGACATGTATGGTTTAAATATATATATAGAAATACAACGTTAAATGTCACAATCTGGCAAAGTAGTAAAAAAAAATACCCCAAAATATCTTGTGAATAAGGTCACTGAAGTCAGCCTCCCGAAAACTGCAAAACTAGTGTATTTTCAAACCTTGAAGAAAAATTTCCATGCTTCAGAAAAAAATATACTACCGAGAATTTGGGTTAACAAAGCCATTTTCATTAAATGGAAGGAACAGATTCAGCTTTCGGTTTTTGTTTATAGCCAGTGCCAATGTGTTTTTTAAATTGAACCAGAGATAGACAGGAGGTGAAAATATGATACACACAGCAACGTTGTTAAAGCTTTGGATTAAAGTTTCAATAATAACTTAGAAAGAAAAAACAAACACAGGCACCAAATAAATAGTCATATCATCAGTAAATATACAAAGTAGTTTTTGCAGTTTACACACAGTAGGACATCACATCATTGGTATGTCATAAAAATACGTCTGCCCGACAGATTTGAGTTCTATATTTTGAAAAAGTGCTTTGCTTTGTAATGACTGCTCTAATGTCCATTGTCCGTTCTTTTCGATAGGCAAACTTTTCTGTATATACGTATCCGTATGTTATTTTCTATGTCTTAATTAATTTTTTTGTGTTAATTTTTTTTCAACTTAGAAGCAACTGTAAGTGGAACACAACTATTGTGAGTGTAAGACCTAGACTTTAGTAAATGTGCCCCTTTGGCATCCTAGGATGGCTTTGCTCAACTATTCACTCCTTCTTCTTTAACTTGGCCCTGCAAGGCAGTGGCGGATGCCTTTTCCTCTATCGACTGGGCTTTGATCCAATCAATAGTCACCTTCGTAGCGTTGCTAGGTCATTGAGTATTTTGTTGCTCAAGCTAATTACTGTGAGCAGGGGTCCATCTTTGCCCTTCTCCTAGACCCATGGTGTGGTTTAGCTATTGGCGACAGGAAAAGCACTTATAAGTGTTCTAACAATGGTTTCCTTGCCTCAGTTGTCCTACTGTCTGTCCTGTCCCTTTTTAATAGGACGCCTGCCACGCCTGCGCTCTCTGCGTCCAGTGTGAGGGTGTGTGTGGTGGTGGCTGTGATGTGGTTCCACAGACAGTCCCTGGCTCTCCCTCAGCCGCTGAACCATCTCGTGGTCCTTGTTCCCCAACACCCGGGGCAGGAAGAGCGAGGCCTTGTCAGTGCTGCGGGTTTTGAAGCCCCGTCGTGGCCGACCCTTGCCGTTAATGGACACGTACCACTGGCGCTTGGCACTGGCACGGCGTTTGGTGCCCCCAGGAACAAACAGCGGAGGTTGCTCGGTGGAGTGGTGGCGGGACGCATAGGTGTTGTAGCCAAGCTCGTGGATGCGCTCCACAAACTCACATTCCTTGTTGAACACATCCTGGGGAAAATAATGGTATTTGCTATTGAATCTGATTGGCTGCACATAGTCTTTCTCAGGATCTCCAACTCAGACACACCAAATATTCTGGTACAAAAGGTTTTGGGGGATTTAAGATGAAAAAATTCCTGACTTCCGGATTTCAATTGTCATGCGATTACTCCATGGTCTTGTGAGCCCTTGTGAGGCTTATGTCTTTTAGTTGCTCTAGAGGGTGTTAAAGAAGATGTTAAAGCTGCCCTGAGTGTGATATATTTATCAACTCTTTTCACAGAGGTTCATTGAAATTCATGTTAAGAATAATAATAATAATAATACTTAAAAAAAGTAATAATGATAATAATAATAATAATATATATAATAAGATTCCACGTTGGTATGCCAGGGCACTAGTGACCACACATTTGTGTGTAGTTACCACACATTCTCTGTAAAACAAAAGGGTTGGTGCGGTACAAGGACAACAGGTGTGTGAGGTTGTGTATGTACCGAGGCATACAGGCGTCCTTTATCGTTCATGGCGAGGTATCGACCAGAGAATATGCCTTTAATGGCCACAACACCCACGTCTACCGCTGTGATCTCCATAATACCTGCAAAAAAAACAAAAAAAAAACCCGGAAACAATGATATAGGTGAGGTTCGGGGTTAATTACATTTCGAGGGAATATCATTGACTTATCACTGGCCGAGCAACAGCTAAATGTATCCAAATCCATCAAGAATCCATTGTGTTTGAGAATAGTTGTTGTTGCTGCTGATATTTGATCGCAATATAATTAACAACCGCAATATTGTTTTAATAATAATAAAATAATAATAATAATAATAATTAGTATTATTATTATTAGTAGTAGCAGTGGTAGTAGTAGTAATTTTAGTAACACTAATAGTAATAATAATGCTTGTGGAATTCGTTTATTATTTACTATTGAAAACATATCCACACATTTGCGCACCCATTATCCATTTGATATAATGGGTAAAATGGGTGCGTAGATTGGGTATTGCCAAATTGACAAAAACAGTTTGGGCGAGTAATTGAATAAACTACTCAACCCCCACGTCCCATTCAGGGTGTTTGTTTTCCGCGTTCTTAATCAGCCCTTTATTAGTCAAATAACTATACAGAGGTTTAAATGGGGGCTAATCGCCTCCGATTAAATAAGTACATCCGCTGCGATGCCGCCATTGTCGCCGCCTGCTTTTTAAAATGTTTACATTCTGCGACGGAAAACGAGAAACATCTGGCTGTTTGGCCGCACTAATCGAACCCATCATGCATGCGTCTGATAAGCACTTTGGTGAAACCGCGGGTGATCGATCATAGCGACACGATCCAATACTCATTTAAACTGAAAGTGAGGTGCTGACAGCTACACATCTCGAGTTATGAGTTACATTCAAAACTCCTTGAGGTGAGTTGGATTAAAAGACGTTCCATACGAACCGATGCATTGTTCTGTACCCCAAAGCATAATTTCCACCATTATCTTTGCGCACGATTAGTCAAATCGTGCACGCTGACCATACATACAGATTTCCACTGTTTCACCCTTGTAATTGCAGTTTGCTGTGATTTGTGTGTATAATATATATATATATATATATATATATATACACACATATATATATATATACACACACACACACACACACACACACACACACACACACACACACACACATATATATATATATATATATATATATATATATATATATATATATATATATATATATATATACACACATACATATATACATACATACATACACATATACATGTATACATACATACACACACACACACACACACACACACACACACACACACACACACACACACACACACACACACACACACACACACACACACACACACACACACACACACACACACACACACACACACACACGCATACATAAAACAGGACATCTGAGAGTATACACTCACTTAACGGATTGTTTTCCTCCAGCGATCCGTCTATTTTTCCGTTTGGGTGAATATGCAAGTGGTACTTGGTGGCGCAATAAAGTTTCCTGCGCCTCGGCGCTCCCCCGAGGTGTTCGTACACTCCGCCGCGCCCCCCCGCGTCCCTCCGCTTCCGGGGTTGGCAGGTCAGGCCCCGTGCACAAGGGCCCCGAGTCCCCCTGGACCGCGCGACCGCCACGTCCTGGTCGCTTGGCTCCAGCGCGCCCAGCAACAACAGCAGAGGAATTAGGAGCATCGTGGCATGATCGGGTAATGCGCGATTCTGGGGTGAAAACGGAGAGGCGTCTCTCGCGGTCCCATTCAACTACTTCGGTTGTTTGCCTTCCTCAATCGAGGGGCAAAACTCTGTGTAAAAAAAATAAATAAATTCTAGTTAAAATATCTTCCTTGCAAATATGAAAAGCTGCAGCAGGTCCAGCAGAGCCCCAGCGGATCAACTTGAACCCGCGCGGTGACAGAGGCGTGGATGCTTCGTGCGCTCTGGTGAGGTCCCGTTCCTCCCCAAAACCGAAGAGCGCTCTATAGTAAATCCCGCTCCGACTCCGACTAAAGAGCCTTTCGTGGGATTTCCACCGATCCCCAGTGTGTGCAGATATAAAAGAGGCTTGCGGTGACAATGGCTCCTGAACTCCGACCAATTGATACAAAGGAAAAGGGGGCTGGCGAAGGTATCAGCCCCGTGTGAAGTGAGAGACTGCCGGCGGTGGATAAAATTACACGGCGTTACACACTGCGGCTTTTACTGCGGAACACCGCATCACAAAGGGCCAACCATCCGAGCAGGCAGGTCCCTCCTCTGAACTCCCCTTTTGAAATATCACAGGGACCCAATTACGCGTCGCAAATTATACACCAAAGAGCGCAAAGACACACGTGCGCAAGTCCACAGTGTAACAGGTGAGGAGGATTTGGAGACGTCGGCCTACAAATAATAGTAAAAAAATAATAATAATAAAAAAAAATAATAATAAAAAAAAAAAAAATAATAATAATAATAATAATTACAACAAAAGTAGTGGATGTCTCGTAGTTTGATGTTCCTCAATAATCCGAAATGGTTTGACTATGGTGTATAGATGTGCTTCATTGAGGGTAAAAGACAACTTAAATGGCTGTATAGAATTCCTCTTTTTCTCGCGTACCCCAGTGATTGAATGACATCTGTAAGGCTCTAAATTCAACAAATAGGCCTTGAAATAGGCTGCCACCTAACCTTCCTTAATCGCTACCCCTTTCCTTGTGGGTTAAAAGCAAAAAATATAATAATAATAATAATAGGACGGCCCTCGACTGTTAATTTATCCGACAGACACACAGAAAACCCAAATCCACGGAGAGCCACTTTGCGTGGCGGGCTCCATGCGTAAATCTTCTCTCGTAAAATAAATTTTTCGCCCATCAGCAGGGTTGTGGATAGACTCCCTCTCACTCCCAGACTATTCCCATCCTAACATCCTAGGCTCCGGCTGAGCAGCAGCCGGTGGGCGGAAGAGCAGCGGGGCCAAACGACTACTGCGTAAATTACTTCCATCTTGGTCGCATTATGGTCAGCCTTCTTGGTAATTAGCGCCATCATCTACAAATCTCCCTGCGTGCCCTTTAGCGCTGCTCCGCAGCGCATGCTTTTCAAAGCCTCTGTTTTAGAATCCCCAAGAGAAGCTAATTTGTCTTCCCCTCCCATACATCACCCCAACAAGCTCACCCTGTCACATTATTTACCTCGAGGAAAAGGAGGTGTGTGTGTGTGTGTGTGTGTGGGGGGGGGGGGGGGGGGTGCGGTCTGTCTTAGAATTATAAATGCATGAACAATACCTCCAATACAATATTGTGCCGATGTAGGATGTGATAAAGTCGCGCGAGTGGCCTTTTGGTACATTGCAAGGAAGGAGCTCTTGGTGAGGTTGGATTGTGGGAGAGGGTGGAACCTCAGATGTGGTGTGCAGCGGCTCTCGCAAAACTATTTTAATTGCAGCTGCCTACACGCCGCCCACAGAGAGAGCATCCCCGGCTGTGTTGCACTCTGCACGGCGTGCAACACACCCGTGGGTCTCGCCCCAACGTCTATACACGTCTCTCTCTCTCTCGCTCTCTCTCTACATGGAGCCATAGTCTTTTAAAGGAAAGTTTTAAGCTCTTTAAGGAGGAGTGGTCCAGAAACTGTTTTATTTTTCGGGTTGGATTCTACAGGGCCAACGCAGAGAAATGGCGACTGCTTAATTTTCTAGTCGGGGAAGCGAAGATGGCCATCTACCTCACGAGGAGGAACAAACTGAGGGGAAAGGAGAGTGTTTTAGGAAGAGTGTTTGTAGCGTTGGTCAGGGCCAGAGTCTTGATTGATTTTAACTTTCACAGACTGATGAAGAGTCTGGACGTCTTCATCAAGCTGTGGTGTAACGACGCCGTCTGTTCCCTGGTGGAGGACGACCTGTGCTTCCAGTCTGTTTTTAACGTGTAGGACTCTGTTAGTGAACCAAGTGTGTTTGTTGTATTGTCCGTAACTGTGAACTAGAGAAATTGTTAAAATAAAGATGCTTTAAAAATCAAAAAAAAATCTCTCTCTCTCTCTCTCTCTCTCTCTCTCTCTCTCTCTCTCTATCTCTCTCTCCCAAATGTATTTTGAGGTCTTCATTTAGCAGCAGCAGCAGCCGCAGCAGCAGCAGCAACAACAAAAATAAGGCATTTGGAGCATCTTTCGCTAAAAATGTCTCACTGTTTCTTTGTTTCTCAAAAGGATTCACATATTTTAACCGAAACATATTTTAAGTCAACAATAAAAGCGTTTGTTTTTGATTCGAAGATCGATACATATATAAGCTGTTATTAAATGAAAATTATGCATTTGGGTCAAAAACTGAAAGTCTTTCATTTGCTATGATCCACTTGACTAATGAATACAAAGCCAAAGTATCTTATGTGTGTCAATATAAAACTACATTTAGCCCCCACCACCACCCACCCCCACCCTCCACCATTTGCATGAAGTAAGAAAGCAAGAATTTCAGGGCTCATATTTTTAATTGACCTCCTGAACCCCCCCCCCACATGAAAAAAAATCTCTTTCTGGCACAAAGGGGGTTTCATTCTGCTATATCACAAAGGTTATTAGCCAGGTCCCTTTTCTTTCCCCCCTCCAGGTTTTTTCTTTATCCACAGAGGGAAAAAGGAAGCAGTGGTAATCCAGAGCAAATCAAATGACCTTTGAACCCTTTTTGCTGTACTTTTTCTCATGGTCGTGGTTCCCTTTGGTGAGCCAGTGATCAGAGGGTCGCTGCCCCAGCCCACTGCCTTCTTTTCCCAGATGGGGGAATGCCTCTCGTCCCCTGACAAATCGCTGCTGAGCCTCTTTTGTCAGCCGCCGCTTTGATCTCACCTGCTTGTCAGGCGCTTGAGAAAGAGCCCTCGTACAGTTCCAGCACACAGCAAACAAATTGGAAATTATTTTATTCTACCTCCCTCCCTCTGACCCCCCGCCCCCTTCTCTTTCTCACTCCAAAATCCAGTGTGTTGGGGGGGTTAATCCTTTGACTTGCTTGGGCCAAGCTTACCTGTTCTTGACATTTTCAGGAAACTGAGATCCTTTAAATAAATTATATGTGCTAGGAACCCCCCACCCCAAAAAAAAGTCTTGTAGATCTTTCATGAAAAAATGCACTTGAATCTTTCCAAGGTGCAGGTTTTTCCTTTACTCGTTGGAAAAACCTTTGATGGGAAAGTGCATCTGAACTGAAGAAATTTTTCTAATCTTTATTTGAATCAAAAGTTACTTTCTGCAACTCACATTGGTGTGTCATTGGCATTTGTTATTCATGAGCTCGAAAAATGAAAAAAAAAAAAAATTATACGATTCCCAGCCACTTCTTTCATATACATCTGTTTCCCAACATGTGCTATTTTTACTTAAACAGGTAGCAGCATGCACATCTCGTGCATGGTGTGTTGTTTCCACACACTGGCATCAAAGAAAAAAGCAATCCCATTATAATTCGGTATGCAAAAACTAACAACACGGTCAGATGTCCTTTTTCAAACTGGTTCTCAGGCAGAATAGAGGATATGTGAGTGATGAGACAGGGACAGCTTCATGAGTTTGCCAGAGGGCAGAGAGGAGACCTCTCCAACCCTGAGAAAAGAAAGAGAACAATGCGACCAGTACGTTTCAGCGGAGGATGAATTAAAATCATCTTTGCTATATCTTTTTCCATCTCCTTGTCTTTCCCTCTCGGTCACTCTTATTTCGAATCATTTGCCCCCCCTTCCTTGTACCTTTCTTCCTCTCTGACTAAGAGATAGTTTCTCTCTTTTCTCCCCTTTCCTCTCTGTAACCAGATAGGCCTGTCCTATACTTCGACAGCCCTTTGATTGTTACCTTGCAGGTTTCAAATGCCTGTCGCTGGGGCCACAGAGCAGCCTGCGCCTTCCAACAGTCCGATGATTGTGGCGGGATGAAACCCTAGAGGTCATCAATGGCTGTCGCAGACAAACATGCACGCATGCGGGGTGGGCACATGTACACGAACACAAACGTAACCCACTGTTCGATATCCTTGAATAATCCCACAATGTTTATAATAATTCAAATAATTGAAGTCAGTGAAATACCTTCAATGCCATCTCTTTCAGAGTGCTTATTTTGATTCCACAGTTGTCTACATAAGGTTTGACAAATTGCTTATTTTTGCACCAAAAGGTGGATGAGATGTGTTTTATTTAAGATAAAATACCTAGACCCTGCTCTTGAATTACCTCACCTGTGGGCCAATATCTGAAGCTCCCACTGAATACCTATTTAAGTACAGTAAAATTCCTACCTTACAGTGGATAACTGAAGGTATCTAGCTTTCCTATTGATAATATGATTTATGATCTCTGTCAAGTTTTTTGCTATTGTATCTTAGGCTTGATGGGATGGGACATGGGATATGTTATGATGGAGGGACATAGGGACATTCACACAAAATACACACACAAATACAAGTCAGTGTTTCTTAAGTATACACCAAATTAAGTGGTGGATTCCCTGCTGAACACCATGGCCTTAAATGTCTCTCACTGTCCTTTTGTTTAATGCTCCACACAAAAAATAAAGGGTTCTAAACTGGTTCTGCGAAGCTCCACATCGTCACCGACTAAAGATATATACAGTAGATGTCTTCTGCGGCTACGGTGCATTGGGCTATGAGTGTTCTAGCAGTCATGAGGTGTCTCTGCAGCTGCGGGGCTTGTGGGTGGATGCAAGGCCTTTTCTGCTGCTTGGAGGCACTACGATAAAATTCTGACCTCAAACACCAGAAATAATTGGGACCAAACCCATGCACTCACCGGTGGACACATCACACACACACACAAACTGCCAGCATCTGCTTCGACACTACCCTGAACACCTTCCTGATTACATCGTTCTCCTTTCTTCTCCTTTATTGCTCTAACCCTAACCCTAACCCCCATGTACGTCAAACACAAGAACATTCACTATCACCAAAAGAGGCCACGTGCCATATTTGGTGTTCCAAATTTTGTTTACTTAATTTTGTTTTGTCAAAATCATGTTGTCGTTTCTATGTTTATGTTTTGAGATAACCCGTGCTCCGGGCAGGTTATCTCCCAATTAGGAGCCTTTCTGTGTGGAGTTTGCATGTTCTCCCCGTGCTCACATGGGGTTTCCTCCACCTAACGTCAGTAAGGACCCCCACCAAAAACATGCACACATCATCGTCTGACCAGCGATGGACACTCGTCACCAGGTCCCCGGGCGAATGCTGCCCACTGCTCCTGGCTGCCCCACCGTTGGAAGGACAAGCCAGGATGGGTTAAATGCAGAGGCCTGATTTCACCGGCCACCATCCAAAGCATGTGCATGTGTGTGTGTGTGTGCATGTGTTGTAGTGTGGTGTGTTGCGTGATAATTAAAGATTCTTCTTCTTCTTCTTTTTTCAAGTTAATGTTGTTGTTTGTTATTTTTGGCTAATCAAAACATGGTAAGATCGTTCTCCAAAGAGGGGGAGTGGTGGCGGTCATGTATAACAGAAATGCTGTGCTCTTGTCATCCCACAGGACATCCAAAGGATGGAGTTATTGTAACCCATTTTTGATGTTTAATAAAGATTGGCTGTTTTATGGTGGTGTTTTATGCCCAGCCTGAGTACAGCACAGGTAGAAAAAATTAGGAAATAAAAATAAAGATATATAGGTGTCAAAAGAATGCAAAGAAATTGTTCTTTAAAGAATATTGGACGGTTCATTGTGGAACCAAACAGAGTTCTGAAGAGGATTTTTTCAGTTCCAACTGGCACCTTTATTATTCTGTGTATATTTTCACTTTATCACTACTACATACTAATGAATAGTTAGTCGTTTTTGCTGTTATGATATTGATGCATTGATTGTCATGTATGGCACATGGCACAATTACTCTAGGATGGGCAATCAACCTTTTGTGTTCCTTCTGAGGGTTCCTTCCTTTTCCCTCTGGATTAAGGGGAGGTTTTTTCCTTGACCATCTGAGGGCTTAGGGTTAGTGGGGGAAGGCCTCAAACTGTCCTTTGAATGTCGGGCTGTAAAGCCCTTTGTGACTGAAACTGAAACAGGGCTTTACAAAAAAAACTGACTTCCCTTGACTTGAAGTAAGCTGGATGTGAGCTGAGTGGTCTCTCTGTGATGGACAGATAGCCAGATGACCCCACCCCACCCCTTCCTCAGTGGTTGACAGTGATGAAGCAGCTACTGTCATCACTCATTCAGAGCTCAATGTTGCCTCATTTCCCCATGATGCAAGTTTATTGAAGCTGGACCGTGGGTGCTCCACATGGGGTGTTACATTAACCTAAGTAAAGGTTGCTCCACAATCAACCAAAGACACATCGAGTTAGGAGGTTCTGTATCCTGAATAACTAGTCTGAGTTGTTGACAAAAGTTGACAGTTGTTCAGCTAAGACCCTCAGACTGCCCACATATTTCCTCTTTCACGAGAAAAAATATTCTGTTCAATGCAGTTGCACATCCACAGCAATTCCTTATAGATACAAAGAAACATGAACCAACTGTAACCACAATAACAGAACTATCATGTTAAAATAGACAAAGTCTAGTAGAAACCTCAAGAGATCAAAGGTTTTACTCATGGGCCATTATTCGCTATTTTTTTCTGAAGGAGGAAAATTGAAGTCTTTGAATTTCAGTCTGGTTCTACAAAACAGTGAAAAGCCAGGCATGGATTAACAGCTAAAGCCCCTCTTGTCGCTTTAGCGACAAGAGGGGCTTTAGTCTGAACAAGCAAGTGACTCGGACCGTTTACGAAGTCTGGTTCACATTGGAAGTAGCACCCAGATCATTTCCTCCACATTGACAAACCATTTGTGATGGGTTGGGGAGCTACATTAGCCATGTGTTGCTCTAGAAATTGAGCAGTTGTTGTGGTTAATAGATACATACCAACAGCAATTGTTCCCATAAATAAATGCATCCTAATTCAAAAAAAGTTTGCGTATTCCTCCTGGGGGTGTCTTGCAATTAATCGAATGGAAGAGCTCCTAAGATCCCTATCATCATTGTTTTTATACTTGTGGAAGCCCACGGAAGATGTATGGGAAATTTACAGGTTAGGTATATTGTTTCAACATGGCAACCGTGCACTGGGAATGACCAAGTCTGTCCTGTGCTAATAAGCCCCTATAAACATCTCACGGACCACTGTTGTTTAGATTTTACATCCATGCTGAAGCTCTGTTTTAAAAAAAAAATGGCAGTCACAAAGTTTTAGTTGGTCTTGGTTGGTCAGGATTATCCCGCCCCCAGCCCCTGAAGTTAGCGTTTCATGGTTCTAGACCAGCCAAGTGTTGGTGCTGCTCTGCAACCAGTTTTCCTGGCCGAGAGGCTGTTCTTTTTCTGTCGAAACGCACCGGGCACTGGCTCTGTACCGGCCCTCGAAATGCCTTGTCAGTCATTATTTGACCGAACACAAAGTGTATAACGATCCCAATATGTACCTAAAGTAGTGAGATACTTGACTTGACAAACATCAATCTAAGCTTTAGTCGTTTCTTGAATTATCTTTTACTGTTGCGCAGTAAAAATCATTACTCCATCACTGCGTGGTCAGCATCTTCAAAAATCAAAAAATCTTCGAAAATGGCCACAGGGTCACAGTTGTCATTTTTGTATGTATTTCCTACACAAGGACATTTTCAATTCCAGTCCATCAAAAAGTAGCTTCCAAATAATTTACATTGAGATGCCTTCCCTCCATAAAATATCAATCCATTTATTTCATAAGAACAGGGTAATAGGTTCAGCGAAAACAATTCAAAAGCTGTCTTTCTTCCACTGCGACTCAAACAGTTTTTTTCTCCCTCTGAGCCCCCCCCACTTCAATACTTTGTCAAGTGACATTATGTCAGGTGTGATTATGGACCAACAGCAACTTGGAACAGGTTCAAATGAATGAATGAATTAATAAATAAAGGAATTCATGAATTAATTAGCCAACTAATTCGGTCGGCGCGCTGCTGCCCTGTGGGCGGGGTGGCGGGGCTTGCGTGTCCCTCTGCGTTCCGGTGGGGGGGGGGGTGGTTGGGCTGGTTAGGAGTTCTGTCTGGTCCTGTGACCCGGGTGCCTGAGCCTGGCCAGGTGTGCTCGGCTCGGCGCGAGGCTCACCATGTGGCCTCCTTCAGTGGGGGATGGACTTGTCGTCGCACTGGGCTGGCAGGGCAGCCTGTCCTCCGACGCTCTCGGTGTGCGAGGCGCTCGTTGCTGGGGATATCGGCTGTGGGTGGGGTGGCCGTCTGCCGCCCTCTGTTCTGTGGTCCGCATGTCATGGCATGGTGGAGACGTTGGTGGGCTGCTCTGCGCCAGTGGCTGGTCGCTGTAGATTGGGTGCCTCCAGATACGGGGTGGGCAGGCTATGGCGTGGTCAGGCCCAAGGGGGCCCACGTGGCCGCTCCCCGGCCTGCTGTGCCCCTGCCTGCACTTGGGGTGGGTTGTATGTGTGCGCCCCAGGGGTGCGCGGTCTCCTTGTACTTCCTGGGACTGGTTTATGCTCCTTGGGGCCGGGCGTGGGGGTTGCTCCACGGGCTTCCGGCTTCACTGGGGGCCCGGGGGTCTTCTGTGGCTGCGGGGCCGGGTGCCTGGGACTTTCCTGCAGCTGTAGGGTGTCTATGCAGCTGCCGAGCTCAGGGGGAGGGCTTCAGGGCTCTTTCTGCTCTTTCTCTGACCTTATACACGCTGGCACAGATGTAGCCAAAATAGATGATTTGCAGAATTGCAAAAATCAATAAAACAATGAGAACCTGATCAATTGTGCAGTTTGCGTTAACTTTTTTTTTCCATACACAACTTTACAAGACTTTCTGACATCATTGTGAGCTGTTTGAATGAGATTTTGCTCAACATTGTTTTAAAAGCTTAAACTTTTGCCCCATTTTAATGCATTCAAGCACACAGAGAAGCTGCAGCACAGTGGTTTTTCAAAGTTTTTCAATAGTAAAGCACTCAGTGAGGTGCTATGAAAAATGGGAACCAACATTTTAATAGTGCTGTGGTAGAAAAATAACAAACGTATCCTTAACTTTAACACACACACACACACACACAGACACACGCACAACACATATGCACTCTTAAAGAAACGCTTGTTGGGACCTGTTTTACTGAAGCAGAATAGAATTATGCCATTGTGGTCCATAATCACACTTGACATGAGGTGTCTTGGCAAAGTAGTTTGGGGTGTGTGTGTGTGTGTGGGGGGGGGGGTCCATGTGGCACGACTTCTTTGCAGGGGGTGCAGTTTAAGTAGATGTTTTAATTCACATAAATTAATTAGTTAATTTAATTAGTAATTCAACTAATGATTACCCTGATCTTATCAAATAAATGGATAGATATTTTTTTTATCATGGTTTCCAAGTATTGTAGAGCTTAATATGGAAGTAATTCCACCCCATGGTTGGTTTTAATCGGATACATGTTACATTACATTTCATTTAGCAGACGCTTTTATCCAAAGCGACTTACAATTGTTCAAACACCGACGGACGCAGCCATCAGGAGCAATTAGGGGTTAAGTGTCTTGCTCAAGGACACTACAGCATGCTAGCAGGAGGAGCCTGGGATCCAACCAGCAACCTTTAGATTACTAGACCACCAGCTCTACCGCCTGCTCTAGCGCCTGAGCTACCATCCCCAACACCAAGGCATCCGCCAAATTCAAATTCAACTCATCTGTGGTATATATTCTATTCCACTGTATTAATTAAATAAAATTGGAAGGCAGGGGAAACTGGATTTAATTTTGTGTGTTTGTGTTTACATTGTGTTTTCAAACACATTAACATTTGTAACTACACTTATGTTAACTTCAATTCACTCTGCTTACTATCAACCAAATTTTGTACATTTTTCCAAGCTTACTTTTCTCTATTTTCGTAAATCTGTCATATTTTTTATAAATATTTCTTAAATACTTATTTTTATTTGAGTCATTTTAGTTTGCTCGTCACTTTCAATTGATTGCTACAATTTTTTGTAGTTTACCTTAGGTTTGTGTGTTTTTAAAGTGTGTTGTATGTATAAAGATGTCACTCCTGTATTACGGTAAGGAATACATTCTTATTTTAATGACCGACAATAATTGTTTCTCATGTTGTTTTCAGGTAACCTCGTGCTGAGATACAAAAGGAAGTCGCACACACACAATAACAAGGTCTAGCTGCTCTGTGCAGCATGGTGGGCTGTCTAATGGAAAGCAGACGAGTGTGTGTTTGTGTGTGTGTGTGTGTGTGTGTGTGTGTGTGTGTGTGTGTGTGTGTGTGCGTGTGTGTGTGTGTGTGTGTGTGTGTGTGTGTGTGTGTGGGGTGGAGGGGGGGGTTTAGGAAGTGTGACACTGTAATCCTTCTTATTCCTCAATAAACATGAAGGCACTTCCTGTCTGGTTTCTTTTGGTGCTGCTTTCGATACCCACCGAGTGTTTTGTTGATTACATATGAAAGGACAGCCAAAAGAAGTGGTTGTAGTGAATAGAGTAACAAAGAGAACAATTATCATAATAAGAAAATAATTTACACTACAATATTACACTGCAAAAACACAGCATCTATAAGTGATAGATCTAAATGAAAGGATAATCATTTGCACATCTATTATAATATAACAGATATATGTTCAAAAACAATCAATAGTGAGAAAGGAAATAGATCAGTTTGGAGGTGGATTTAAGGTTAAAATATTTAAATCCATAAGATAGTCTGTGTTTTGGCGCATGATTATGATTGTGACATTACATTGTTTTTCCACGTTTAGCCCCCTGTAGTCAATCTAAGACGGTCACTTTCTTTTCTCGTAAGTATTGCCTTCTTCCGATTTCCTCTTTTTTTGTGAATGTTCATCCATGTCGAGAGTTCACTGACCACAACTATGCTCGTACCCGATCTTTGCATTCTTTCTGGGAAAGGCGGACCCTGCCACCAATAATAGCATCAGCATAAAGAGGAGCTTGTTACATAACACGAACATACACAAACATACATACTGTTGGTGCCAGCTAAATATGATATAAAATATGTTCTTTTTGTAAAAATAATCAAACCACTTTAAACCACCTAGCTCCACCGTCAGTGAATTTGGTAATTATTTAGTAATTTGGTAAGATGATTTCCCCCTGGTAATCAGGTAATAAAAAAAAAAAACAAGAGACAACCAGACATGGTGACTCAAAACAATACTTGGAGCTGTGTGTGTGTGTGTGTGTGTGTGTATGTGTGTGGTGGGGGGGCAGGAAATCAAAAGGTTCTAAATACAGGGAATCAGGTCGAAGGCATAAACTCGCTATGACGCACGCGCTGCTGGTGTGTTTGTGTGTGTGCGCGTGTGTGTGTGTGTGTATAGGCCTACATAGAAGGCCAACTAAAGAATTTAGCAGATGGTTCGCCATGTTCCTCATGTGCTTCTTTTGGATGTGGTTCTTCAAAAGGTTATTATGAAGAGTATATTAAGAGTTAACTGGCCTTTAATCTCAGTATTTTGACAGTAATAATGTAAAAATGTAGGAAGAATGGCTTTCCTGTATACTAATATGTAATACATGAAATATTGTGTAGTAATTGCATTTTAATCACCAAGTAACAAACTAGGTTATCATAACATAATATTTATTACAATTAAGTCGCTTTGGACAAAAGCTAAATCGTCGAGAATAGAATCATTGTTACACATACTGAATGCAATGATTATACTTTCCTTGTTACTTTGTAAAACAAAGCCCTCCCTAGCCTTTCACACATAATGCCAAATTGTCACGGAACGCTATGAAAATTATTACAGCTTTCCTGTTATTACAGCGTTCCTAAGTTGGTAATGTGGTTCTGTAAATTCCTACAAGTACCTGAATATGATATGACTTAATGAATATGGATGCTGTTGGTAAATTACCTCCTGATTTAATATGGGTGATTACCTGATAATATCTGGGCGAGTACTGAAGACCTGTGCTAACCAGCTAGCCCCGGTGTTCACCACAATACCACAATATATATCTCCCTGGCTGAATCAGTGGTCCCGTCCTGTTTCAAGAGGTCCACCGTCGTTCCTGTGCCGAAGATCGCCTCTCCTTCCTGCCTGAATGACTACCGTCCGGTGGCCCTCACCTCGGTGGTCATGAAGTGTTTCGAGAGGCTGATTAAGGACTACATCAGGCCTCCCTTCCCCGCACCATGGACCCGTTGCAGTTCGCGTACCGGCAAAACAGATCCACGGATGACGCGGTCTCCCAGGTACTGCACACAACCCTCACGCACCTGGATGGCCAGAAGGGGGCCTATGTGAGAATGCTGTTCATCGATTATAGTTCAGCTTTCAACACCATAGTTCCCACCAGACTGGCTGTCAAGCTGATGGAGCTCGGATTGAATGGTCCGCTGTGCGCCTGGATCCTGGACTTCCTCACAGGCCGCCCCCAGGTGGTCAAGGTGGGGAATTACATTTTAAGCTCCCTCACCCTGAATACAGGATCCCCCCAGGGCTGCGTCCTCAGCCCCCTACTGTACTCCCTGTACACACATGACTGTGTGGCCAGGTACAGCTCCAACACCATCATCAAGTTTGCTGACGACACCGTGGTCGTGGGCCTGATCACCGACTGCGATGAGAAGGCCTACCGCGAGGAGGTGGCTGACCTGTCACTCTGGTGCCAGGACAACAGCCTCCACCTGAACGTCAGCAAAACCAAGGAGCTGATTGTGGACTTTAGGCGTGGATCACAATCGAGGACGCACGCGCGCTTGTGGATTAATGGGACTTCTGTCGATAGGGTGAGCAACTTCAGATATCTGGGAGTCCACATCACAGAGGACTTAACATGGACTGTACACACAGACACTCTGGTGAGAAAGGCGAGGCAGCGTCTCTACCACCTCAGGCAGCTGAGGAGATTCCGGGTCTCGTGAGGATCCTCAAGTCCTTCTACTCTGGAGCAGTGGAGAGCATCCTGACAGGCAACATCACTGCCTGGTTTGGGAACTGTACTGCCCAGGACAGGCGGGCCCTGCAGAGGGTGGTGCGTTCAGCTGAACGTATCACTGGAACTACCCTCCCCCCCTTGCAGGAGCTATACACCAGGAGGTGTAGTAGCAGAGCCCGCAGGATCATGAAGGATCCTCATCACCCCAACAACGGACTGTTTCAACTGCTGCGGGCAGGCAAGCGCCTCCGCAGTCACACAGCGATAACAGAGAGACTGAGACTGAGTTTTTTCCCGCAAGCCATTAGGACTGTCAATGCTGACCTCACCAGGGGTCCTAACCGAGTCATGCACTAGGCTCCACTACCTACTGTACTGTATGTAGCATACTGTACCGCATACTGTGTCACTGTTCAGGGTTGTTCGTGATGCCGTATTGCTGTGCCGTACTGTTGTATACTGTGCTGTATTATCCCAAACACTACCTCACTCTATTCACATTCACATGCCACTTTAATTCACATGCCACTTTAATTGCACATATCTGTACATACATAGGCATATTCCCTCTATCTATTCCATTTTATTTCATTTTATTTTTATTGTATTTTATTCTATATATTTTTTATCTTATTCTATAAGTATTCAACTTACTGTATTACGTTTTAGGAGTCAGTCGGTCTATTAGAAAGGAATTCTTTACTTTTATTTCTTTTTTTCCTAGGACATATTGTGTGCTATCACCGGGTGCGTTGCATTACATTTCACTGCATATATGTATGAAAGTATGTATATGTATGTGACAAATAAAAAATCTTGAATCTTGAATCTTGAATCTAATAACAGCACAATAGTAATTTCACACATTGTCCTTTTGTTAAAAATACATTATAGGTCTACCTGTAATCGAAAGGGTACCGTTAACGTCAACTCAATATTATACTTAGTTGTATTTAGGTTTTTGCATCATTTGATGATAGCCAAAAGCCTCCTTGGTGTGGGGGCAGTGGTTAATAGCTAATTTATATTGGGCAATATTGCTATTTAGCTGATACAACAACAACAACAACACAATGCAGCCTACTTTACACTGAATCCGGACAACTCACCAGGATTCTCATTCAAATGACTGAGAATCCCAGTGAGTCTTGGAGAGGGTTAGAACCCTAACCCTAACCCGGTGGTCTATGGGGAGTCCGAAACTGCACTATCCCCATTTAATCAAGGCTTTTTTTTCAACTCCTGCGGCATGATCTGACACTACGACAGGAAACCATTGTTGCCGAGTATGACAAGCCAGCGTTATTGGAACTGGGTTTAAAATGAAGTAATTATTGTCATTAATGTTGGGTTCACCATATTCATTTTCAATAAATTTCTTTTAATATTCATGACTTGTGTGTATTTTTCAATTTGAAAGTTGAAAGTTAAAAATGGTATGCAAACTACTCGCTGTTGTACTGGAGAAGACCGAGCTCCAGGTCTATCTGTTTTCGGATTCAGCTATTTGTCAAAAAGTGTGGCATTAACTGCGGAATCAATGTGTTGCGTGTCATAGAAATATACACTGATCAGTCACAACATTAAAAGCACAGACAGGTGAAGTGAATTACACTGCTCATCTCGTTCCAATGGCACCTGTCAAGGGGTGGGATGTATTAGGCGGCAAGTCAACAGTCAGTGCTTGAAAATGTGTTGGAAGCAGGAAAAATAGCCAACCGTAAGGATCTGAGTGACTTTGACAAGGGCCAAATTGTGATGGCTATGCGAGTGGGTCAGAGTATCTCCAAAATGGTAGGTCTCATGGGGTTTTCCTGGTATGCAGTGGTTAGTGCCTACCAAAAGTGGTCCAAGGAAGGACAACCAGTGAACCGGCGACATATGTTGCTCAAGGGCACCCAAGGCTCAATGATGCGCATGGGGAGTGAAGGCTAGTCTATCTGGTCCGATCCCACAGAAGAGCTACTGTAGCACAATTTGCTGAAAAAGTAAATGCTGGCTATGATAGAAAGGTGTCAGAACACACAGTGGGCCGCAGCTTGCCGCGTGTGGGGCTGCATAGCTGCAGACCAGTCAGAATGTATGATGTCAGTGCTGACAGCTGTCCACCACCGAAAGTGCCTACAATGGGCATGTGAGCGTCAGAACTGGACCATGGAGCAATGGAAGAAGGTGGCCTGGTCTGATGAATCACGTTTTCTTTTACATCATGTGAATGGCCGGGTGTGTGTGCGTTGTTTACCTTACCTGGGGAAGAGATGGCACCAGGATACACTACAGGAAGAAGGCAAGCCTGTGGAGGCAGTGTGATGCCCTTTCATAGCAACGGTATTCCCTGGTGGCAGTGACCTCTTTCAGCAGGATAATGCGCCCTGCCACACTGCAAAAATTGTTCAGGAATGGTTTTAGCAACATGACAATCAGTTCAAGGTGTTTACTTGGCCTCCAAATTCCCCAGATTTCAATCCAATCGAGCATCTGTGGGATGCTTGCTGATGGTTGCTGATCTGCTGATCTGCCAACAAGCTTGTGTTCCAGACACACCCCCTATTCAGGTAAGTCCTCTCTTATGTGGGCGTGCTCTTAGCCAGGTGCAACCCTAATCACATGAGCAGCTGTATTCTATCACCTATTTATGGTCCTGCCCTTGAAGCGTTAGCTTCAAGCGTTGGCCCATTTGTAGTCGCTGTCGTGTGAAGACGCTCTGTGTAAAGACGCACGTCTACCTCTGCACGTCAACCGAAGCAAGGACACCGAACAAGGCAAACCTGCCTTCTTTCTCTCACTCCATACAAAATGTGCTACTACCGCATCCCTACAACTTCAAGGTCACCCAGAAAGCCTCGTTATACCATACGCCGATGCAATCCGGGTAACCTCAGGTCCCTGCAGCAAACATCTTCTGCAAAGACCTCCTTCTCTGTTGGCTTGTGGAACTGTCGATCTGCAGTTAACAAGGCAGACTTCATTTCTGGTCATGCCAACTACCTCTCCTTGGAGCTCCTTGCTCTCACTGAGACATGGATTAAACCGGAAGATAGCGCAACCCCGGCTGCACTCTCCACTAACTACACATTCTCCCACACATCCAGACCATCTGGCCGTGGCGGTGGGACTGGCCTGCTAATTTCCAACACATTTTTTAATTTAATCCACTGCTGCCTTAAACAACTTTGCCTCCTTTGAATATCACGCCGTCTTGGTGACTGCTCCGGTGAAAGCCTATGTGGTCGTCATCTACCGTCCACCAGGACAACTAGGTGACTTCCTACATGAGCTTGACACCCTGCTGTCATCAAATCCTGAGCATGAGTGTCCCATGCTCGTCCTCGGAGACATGAACATCCACTTGGACAGTGTGAGCTCGGCTGACTTCCTGTCTTTGGTTCGCTCATTCGACCTAAGACAGGTCCCGACTCCACCGACTCACAAGGCTGGCAAAGAGCTTGATCTCATTCTTGCTCGGAGCTGCACCACGGACAACCTAAGGGTCACTCCTCTTCATCTCTCTGACCACTTCTTCATCCACTTCAATGTCCAGCTACCAAAACAACCCCCCACCTCCCCACCCATGGTTACTATCCGCCGCAATCTCCGCAACCTGTCTCCCACCCACTTCTCCTCTGTGCTCTCCTCTTCTCTTCCACCCCACGGCACTTTCTCCTCTCTGCAGGTAAATGATGCCACTGACTCTCTCTGCTCCACCTTGAGCTCATGTCTGGATAGCCTGTGTCCACTATCCACCAGACCTGCTCGATCTACCCAGTTGCACCCTTGGCTGACTGACACCCTCGGGACAACGCGCACTGATCTCAGAGCAGCCGAGAGGAAATGGCACAAATCCAAAACAATTGAGGATCTTGCAAGCTACCAGACACTGCTGTCCTCCTTCTCTTCCAGCATCACTGCTGCCAAGAAGGCCTTCTTCAACGATAGGATCAACGGTGCCACAGACACACGTAAGTTATTCGCCACCTTCAAGTCTCTGCTTTACCCTCCACCACCTCCCCCAGCTACTAACCTCACTGCTGACTGCCTTGCCTCCTTTTATACTAACAAAGTGGCAGCCATCAGCAGCCAATTCACTAATCAACTTACTCAAAACCTGTCTTCTCCAGCCCTAGGCGCGTCGTTCCCTGGTTTCACCCCCCTCGCTGAAAGTCAGGTATCTAAACTACTAACATGTAGCTGTCCTACTACCTGTCCGCTAGATCCGATCAAGCCATATCACCGACTATCACCCGGGCAATCACACATATGATTAATTCTTCCCTAACTTCCGGCACTTTCCCTTCCGCTTTCAAAGCGGCTCGGGTCGCACCACTGCTCAAAAAACCCTCACTCGATCCCAATCAAGTAGAAAACTATCGGCCGGTCTCTCTCCTCCCATTCCTTTCCAAAACCTTAGAGAGGGCGGTCTCTAGGCAGGTTACAGAGTACCTGTCAAGAAACAACCTTCTTGATACACTTCAATCTGGCTTCAAAAGTGGTCACTCCACCGAAACAGCCCTGTTGTCTGTGACAGAGGCCTTAAAAACTGCTAGAGCTGCTGCCAAATCCTCGGTTCTCATTCTGCTAGACTTATCAGCTGCTTTTGACACTGTCAATCACAGCATACTCCTGTCCATACTCTCAAGTATGGGCATCTCTGGCAGTGCACTTTCCTGGTTCGAATCTTACCTCACCGGGCGCTCGTTCAGTGTGACATGGCGAGGCCAGCTGTCTGTGCCTCACCACCTCACCACAGGGGTGCCCCAAGGCCCGGTGCTAGGACCCCTCCTCTTTGCCATATACACCACCTCACTGGGCCCGATCACTGCTATGCGGATGATACTCAACTCTATCTGTCCTTCCCGCCCGACGACCCCACTGTCTCGACGCGGATCTCGGATTGTCTCGCTGACATATCCACATGGATGAAGGATTATCATCTTCAAATAAATCTGGCAAAAACGGAACTGCTGGTCTTCCCGGCCAAACAAGGTATTTATCACAACATTGATATTAAAATCGACTGTCTATCTCTTGTTCCTACCAAGGCTACAAGGAATGTAGGGTGTCATTATTGATGACCAACTGACATTCTCGGACCATGTTGCCGCCGTCTCCCGGTCCTGCCGCTTCGCACTACTCAACATCCGAAAGGTCAGGCCGTACCTGACCCAATATGCCACTCAACTGCTGGTACAAACCTTGGTGATGTCCCGTCTCGACTACTGCAATGCCCTCTTAACAGGCTTGCCGGCCTGTGCGGTGAAGCCACTACAGATGATACAGAATGCGGCGGCGCGACTGGTGTTCAACCAGCCAAAGAGGGCACATGTCACTCTGCTGCTCATCGAGCTCCACTGGTTACCCTTAGCCGCCCGCATCAAGTTCAAGTCTCTTATGCTGGCCTACAGAGTGATTGCTGGGAATGCTCCCGCCTACTTAAATGCTCTTGTAAGAGCACATGTTGCCCCCTGGATGCTGCGCTCATCAAATGAGCGTCGCCTGGCTCTGCCGGCCATACAGCCACGGCAATCCAGGCTATTCTCATTTGTAGTTCCACGTTGGCGGAACGAGCTGCCAAAAATGACCAGAGCAGGCACCTCCCTCTCTGTCTTTAAGAAGCACTTGAAGACCCAGCTCTTCAGCGAGTACCTCCTGTATTTATTGTTACACTAATGTTGTTGTTACACTAATCTCTGTCGCAATGTAGCTTGAATGTTATTCTCCCTTGTAAGTCGCTTTGGATAAAAGCGTCTGCTAAATGACTAAATGTAAATGTAAATGTAAATGTGCTGGAACAACAAGGTTGGGCATTTTGTATTTTTTTGCTTTTTCCACGCCGGATTCTACTGCGCACAATCACAATTTATTTATTTGTATATGTGTATATGTATTTAGACAGGTGGTTTTAAGTTTATAAAGATTATTCATGGTCTCATTCATTCATTATTTTATTCATACGTTTGTTGGTTACTCCCAGTTGATGCCCATTCATGATACTTTTGCTCGAGAGTGATTTAGGTGAGGCTGGTTTTATTTCATGATTGTTAAAACTTGATGACTTGTGGTGATGAAGAACATTAGTCAATTTAAACTTAGGTTATGCTTTTCGGTCGCAAAAGCTTTCATACTCCGTGCGTTTTCTCCAACTGATATCCCAAACTCAAGCTCACGGACACGTCACGCATAAATAAGCCTTAATATAGTACGTATAGTATAGTTCACTCATAATCTTTTTGTTTCATCCCTGCTCTTTGGAAGTTTCTGTGTGTGTGTGTGTGTGTGTGTGTGTGTGTGTGTGCTTAAGAGGTCTTTTTCTTTACCGTCTGTGATGTGGTTTCTCATACACAACACTGTGTTTTCTAATGTGGGTGACATACCTTCCTCCTATGCTCATTCTGATCGCTCAATGCCTGTTTGTAAGGGGCCGGTCGGTGTGTATAACTGTGCGTTTGTGTGCCCGCCAGTGAGAATTCTCCCACATACGCTAACTTCCTGGTGCAAATCTGTTGAAATACCTGTGCCTGTATTTATCAAGTGTCTCAGAGAAGCAAAATGGTCATTACTGTCCAAAACTGTGCGAGGCCAGTTTGGTCCTACTTTTAGGCACAGGGGTCCTATCTCAAGTAAGATAGGAACCGAACCTGGAGTTAGGAGTTCCTGGCAGATGACATTCAGACAACAAAGGAGATTTTTTGGGACCGCTTGACAACAATTCTGACCTTTTCTTTTCACATCTTTTGGCTAGAGATGATGGCTCTTTGTGTTTGAACCATCCTAACTTGGAACAGTGGGCAGCCTGCTTCCAGACTGTAGTTCTGGTGCCTTGGTCAGGGGCATCAGGAGTGTCTAGCCCTAACATTCATGTCTGTAGGGTGGGAGGAAACCTACATGAACAAGGGCAAATGTGCAGACTCCACACAGAAAGGCCCCAGTCATGTTTGAACAATTTCTGGAATTGTCAATCAAACTTGGTTACTTGCTCTTACATGCCCATGAGAAATAATGCCAAAGCAAACACATTTATGTAAATCACTGGTTTTCCTGGAGTTGTTGGTGCCATAGATGGCACACAAATTAAGATAATTAACTTTCAATTAGGAGTAGTGCTTCTCTTTTTAGAGTGAATGATGTGACGGTTTTTACGAGAGTCCCTGTCGTACCCTTACCCATTTTTAAGGATGCATGTGTCCTCGTCTCTGATAGGGCAAGGCTCTTAATATGCATGCTATCTATGACACCAACCCCAGGGAAACCAACGATTTGCATAAGTGCATTTTGTTTTTATGCATTACCTTACATTAAGTGTTTGATAAATTAAAGGACCTGCATATTATGGTTGGCACTGTAAGACCATACATATGTGATGCACTCTGACGGACCTAAATCTTTGCCGTTGCCCCAAAATGTAATGTAACAAGAACTTTTGTTTAAACAGAATATCTTGGATGGTTTAATTGCTTTCTGTGCGAGAAAAAAACATTCCATCTCTATCCAATCAACATATTTTAATAGATTCAGGACATACATTCCTGGGGAGCAGAGACGTGTCAGGAACACTTGACAACAATCAAGTCATTAAGAGGTACCATTTGGATAGAGACGGAATCTTTTCTTTTCCGAGTTGCATATGCCCTATGAATTTCAAACCATACAACCATTGGACATGGAAACGTTATGGGTCGGCAAAGCACATAAAACCATTTATGGCAAATTTATGGAGTGGAATAAAGTATTCCCTTTATCGTATAACCACAAAGTCCAGGGACTTCGTTCAAGATCTACCCAGATCTAGGATTGCTTAATACAGTTGAAATACAGTTGTGATTTGGCTATATTGTTAGGGTTCTGTGTTGGTGTTCTGGAGAGAACAGTGACAGAATCATCCTCAGGGATACTAACAGAAAACAGTAGATACAATGACATTTTAGTTATGACACAATACTAAAAACACCTAGCAACAGAACAAAACAACTTGTCGATCTGACAAGTTATCAGACTGACTAATTTCGCCACAAGCTGCCAGTGGCTGCCAGTGATTGGCTGCCAGTGTTTAGATGGGCATAGTTAACTTATTGCTCTGCTCGCTGACAAACTAATAGTATATGGTATAAAATACTAATTTTGAAAAATACAGTTGCTTCAATTGAAGGTAAGATATCAATGTCATACCTATATTTCATAGTTTTTCAAAACTGCCTGGTTAGCTCACTGAAATTTTACACCCACTGCTGAGAAAGTGACTCGAAATAAGAATTAATCACAATTGTTTGAGCCAGTCAACTTGCATAAAAATATTAGCCATTGGGGGAAAAAGATGTAACCCCATAGACAATGCACACATTTGCTGGAATGTATGATGAAGGTTTGATGTGTCGGGTATTCAATACATCTCTGTTTGGTCGTTCGCTCATCCAAAAAAAAACCCCAAAAAAAAAAAAACCCTCACCAACCCTACCACGCCGGTCGGCCTTGGGTATGTCTGTGCGTTTTAGTGGGTGTGGCAGGTCGAAGCATATTGGCTTGTTTGATGTGCCAGCTTGTTGCATCTGCATTGCGGTGAAACCGATGGACAAACAGACAGACGGCCAGGGACAGACAGACAGAGAAGTAGGGCTGAGGACAGAAACAGGCCAAACAACAGGTGCAGCTTTTGAACGCTACATAGCCGCCCTCTCTTTACCTTTAGCCCTGTTGATTCTTGTTTTCATCAGGAAAAGAAAAGGCTTCTCCTCCTCCTCCTCCTCTCAGCAGTCTTTTATCTGTGAGAGGGATGGGCTCTCTCTCTCTCTCTCTCTCTCTCTCTCTCTCTCTCTCTCTCTCTCTCTCTCTCTCTCTCTCTCTCTCTCTCTCTCTCTCTCTCTCTCTCTCTCTCTCTCTCTCTCTCTCTCTCTCTCTCTCTCTCTCTCTCTCTCTCTCTCTCTCTCTCTCTCTCTCTCTCTCTCTCTCTCTCTCTCTCTCTCATCTGCCCTTGTTCTTATGCTGTCCACATTCTCTCTCTCTAGAGAAGTTCATGGTTAGTAAGTAAGTACATAAGTAAGCAACATTATAAAATAAAAATAATAACACATATAAACAATAACAATAAAAATAAACACAATAAAAATAGAAATAAAATAGAAATAGACAAGTTACACAAAGGCAAGATTAAACAAATGTGTCTTGAGCTGCTTTTTAAAAGTGTTCGCAGTGTCCACAGATCTTCAGAAAGTTTAGGATCCACAATCTCAAAAGCACGGTCTCCTCTACTTTTGAGACTTGATCGTGGAACAACCAACAAACCCTGATCAGAGGACCTTAGAGACCTGCTGGTGACATAGGGCCGCAATAGATATTTAATGTAGGCAGGTGCCTGATGATGCAGAGCTCTATTGGTGATGACAAGAACTTTAAACTGGGTTCTCAATTTGATGGGGAGCCAGTGAAGAGAAATGAGAATTGGTGTCACATGAGACCTTTGGGAGGACTTCGCCAAAAGGCTAGCAGCAGCACTTTGGACTACTTGTAAATGATCAGGGCATGTTTTGCTGAGGCAGGTGAAAAGGGAGTTGCAGTAGTCAAGATGGGATGATATAAAAGCATGAATTAACATTTCCAGCTCTGCTTGAGACACAATGGACCTAAGCTTTGCAATGTTTCTCAGTTGGAAAAAACTAGAGCGAATCAAAAACTTCACATGTTGGTTCAGAGTCAGAGCCTGGTCTATAGTGAACCTAGATTTCTTACGGAGGATTTAACTGATGAGGTAAGAGATCCAAGACCATCCCTAATCTTAGGGACAAGAGTAGGAGAGGCAGAGATAGGGATAGCTGTTTTGTCTACATTTAGCTGTAAGATATTATCTGCTATCCAGTATTTATAGTGTTTCGGCAGTTATATAACACTAGGATGATGCTGGAGTGGCTCGGAGCCAGATAGGGAGCGTGGGGGTTTCCCCCGCTAAGTGCACATGGAATAGTCGGAGCAGTCCCCACGGAGTAGTCCCCACTCTCAAAACATTTCATGGTCCCGCATGTAAGAAAAAAAAGTCAATAACTTCTGATTTTGGATTCTAAATTGGATATGAAATGATCGAATGATACACGAATATTCTGTTAATGGGGCGAAAGTTAAGGTGTCTAACCAGGTGTTATGTTTCCATTACTGCTTATCGGAGCTGGAGCCGTTAAATACCCATGATTACTGCAGAGTCATTTGTTCCTTTCCGACTAAAGACAAAAGCCAGGGGTTAGTGGGGTTTTTTGTGCAGTGGAAAATAGGTATTTAAGTATAAAACTTGAGCTTGTTGTGATTAACTCAGAGCTAGTATTCTAGCTGGAACAGCTGAATTAGATGGATTAGTACAGCCTTGCCATTTTTATCTTGCAACTCAATAGCTAGTTTCCATTATTATTTATTTTAAGTGAAATTTGAAAAATGGTCACCGAACAGCACACTGTCTCTGAGTTCTTATGTTGGTATTAACTTTTTTGGGTACGCTATTTAAATGTATGTAAAGAACCACTCTTTACAGAATAAAGAATCACTCTATGGATGGATTTAGTGGTTGAAATGTTATTGTCTTAAATTATGTTAACCAGAATTAGAGTTCTAGTTAGGGAAGTACTCTTGAGTTAGAGACTTGGAGGGAATTAAGAGATAAGAAAATGATCTTGGTTTTCTTAAAGATGCACACAGGGCCTTTGGTGGTTATGTATATATGGCTTAACAAATCTTTTTATATAGTGAAGCATTTGTATATGTGTTTGTGGTCCTTGAATGTCTAGTTACTCTGAAGTCTTGAAATCTACAACTAGATTCTGGATTCAGATTTTTGTCCTATTCAATTCCTCGTGCTCTAAATTTTGTCTTTCGTAATCGCAAAAAGGCATAATCTTTAATCATTGGTACTTCTGTTTTATTTGGAAGGGTGAACATAGGTTGTTGATAAAATTCTTACTTAGGTATTTGGGTTCAAACTTATATGCTACCTATATGCTTCAGACGGGAAGACAACATCTCATCACTTGTCACTAATAAAAAGAAGAAATTTAGTTTAGATTCAAATTTAGTCTAGAACATTGGAAAAATATTACCTGCAGTTACTTCACTCAACCAATCAGAGTCTGCGACACCCTCAGAGATCCAATCCTGTTGCTGGTCATTCATGCTTATACCCTGTTCAGACTACATGACTTTTGTCCTGATCTGACACTTTTTTCAGATCGGCAACAAAAATCCCTCAATGGAGCCACATTGCTGCTGTCAGCGCTGCTCATTAGGTCTGAACGGGTCAGTGACATGCCCTGAGCTGCCGCAGAAGACTTTCTGAGCCGTCTCCAATGTCCCATGTTTTAAAGCATGCTTGAAAAGAATGAATCCATGTAGTCCGCATCTCCCATCCACGTCCTTTTTTTTTGCCTCAAAATAAAGCACACACGCAACTACAACAGCCAACCTTCCTTCATTATGAAGCGCTATTATTATTTTGCCAAATTACATGCCAAAATACCCAGAAATATGTGCGAGGACAGTGGCTTTCTCTTGCCACTCACCAGGTGCAGGATCTTGTAGTGGTGAACACTCTCGTCTGGGATACATTGTGTAGTGTAAACACCGCCAAGTCCGCCTGACAAAGACATATAATAAATTGGATTGTGTAGTGTGAACCCCACGGCAAAATTCGAATTTTGAAAGTAGTCTGTAGTCTGTAGGCAACTTTCGTGAGGAACGCGGACACTCATTTTTTGGATTCACTTCTTGATGAGACTCTTGACAAGCAAGAGAGGACTGAGAGGACCTGAACAATGAACGAGAGTCAGAAGAGTCGATTGGTTCTGAGTTATGAATGGAATTCTCACAAGAATCATTTCATTCTGTCAAAATGATTTATTTTGGTGCAATGCAAACATTAAATCAGTCACATTCAATACGAATTGTGCTAAATGCCTTGGACTTTTTGCCTTGGACAAATTATTTTCAGTTTGTGAGTCGAAGAGTCTCGGAGTCAGTTGATTTGTTCGCTCCAAAGAATCAATTAATTCTGCCAAAATTATTAATTTAGGCTGAAGATTGCAAATTGCGGATCCCAGAAAATCTTTTAGCCTAATTCCCTCAAAAATATATATTTTGGCAAAGAAAGTGTGAATCACAAAAATAATCTACTTCTGTTAAAATGATTTGAGCAACCTGTACATTAGTCACCTTCAATATGAATTATGCTAAATGCCTTGGTCATTTTATTTTATTTTCAATTCAGTAATTGTTTTCAGTTTGGAGTGTCAAATATTCACTAGCTCGACCACTCTTTTTCCTGAGTAACTCCCACCAGAGTCATTTAAAAGATTTGTTTGCAGAGAAAAAATTGTTCACGAGTCTTCAATTTTCTTTCTGGCTTCCCTGTCTCAAGCCAATTCATACACCTCGTTCTTGCACTCCAACCTCCACCCCATCTCTTCCAGTCTCAGTTCCCCTCTCCACCAATATCAGGTGCCACGCAGTTCTTCAGAAAGAGCTCCAGTTCGCCATTACCACCAGTGTCAGCACTCCACAAGGGCCTAACTCCAAGAGCCCTATCCTCAGCTTCTAGTAGAGATCTATGTTCCATACAATTTGATGGAGTCCTTACACCAAACTTTGACTATTGTTCATTAAACGTTATTTCCAAGTCTCTCCTGATTGAAATACACTATTCCTGAGGCAACTCAGTTTACATGGTTGACTCTTTCACATTTTGATGAAAGAAATGTATGGGAATCTGTTAACTGAGTATGTGAAGCATTTGCTTGTATGATGTGTTTTAATACTGAAAAGAGCTGACTAAGCGCATGACCTTGTTCACATGTCTTCTTGCCTTTCACATCTCAACCAACGAAGAGGCATTCAAATGTGAAAGTGTTGACGATGTGAACAAAAAAACAAGCCATGCATTGGGTATTGATTATATACAAGAACAAAATGTAATCTTCATATCAACAGAAAATCACTCTATTCACCAAAATGTAGATTCGTGTCAACTTTTGACGACATCATTGGACTGGGCTGGGGCATAGATTAAATAAAAAAAGATTATATAAAGGCAAATTCAAGACGCTGGTTGTCATGTTGCAAGGCTGCCTTTCAGTTTTATTTCTCCAAAGAGGTGAGTCCATAAAGGTGCCATATTGCCATTTTTTGATAGGTGAGGTGTGAGTGCAAATATTGGAGCTCTGCAGTGCATACAGACAACCCTATCAACCATGGGCATGCACTTTAGTTCTCAATAGCTCACAGAAGTAAACGGTATGACAGTGTCCTTAATCCTCTGTCTAGGTTGAACACTGAATGGAAGATCCACTTGCGCATTATTTTCATTTATCCCGTGGGGGAAATTAGTTAAAGTAAAAGCACTGCATTTGACTCATCCTATACCTGGGAGCAGTGGACAGCCACAGTACGGCGCCCGGGGACCAACTCAAGCTCTTTGGTCAGGGGCACTGACAGGAGTATTAACCCCCTAACATACATATCTTTGATGGTGGGAAGAAACTGGAGCAGCCGGAGAAAAGCCACACAAACACGGGGAGAATATACAGACTCCGCACAGAAAGGATCTGGGATGGCTGGGATTTGAACCCTGGACTTTCTTGCTGTAAGGCAACAGTGCTAACCACTGAGCCACCATGTGTATTAAGTATCTTATACAATCAGATGGTTCAAAGGCATTACACCTGCAGCAAAGTTCAAAGCCTTAACACCTGCAATTAGATCCCCCCCACACACACAACCCTGTAAGAGAATAAGGGTGGGGTGGGGGGGCGGGGGTACACTGAATGCCAAACCACAAGCGGGTGTGGAGGGCTGTTCCAGGTGGATCTGTTTGCATTTGACAAGGAGTATATCTTCAAATGGCTCCTCCTGACAACATGCAGGTTAAAGGGGACCTATTATGCTTTTTCTTATTTCCTGTCATACAGTATATACACTGATCAGCCATAACATTAAAACCACAACTATAACCACTAATATGGTCTAGGTCCCCTCGTGCTGCCAAAACAGCTCTGACCCACCGAGGCATGGACTCCACAAGACCTCTGAATGTATCCTGTGGTATCTGGCACCAAGATGTTGGCAGCAGATCCTTTAAGTCCTGTAAGTTGCAAGGTGGGGGCCCCATGGATCAGGCTAGTTGTTCCACCACATCCCACAGATGCTCAATCGGATCAGACCCTCACCCCGGCCATCTACATTGTGTAGAAGAAAACGTTGTTGATCAGACCAGGCCAATTAACTTCACCTGTCTGTGGTTTTAATGTTTTGGCTGATCAGTGTGTAATGTTACAATCTCAGAGGTTCATATTAGACGTGGCCAAAGTGTGAAATAATGAGATAAACTTATGACAAAGTAATCGCTGTGAACAAATTGCTGAGGCTTCCAACCACTCTGAATGCCAAGTTTTAAGATTTTTCTTCTACTTTTGGCATAAGCCGAAGTCAGCTCATGCTGGATGTCTTTATATGGTCATCTGCTCCATCAAATCCGCTGTGCGTTTCTCCAAACAAAACAAATACGATTAGTGTGTTTTTATTGTAGATTGATTTATTTTATTTCTGACGTTTACATGATACAAAAGAAATCCCTGCATCCGAGAGTCCCGGTGCATCACGGTGCTGTGTCCGTGTCTCCCACAAGCCTGGAGCATGGCCACGAAAGTTGGAACTTACTTTTAAATTAGGCTTCTATACTGCACCCATTCGACATTGGCCTATCCAGTCTGCGCATTCATTATGACTGGACCATTAACAACAAACCAAAATTAAAAAAAAAATTACCACTGAATGTCCTCTAAATCACTGTTTCTCAACTATATTTACAATGAAATAAGCCCACGGCAGTCCACTATCCTTTTAGGCACTAAAATTGTCAATGTATAACTCTTATTATTATCGCCCACTAGTAGAGATGAAAAATTTGCAAATGATTTGTTCAGAGTGAACAAATCTTTTAAATGATTCAGGAGTCACTCAGAAACTGCACAAAGCACGAGGCAGGGGGATAAAGGGCAGATCGCAGATCTCGGACGTCTCATCGCTGGTGTGCTGATTGAATGGGCCTCTAGCGGCCAATGGGTCATGGTGCAGCTGCACCGGTTGCACCGTTGGTACTTGCGCCACTGACTATAGGACTCAAAGTAGTATGTATTTCAAATTGATTGATTTGCCACTCCTCATGCTGTGAATGCGAGCACATTTGGGCACCTTTTTATGTGTATTTATGTATGTGTGTGTGCGTGTGTGCACAAGATATAAGTATATGAGCAATCCTGCCCCCCCCCCATCTTGGGCTGTCTAGTCAGTGGATCTCCTATTTCCCCCCAATCTATCAGGAAATGGCATTGACAAATCACTCACACACGCACACGCACACTCTTGTCCTACAAGGCTCCTCACACGATGCTGGCATGGGAGACTGAGCACACCAAATTCCACCTCTCTCCCTTCCTCTATCTGTTTGTCTCTCACTCCACTCCACTGAGATAGAGGCTTCACTCAAAGAGAAACAAAGAAAGAACGAAAGGAAGAAAGAGGCAGATACATCACAGGAGTGGGAGATTCCTCACAAAGCTGTTCCCATCTTCATGCGCGGCTGCCATGCGAGAAACAGAGTACCCCCCCACAACACACACACACACACACACACACACACACACACACAAACACCCCAAAAGGAACTGAGATGCAACCATCTGTAACTAGATGCCAAGGCTTTTGTGCTCCACACACACACACACACACACACACACACACACACACACACACACACACACACACACACACACACACACACACACACACACACACACACACACACACACACACACACACACACTTTCTGTGTGGAGTTTGCATGTTCTCCCCGTGCTCACATGGGGTTTCCTCCACCTAACGTCAGTAAGGACCCCCACCAAAAACATGCACACATCATCGTCTGACCAGCGATGGACACTTGTTACCAGGTCCCTGGGCATGTCGATGAATGGAGGAAGGACAAGCCAGGATGCAGAGGCCTCATTTCACTGGCCACCATCCAAAGCATGTGCATGTGTTGTAGTGTGGTGTCTGTGTGATAATTAAAGATTCTTCTTCTATATGGACTTCTGTAAAGTATCTTACAGTCATCAGTGTGTTATTATTTTACAACATTAAATCATGAAAAATTGCCTCTGCTATTGGAATGCTTTAAGGAAGGTGGGCTATTTTTATTTTACACTTATATGTACCACACTTGCTAGTGTGGTACATATAAGTGCACACGCACACACACACACACACACACACACACACACACACACACACACACACACACACACACACACACACACACACACACACACACACACACACACACACACACACACACACACACTTTATTGATGAGATAGGAGAGATTTTCACTCACTTGCCATTTTTCTTGGATGTTTTATCACAGGACAGCGGAGTGACGTTTTTCTGTTCCCAGTCCTCCGACCCTCCATTTGTACCCCTGAAAGAATTTACCCGATAGAAGTTGGAGCATGCTTGGGAACTCGTGTAGAAGAATACGATTTTCAAAATGACACTATTAATCCCTCTGTGGAAATTAGTCCTCTGCCTCTAACCCATCCCATCATCCAAACAGAAAGGCCCCAGACTGATTCGAAACACAGAACCTTCTTCTCAACTTTGCTATCCACTGGCCCACCATACCACTATTTATTGATGTATTTATTTATGTATTGACGCTGGAAGAGGCAGAAGTCTTAAATCAGATGTGGGAAATTCTGCAGGTGTGCTCTTCTATGATTGAACCAGCAAGCTTGCCAAAGAACCCTGTATCACCCTCTTTAGCATATCCATTGGGCAGGGAGGGAGTCCATCAATTTCAACAGCACTATTAATTAATTTTACAATTAAAGTACTCCAAAAACATAAATCACAACAACCCAAAAATAAAGTACACACTTCAAATCAAAATATAAAGTCAATTATTAACACAATAACGCATACCTACTTTTAGAAACACATGGGAACTCTTGGTGTCCTGTACTCCCACTGGGCTTGGAGTGCGCAACCAGGTGGATCAGCCGCAGGAAGTGCAGACGGTATCCTGGGGTGCCTGATTGGGAGCCTGACTGTGCCTGGGTGCCACAAGGTGGGTGGGGTGATACCACTGTCTGGTAGGTCTCCTCGGGTCTGCAATTGGAGTCGGTCTGGCGAGAATTTCACAGATCCAGTGGGCAGGGTCACAGGTTGTTGCAGTGTACAGTTCGTGGAAGGAAGGCAACTTACTATTACATTTTGTATGGTCACACTCACATAAATTGTTAAGCAGTGAGAGCAGGGTTTGGTAAAACCTTTTACAAGCACCTTTCTGACAGACACAAAAGGCACACTTGCACGGGTTCTCTGCTTTTGCGTCACTCCTGGTGGAAGACAAACACACATATTAAGAAACTTCTCCCAGGTGAGTCGGACGAATCAGCGGCCATGGGTCTGATCGGGGCAACTCGAAACAGCTGCACCGCTGCGAGAAGAAGCCAGCACTGTGTTTGACCCCCCCAATCCTGAAGCGGGAGAGGAAGTTGGCTATCACCATCTGTGTCTCCGGCATATGGATCGCCTTGAATTGAAAGGGCTGGAGAGCCAGGTTCCAATGAGTGATCCGTGCATTGGTATCCTTCATGCGTTGTAGCCCCTGCAGCGGGACATGGTCTGAACAGAGGGTGAATGGGCGCCCCAGGAGGTTGTAACAGAGGGTGCCGACTGCGCACTTGATTGCCAGACACTCCTTTTCGACGGTGTTGTACCTCATCTCCCTCTGTTACGGCTGATGTAAGGCACTGGATGATCGACCCACCACTTGCTGGAAGAGAGGGAGACAAAAATTTATAAATAGCACTGGCTTCCCAAAGAGAGCTGATTTTACCTTCAAAATTGCCTGCTGGCACTTCTCCGTCCACTGGACCGGATGTGGATCACCTTTTCGAGTTAAATCAGACAGGGTTGGTCAGGTCTGAAAAGTTGGTAAACAAACAAACCTCCTGTAGTACCCTGCCAGCCCCAAAAACTGCTTTACCTCTTTTGTTGTCTTGGGCCTCGGACTGTACGAGACCGTGGCAGTTTTATCTATCTGGGGTTGGACCAGTCCTCCACCCTAGGTGTACCCCAGATAATTTACCTCCCTCCGTCCAAATTCACACTTCTTCTGATTGGCCTCGGAGACTCTAACACCGCCCCCACATGCTGCATGTGCTGCCCCCAACGGTCACTGTGGTTGATAACATTGCCCAGATAGGCAGCAGCGTACGCCACATGCAGATGTAGTACCTGGTCCATGAGACACTGAAAGGTGGCCGCACAACCAGAACAGAAGTGTGACAAATTGGAACAACCCGTACGGAGTGGTGAATGCAGAATTTTCCTTGGACTCTGGCGACAAGGGAATCTGCCAGTAGCCCTTGGTTAAATCTAGTTTTGTGAAAAATTGAGCTGTGCCTAACCGGTCAAGTAACAAGTCGACCCGGGCATCGGGTTATGTTGAATTTTGACACCTTATTCACCTTTCGATATTCCACACAGAACCGGACCGACACATCAGGCTTACCTACCAGCACAATGGGGCTACACCAGTCACTTGTAGACTCCCATATCACCTCCACGTCCATTATGGACTCTGCCTGCACGATTTTGTGCTTGGGCAGGAGATACAGCCGGGAGCATACTTTTAGCCCCAGGGTTGTCTCCATGTGGTGGTGTATGAGCGGCATGCAGCCTGGCAGAAGACATCAGAGAAGCGTTGCTGTAACGCGGCCACGTCCGCGCTCTGGCCCGGTGAGAGATGCTTACTGGACCAGGCCGGAGTGGGATCAGTCCCTTTTGAAACCTCCGGCCCAAACTCATCCGCCTCGTTCACGCCGGTGGCCAGCGACGTGGACACTCCCTCCCTCCAATCCTTTAGGAGGTTAAGGTGGTAAATCTGAGTCGCCCCACGGCTGTCTGACCACCCAACCTCATAATCGACGTCCCCAATGCAACAATTGACCATGATGGGTCCTTGCCACTTTGGTGATCCATATGATGGGTTGGACAATTTTCCCAAATTGTGCCTCGAGCTTCTGCCATCACCTCACCAGTTTGTAGCATCTGTAGCTATATTACAGATAGACCAAATCTAATCTCTCATCTAATCTCTGCGAAACCGACTGACTAACCAAACCTTTTGGGCTTCTTTTTATCTAAAAAGAACCATTGTGCCAGTACATGTTCTGCCCCTTTCAGCGCTACGAACCACTAATAATCCTGTTGCCAGGATTTCACTCTTTTTTGGGGGTAGCTAAATAACCAATTACATTCTTTGTGGGGGTGAGCCAATCGCAGCTCGGAGTCCTGTTCCAGGCGTTTAGTATTTTTTTGGAGAAGGTTACTTTCATGATTTTTAGAATTCTTTATGCCTTATATGGGTGTATGACCTTCTCTCTGTTTAAGGAGAATTTTGGTCTTCCTATTTTTGTAGAAGACTTAAGTTCCCTCTTTTGGTTTTATAGCATACATTTTCAAAAGGTTTTACACACACACAAACACACACACACACACACACACACACACACACACACACACACACACATATATATATTGAGTATTGGTGGTTTAGTGTAAAATGTTGTAGGTTCTTTTTATCTGGGGTTACTTATTAACCACAACATCCCCCCTTTGTGACTTCTAACGTCACATTCTAACAGAATAACGAACATAAAAAAAAATACTTCAAATGGTAACACTGGTTATGCTGGAAAACATATGACTTTAAATGATAACAGTATGAGTATAATGAGTAATATAATGAGTAATATGAGTATGCTGGATGTGTTGTATGCAAATAAGCAGAAAACATAGATGTACTGTACCTGTAAGCAAATGTTTAATAAAACAACTTTAGTGAGTGCACAAACACTACAAGGGTACACATGTTCTAATTATATGCAGTGAATTATGTGAGAAAATACGAATATGGAGTTTTCCATGCATGAAAATGAGAGCGGTCATTTTGTTATCAGAAACAAATTGTTTGTCCTCGATAATACTTGTGATGGATAAAAATATGCAAAATCATCTTTTCAGTGGTATAAGCAGAAAAATATTACCAAATATCAACCATAATACAACAACAACCTTAGTATAAACAGGTACATATATCTGCAGTAGCCTTTGCGCAGATTGTGATTGGTGATATTGAGTATCACCTTGATCAACTTGATCTTTGTATAATGCCAGCTGATCGAGGTGAGCCTTAGCTTTGAGGCAGGCCCTTAGCGACTGGAGCCACCGTTGTTTCCTGATGTGTATTTCATGTAGGCAGAAGATCTGCTGTGATGGTCCCAGAAATCTGGCAGAGTTCCAGTTTTTCCTCTGGAAGTCGCAGACTACCACCCAGTCACCTGGTCGTGTAGTGGTCCTTCAAGTGGGACAGGAAGGGTTGCTTTGACATGAGCACATAGACTTAAACACTTGGGTGAGAGACACACATTATGGCAACATTGTTTGGTCTAGGTCCACAACTGTGGAGGTACATGTAAGTGTACAAGTGGGGTAGAATAGAAGAACAATCTTTATTTGTCACACAGCACACCACACTACAACACATGCTTGCACACACACAAATGCACAAATGGTACTTACCACATGTCAAACAAGCAAAGCAATGAAAAACTAGTGGGAGAGATACAGCTTCCCTTGTGGATCACAGTACCAAGTGGCTCTGCCACTACAAACTTTTGTTTGGCACAGCAATAGTTCAGTGCGGAATGCCTGTGAGTAGAGGAAAAACAAGATTAGTGAGGAACCCTGTGTCCTCATCTGAGGAGGAAACAACCATTATTAGACAAGAGCAATATCAGGTATAGTGGCTTTGTTGGCTGCGTTGGCTCCAACATTTGATATTGAGACGGGGTCAAGTACATTAATGTAAATAACACGAATAGGAAGACCAGAATGGGAGGGTTATGCCTTCAAAACATTAAATGGATGTATATCTCATAACATCAAACATCACACATCACATCACATCACATCACATCAGCTACACCGCAACGTATCACATTGGCCCATACACATTGATGGAATCAAATTAAAACAAAAGACAGTTTACAATGGATAGAAACACAAACACAATTGGTTGTACAAAATAGACAAACACTGTTTTACACAAAAAACAGTTGACGGACAAACAGACAAAATGAAAACCCTCCTAATAGTTGCACTAATGAGTCTAAATCATCATAGTTTAACTTTTCAAGAGCTTCAGTTGCAAAATCTGGGCGGGGCAAAACCACAACTGCTATTGCTGCCAAGTAGTCATGTGAATGAATAAGAGGGAGGAAAAGTAGCTGCGTTAGGAGCAGTGCACCACTTCGAAGTGACTCCTCATCCACAGTTTTGCAATCCAGCAAACCCAACATGGAGCAGGTACAAAAATTTGTTTGAAAGCAACAAAAATGTTCTCTTGTCTATTGGCTGTGCGAACATTGCCTTATTCCACGAAAACAACAATAACCACAACAGCCCAGAAAGGCCATGCCAGGGTGCGACCCTGAGGAGAAAAAAAAAAAAAAATAAATGTCATGACTTAAATAATGAATGTTCTTTTGTGTCGGCTGGAGTTATAAGGAAAAATAAACTGTGTGACCATCCAGTTCTAAGTATTTTAGGAAGTCCTGTGTATCCATGACACAAGCAGATCAATAAACTATCAACATTCAAATTAATATGCTTCCATTAATAAACTCAAAATGAGCCAAAATAAATTTCCGTAATGTTGCAGAAAAGATTGCTGAAGGCTCCACACAACTTCAACAATAAGTAAAGCAATGAGAGAGGGTAAGAAAAATAATGTGATTCACACACTAAAACATTTTAGAATTTAGCATTCAATACTATAGTCCTAATTTATTTATATAATTTTTACTTATACCCTTAAAGGTACAATTAATAACTCCAAATAATAAGCCTGAGATCCCAGCAGTCATCAATCTAATAGAAGCCTGACTGGTGTTGATTAATAACATTCGATCAACTATTCATTATCTCATGGTCGATTTGTGTCACATAACTTCTAAATAAATCACATGAATTATGCATTAAGCTTTGAACTGCTAGTCTTACCTCTTGGCCAGGTAGTATTCAACTATAAGTCACATCATCCTGCAGTCTGATCAGAGAAAAATTGATTGGAAATTTGGCATTTCCAATCAAGTTAACCATAACTTAAAAAAAAAATATATATACAATATATATGACAATAACATAGCCAGTATTCAAATCGAGACCATGTAAAACCATAGAAGGGCTATTATAAACATAGTAAACACAATCAATATATCAATATGTGCCTCATCCAGTTTCTTAATAATACTTACTGCTTAATAATTCAATTTACTAACTATTCAAACCATTTCTTTAAATTTTGAAAATTATTTAATTTAAAGTTGCCAATACTCAAATTACATTGTAGTTTTATGTAGATGTAGAGAACATTTAATAATCTGTGTACTATCAGGACGGACAGATTGATAAGACAACGGCTGCGAACACACACACAAAAGCACCTCCGAAGCAAATATAATCACAAAGATATAATTTCCTGCAGGACTTGAGGTGATAAATCAATCCTGTTGTCAATCCTTCAGGTCTTCCAAATCAGATGCAGTCACATCTACACTGGTCAAGAGCCAAACTGCCACCCAGTGGATTCCTGTTCATATGCTTAAAACTGCTGAAATAAAACACTGAGTAGACGGGTTGGTTAATATTCATCAAAACACAATTACAACATTAATTGATTCACAAGATATTTTCAAATTTAAACTTTAAATTTTGGAATGCCCAAATTAAAAACCATTGAAACGGCCAACGTATTTCACATTTATTTGTGTTTCAATTTATAGTACACACTTTCCACCACCTCTCCAGTGTACAAAAAAACAAATGCCTCTTTGTTAACCTACTTGCTAAGTTTTAAACTGTATACCTTATTCAATGTCAAGGAGATTACTTCTAGAGTAAAAAATTACCAGACTTACTGAAAACGGTAACCACTAAGGATTTGAACACACAAACACCACTGTATATCATACCAGAACTGACAATTCACTCATGCAGTATTACTATTTAATTTATAGTGTTGAATCTATACTGTTTACTTAATTATCATATCCTTTAGTTAAGAATGACCAATTTACTAATGCTTCATGCCATTGTGCCAATCCGTTACTGCTGTAACACTGCAGACTACCCCTCTGTGGGATAGATAAAGAATTATCTTATGTCAACCAGCAGATCACTTTGATACAAGATACAAAAAACTCAAAAAGAGAAAATAAATAACTCAAACTTTATAAACCAAAACTAATGCATTTCTGCTGCTGTTAAATGCATCATATCTGCTCTCGTGACATCACAAAGATATATTTTGCAAGCAATTTTTTCTCAATTTATATTGATCAATTTATTTATATCAATATGGAATGCTCTGTGATAAAATCTATTAAAAAAGCACAAACTACAGTTCTGAAAACAAACACTCATCATACTCCTCACCATTACCAAAGTTGCATTAATGAACCAACAGATACTTTATCCAGCAACTTAAAACCTGCTACAACACACCACTATGATCAATATCACAATCATCTCTCTAAACACAATTCAACAGTTCAAACTGTTCAATATCTATTCATACTACCTCAGCACAGTCTACTGCACTTAAATTCAATTTGATTTTCATTTAATCTTCTAAACACCACTAGTTAACCATAATCACACAGAGCACCATTTGACTATTGGTTAAATCATTCAGTCGTGCAGCTTCTTCTGCTGAACCAATATCTTACTAAAATGATAATTACAACTCTCTTTGCTCCAAGTTCTATCCTAAACAAAGGATCCCAAATGCATCATGTGCTCACTTTTCCACTTTCATTGTCGTTCTCCTCAACTTCCATAATCCTTTGAGTCTATCGACCAACTTTACAGCTCTCTCTTGCCTTGCTATACTTCTCTCAACTATCTTGGTTGGGGCGGCGCCCAGAATCCCCTTTTTTTCCTCAGTAAAAGGTGCAGTGCTGCGGTCCACAGTGTGAACAGTGTTAACCTGAATAACACCAGGAATCCCTTCACTCCTGCGTTGGTTGTTTTAATTATCTCTGTGATTTTTTTCCTGATTCTCCACTCTCTCCAGGTGGTTCATGTATAATAGTCTAGCTAAATTACAAACATACAAATTATTTTACAGTTATAATAGCAATATTTACAAGCACTTATATATAATTTCTTGACCAAGTGTCGCCGCCCTAAAGGCTCTCTAGAGATGCGCGCGATTGTCTGTCCCTAAGACAATTTTAAACTACCTGCTCGTACCGTCCTCTCCTTCACTTGGGAAGTCACAACATATGGCTGCGATGACACAGGATGAAGAGTGGTATCCACAGTAATTATGCCGGCTTTAAGTTCCTTTTGAACTTTATAAATTCTTATTTAATCATGAACTTTATAAATTCATCTGACATTCGTTTAGATACACTTACTTAACACTAGAAAGACGTATATAATTACTTTGTGATGACCCCCCCGGACGAGCTGTATGTATGCCGAGATCCGGGCTCTGCTCAGTCTCAGAGTAATTATAGCATACACACTGTTGTCTCTTAATAGACCTGGGAATCTGGGAACCTGGGAACCTCTATACTACTCTATTTTCGATAACACACACAACAAACCATTTCCTCTCAGTGCTGTAACTACGACTAAATGTACTACGGACGTGCTATTTTTACACATTTTCCCTATGGTCCTTCTGCGCGTTCGGTGGCAGTTAGTGTTAGCCAAACCAATCCTCCATCATACACAAGACCACACACCACCTGATTATAGCAACATTGAACAGAGGAACACACCATGGTCCTTCATAAACACACATGCACATAGATTATTCACATAAGCCTCTGTTGAAGTTATTTTTCTGATTAAATTTATAATTACAGTAATTTTTAACTAGGTAATTTTTTTCAAGTTTATTGGAGAACAGACTTTTACAATACCAGCAACCTGGTGGAGTCCTACACTCAGACACACAAACCGAATTTGCAGAAAAAAGTTCTGCTTACCTTCATATTTTGTGGCCAGTAGTGTCTCTGAAGTACAGGCTGCTCCTTCCCAGGTCTTGGGTCACAAACTTAGTCATCCTTCTGTCCTGGCTGGCTGGCCAATTGTTGTGACCAAAGAGGTCCAGGCCCAGGCCAAAAAAAAGTCTGGGTCTCTGGATGACATTTCTATCTATTCTTGGCCTCAAAAAACTTGGAAGAAAAAGACTGGAACCGTACAAAGTCTGATGCGAAAAAATGTATTGTATATGAGAGAGTCAAATACAGCAATAAACTCTGAGTAGGCTCCGCGAAACCAACTGACTCACCGAACCTTTTGGGCTTCTTTATATCCGAAAAGTACCGTTCTCCCATTACATGTTCTGTCCCTTTCAGCGCCGCAAACCACTAATAATCCTGTTGCGAGGATTTCACACTTCACTTTGGGGTAGCTAAATATCATATTCTTTGTGGGGGTGAGCCAATCGCAGCGCTCAGTCCTGTTACCAGGCGTTTAGTATTCTTTTGGAGAAGGTTACTTCTGTGGTTCTTAGAATTCTTTATGCCTTATATGGGTGAATGACCTTGGGCCCGTTCTCTTTGTTTCAGCTGCATTTTGGTCCTCCTGTTTTTGTGGAAGTCCCTCTTTTGGTTTTATAGCAAACATTTTTTAAATATTTTTTTTTATCCATATATCTTGAGTGTTGGTGTTTAGTATAATATGTAATAGGTTATTTTCATGTGGGGTTACTAATTAACCACAACAACGACACACACCATGGTGAGTCAGCCTTCCGAATTGATAGAAGGTCCAGAGATATATATTTCTACAGATACCTATGTCCATATTTACCTGCATAAAGAAGTTCTAAGACAGTAAGAAACAGTGGGCAGAACATGCTGCCTCTGAGGTCAGATATGCTCCTCTTAAAAAACAACACTAAAATACTCTCAACAACAAAAAACAACTAAAGAAGAAGATGCAACAACATCTCTGATAAAAGTTAATGCAGATAAAGTGTTTTTAATTATACCTGTTGATTCCCCACACATATCGTTGTTAAGAAGCTCATTTCATCAGGGTGATGCACAGTTTAGAGGGTCCATGAACAAGCACTGTGTAGCTATCGGTTTGACAGCAGTACTTAAGAGCAAGACTAGCACATGGACCAGTGCCTTAAATTATGTTTTGGTAAAAGGAACTAGCCTTTATCAGGATATGAAAACATTAATGAATTGTAGTTAGTTATAACATTAACCTTAAAACCTACAGCATTGCAAATAGGACTTGAACATCATAACGTCACACTGTCACACACGTCACACCGACTAACCTGGAGCTCGTGTATTGCTAGCTGTACCTATATATTACATTTAAATTTGGCAATTTGGCAGACGCTTTTGTCCAAAGCGACTTACATGAGAGACAAGAAACAATCAAAGCATACACAACAATCAAACTTAAGTGCATGAGCACATGTTTCTAAATTCAACCAGGTACAAGTGCAAGATAACTGTAAGGAATTAGAATAAAATAGTGTCGTGAGTATTTTTTTGGGGGGTATGTAAGTGTAATATGATAAGTACTTATGCTGATGTCAAAATAACAACTTAAAACGAGTCAACATCATCGACTCATATGTTATAAGTGCATTATATCAATACAACAACTTAAAACAAGTCAACATCAACAAAAACAACAATAATCAACAAAGGTCATAGCTAGGATAGGATGAGGTATTCAAGTGTTCTTGAAAAAGTAGGGTCTTTCAGGTGTTTCATGAAGGTTATGATGTCTCTGCAGAGCCTGACGGGCTGGGGAGCTCATTCCACCATTGGGGCACCACAGATGAGAAGAGTCTGGATTGAGAACTCATTCTACGCAGTGGAGGCACCACCAGCTGTCACTAATTTGCAGAGCTCGGAGGGCGAGTTGGGACATAAGGCTTTATATGTGATGCAATGTGTGTGGGTACAGATCCAGTGACTGCCTTGTAGGCCAGCATCAAGGATTTTAACTTGATGTGGGCAGCTCCAGGAGTCAGTGGAGAGAGATAAAGAGAGGTGTGACACGTACACACTTTTGCTGGTTAAAAACCAGGAACGCTGCTGCATTTTGAATTATCTGCAGGGGTTTAACAGTGTGCGCTGGTCGACCAGCCAGTAGAGCATTGCAGTAGTCGAGTCATGAGATGACAAGTGCCTGGACAAGGATCTGTGCCGATTGCTCCGACAGGTACTCTCTGATCTACCTGATGTTGTACAGAGTAAATCTGCAGGACAGGGAGACAAAGTAAATCGACGTCAATCACTACCCCAAGAAATTTAGCAGACTCGGGTGGTATGCATGATGACGAGGCAAACTGAACATTCATGTGGTGTTGAATGGTTGTACTTGATGAGGAGCTCTGTCTTGGAGACATTTAGTTGGAGGTGGCATTCCTTAATCCAGACAGAGGTTTATGTAAGGCATGCCAAGATTCTCACAGAGACAGTGGTATCCCCTGGAGAAAAGGAGAGGTTGAGCTGGGTATCATCAGCGTAGCAGTGGTAGGAGAAACAACGCAACTGGATGGCCAATCCCAATGAAGGGGTTCAAGTTCAAGTTCAAGTTCAAGAGAGATTATTTGTCACATACATATACAGACGGTCATACATATATGCAGTGAAATGTCATGACACCCGGTGTACAATGAAAAGAGAAAAGGGCTAAGCACAGATCCCTGGGGGACGCTGGTCCTTACCTGATTTGGGTTGGACACCTCTACCTTCCACGACACTCTGTAGGACTCAAACCATCTGCGCACAGTCCCTGTAATACCAAGATCAGAAGGACTGGACAAGGGAGTATGATGGCTAACAGTGTCAAAGGCTGTGAATAAATCAAGCAGCCCTTGCTGCCCACAGAGTGTCCACAATCGTCAGCAGGGCAGTCTTGGTGGAGTGGAAGCATTTGAAGCCAGATTGGTGAGGATCCAACAGGTTATTCTGTGTGAGAAAACAATTACTTTGTTTAATTACAGCACGTTCCAGTGTTTTGGATAGAATTGGAAAAAGAGACAGGTCTGTAATTCTGCACTTGTGATGGGTCTAGTGATTGTTTCTTGAGCAGTGTAGTTACGCAAGCCAGCTCAAATGTGTCTGGGAATGTGACTGTCACCAGTGATGTGTTGATGATGTGTGTGAGGATATGAGGGTGGGAGAAATGGCCCATAGAAGTTCAGAGAGGATAGGGTCAACGGGACAGGTAGAAGGGTGACTGGAGAGAAGTGGATAGATATGGGATAGATATGTTAGCGTCAGATAGGGGTGAGAAACAGTGAAGAGAGTCAGGTGCTGGAGGGTTAGGTGTGAGAGAGGGGGTGGAGAGTATTGGCTACTGATAGCCTCCACCTCTTCAAAGAAGGTGGCATAGTCATCAGCGGTCAGGGTGGAGGGAGGTGGAGGGAGCAGCGGTTTGAGGAGAGTTTTTAAAGTGGAGAACTGTTTGTGTGAATCAGTAGTGCTGTTAATCTTGTCCTGATAGTAAGTGGTTTTAGCTTTAGTAATACTAGATGAGAAAGAGGATAAAGAATATTGGTAATGTGAAGGAATACTAAAAATAATGGCCCCAATCTACTGCTCTACATGTGCTTTTCCACTCACTGTGTTATTTTCTAATCTAATATAACCCAAAGAGATTTCACATCAGGTGCCATTTCCTTGAATTTCGCTTAATGCAGCTTTAACACCAATACTCAAATGAGATCAGATCAAAGCCATTCTTCAGGAACAAGGAACTGGAAATGACCGCGATTGCAAACCGTTGTTTGTAGTGAGTGTAGTTGACTGTCTGTTTGGTGAGTGTGTGTGCGTTGGTTGGCATGTTTCACTCGCCCATTGTGCATTCTCATGGGAAAACTAACACCTCTCCTCTTCTGCCCCCCGACTCCTTCCTTTCTTCTGCTTTGCTTCCCTCCTGCCGTAACAGTGGCTGGACAGGTTTGTTTGATCCCCCCTAACTTCCCCCTGCCCCATTCAGCCCTAGACATAGATAGGGACCAGTGTAGTGGGTCACTCTGACTCCCCCTCCCAAAAGAGAGGCGGGGGAGCAAAAGCCATGCACCCCCTTTCCCTCTGCTAATTTTTGCAACATCAAATGAAGAGGAACCGTCCCACACAAGAGCTTCAGCTTGATAGAACGGCCGGGGTGTGTGTGTGTGTGTGTGTGTGTGTGTGTGTGTGTGTGTGTGTGTGTGTGTGTGTGTGTGTGTGTGTGTGTGTGCACGTGTGTGTGTTGCCAACCCCCAGTCACCCCAGAGTTGAATTGAATGATATAGAAAATGCAAAATGAAAGCCCTCCCCTCAACCCCTTTCAGAGGTTGACATGACTAAAAAAAGTTTTTAGTGTTGGCCGAATCAAAACCTCAAGGTCAACAGGAATGAAATATCAGTAGAAATGTGGCCATTGTCGGGCCTGAGAATCTGTGTGTTGGTGGACTGGTGCTGGGCAGGGTGGTGGGGTTGGCAATCGCACAGGAAAGACCTCTTCTTTCCAGATTATTTCCATCATTGCGGCTACTCGCTATGTGATCGTGGGGCAGACAGTTGCTGAATGTGTGTCTCTCTGTCACGATTGCTGACAGACCGCCTGACAACCCCCCCCCCCCCCCCCTTCCCCAACTTATTGTCCCTCAGCAACGAGGAGAAATCAGTGGAGCAAGAGACCTGTAACAAAAGAACTGGAGCCAGTGTGCCTGTATGTGTGTTAGTGTTCGTTTATGGGTGTGAGAGAGAGAGAGAGAGAGAGAGAGAGAGAGTATGTGTGTGTGTGTGTCTGTGTGTATGTGTGTGTCTGTGTGTGTCTGTGTGTGTGTGTGTGTGTGTGTGTTTGTGTGTGTGTGTGTGCCGAGCCGTCACGGCCCAGTGATGTAAGCATGCCCAGTCTCCGACCAGCTCTGCTCCACAGAAAGAGAAGGACAGAGAGAGAAGCAGGTGGATGGAAAGAAAGACAGAAAGAAAGAAAGAAAGAAAGAAAACGGAAAAGCCGTCACTTAAGAGGGGGCTTTTTTTTAAGAAAAATCTGCATCACTTCAGAGCAAACAGCCCCCGAAAGTCACAGTCCATGTCCTCCTCTGAGAAGTCAAGTGGCCGACCACTCCAGTCTTTGCATCTAACGACCTGCTCCTAAAGCTGCCCAAACAATACCACCCCGAGTCCCACACATCCCTTTCTAAACTCCCACATTCCTGGATTTCAATTGTGTCATAGTTTACCCCCCCCCCAAAAAAAAGTCAGTTGGTCCATTTTTTGTTTTTGTGTGTGTATGTGTGTGTGTGTGTGTGTGTGTGTGTGTGGCGGGGGGGGGGTCAATGTGGCACGACTTTCTTTTTTGATTGTGTGTCTGTTGGATCAAGATGGTGCGGGAGGGGGTCGCAATCTGTTGCTGTTCCGGTGTGGCCTGGGTTAAGTCTCTAATCCAGAACCATGTCGACAGGTCAACACTTTGGCCTTTGAAAACTACAAGACGAGCAGATGCAAGGGGATCCACTGAGGACGCCGTGGGTGCCGGTCCATCAAGTGTGGCTTAGCACCGGGCAAGCATGGAGCCCCTGTCACTGGCAGGTAAGTAAGCTGTTGGCAAGGAAAAGAACAGGAAAAGGACACAGAGAGTGACTGTGGTTAACATGGGGCGTTGTTGTTGGGGAAACATTGTATTTTTTACTCTGTGCATCTTTGTATCCACTAGTTTGACATTTAACGTCCATCAACAGTTGACCCTTGGTCGCCCCACCCCAGAGCAGCCCTTTCCTACAGCCCAAGTTGAATTAAGCAGGGGAACTGTGAAAACTGTGCTCGTCTGTTGGCAATTGACTGCACACAAACATCACAGAGATCTAAGTTTGCATGCGAAGGCCAAAGTAGCGAGCAATTTCTGTTCAGTGTGTAATTGCCGATGAAATAACAAGACACGGCAAAACAATTTCAGTTTGTCACAAAAGCATGAGAAAATGAGCCACCCGACCAGCGAGCTGAGAGCTGTCTCTCTAGCTCCTGCGTGATCTTCAGTTCAACACGTTACATAACACAAATATCTGGGGGGCATTTTACTGTGCTTGACAGAGATAATTTGGTGGTAAGTATCTCGCGGAGGGGTACTTGCTTCGAAGAAGACCTTCCGTGCACAAAAAATCGGTCCTGTCACAGTGTTCCTCACTGGTCCAGGTAACAGGGGTTTGGCCTTTTTGTCAGCGTTTTGGCACAGATTAGTATTGGCCACTGAAATATATCAAATTGATTTTACTTGCATTGTAATTTATAGAATGTGGCTCTAAAACTGAAGCAGCACACAGAACAAAGTAGCATATCGTTCTTAAGTATTTTGTTCTTACGTCTTTTTAAGTACACAGCCCACTTCACTCTATACGCTATACACGTAGTGAACACTATTGTTCACCATATTCACTTTCAAAAAATCTGTTTTAATATTCATGACGTGTGTATTTTTCAATTTGAGCGCACTTTGTTGAAAATGGTAAGCAAACTACTCGCTGTTGTCCGGTTTTCGGATTCAGCTATTTGTCAAATAGTATGGCATTAACTGTGGAATCACTGTGTTGCAACAGGGGGTGTCATAGAAATATACACCGATCAGCCACAACATTAAAACCACTCACAGGTGAAGTGAATAACATTGATTATCTTGTCACAATGGCACAGAAGCAGGAAAAATGGGTATGCGTAAGAATCTGAGAGACTTTGCCAAGGGCCAAATTGTGATGGCTAGATTATTAGGTCAGAGCATCTCCAAAACGGCAGGTCTTGTGAGGCGTACCTGGTATGCAGTGGTTAGTACCTACCAAAAGTGATCCAAGGAAGGACAACTGATAAACGAGGATAAATGAGGAGCCAAGGCTAGCCTGTCTGGTCTGATCCCACAGAAGAGCTACTGTAGTGCAAATTATGATAGAGTGGTGTCAGAACACACAATGCATCAAAGCTTGCTGTGTCTGGGGCTGCATAGCCGCAGACCGGTCAGAGTCCCCAATGCTGACCTGTCCACCGCTGAAAGCATCTACAATGGGCAATGTGTGCTTGCTTGCTTGTGGTTCTCAACGCATCATTTTGATTGAAGGTTTGTTGTTTTCGAGAAAAGGACACTCTTGCCCAGCCTTGCCTGCTCAAGGCATGAGCAAGGGTCAAGTTGGGTCAAGTTAATTGGGCCCAGTGTGCACCTGTTGATCATCAGAGCAACCAATGAGCACGGGTTAAAATCACCCACATACACAGGGAGAGCCTTTGTCATGACTTTTCATCTGCTCCAAGCTTATAAAATCTTGCCCCTCTCCAATAACTTGGTGCGTTCTACCATCACTGCTTGTGTCTTTGTGTCAGCGAGCCCCTAGGAAAGCCACTCACGTGGCGTGTGGCAGGCAGAACTGCCACAATAAGTAAAACATATGACTTGGTCGTTATCAAGGATTGCCAGAATAGAGGATGTGTTTAAGAACAAGGAAGGAGTGCAAGGAACCGTCAGAAGGGCTAGCTAGCTTGGTGCTAGCTGGCAGTGCTTCATCACATCCACCACCAGGTTCTTCTGCATAGTACACATAAATGCTGAAATTCATTAATTGCAAACTGTTGCTTTCAGGTAACAGAGAATAAACCAATGGCAAGCTGCTACTGTAGGTTGACTTTTTTATTTTATTTTTTATTTACTTCCTTTCTCTATGTGAGCCTGTAACTTTTCTGAGTGACTGCAAGAAAACGCACAGACAAACATTTAGTTTTTTATGCATTTATACTGGAAAAAAAGGTTCATAGTTATAGGTAAGTAATTAATTCTTTCCTGCAATAAAGTTCACCTTACTTTGTAAAATGAACAAATGTAGATTGTGCAATGCCCCTGTGCGAATACCTCCCTATGACATTATAGACATTACTAACTCTATTACCTAGTCTATTATTATATTTCAATTATAAAAATCATAATGTTGCTTTAGCTATCAGTCTATGTATCTAGCCCTCTTTTATCTATTATAACACTGTTATAAAACTTTTAGCAATTTTCCAATATTTATATTCATTGTTCAATTGCATAATGTTACTTAAAGGTACTGTAAAACACCTGCAACATTTTTAATCAAATAGGTATGAAAATTTTCTTTCTCTGCTGTTGTCCTATAAATATAAATATATATATATATATATATATATATATATATTTATATATATATATATATATATATATATATATATTTTTTTTTTTTTTTTTAACTTTATGTAATAGTTCATGTAACAGATGGTAAATAAAAACACTTTATTTTGCCCATACCCTGAACCATATATCCTGTCCCAAAAACATCACTGTCAGCTTTTGAAAACTACTCGATTACTTTCCGTGCTAATATAACATGAAATAACAATTCCTGCTCAAATTGGCCTCATCAAACCGAACTAGTCATCGACATGGAGCAAGATGACACCGTGAGAGTTCTGTCCGTTCTGAGTTTATACTGTATGTTACACTATGGGAGAAGATGGTGCCGTCTTGCATGTGGAGACTGTCTTGGTAACTATTCCAAACCATTCCGAGATCTAAGGACCCACACTTCTGCTGCAAGCATCAGTATTGACATCTAATTTCCAGCATGCTATGGAATTGCACACATCAACATCAAATGTTGTTCCAAGAGACACTTGCAGAAAAACATTGCTTTTTTTTTTCGACCCAAAAACATCAAAAAGCCACTATGGCATGCCTGGGGAGGCTCTGGTGGATCGTCTGATAATCAGAGGCTTGCTCATTGGATCCGGCCCCCACCATGTCCTCTCCTCATCAGCTTCCATCATTTCCATTTCATCTGGAGCTGTGGGTAATGAGGGGTCGCAGTTTCTCAGTGTCTGGCACACACATACACACCCACCCATGTACACACAGACACACACACACACACAGACACACACACACACACACACACCTCCACCCTCTGTGCGCTCCAGAGACACCCCAAGTCCAGCACCCCCCCCCCCCACACACCTCCACCAGTCATACACATCTCACATCTAGATGCCATGTGGGTACAATAAAGTGAAGGAAAAATAGACGTTGCATCAGTGATCTAACCCTCACCAGCAGATTTACTGAGCGACCGCCCTTGGGCGTAGAGTAGACAGCCAGTGGAAGAAGGAAATGCACCCCTTTTCTTGGAACCTGAAGGAGAGACCTGTGAATCAAAGTCAACCGCCTCCCCCCAAATATACCCCTCTTGAATTCTTAACATCTTCAATGGAGCGATCATTTTCTGAAGTCAAGTTTGCTGTTGAGACTTCTTGTCTTGATGGTTAAAAAAGTGTGGAAAAAGATTGATTTACTTTTTTCCAATGACTTCTCACTCAGTCAGAGGTTTTCCCCACTCAAAGGGACCCCAACCACCGCAAGGTCAGATCCGATGCTACAACATCGATGGGTGACCAAACGCTGTTCCCTGTTCTGATGGACCCCCTTTTCTGGCTGAGGTAATGGACTGGCAGGGTGGTGAGGGGGATTAACCAGGCTCACAGGAAGAGGTGAGGATTAGCAGGCGGGCACGCAAGCAACACACTGACTTAAAGTTTTCCCCTTGAGACAACTTGGAGGCCAAAAGCTCCCCGCAGTGTCAATAATTTGTCTGGAATAATTGAGTGTGTGGACGTTCTTGTGTGTGTATTAGGGCGGTGTACGTATGTAGTCCGCGTGCAATGCACTGTGTGTGTGTGTGGGGGGGGGTGTCTCAGGGTCTCAGGCCTGGCCATCGGTATGAAGCCTCCGGTGAAGGGGTTTCTCTGAGAAAGTGGAGGACCCTCGCTGTCAGTCAGGAATCTCGAGAGACCCCTAATCGCATGGCAGCATCGCCGCGCTCTAAGCTGCAAAAAGTGTGTTTTTCATCTCCAACCTCTTTGCAGTGACATTTAGGAGCGATGCAGTGCTTGGTGTTTTTAGGACGCCTGAAACGCTCCATGCGATTGTTATGAATGCTGTGCGTTAACTTGGCGCGTATACAAATTTCATCCATTTTGCCCCATCTACATCATTTGCTTGCCTTAAATCCTTAATCCAATTGAATTGCCTATCATATCGACCACAAGCACAAATTTGGTATCTGTAGCAAAACCAACCCTTTCATTTTATTTGTTTGATGCTTCTCTTTAGAACATTTTTACAGCATGTTTGTATCATTTGTACTGACAAAAAACGTTCACTTTAAACATTGGGGAATTGACTGACAGCATTGAGCCTGCTGGTTGTTGGGAGAGCTGAGTCACAAATGACTACATTGCCATCTGGTGGCCTACAATAAAACAACTCTTTGTCGTTTCATGTAGGAAACATATCACATTTTTTTTATTGTTGTTTTTTATTGTTCAAAGTGTTTTTTCCCCCCCTTAAATGCAGTTTCATAGTCTTAAAACTGATGCATGATGAAAAAAGGGAACCAGGATGGCAGATTAGATTGTGAAAGAGTACCCTATAGTTACGTGAGGTGACATGATACCAACAAAAGATGAACGGAGCAATAAACATGACTCGGAGGGATTCCGCATAGGCTGCGTGCCAACACACCGCTGGCTTTTATCTATATGGTTGACTTGAATATCGAGGACAAATGTGACCAGACCGGTTGAGAACCGCTGGCCTACACCCTACAAAGCCAATGTACAACATGAGATTATATGTTTCAATCTTAAACCTTTTCTCCATTTGTTGTTTTTGTGACATAACATAACACCGCCATTCACCTAAACTGCAGGTGGGGCCCTATCTTGCGTTTACATAAAAAGGCATATATGACGCACACGCCTGGTATAGGCTTCACTTCTTTTGAAGTTAGTTGTTTGCCATGTGTATCCCGATAACAGCCCCCACGGCCTCCGTGACATAGCCGGGGGTTACTTTGGTTTGTCGGTAAGGGAGGAAATGTATTTCCCATTTCAAAAGGTAATTTTGTACAAGGATGGACATATATTTTGTGGCAAATGCAAGTTTTAGGATATTCAGGCTTGTCTTGATAGTTGATTAACTGTATAGAGCACATAATTCACTTGTGTTTTAATATCTATTCAAACATGTTCCATTTTTGAAAATAGTTGATCGCTCTTGTCTTTATTCTTAATTTTCTTCATAAAAAAAAAAAAAAATGTCCAATGCCTCATGTCAATGCAAGGTAAAATTCCACAAACTTTTTGGGGAAGTTTTCATTTTCTCTATATTCAAGTTTTCAGAACAGATCAATACCAATTTCATCACACACACACACACACACACACACACACACACACACACACACACACACACACACACACACACACACACACACACACACACACACACACACACACACACACACACACACACGTGTAATGGATGATAAAAAATAATGCCCTTGTGCCTGAAGTGGGAAAACGTTTCCTGGGTAGCTTAACAGATACGTATATTAAACTATGAATTGTCAACAAGATTCGTTCTTTGTTATTGAACATTCTGAAAATAGAAAGGCTAGTTGGCACCCATCTCATTGAATGACTCATAAGGAGATAAAAGCATCAGCAGCATGTTTATGAGATTTGTAGCTCCCCCCCTACTGTCCAATTTCTGGTGTGATTTAGGTTTGGCGCTGATTGACCTTTTTGTAAAGCATCGATGGCTGGATATACAGACCAAGTCCTGTGAAAATCTGAATTATGGTGTAAGAGTTGTCTGTCCTTTTTAAACATAAAAATTTGATGTCTCTATCATTTACCATCTTACAGGAAATCTCGCAAACATTTCTGAAGAATGACCAAAATAATGATAATAGCGAACCAGCACAACAACAATATTGTTTCAATGAGTCAGAACATACATACACAGACATACACGCAGAAACGTTTGCAACTTGTCCAGACTCACACACGCACAAAAAACAGCTGTCATTTACACAGCTGTGTTGCGTCCGAGTCAACACTAGCTGTAAGTATGAGTACTCAGCTGTGCCTTTGACCATGATTCTGCACGTGCTCAGCGAGGGGGAAAAACTTGACAGGAAACAACTGGCATAGGTATTCCAATATAAAATACATGTCCCGCCGCTGAAGGCCATATTATTGAGAAACTTACCACTGCTGCAGCTCCTCACTGTGCTTAAATGCATTCGAATAATAATTTGAATAATAAAGCTTCAAGAAACATGTTGAATTTACTTTTTGAATATGGGAAGCTCGAATTATAGTAAAGCAGTCAATCAGACAGATTTACAGGTTATACTGAAAAGAAGCATTGCAAACCATACATGTCATTCATCATAATTTTTAAATTAATTTCCTTTCCCCGGCCAACGTAACAGACTAGCAAGAGGAAGTTGTGAGAAGCACAGCAAGAGGCTGCTGGTAAGTTTCTCAATCGGAAAAAGTTTAGTGAAGTATTGCTATGGAGACCGACATATCATTTATTCCAATGCCTCTGTGATTGAGAAGTTTCTGGTCTGGTTGTTATACTCAGGGGGACCTACAAAGACAGATCAACATTTTGGGGTCTTCATAAACTGTAACTTTGAATTAGAGCCCTCAGACAATAATGCAACATACCTCTAAAGTGATATAGATCAGTGGTTCCAAAACTTTTTATAGTCCGGTACCCCTTCATTCATTCAACCTGCAGCTGCTGCAAGACGTTAGCAGCAGATCCTTTACATCCTGCAAGTTGCGAGGTGGGGCCCCCATGGATCAGTCTTTTTGTTCCAGCACATCCCACAGATGCTCCATCGGATCGGACCCTAACCCCACCCATCCACATGATGTAGAAGAAAACGGGTCTCATCACCCTCACAGCAAGGAGGTCCTGGGTTCGATTCCCGCCTGGGGCGCTGTTGGCCCCGTGCTCCGGCAGGTTATCTCCCAAATAGGAGCCTTTCTGTGTGGAGTTTGCATGTTCTCCCCGTGCTCACATGGGGTTTCCTCCACCTAGCATCAGTAAGGACCCCCACCAAAAACATGCACACATCATCGTCTGACCAGCGATGGACACTTGGTACTAGGTCCCCGGGCGCGTCGACGAAGGCTGCCCACTGTTCCTGCTCTGAATGTTTATTATTAGCGGCTATAGACCTAAATCTGCCCTGAATGCATTGGTAGTCAATATACCTCTGCACAATTGGGCATGCAGGGTCTATATAGGACGCGTGTCCCATCTAGTGTAGTTGTGGTGACTGCATGGACTACACACTTCACTTCCATATAGGGTTATTGGTACAATTAGACTATCAAACATTTTGGTCCAGATTCTGAGAGTCTATTTGGTGAAATTGTTTTCTAATTGCATAAAAGGCTCTATAGGCCTTCGCTTTTAGTGCATTCACTTCCAGAGGCACTGATTTTGAGCCCCAGGTAATCATAGGACAGGGTGTGTTCTAGTGTGGTGTTTCCGAGGGTGAATATGTGTCTGTTTTCCTGAGATCTGGGCTATTTCTGGAATATCATTATTTTGGATTTTTCAAGTTTACTGTCAGGGCCCAGTTCTGACAGTATTGCTCCAGCAGACCCAGGTGCTGCTGTAGAACCTGCTCTGTGGGTGACAGCAGCACCAGGTCTGCAGATTGTTCCAACAACACTGCTAGCTCATTAATGTAGACATTAGAGAGGGTTGGAGATAAGTTGCATCCCTGGCGAACCCCTTGCCCTTGAGTGAAGAAGTCTGTTAATTTTTTGCCAATTATTATTCTGAATATTGAAGGCCAGCATTCGGGCATTGATAATGCTGCAGAAAAATCTTCTCCAGATTACTGCTTACACAGATGCCTAGTTAGTTGTTAGGGTCCAGTTTATCTCCACTCTTGTGTATTGGGGAATAGGTCCCTGACTCCAGATCTCAGGAAAGCAGCCAGCTTGAAGGATCAGGTTGAACAGTTGAAGCAGGGCCTGCTGCAGCTCAGGACTGCTGTTCTTCAGCAGCTCCATCCCGATACTGTCGGGACCGAATGATTTTCCTGATTTTAGCTTTAATGTTGTCTTCTAATTCTTATATTGTAATTTGGTAATCAAATGGGTTCGGATTGTTCTTGATAGTTGTTTCGAGTATTCTTAATTTCTCTTGTATTTGTTTCTGATTGGAGGACAGACTGTTCAGTGATGTTTCTTCAAATCGCTTTTCAAAATGATTTTTCCAAATATGACCATTTTGTATTGCCAAATGTTTATTTTCTCTGTTGTTTAGGTTGTTCCATCTTTCCCAGAATTGGTTTTGGTCGATGGACTCTTCAATTTATTTTAATATTTGATTGTAATGTTTTCCTTTTTTTGCTTCAGGGTCTGTATTCTCTCAGGGTTTCAGCATAGTTCTTACGCAGGTCCGTGTTTTGTGGTTGATGGTGTTTTTGGTTAGATAGGTTTCTTAATTTTTTTCTGACATGTTTACACTCTTCATCAAACCACTCTTCCTTTTTGGGCTTCGGTTTGATAGTGGAATTATTTTTTAGTAATATCTGCTTCATTGGCTGATTTGTGAAAAATAATCAATTTGTGTTATGGCCTTATTTATTCCAGATTGCTTTGTTTGAAATTTGGCTGAGAGGAAGTTATTAATCATGTTAGTCATTTCAGGCGAAGTGATGATGCTTTTAAATGTGACGTCACTGTCAGGATCCCATCTGTATGATGGGTGTAGTTTGAAAACTTTGCAGGCCTCAGATTCTTTTTTTGTTTGTTGTCCAATGGTTTTCAGATGGACATTTATCAGACAGTGGTCTGTAAGTGGTGTCTGTGGTCTGACAGTGAACGCACTGATGGAGGAGGTGGACCATGTCAGTGATCGCATCGTCCCAAGAGCTGAACAGTACATGAACCTCCCTAGAGAGTCCCCTTTGATCCTACCATTAAGCATGTACAGGCCTAAGGAGCGACAGAGATGCACTAACTCTTTGCCTCTTTTGTTGACCACACGGTCAGGGTTGTTTCTCTGGGGGGGTGGTGCGGTTGAGGTACAGTGAAGGCTGTCTGAATATCTGACTGTTGCCAGTAGCATCCACCATATCAGGCAGCATCAGCATATCAGCATCCAGTTCTGGCATTCAGGTCTCCCATCAGCAGAATGCTATCCTGGGCCTGGTAGTGGTTGATCTCTAGGAGATTGTCAAAAAAGTTTTCATTAAAATAGGGAGATTCCTTACCCTAACCCTAGGGGGGGGTATGTATACATATATCATTATCACATTAGATGTTGATTTTATTTTATTTAAGCCAGAGTATGGTTGGTGCTTTTTTGATTTGTTTTAATTGGCTTGACAGATCCTCTTTGTACCATACAATAACCCCACCTGAATCTCTACCGTGTTTGGTGTTTTTCTGCTTGAGGGATGGTAACAAGATTTCTGCCTATCCTGGGGGCCAGTGGGTGTCTGTGTCCTGCCAACATCATGTTTCTAGTAATATGACAATGTCATGTCCTTCCATACATGCCATAAACTCTGGGTTTGTACTCTTTGTTCCAAAAACCGAAGAGCGTAACCCTTGAATGTTCCACGAGTTAATCAAGAGAGGTTTCATTTCCTTCATATATTTTTTACATAGATATATGTACAATGACAAATAAACAATTGAGTTGCAATTAGGATCGGGCAGTAAGTTATTCTTAAAAAAAAAAAAAATAATAATAATAGTAATAATACAAATAACAATAATTTATAAATAATTTATAAATAATTTGTATTATTCATCTTCTTTTTAATAATGGTGTGTGTGTTTTTTTATTTATTTGGTTATTATTATTATTATTAACCAATCATCTTGCAGATGAGGTGCAGTAGCTGTCTTACCCCTTCAATGTCCGGGTGCCCTGAAACTGCCTGTGCATAGGTGTGCTTCCTTTCAGGGGGCAGCAGGGCTTGGGCGGTGCTGTGGTCTTGTGTGGGGTGAGGTGCCAGGTGTTATATCTCGGGGCCTGGCACCAGAGCCTGACTGCTCTATATTGGCTGAAGGACTCCTATTCTGGGTTCTGTTTAATGGGTGTCTAGGAGGCAGGGATCCTCTGGCTGGGGGTCTAGAATGCTGGGGTCCTCTGGGTGTAGGTCTAGTAGGCTGGGATCTGGTAGGTTGTTGTCTGTTGGGTAGAGCTTTCCTCAGTCTTGCTTTGTGGGATGTGAAATGTTGAAGAAGAGCTGGAGTGTCTCCCCTGAAGGGTGTGGCTCTTCTCAGGTCCTCTGCCAACATCCAGACGTAGTTCTGGGCTAGGTGTACCTTGTCGTGTAGGTGCTCGGCCGTTAGTGTGGGGTGATGGGCGATGGTGACGTGGGTCAGGCTGCCACAGTCTGTGGTGATCTTGTTGTTGATCTTGTTGATGGTGTCACAGTGGATGTCTGTCCTTGGCAGTAGGGTGGAGATGATGTTGGCTCTGGGAAATTCTCTGTGGGCTTTCGTAGGCACCTCCGTCAGGGCCTCTGCCCTGCCCTCTGCCGCACTGACAGACAAAATGAGTAAAAAAATGTATTGCAATTACCAACAGCAGACATTGAGCACTGGGGTTCCCACCCCCCCCCGGGGTGGCCGGTTGCTGGCGGGTCGGTGTTGGGGCGTGGTTGGCCGGAGGGCGGTCGGGTGGGCCCCCTGGTGCGCCTGGTGGCTTGGGATGGGCTGCAACCTGGCGGGGCTGCGCAGAGCGCCGCCAGGTGCCTTCCGGGGCCACTGGGGGGACTGCTTGCCGTTGTGGGTGTGGGTTGGAGTGTGCGGGGAGGCTGTTGGCCTTTTGCTTCGGCGGCGCGGCTTCTCTGCGGCGGGTGGCCCGGGTGCTGGGGGTGGTGGAGGGCCTGTATACCTGGGGGCCTGCCGGCATCGCCGGGGAGGGGGGGGGGGGCGGTGTGACATTGAGGTGCCCGCGTGGGCACTCGCTGCTACATGTATGGGCACTTGGCACTCACGCCGGGCGGCTGCGGTGGGGCGGGCCTCCCCCTTGTGCAGGGCGTGGAGGTCCTGCCGGGGGTCGTGATCTGGGCCCGCGCCTTGCGCCCGTGGCCCATGTTCTGTGCCGGTGGTTGCGTCTTGTGCCTGCACCCGGGGATTGGTTGTATGTGTGCGCCCCTGGGGTGCGGGGTCTCCTCGTGCTCCCTGGGACTGGATCATGCTCCACGGCCCTCTGGGGTCCCGGGGGTCTTCTGTGACTGCAGGGCAGGGTACCCGGGGATTTCCTGTAGCCGAGGGGTGCCGCGGGGCTGTTGTAGTTCGGGGGGGGGGGCTTCGGGGACCTTTCCGCTGCTTGGAGGCGCCGCGACACAAAACCGACCCTCTACACCGTATCAATGGGGATAAGTGGTGGACATCATGGACGCACGCACGCACGCACGCACGCACGCACGCACGCACACACACACGCACACCCCCCCCCCCCCCCCTCTCTTGGTTGCATTCCTCTCCTTTCCTCCCTCATTTGCTGCCATAATTATGACAGGAAAAGGCCTCATGACCAGGGTTAGGTCATCCAGTGTTCATGTTTTTGTGTAAATGTTGATTTGTCTCACCGTGGTGATTCTCCCCCTCTTGGAGTAGTGATCAGTTGTTTATAGACTCAAAAATGATAAATAGTTCTCCAAAGAGGGGGGTTGGTGGTGGTTCTCCATAACCAAAAACTGTGCTCTTGTCATTCTACAGGTCATCCACAGGACAGAGTTATTGCAGCAGTTCTTGATGATTTAAGAATAAATAAAGAGTTGCATTGCAGGTTGAGAACTTGAACTCCACTTGCAGACTAACTCTGTGTTGTATGCCCAGCATGCTGACGGCACAAGTTAAAAAAAAAAAAAAAAAAACAATCGCAAGTTGACAGAGAACATAGATGACGTGATAGCACTGCAGTCTACCAGGCCATTACGAGTGAACCGCTGTACTCATAAAATATATCACAGGAGATAACCAGGAGATCGGGCTCTACATGGATTGGCTATGGCAGGCAGTGTTGTGCTGTGTTGTCTGCTCCAATTGGCCTGCTCGCCAATTGGACATTGAGCTGAGTGCAATTTGCCCTTGTTTTTTGTGACCGCAATTATCCATTGTGGTGTTGGGGTGGTTGGTTTAAGCAGCCACACCTGTCTTGGGTCTAAGTAATTGGGCCCAGGATCAGGGTGGCTGTGTGTGTACCTGTTGCTTGTTAGAGTAATAAACGAGAAACCGATAAAACCCACACAAGAGGGTGTGTGGGGATGAGTTGGAGTCTCCATTCACGCATTCACGCCACTGCCCTAACAAATTACCTTAAAATTAATTATTTTATCTTGTCTTAAATAAACATAAAACTTAAATATTGTCGCACAGTAGATATCTTTGTTTAAGGTGTTTAATTAAAATGTCCAATTGGGTGTGCTGTGCTAGCGCCCGAGGTGTGGGGGTGATAGGCTGTTTTATTTCTTGCAAAAAACCTGCAGGTGTAACGTATCTGACCTTGTTTGGATGTAATTTATAATAGCCATAAGAAGACTGCATTCATGTGAAGAAAGTCCTATTTCAGTTTTCAGTTAATTTATTTGTTTATTTATTTATTTATAGGTTTAGAGAATACATTATTATTGTGAAGGCACTTTTCTGTTGATTTACAATGTGCAATAAAATAATTATGATCCCAAAAATAGATGAATAATCATGATAAATAATCGTGATCACAATATTGACTAAAATAATCGTGATTATCATTTTAGCAATAATCATGCTGCCAGACTTCAGAATGATAACGGCCATTAGATGCGGCATAGGAAACGCACTCACAGCCGCAAACACCACCTGATCATAGAATTACACTGTAACCCTGCCTGAACTAATGAACTTCTGCAGTCACAAAACACAACAGAGAGCCAAAGCACACTCGTCCATTGAACTTTAATAAACAGCCGTCCACCCTGGACCATGCATATTGCTGCCTGCCACTTTATTTATAAATTCGAAATTGTAATCACTGTAAACTGTATTGTGTTTACTCGATTTAACAAAATGCATAAAAAGAAAAAACAACAAACATGAGAAGTCCGGGAAGGTGCACTAAATGCTGAACCTGTCAGTGTGGCCGCAGATAACAGCACAGAATTCAGATAGGGCATTTCGAGGGACAAAATAAAATAATGGCAGATTCATAGCTAACAGATAATGATTTAAGGGCTATGATCTCAGATGGATAGAATTGGGATTTAATGGTTGAGATGATAGAAACAGTAAACTGTATTGTGTTAACTGATTTGGGGGCAAAGAGTGAACAAATAGTGTATATAATGTAATTACATGTAATGTGAGGTTCTATGCCTGTAACATGGTCGGCCGTTTTATGATTTCAGAGAGGGAGAGGTCTAAAATGGAGCATTGTCTGAGTCATTTCCTATGCCCATAAATGGCCCTGAGAAAGTACATCTTGATAGGTGGAGAGGTATGAGTCACTGACGGCAGGTCCAAGAGAGGAGAAATGGATAGAACCATATAAAAGCAGTTGACCAGCTGCAGTGGGGCATTCGGCTACGAAGACCAAGCAATTACATCCAGGAAGTGAGGCATGCCAAAGTCGTCTTTGGAGAACTGGATCGAATCCCCCAGCTTTCAGCCTGCACACACCCGCAGGGCTGGAACCCCATTATCCAGCCTGCAGGGTAGGAACCCTATTGTTTTGGGTCGGATTTTTATTATTTTTCGCCTTGCCATTTTTCAGGCTAAAAGTGTCTGAAACACGACAACCGCTGGACCTATGGACACGGTTGAGGTCTCGTTAGAACCGGGATGTCACAGACATCTCATGGATAAAGTTCATCCATATTGATCAACCGTAAGAGCAGGAATTAGTGAAAAACCAATTAAATTTGACCGGATATGTAGCCAAATGTTCGTGTGTCGCCCACATGCCAAGGTTATAAAACTTGAGTGGAATGAGCAGGTTTTTTTGTATAAATATAATGAAGTCATAATTTGACAAATATATTGCCTTACTTTGAAACAGAAACAGAAACAGTCTTTATTCATCACGCAACACACCACACTATAACACATGCTTGCACACACACACACACACACACACATGCACATGCTTTGATGGTGGCCAGTGAAATGGATTCTCTGCTTTTAACCCATCCTGGGTTGTCCTTCCTCCGGGGGCACAGCCAGGAGCAGTGGGCAGCATACGTGGACGCGCCCGGGGACCAGGTGATAAATGTCCATTGCTGGTCAGACAATGATGGGTGAATGTTTTTGGTGGGGGTCCTTACTGACGTGAGGTGGAGGAAACCCCATGTGAGCACGGGGAGAACATGCAAACTCCACACAGAAAGGCTCCTATTTGGGAGATAACCTGCCGGAGCACGGGGCCAACAGCGCCCCAGGCGGGAATCGAACCCAGGACCTTCTTGCTGTGAGGCAGCAGTGCAATTTGTCATGTGTATGCAAACAGTATTTGACTTTTGTATGATTAAAATCAACATTGGCTCTGTGATAGTATTCCATGTGATTATTGTTAGCAGTGAGGCCCTTCGAAGAGTTCCCTCACAAATTAGGCAAATGTAGTTGAACCTTTTGCCTAAAATCAAGCAAATTCACCCAGAATGACCGATACCATCATTATATATTGTACTGTGGGAAGGTATTTGCCCCCTTTTTTGAAACAGTTTTTGTGTATTTGTCTCACTAAATGGAAAAGAGAAGGCGAGTAAACAAAAAAAAAAAAAAAAAAAACCTTTTTAAAGATTTTTAACAATGGAAAATGTTATCAAATACCCTGTATTGCCATTGTGAAAAGGCAATTGCCCCCTAACACTTGATAAGTAGCTGCACCACCCTAAGCTGCAAGATCTTCAGCCAAAGCTGTTGGGGTGGTGGAGCAAGATGAGTTTGTGTAGTATGACACTTTGTGACATCATCATCCACTTTGACACACACACACACACACACACACACACACACACACACACACAGTGGCAGGTTGTCTAGTAAGCTGTCTACTATGGTTGCCGGTTCGATCCCGAGCTCCTCTTTGTAGCGTGCTAATGTCTCCTTGAACAACCCCCCTAACTGCTCCCCGGGTGCCTCTATATGGCAGCCCACTGCTCCTTAATACGTCAGTTACTAGGATGGGTAAATGCAGCTTGATGTTCCTGTGACTACAGCTGCAAATATTATTAAGACATTTAAGGTCCATTGGATTGTAGCCAACCTCCCTGGCCACAAGAGGAAAATCGACCCCAGATTGAACAGAAGGATAGTGCAAATGGTAGAAAAAGAGCCAAGGACAACTTCCAAAGAAGAATAAGTTGAACTCCAAGGTCAAGGTAAATCAGTGTGTGATCACAAGACACTAGGCTCCATGGAAGAAGACCCAGGAGGACCCCACTTTTGAAAGAAAAACATAAAAAAGCCAGACTGGAATTTGATCAAATGCATATTGACAAGCCACAATGCTTCTGGGAGACAAGAGTCAAGACTGGAGCTTTTTGGCAGGTCACAGTGCTATGTTCACAGACGAAAGAAAAGAACACCATAGCTACTGTGAAACATGGAGGAGGCTTGGTTATGTTTTGGGGCTGCTTTGCTGCGTCTGGCACTGGGTGCCTTGAATCTGTGCTGGGCACAATGAAACCTCAAGACTATCAAGGTATTCTGAAGCGAAACATACTGCCCAGTGTCAGAAAGCTCCGTCTCAGTCGCAGGTAATGGGTCCTCCAATAGGATAATGACCCAAAACACACAGCTAAAAGCACCCAAGAATGGAAAAGAACAAAAGATTGGACTATTCTGAAGTGACCCTCTATGAGCCCTGATCTGAATACTATTGAACATCTATGGAAAGAGCTGAGACATGCAGTCTGCGGAAGGCACCCTTCAAACCTAAGACAGCTGGAGCAGTTTGCTCGGAAAAGTTGGCCAAACTACCTGTTGACAGGTGGCGAAGTCTCATTGAGAGCTACAGAAATCCCTTGATTGCAGTGATTGCCTCTCAAGGTTGTGCAACGAAATATTAGGTTAAGGGTCCCATTATTTTTGTCCATGCCATTTTCATTTTTTTTAATATGTAAAATATTCTGATAAATCAAAAATCAAGTCTGATTTCTATTAAATATGGAATAAACAATGATGGATGCCAATTACTTTTGTGAGTTTCAAGTTATTTCAGAGAAAATTGTCGTCCTTTTGTCGTCCAAGGGTACCAACAAATGTGTATATGCATCTGTATATAAGCTACATAGTGCTGTCTCAATCGCACTGTAGTGGTTGCAAACTGTGTGCGTGTATCGCCTTCCTGTTTGACGTCGACGTGGCATTTTGGTTGATATTTTATATCTTTTGCCTTTTTGTAAATAAACACATTCTGTTCACATCTACCGTGATGCTGTCCCTCCTTATTTAGCGGCATTCAAGCCAGTCGAAACACACAAACTGTAGGAGTTGAATACAGTCCACAACATATTCCTGTTTGTGTCCTCACACATGGAGTTTGCTTGCAGCTCCAGAGCAACAGATCTGAATCGTGTCCATTTTATTTTAGTCCCAAAGGTTCAAAAAGTTGATGAAATGTCTCAGAGGGACACACATTGTTTAGTCCGTTCGAATGGAACCATGTTGTTGCGAATTTCCACTTGTGACATCATGAACCAATGTTATACAAGTCCAGTTTATGTCTCTGGGTGATCATTCAGAGAGTTGGGTTGTGTAGACCGCACAGCAGAGGAGCTGATGCGGCGTTCAATGCGGACTGGGAAAATTGTAACTTGTTCTGCGTTTCACAAAACCCGGAAAACTGTAATATGTACCTAACACGACTAAACTGGACCCCGTGTATTGCCGCCTGCAGCAATATTTCTTATTAGTTTACTATTCTTGTTTTTATTTATATTTTACTATTCCTGTTCTTATTTTTAATTCTTATTCTAACCAGACTGTATGGTATTGATTGATTGCCCCGCTGTAATGCTTATACTAAATAAACATTATTCCTGCATTTAAAGTGAAAGCTTTATAGTAATTTATTATGGAAAGAACATCATCACTGGAGTATTGATAATCCTTGTTTACTGTAAAAAGTTAGGAAACTGCGCATTATAGGATCTAAACGGTAAGTCCAGCCTCCCATATTAAAAATAACTCCTTGTGGCATACTTGCCTCTAAATTAATTCCCAGCAACCACACCAACTTGCACTCGATCAGAGAACAGCTGTCGTTTACTGAAGTGGCTTCGAGTTTTATTCTATCGTAGTTCACTTATAGGGTATAGCCGGAGCTGAAACAAGGGAGGCTTTGGGATGTAAACAGCAGCTGGATGAATGTTCTCAAAAACTGGCCTGAGTTATTTTAGAATCCGGTATAGTTGCAATGCTTTGCAGGCTAAAAATCTAACCCATTAGAAGGAGGGCTAGTCCAGAGTGCTGTTAGGCGCTATTGTGCCGGGAGGCATTTCATATTAATAACAGTTGATAGTTTGCAAACGTGTTCCTTTGCAGGGAGAAGTTTTTTGTTGGGCGAATAGTACACTATAATGTTGCAATGTTAGGTACGTTGTGGTATAAACTGCCTCTGTTATTGGAGCCAAAGCCAAATTTGTCCTTTTTTATTGCACTAAACAAGTTGTCTCCTCTACTTCTGTATCTCTGAGCCTGAACAAGAAAATTCCCTCGACCCTCCGCAACGCGCAGAGAGAAAATGGCCACCCGAATTGGTGGGTGAAAAGAACGATTCTCTGATATCATACCTCTAGACCATATAGTCATATTTTGTTGGGGGTTTATGCACGGCATAAACTTCCGCCGCCGTCTTGCCCTCCCCGTGCATTGTGGGATACGCTTGCCAGCATACAGTAGCGTAATATTTTGTTGGTTGGTTGGTTGGTGTCATCTACTATGGTTTGGGACATACTTAAAATGCCCACATGCTCATAGAAAATAATATGCTAGTAGGCCATTTGAGACGCACCAATAGGAATAGTAAAACAGTAATTAGAAACAGAACAGTAAAGGCGGTTAATTTGTAGGTTTTTTTTATACACCTTTTCCTCATCAAAAATAATCAACTATAAAAACATCTGGCATCATTTAGGCATTCATACAGTACATGAATTGAAAGTGATTAGTAGACTTAAAAAAAAAATATATATATATATTCACAATAGTCGTCCAAATCGCAATCAATCAATCAATCTCTTACAAATAACTATCTTGAGCTAACAAGGCCGCGTCAGATAAAAAACATTTAATTCCTTCTGAAGAAAATATATAAAAGATCCGATTTAATACAAAACTTTATTTTGTTTTAGGGAAGAAAAAAAACAGGCAGGATAGGTCAGTCTAAGGCAGCGTTGGTCTCAACAGTGCATACTGTAATTCATCCAAATCAATTAGCAAGTAACGGAGCTAAGACTTATTTGTGTACCAAGTTTAATAAAAAATGGTTGTGTTTTTTATAGTGGTTTGAATCTATCCACCCAGGGGGAAAAAAAACCTAAATGAATGGAAGCTGAACTTGCATTTATTTTCACAGTGACCATTTTGCAAAGCTTTGCGAATGTTCGAGGATTTTTACGTATTACATTTTGTTGCATCGCAGTTGTTTGTTGATGTGCTCAAATTACGTTAAAATCTACTCATCTTAAAAAGATTGTTGTGAAATTGTTTTGTCTTAATACCCACTTGATACAGTTTTCTTTCTTGAGCCATTTAAGGCATCTGCAAAACAAAATAAATCCTCAATTTTGATTCTTGAAACGTCAACAGACAGGCTGCTTGCTTCATTCCCAAAGATGTCCCCCAGAAAGAAAAAAGAAAAAAGTAAACAAATAATGCGTTCCCTGTATTCCCAGTGTCTTATATGTCAAATTTGCAGTTCAACATTGAACAGGCTCTACAACTTCCTGAGAAAAGATTGTTACCGTTTTGTTTTATTTAAGCTGATTAAATGGCTCTTTGGTTCCCTGGGACCTGAGACACTCGAGGAGTCCAGAGGTTTTTAGTGAGTGGAAATGAGAAGCCGAGCTCTATCAAAGTTTAAAAGAAAGGTGTTCTTATCTCTGTATGAGGTGGATCCTCAGAAAAGTTCAGGAGAAGATGAGATAAAAAACACCTAGAGATCTGCAAGTGTCAGCGTGTCTTCCGGTAGTAAACGAAGGCTGTCACAAGCACCATCGACGCAAAGATGGCCACTGTTCTCCACCGAGAAATGCCACTTATCACCCCTTCCTGTGGTATGAGAGGTTAAAAAAAAGAAAAAGGTCTTTATTTAGAAAACAGACAGTCCAAGGCCCAGGTCACACCAGAAATTAGCTATGTGCAATTCCTTTGTGTCCGCAGGAACTGGATTCAAAGCTTAAATAAGTAAGCTAGCTAGCTGGTTAATCAAATAGTTAGCTTGCCAAACCATGACAAACGTCAACTCGGAAAGCATTTACTGAAATTTAGAATTATCATGATTACTAGCGCCGTCAAAGTTAACATGTTACACATTTTTTAATGTAGTTTATGCAGTTTCCTAGTTTGACCCAAACACGTGCACTCTCAATTTACTTTCACTTTCTATGTTTGAATGACGGAGAAGGCAGCTGCAACATGCTGCCAACTACTGTCGTGCTCCCGTTCAGTCTGTCTCTCCTGGAAAACCCCAGATTTCTACAGATACTCAGCATTGAGAGCAGCTGTTACATAGTTTTCAAAGTGGAATTGACTCACTCTTTGACTACAATTTTTTTTGACAAAATTCTAAGTATGAAAGGCTTCACGTTACAGATTTTATATATCGAACGCCTTGTGAATCCATCTGGGGTCCAGCAAAATTTTTATTATTTATTTCTGTTTTTTTATTTTATTGTTCTCCATGTTCTAATGCAGCATTTTATGTAAACATGCATGTTTGCCTTAGCAATTGGCTCAGTGCAAAGGAATAGGAGAACAATAGTGGCCTGTCTATGGTGATGCCAATGGCAATAAATAGATATTTGAATAAGTGTTTCCGTTCTCAATAATCAAATCATGCTATGGCTATCACTTGGTGCACTTCTTTTAAAAAAGAAAACTCTTTTGTCATTTCAAAGTCAGGTAAATTAAAAAAATTGCGATTCATCACAATTAATTACTTTAATCGCTACACAGCACTTTCGAGGTCGCAAAAGGCCAACACAACTTTGGTATAGATTACCGCCTCATATTTTTGTGCCAACATTCAAAGATTAATACATCTACTTTGCTCCTGGTAGCCAAATCACTGATCACATGGTTTCCATTGAACTCAATTGAATATTGCTGAAAAAAATGCCGGGTGTGACCAGGCCTTTATACACATCGCCTTCAAAATTCTTATTTTAAAGTGGGGCAGCAATCTAATATTTATGTATTAGAGGAATAAATTGAAAAATGCAGGATAAGGATAGATGGGGACTCTGAACTCACCCAGCCACCCTGCTGTAGGATCCACGAGTAAAGTTTCTCTCTGATGAACTGGAGAACCCAGCTGATGATGGTCCGAATATTCTCCAGATGGTCCGTGGTCAATGCCTAAGAAGAAAATCAAAAACATCCATCCATTTTCTTGCAGCTGAGTTTGTCCTTCGAAACCTTCACGTCAGTGCCCCCCCCCCCCCACCACCCCCAATCCATCCATCACTCTCTGCAGTTCAATGGCAATCCAGAATGTTCTCAAAACAGGATACAGAGATGGCACCGGTCAGATACAAGCAAAAATAATAATAAATAAATGTAGAAAATTGAACCCATGGAGGCAGATAACTATCATCCACTTCACCTTGTATATGAGTCGGTAGGCAAGATGGAAGAGGGCCACGACTCTGCCCCAGTTTATGCCGTCGGTGAAGATGCTTCTAGCCACCTTCATGAAAACATCCTGGGCACAGTTTGCCTGTACCTGACTAATCAAGCTGTTGACAAAAGAAAAGGATAAAGGATGAATCAAAAGTATTGATACAATTGCTATTTTGTATGCCATTTGGACAAAATAACCATATTCAGTCATTTCAAGATCATTTGCATCACTGTTTCCAAAATAGAAATTCTAATACAAAATGTATCACAGTGTTGTTTCTAATTTAAATCACAAAATGAGGACAGACTTTTGTCTGACACAATAAATTAAAGAAACAAGTAACAAACAAGTGCACTCTATTACACTTGACAATTTAATCAACCAGCTGTTCACCTTCTTTTGCATCTTCTCCATTTGTGTTGACGGTCATATCAGACACATTTTAAAAGGATAATTTTGTACGTTTTCAACCAAGGCCTTATTAAAATGCCGGTTCCGGTCATTCATGTAATATGAACCGCTTAAACGTTTGCCCCATTGGACTGCACAGTGAGAGACTGCAGCAGAGTGGAACGTTTCTCAATAGTACAGCAATCAGTGAGGTTGTGCTATGAAAGATTTAAATGATGGGGAAGCAACATTTAAAAGATGAAATGTTCTAAAGTTTGCTCAGAGTTAAGAATTGTTATGGAAGCGGCATTGGGGCCTCGCTAGTTAAAATAGCTACAAAATGGGATACTCATCACATCGAGTCAGCTGGATTCATCCAATTCAGTTTAAACCACAAAATAAATATGCGTGTTGACTGGGATATGGGGCTGGTGTGCAGCAAAAGCTTACTGCTGGAGTTCAGCATTCTCATTCATCTCATTGGCGATCTTCAGCAGCTGCTCCACCACCTCCTTGATATGTGGATCGTGCTGTTCATTGAGCCGCCCGCCCAAATCGACGGAGGAGACGTGTCTGCCTGGATCCTCTGCACTGATTCGTCCGATTACGTATCTGCGAGAAAAGAAGGCAGGGTTATTTTGTTTGCAAGTGAGTAGTTATAGAGAGGAGTGTGGTAAAGGGATTTACAAAAGAGCAGAACTTCCAATGAAACAAACTATGTGAAATGTTTGGTCGACCGAAACTTGAAAGAATACACGAGAACTAAATGATGACTAAATGGTTTGATTAAACTCTAACCAGAAGCAAACAAATATTCAGGAATTTTTGACGGAAATGTTTTCACAATTTATTTGGATAATGATTTCACTTTGGCCTTCATTGCTTAGTGACCAACCATCATGGCTGGTGGAAAAAGGGTTTTAAAAGGTGGTTTGGTGGCTGACCAGTAAGATGGGAGATCTAACAAATTAGTGAGGTTGGGTTTCTACTGTATGTGGGTGTCAGCAGCCGTGATGATAATTAGCCACTCACTTACCCTCTTAAAAGTACAGCTCCTTGTTCCATGATGGGGTCATCAACGACATCTAAAAAGGGAAATGTTCATTATTAGATCCAGAATCATTGAATCATTGTCAACTTTTACAGTTTTATGTTGTGTTGTTTGTTTAAGTTGCCATCTCCTGCAGCCGGCAAATGTTTCCCCCTCCATGTAAACAGATAGACTGATAGGAGATCGGGGTGCATGGAGAGCCAAGTTCACATTTCATGTTTATCCCTGAGCATTTTGTAAGCTTCTATCTGTTTTATCCTGTTATTGTAATGCACTCACCGAAAAAAAATAAATAAACAAATTAAACAAAATTATTTTATAATTATATATAAGAATCTGTACAAGTAACCTGGAGACGCAACAATCGCAGACCAATCGCGCCACGCGAGACCAACATCAAATCCTACATCTGCCAACATCAAATCCTCCATGCAATTAATAAAGAGAATTTTTTTTTTATATCCACAGTTTTCATTTAAGCCATTTAAGTGCGATATTCCAGAGAAAACGGCTTCTACTGGCTCCGTGATAGGGTTGTGAAGTTTGCAAATAATTAGAATCTTTTGGGTGAACAAACCGAACCACTTCCTGAAATGATCCGTTCCTTAATCAGTTCAGTTGAGCCCTCAGTCAGCTGCGAGCAAACGTGATTCGGAATCATGTTCACTCGCACTGAGTGAGTTTGTTCATCCCTGCGAACAAATCACTGATTCAGTGAATCACTGAACGGCCCCTTTTCACCCAAAAGACTTGACTTGTTCGTGAACGACACAACACTATCACAGAGCTGGTAAAGCCGTTTTCTCAGGGATATTGCACTTAAATGGCTTAAATAAAAAAACATGGATTCCTATAAAATAAAGTTTTTCTATTTATCAATTGCATGGACGAACCAGATCAAGTATTTGGACATGACAGTCTCGTGTGGCACGATTGGTCTTGCCTTGGCCTCCAGATTCCCCAATCTGATCGCGCATCTGCGGGATGTGCTGGAACAACAAGCCTGATCCATGGGGGCCCCATCTCACAACAATTAAAGGATCTGCTGCTAACGTCTTGGTGCTAAATACGACAGGACACCTTCAGAGGTCTCGTGGAATCCATGCCTCGACGGGTCAGAGCTGTTTTGGCATCACTACGGAGACCTACACAATTTAAGGCAGGTGGTTTTAATATTGTGGCTGATCAGTGTATATGGCTGGACCGATGTATGAAACACTAGAGGGCTTTTAATTTAAAACAAATTTTAACAAGAATAAATGTTCAGTCTCTCAGAAGAATATTTACAGCCTTTGATGAGCAGCTTTTGCCGGAGCCCTGAAAACGCCACCCGGGTGGCCCGTGGCAGGCGGCACTGTTACAAAGATGTTGTGTTATGTTATGTTGGTGTCGTCGATATATCTTCAAAATGTTCAGTCTCCTTGCTGGATGTTCTTAAACATTCGGAATAGGGATGTTCCTAACAACTTATTTCCGAGTCGACTAGTCTAAAAGCCCGAAACATTGTCTTATTATAAAAAATTGGTATATATTGTAAGAACCATTTATGACATTCTTCAATCACCAAATTGTTTTTTAAATGCCGCTGCCCAGGCATTCGCTCAAGCTCCACCTCCCCGACGGGACGCGTGGAGGAAGGCCAGTGGTCTGCCCGAGCTTCAGCATCTCGGACAGGGACAGGGACAGGGAAAGCGCAGCAAAATAAGCGAGTCCGCAGCCCCTGAAAGCAACGAGGTCGGGGCGCTGTAAAGCCGGCGGCTGTCCGGGCTACTTCACTGGGATTACGGCCAGGTCCCGAGAAGGGAGTTACTGAGTCCCCCAAGAAATACGCCTGACGAGGGGTGCCTTATGAGGGGATGCCGACACCTGGAAAACAATCATCCATACACCACATTTCAGTGCAAATTCTGTAGGTTGCCCCCCGAAAGCCGACGAGTCGAATCACAAGTCGAAAAGACTTTCCCCTCCTTCCCTTCCCCTCCAGTCAGTGTTCAATACAATAAGATAAAACAGGGATAAAATTACAAGGAGGAATTATAAATCAGGGAATAATTTTTTTATGTATTCACGTCAGGACACAAACACATAAAGATAGGAGATGTCTCTTTTGATAATAGCGAAAATGCTTCTTAGACGAATATGCAATGAATCTTATTGCAAGTCAGAGAACAGGTTATACAGCCTAAATAATAGGAAATCAGTGTCCTTAAATTTTCCAATACCGTTAACAGCCGAGGTTATGTCTGAGCGTATCGATACTACGGTCTTTAATAATTTAGCCCCGGGGCCCGTTTAATACTAGGGTCGTGCTCCATTCCTCCGTGTGGGGGTCACGGAGGAACGGAGCGCGAGCCTAGTGTGAGACACAGTGGAATATTCGCATTGAACAGCCGAATTCCATTCAACTGACAAAATTCTGAGTAGGGTACAGCCCTAAAATGATGTCAATATGAGGGATACAGTGGGCCCACAGTTTGGTATGTATTATGGTTTTGGGGCCACGGTAATCGGACAGTTTCGGTATCTTAAAATGTAAGACATTTTGTTAATAAAATAAAGACATTTAAAAAGGTGTAAAAAAAAGTTTCAAAAAATGTTTATAGTCTGCCATAAATAACAAGTTAAATATGTTTGTATGACTGTGGGGGGAGGGGGGAGACGGGGTTCAAGTTCATTGGTAAGTTCTAATTTGCATAAGTTCATCTGATTTGAGGGGAGGTGTCCAGGATAGTGGGTATTTGGCCCAGGTGTCTAGGGGGTAGGTTCCAGGCGTAGAGTCAGAGTATGGAAAAAGAGGACAAAGGGGAGTGAGATGAGCGCCAGGTGGGAGTGTCTGAAGAGGAGTCTGTAATAAAGAGGGACACGGCCATCGCAGGGGGTTATTTTCCGACTGGACACCTTGATTGAATGCACTCTTTAAAAAAAACACTATGTAGTTTTATCTTGTGTTTCTATTGAAAAGACTTGCGTAGTTGAAAAGAAAAAAAATAAAATACCTCTCGCACAAAAATAGAGAAATGTTGTACATTTACAGCACATAGAGCCTTTACCAGCGTTTCTGTTAACCGCTAATTGCCGATTTTGACTGAGAGGTCCAAGTCCAACATATTTAAATCTCTCCATACACACACACACACACACACACACACACACAGTGGGGCAAAAAAGTATTTTGTCAGCCACCAATTGTGCAAGTTCTCCCACTTACAAAGATGAGAGAGGCCTGTAATTTTCATCATAGGTGCACTTCGACTATGAGAGACAGAATGGGGGGAAAGAATCCAGGAAATCACATTGTAGGATTTTTAATGAATTAATTGGTAAATTCCTCTGTAAAATAAGTATTTGGTCACCTACAAACAAGCGAAATTTCTGGCTTTCACAGACCTGTAACTTTTTGTTTAAGAGGCTCCTCTGTCCTCCACTCGTTACCTGTATTAATGGCACCTGTTTGAACTCGTTATCAGTATAAAAGACACCTGTCCACAACCTCAAACAGTCACACTCCAAACTCCACTATGGCCAAGACCAAAGAGGTGTCAAAGGACACCAGAAACAAAATTGTAGACCTGCACCAGGCTGGGAAGACTGAATCTGCAATAGGTAAGCAGCTTGTGAAGAAATCAACTGTGGGAGCAACTCCTAGAAAATGGAAGACATAAAGACCACTGATAATCTCCCTCGATCTGGGGCTCCACGCAAGATCTCACCGCGTGGGGTCAAAATTATCACAAGAACGGTGAGCAAACATCCCAGAACCACACGGGGGGACCTAGTGAATGACCTGCAGAGAGCTGGGACCAAAGTAACAAAGGCTACCATCAGTAACACACTACGCCACCAGGGACTCAAATCCTGCAGTGCCAGACGTGTCCCCCTGCTTAAGCCAGTACATGTCCAGGCCCGTCTGAAGTTTGCTAGAGAGCATTTGGATGATCCAGAAGAGGATTGGGAGAATGTCATATGGTCAGATGAAACCAAAATAGAACTTTTTGGTAAAAACTCAACTTGTCGTGTTTGGAGGAGAAAGAAAGCTGAGTTGCATCCAAAGAACACCATACCTACTGTGAAGCATGGGGGTGGGAACATCATGCTTTGGGGCTGTTTTTCTGCAAAGGGACCAGGACGACTGATCCGTGTAGAGGAAAGAATGAATGGGGCCATGTATCATGAGATTGAGTGAAAACCTCCTTCCATCAGCAAGGGCATTGAAGATGAAACGTGGCTGGGTCTTTCAGCATGACAATGATCCCAAACACAACGCCCGGGCAACGAAGGAGTGGCTTCGTAAGAAGCATTTCAAGGTCCTGGAGTGGCCTAGCCAGTCTCCAGATCTCAACCCCATAGAAAATCTTTGGAGGGAGTTGAAAGTCCGTGTTGCCCAGCGGCAGCCCCAAAACATCACTGCTCTACAGGAGATCTGCATGGAGGAATGGGCCAAAATACCAGCAACAGTGTGTGAAAACCTTGTGAGGACTTACAGAAAACGTTTAAACTCTGTCATTGCAAACAAAGGGTATATGACAAAGTATTGAGATTAACTTTTGTTATTGACCAAATACATATTTTCCACCATAATTTGCAAATAAATTCTTTAAAAATCAGACTGTGATTTTCTGGATTTTTTTTTTCTCATTTGTCTCTCATAGTTGAGATATACCTATGATGAAAATAACAGGCCTCTCATCTTTTTAAGTGGGAGAACTTGCAGAATTGGTGGCTGACTAAATACTTGTTTGCCCCACTGTATGTATGTAATATATATATATATATATATATATATATATATATATATATATAGTTTATATTCATATTATACATGTAAAAAGTAAATGCTGAAAACATGTGAAAAGACTGAACGACGTAGTACTGAGTTGTGGAGTTAGACCGTTAAGCTGTTTCTCACCATTTTTCATCATCATGAGCTGATGATGTAGATGGGTCACACTCAGCATGGCACCTCCCCCTAACACTATATAAACACCAGGTCGGACCGTCGGAGCATCTGTAGTGAAATAAGCTGAGCTAACAGCTGTTGGTAATAATCACCTGGAGTAAAAGGCATCTTCAGGGAGACTGTGAACTCATGCCAAGCCTTTGCGCCAATCCCCCCCCCCCCCCGGGCGTTGTGCCCACAATGTCGCACAGCGAGGATTCTCCGTTGTGCCCCCCTCGGCCGGAGTGTAAATTGCCGCCTATATATAGGCGCGCGCACACACACACACACACACACACACACACACCTTCTTGAAGGGCGGCCCTCAGGTCATTGAGGTTCTGGGGTACAGAGTTGCAAGCCTCTCCACGGCGACTCAGCTGATCCCATAGGTTTTCTATGGGATTCAGGTCTGGAGAAAGTGCAGGCCACTCCATTTGAGGTACCCCAGTCTCCAGCAGCCATTCCCTAATGATGCGACCTCGATGAGCTGGAGCATTGTCGTCCATGAAGATGAACATAGGCCTGTGTTGTTCAAGCAGTGGCACAAGTATGGGCTTGTCACTGTACCATTCACAAAGCGTAGGACAGATCTGTATTGACTAGACACACCTGCCCACACTTTAACACCACCACCACAGGCTCGTCTGGTGACAACAGTGGCTGATGCGTAGCGCTCTCCTTGACATCTCCAACATCGCTGGCGGCCATCATTTCTGCTCATTGTGAATCGACTTTCATCAGAGAACAGCACTGAGGCCACTGGTCCCTCGTCCAGCGTAAATGCTCCCTGGTCCATGCAAGACGATGATGCCTGTGCCTGGTGGTGTGGTCAGGTACCCTTGCAGGTCGTCTAGCATGCAGACCACGCTGATGGAAACGGTTTTGAATGGTCTTACGTGACACTTGGGTGCCTCGCACCTCCCTTAAATGTGCCTGGAGTTGAGTGGCATTCATCATCCGGTTCCGTAGGGCACTGTTCACAATGAAGTGCTCATCAATGTGGGATGTGGCCAAAGGACGTCCACTTCTATGGCTTTCTGTGACTCTTCCAGTCTCTCTGTTGCAAGCTGCTGATGACACTCTGTGACACTCTAAGCAGTGGTCGATTCATGGATCAAACACCTGTTGTGAATTTTGCCGTTCAGCTCCTTGTTAGAGAACAGCAAGTTGTGCAAAAAGCACTGAAACATTGAACAGTTGGACATGTGCATTCAAAAGTTTAGAGAAGGTCAAATTAAGTTCACCTGTAAAGGTTATAGTGCATTTTAGGTTCATCCTGAAATTTCACCCGAAAGCCGAATATTCCTAAATTTTTGTGAGTAGTGTATATAAACAGCCCTGTTGGTCAAGTGGAGCGGTGTTTGGTTATGTTAGCATTAGCTGCATCTATCAGGCTGCAGAGCACCAACCTGGCCTGCGGAGTAGCGAGCACTGGAGAGCGGGGAGTCCCGCAGCCAGACAGCGGCACTTTGAGGCGAGCAACTAGAGACAAAGGACCGGGTTCAGCAGAACATTTAAACTTGAAAGTTACTCCAATGTAAACGTTTAAATGTAATTAGACTGGTAGCGCGATTGGGCATCTTCAGCAGACAAGCCCCCAGCATCTCAAAGAAATAGTACTGCCTTTTTCTTTTCCCCCTCCCACGATTTTGAAACCTGATATTATATACTTGGGCCATTTTTTTAATCATTCAAATTTGGCTGGGTGGTTAATAACATTTGTCTGTGGTGTAACACACTCAGAACACAATTTTATTTTCACTTTATAAAGGTACTTCAAATTTATATTTTATAGGCTGATTATTAATGTTTTGTATTCATCTGCAATGTAGCACAGTGTTAATAAGCTTGACAAGTTAAAAATACTTTATTAATCCCCAAAGGAAAATTCCAGTTTTGCAACAGCAATGACATACATGAAAAAACACACATAACTTAAAAAGAACACAAACAATGAGGTAGATTGTTTTTTGAATGAATTACCACCCACACCGACACACTATATAAAAATAAATAAAAATATAATTTAACTTAGTGCAAGGTACAGCTTAAAAGTGAAAATTAAATGTAAGGTATATGAAAAATGTGACCTGTACATTGCCATTCAGAGGACGGGTTTCCTCTCCTGGCACAGAGGGGAGTCATTGTAGGTGGCTATTGCGGTGGGCAGGAATGACCTCCTGTAACAGTGCTTATGGCAGCGGAGCTGAAGGAGCCTCTGGCTGAAGACACTCTGTTGTCAGACCAGTAGGCTGTGTCGGGGGTGTGCAGTGTTGTCCATTATGCCTGGCAGCTTGTGCAACACCCTCTCTCTCCACAACCAGCTCTAGGGGCTCCAGAGAAGTCCCCAGCACAGGGCCAGCCTTCTATATCAGTTTGTTCAGTTTCTTGGGAGTTGATGGCTCTAATGCTGCTGCCCCAACAGATAACTGCAAAGAAAATTGCACTTGCCACAACAAGACTGGTAGAAGTTATGCTTCATCTTGCTGCAAACATTGAAGGACCTGAGCTTCCTCAAGAAGTACAGTCTGCTATGACCCTTCCTGTAGACAGCCACAGTGTTGCATTTCCAGTCAAGTCTGTTGTCCAGGTGAACACTCAGGTACCTGTAACCCTCCATCACCTCCACCTCTTCTCCCAGGATAGAATTAGTGTTCTGCTTAGTGAAATCCACCAAAATCTCCTTTGTCTTGGTCGCATTTAAGGAGGTTGTTGTTCCCAGACCATGCCACAAAGCAGTCCATCAGTTCCCTGTACTCGGTCTCCTGTCCACCAGTGAAACACCCCACAGCTGCAGAATCATCCAAAATTTTCTGCAAATTACAGGACTCTGAGTTGTATTGGAAGTCTGAGGTATACAGGATGAAGAGGAAAAGTACAGCCCCCTGTGGTGCTCCTGTGTTGCTAATCACCTGCTCAGACACGCACGCATTCCCTCAGCCGCAAAAACTGTGGTCTGTCTGTCAGATAGTCAATAATCCAGGAGGTTGTGGAGGTGTCCGCCTGCATCTCTTGGAGGTTCTCTCACAGCAGTGCAGGCTGGATTGCGTTGAAAGCACTGGAAAAGTCAAAAAACATGATCCTCACAGTGCTGCCTTTGTTCAGGTAAGAGTGGGCTCGCTGAAGCAGGTAGATGATGGCGTCTTCGACTCTAACTTTGGGGCAGTAGGCAAAGTCATTGAGGGCAGATGGAGAAAACTTCTTAGGTACCGGAACAAGGCAGGATGTCTTCCACTGCACTGGAACCTTCCCCTGGTTCAGGCTGAGGTTAAAGAGGTGTTGTAGAATCCCACATAGCTGGTCAAGCAGGCTTTCAGGACCCTGGGGCTGATACCATCTGGACCTGCAGCCTTGTTCTGGTGCAGTCTCTCCAGCTACCTCTTCAGGAAACAGACGGGCAGGTGGGGGAGGTAGAGGGCTGCTCTTTGTTTGTTGACGGGGGGGGGGATGTATTGGGGGGCTGTATTGAAGTCTGTGGTGGGGAGTGGGGGTGGGGGGAGGCACAGTGTGTGTCTGTGATCTTGAACACTGGGGAGGTGTGGGAGGGAAGCAGCTGTGGGGGCTGGGAGGGTGCGGGGTCTGTCTGGTTGGGGGTAGAGGAGAAGGCAGCTAAAGACAATGTTGAAGAACATGTTCAACTCATTGGCTGTGTCCAGGCTTACCTCAGCCTGTTCCCATTCACCTTGAAGCCCATGATCTTTTCCCATTCCTGACCACACAGCCTGCACGCTGTTTTGCTGGAGCTTGCTCTACAGCTTTTGCCTGTATGGCTCCTTGCTCTCCTTCAGCCTCACTTTCAGCTTCCTCTGTACGCTCGTCAGTTATTCCCTCTCCCCGTCACTGAAGGCTGTCGTCTTCTTATTCAGCAGCTTCTTCAGGTCGCTGGTGATCCAGGGCTTGTTATTGCGGAAATATCGCACTGTCCTGGTGTGGATGGTGTTATCCACACAGAAGTTGATGTACTATTTTAAACAGTCAGTCATGGAGTTGATGTCATCTCCATGGGACTCACAGAGTACGTACGTCCCAGTCTGTGGCCTCAAAACACCCCTGAACAAAGTTAGTTATAACATTCTTTCTCAGCCCTGGAACTCAAACGATTTTCTGATGCCCCAAAAATATATTTTTAAATAATCAAATTAATATCATGAACATGCAATAATTAGTTGACAAATGACTTGAACTGACGACTAATAGTACTAATAATACGAGTGGCCAGGAAAATTTTAGGCAGGCAGTCCTAGTGACTAGAAACATTGCATAAAAGATAATAAATAAGTACTAGTACCTAATACATTTTGACTAGTAAAACTAAATCTGTTTCTAGTAACATTTAAAAAGTGACTAGTTCGACCTATGGATAAATGTTAAAACGACTTGCCATATCCGTCAGCGTGACGTCAGTAGGCATTCCAATACTTAAGTGACGTTGTCATTTTACGCCCCCCCCCCCCAACAAGAAAATACACATCCGTTCTGACTTAACAGCGAAAATGATGTATTTAATTTTACAAAAAAAAAATCCCTTTATTTGTTTTAAATGCAAACAAGGGCCTGGAACTTTTCAAACCGGTGACATTTCACATTTTTTACTGTACACGGCGTACATACTTTTCTTCCGTTTAGAGTCACACCCAGGAAATTGGAGTTTATCCAAGGCCTACCTTCTCCACCCACGGCGCCCTGGACTTCTTCTCCTTCCTCCCCCTCTCCTCCAGTCTTCTTTTCCCTACCCCGTCCCGCGTCCGCCATGGCACCGACTTCCTCCCCTAAAATTCCCGGACGAGTCGCGGTCGAAACTCCACCGCCACTTATTCACAGGAAATAACTTCCTCGACCAGAAAGTTTTAAGGAGTGAAACTTTAAACGCCGTCTAAACGTGTTCTTGAGGATTGTCGCGGACACCCAGTTGTTCGATCAGAACATAGAACGCCCTGAAAAAACCCCAACCAGAACGGAGGAAGTCCCTGCGCGGAGGAAAAAGCTAACTTCGGCGGCGGTGCACTTTGTTTGAGGGTGTGACATTCTTCTTCTGCGGCCGGCATCCTAATATACGTAGTATTACCGCCATCTACCGCCAGGAAGAACAAATGATTAAAAAAATAGTATATCATAATTATAAGTATATTATAATTATGATAGAGATATGTATATCTCCATCACATGTATCGCATACACATTTTTAACACTTTATTAATACTGTGACAAATGTACTTATTGTAAGTCGCTTTGGACAAAAACATCTCGTCAATTACATGTAATCCTCAGATGGATATTTAGGAGTGACAGCAGCTCGACAGAAGTTGACAGAACAGTGCATGACAGGAAGAAAAAAGAGATTAAAAAAATGTAATATATTTAAACAGGTGATGATGATAAAAAAATAAATAAATATGAGTAATAATAAATATAGCTACGGGCAGCAATAAGCGGGGTCCAGAGTAGTCGGCCCTTTGTTAAAGTTCAATTGCCGAGTGTGAACATAGATAATAGGCTAATTTGCGATCGTTCTGAAAAGGCACAATACCTGGACCTATTCATGACATTTCTCTTTTTGTTGTCCCCCCCCCACCTCTTAAATTAAGTTGTTGTTTTTTTAGAAATTAAAATGCGTGATTTGGCCACAAGATAGCTCTGTCGTCCACTTTAGTTCAGCTGTTTAGAGTAAACTACGTATATCTGATGGTTTTCTGTCCCATCAAGTCCACTTTCACTTTCAACTAGTCACACAAGTTTTTAGGTTTTACATTTGTCTTCAAACCAACCCACTTATAACAAGGGAAAAGCATTGTGATAACAGAGAATTTTACTGTCAGATACAGTTCTCTCTGTTTTCAATAAGAAAGGAAGCTCACACATTGGTCAAATCCATACTACTGACTTGTTTCCTCACATTTGGTAAGCCCTGTGATTTTCAGCCTGGTATCTCGAAATGTGTCCATTATAACAGGGGGAACACATCGTGGCAGCTGAGAATGTTACTGTCAGATACTGTTCCCCCTATTTTCAATAAGAAAGAAAGCTCACACGTGTCAAATTCATACAACTGTACTGACTTGTTTCCCCAAACCAGGTTAGTCCTGTGATATTCAGCCTGTTATTCCTAAATGTGTCCATTATAATAGGGGGAAAGCATTGTGTTCAATAAGAAAGGACGATCACACATGTCAAATTCATACTGCTGACTTGTTTCCCGACGATATGTAATTCTTGTGATTTTCAGCCTGATATCCCTAAATTTGTCCTTTATAACAGGGGGAATGCATCCTGACAGCTGAAAGTGTTACTGTCAGTTACTGTTCCCCTTGTTTTTGATAATAAAAAAGCTAAAATGTTACTGTCAAATACTGTTCCCCCTGTTGTCAATAAGAAGGAAAGCTAATTCTAAATAATTCCAAACATAAACCATTCAAAATCAAGAAAAAAAAGCCTCCCTCTCAGGCATGTCACCTTTTTTTTTTGGCCAAAGGAGGCCAGGCCTCCTTCACACCGACCCGCTCTGCCTCAGGTAGCTCTCAGATTGACCCCTCCGGGCAGATTTCTACAAAACCCTCACCTCCGCTGCGGGGCGCCTGGGTGTTCCAAAGCCTCCATCACCATTTACCACGGAGGTAGATTTGATGGCGGGGGGGGGCTAAAGCCCCTAAGGAGCAGGCAATTGAGTCTATGATTCCTGCCATGCCCTCTCTCGACCACTACTACTGGGGTCCATGATACCCCGAGCCTACAATAGAGCAAGCGACTCCAGACCCCCCCACACACATTGTTGTTCATGGGAGTTCTGGGTCCTTCTCGGATCTGCAGTTTTATAATAAGCGTACATTGCAAGCAACGGGCTCCCTCCCATATAGTTGGAGTGTCGAGCCCTTCTTTAATGAAAGGGATAAAGGTTTATCACCTCCTACCTCTCTGCCATGACAGACTTATTCTGAGCATGCGTGGCGTTAGGTTTATACAGTAGCTCTAGTGCTGCCCCACTGCAAAGCGGGACCTTCAGCCCCCTCCCACATGAGGAGGTAAGAAAACCGGAGGCTATTTGTGCACGGTGCCACACCCAAGCGGGACTCCAAGGGCTGTGTGAGGGCAGCGCCCCACCTGGAACATGTTTCCTCCAAGCCTACGGTGCATGAGCGCTTGAATCCCCTGACCACTGACAAGACCAGGGCCCGGGCATGTTCACACGCAGTACCTCTCCGCTGGGCGCATTCCGCACCCAGGCGGGACTCCCACGGTTGCACGAAGACAGCACACCTCGTGGAACATGCTGCCTCCGAGCCTACAGCACATGAACGCCTGAACCCCGGGCTACCAGCAAGACTGGGGCCCAGGTGTGTTCACACAAGGTACCCCGCCGCTGGGTGCATGCTGCGCCCAAGCGGGACCTTATGGCTGCACAAGGGCAGCGCGCCGCGTGGGACACGCTGCCCCAGAGCCTGCGGTGCCCAAGAAGCACCCAAACATCGGTGGTCCGAGGCTGGGGCCCGGGCGTGTTCACCAACCATGACTTTGGCCACATTGCACTCCACTGAGGCGCACATACCCCTGGCAGCCCGCGATCATCCCTTTTATGACGGTCCCCCCTTGGGCTGTGTCCCCACCTGTCAGCCTGGAGAATTGTTTGGTAAACACCCCCCAGCTTGCCGCTCATCCCCTGTGCAAGAGCTATGCCAGGTGGCGTCTCCTCTGTGTGTTGTGTCCACTCTCAGGTGTGTTCGGGTGGGCCACTTAGTGACTGCAGTGATTATCATGAAGCTGCTCGGGCCGCTGGTAGCAGCCCAGGAAGTAGTGCTGTTGGGCCTCCTGTACATGCGTAGTATCCACTGATGGTTTGAAGGGCTCTGGTTGAACCAGGTGGGCCATCGACCATGCTTGCTGGTTGTGCCCCAATCTCTCAACAGGGATGTAGCCTACTGGAGAAATCCCCAGACCCGCGAAGCATAGTGGCGCCTCCATCCGGATATAGTGCTCCAGCTTTACAATACAACAGGAAACAATTCGGGACAGTGTGGGTGTACTTGTTTGCCTCGAGAGAGAGCGATAGATATATATATATAGAGAGAGAGAGAGAGAGACTGCTCAGTGTCCTCTGTGGTCCTTCCAGATGACCCCCCTCTGGGGGTGGATGTGTTCACGACTGAGGGGTCTCCTAAATGCACTGCCACCATAGGGGCTGTTGCCCAGACTGATGGAACGAGTGCATTTGGAGAGGCTGTCAGTAAAACTGGTAGACCCCGATCATCCAACTATTAGTGGTGGCTGGCCTGTGGCGGATCCCCATGCACCGCGATGCGCTGTTGCAAGCTGGAGAATCAGTGACCTCATTACCTGTCCTGGAACGTCCTCTGTTGGCCTGGTGCCAGAATGGAGCAGGCTTGAACAGCGTGGACTGTCACAGGCTGTGATCTCCACCATCATGGGCTCTCGTGCTCAGTCCACTTCTTGGCTTTATGCCTCAAAGTGGAACGTGTTTGAGCTGTGGTGCGTCAACAGGCGGGTCGACCCCCTGTTCTGCAGCATTGTTCCCTCCCGTTACCTGTAGGGCCTTTTTTCTCCTCTTCACCAGAGTGTGCGGCAGGAACGGCTTCACTGTCTGTGTACCATGTACACGTGGACCGCACAGCTCCAACTGTTTGTGTGCTATGGAGTGGCCGCTTTCTGCACAGCGCCTATCTCATTGGCTATGTCAATGTATCGCGATGGCTAATGAGTCGACGGGTCGAGCTACACTGACCACTCTCAATGCCCACTCTACTCAAGGTGTGGCAGCTTCAACTGCCCTTTTTAGGGGTGTCGGGGTCCAGGACATTTGTACAGTGGCATCCTGGTCGTCGCTGCCCCCATTTGTCTGTTTCAACCTGCACAAAGTTTCTGCAGGCTCCCTTTCAAGATTCAAGATTCAAGATTTAAGAGGTTTATTTGTCACATACATAGACATACTTTCATACATATATGCAGTAAAATGTCTTTGCAACTCACCCGGAGATTATGCACAATAGTTACAAAACAGAACATAATAGCTAACCTAATTCCTACCCAGCTAACTAACGGAAACTAACTGGTTCCTGAAACGTAATGCAGATAGTGAATAGAATAATATAAATTAAACTAAATTAAAATAAAATAAGACTCAAAAAGGTAATACAGAGTGGGGGTACAAAATAGAAGTGAAGGGAATAGAGTTATGTATATAGGTTAAGCTATCTGTATATACAGACATGCAGTTAAGTGCATGTGAATAAAGTGTGTATGGAGATACAGTACAGTATACAACAGCACGACAGTGCAGTATGCAGTAACCCAGAACAGTGATACAGTAACTTGCAGTACAGTATGCTACATACAGTACAGTAAGGCAGTGGTGCCTTTGTGAGTGACTCAGTGCATTTTGTTGGGTTCCCTGGTGAGTTCAGCATTGACAGTCCTTATGGCTTGAGGGAAGAAACTCTATCTCATTCCCTCTGTTCTTGCTGTGTGACTGAGAAGGCGCATGCCTGACCACAGAAGCTGGAAAAGATCGTTGTTGGGGTGGTGAGGGTCCTTCATGACGTCCGTGGATCTGTTCAGCTGGTACGCAAACTGGTCCAAGGTGCGGGGGATGTAGGTGCAGATGTAATCCTTAATCAGCCTCTGAAAACGCTTCATGAGTGCTCATACCCAGCGGTGTAATTCCAATTAGCCGGTGAGCTAGCGGTGTTGTTGCCAGACTCAAACTGCGCAAAAAAGGAGTTCAGTTTGTTAGCTAGGAAGGTGTCCACAGTCGTGGCTGGGGAGGAGCTGCTGTTGTAGTTTGTTATAGTCCTCAGCTCCTGCCACAAGCATCTGGTGTCCCGTTTCTCCATCTGTCGCTCCACTCTGACCCTGTACGTCCGTTGAGCGTCCCTCCGCAGATTGGACAACGCTGCTTTGTAATTGTCCATATTTCCGGACACAAGACCGTCGTTGTAAGCGGCCGTGCGAGCATTCAGAGCATCGCAGATGGATGTATCGACCCACTGTTTCTGTTTCCGAAATATCTGAACTTTCCCCGTGGGAACGATGTTGTCCGCTAACGTAGCTATGAAGCTCGTAGCTACTTCCGTAAACTCCCAGACGTCACTGGAACTTGATTGGAACATGTCTCAGTCTACATCAGTAAGAGCGTGTAGTTTCTTGATGAATTTGATGTGTTGATGAAGAAGGAGTGACCGCTGACGCTGCTTGAGTAAAATAATAGATTTATTACAAAAGAACAGCATCAGACTGGACTTGCCTAGGATGCCCAGGAGAGAACCGAGCCGGATGGATTCTCTGTCGAATGACACTCAGACAGGTGCTTTTATGCTAAGCCAGATACAATGTTGACCATCTGATTACCCTACATAGGTCAACGTTCACGTTTTCACTTTCCTTATCACCAGGACCCCTGACAATGGGCTCTGTCTTTCTCTTGAGACACCTGCCACTGTCTGTTAATAATTATTATTTTATACAATGGGCACTGTCTTGGGACGCTACTCATTCCCAGACACCTCATATTTCCCCCCTTTGAGACTACACAAAGTCTCGACAGAGAGAAGAGTCATTGAACTTACGACGTTAATTGGCTTAATAGAAATCACCTACTAACAAACAGACTGGTTATAATATACCCAGCTGAACACGCTTAGTCGTAGCAATACAATAAATTTGTGGAGTGTGAGAGCGAAAAACCCATCTGGCAGCTTCCTTTCTTAGTTCTTTCAACAAGACAGGAAAATTCTCTCACGGTTCCTCTGCCCCAGGCAACCACCTATTGCACTCCAAATCAATTAACCAAAAAGAAGGGTTTAGAACTGTACAAAATGTTACATAGTAATGCATACATTCAGAACCTCAGAAATAAATCAAAAATTTTGTCCAAAGTCAGGCTGGTCGACCCATCGGACTCTCCAATGAACCTGTCCCTGCCTATTATCAATGTCCATAACACCTATGTATGTATTGAACTGTTGCTTTTTAACACCATCAATCTTCAATGCTATTTCATTCGACACTCCTGATCATGATGTCCTCATTCAGGGTCCGTCGTCCATTTTCATCCTCCATTTTTGAATGTCCATGTTTGAGTGTTCAAGTCCATTAGGCTGTTAGGATCTCTGGACACAGCCAACCTCATACTGGTCCTGAAAGAAAAATTCACCAGCCAGTATCTTGCACACACATCAAATACAGTATAATAATTTCACTTTTGCATTATATTTTAACATTATTCCAATATATGATTAACCATTTCAGATCTGTGTGTTGACAGATTTTAACAATGTAATTTTTCAGCACACCATTCATTTTTTCACCTTGGCTTTGCGGATGATAAACAGCTCCTAAACATTGTTTGATTCCCAATTTTTGCAGAATTAATTTTACTGTTCTATCCACAAACTCTTTCCCATTATCTGAGGATATGCGATCTGGAAGTCCCCACCTGCTTATGACCTCACGACACAAGAACTTGGCAACTGACTGAGCATCTTTACACTTGGTTGGACATGCCTCAGGCCACCGTGAAAATCTATCCACGACGACTAACATTTATCTTTTACCTCCTATTGGTCTTATCATGTCAACAAAATCCACAACCAACTCAGGCATAGGACCTGTCGGAGTTGGAATGTGACTGGGTGGACTCATCACACCCCTTCAAACATTGTTTTTAAGACAGATTGTACATCTGCCTATGACATAATCAATTTGCTCAAGCAAGTACGGTGCCCAAAAACCATACTCTTGCGTGATTTTTCTCCTTACCTTCCCCCTTGCAACATGGGCTAACCCATGTGCTTCCTGAATCATCAGACCTAGTAGGTTGGGGGGTGCTACCATCAGTCCTTCATTATTTCTCCACAGACCAGTAGAATCTTGTGTGGCCCCTCGGTCCAACCATAATTGTTAATCTATGGCTGACGCCGCTTCTTGCATCGAGATCACATCTCTGAGCGTGATTTTATCTACCAAGTCCAGTTCATGGGTGACCAGAATAACCTTGCCTGCTTTGTTTGCTCCTGTAACTGCTTTTGCAGCCTCATCAGCCGGTTTGTTACGTTGTGTGACCCATGACATGTCCATTTTGTGTGCTGCACACTTAGCTACAGCTATTTCCTTTGGTTTCATCATTGCATGCAACAATTTCATTATCTGGGCATGATGCTGTATCGGAGAACCCTTGGTTTTCTTAAATCCTTGATTTTTCCACACTGATCCAAATAAATGACACACATTATGTGCATATGCAGAATCTGTATATATTGTCACTCGCTTGCCTTCAACCAATAGACAAGCTTCAGTGAGGCCAACAAGCTCATCAAGCTGCGCAGAAGCAGGTTGTGGTATTACTTCTGCTTTCTCAACAACAAATTCAGTTCCCTGGGCTTTGACTACTGCGTAACCAGCACTCAGTGTGTCTCCTATTCGATAGCAGGACCCATCAGTCCAATACTCCACATCTGACACATGCAGTGGGAAAGCTTGCAAGTCTGATCTGAGCTTTGCATATCTCTCTACTTCCTGAACACAATCATGTGGCACTCCATCCTCTGGTGTTGGCTAATTCTCAGTAGGATTTACCGTGACTCACCTTACTAAGGTGACATCTTCTTGCTCTAAGAGCCTATGATAGTCCCTTAGCCTAGACATAGTCAATGTACATATACCAAAATTCAAAAGATTCCTGAGACTATGATGGGTAAGAATTGTCACTGGGTAACCAATAGTTACTGATGATGCTTTCTCATACATTAGATGAACTCTCACCATTGCTCTGTAGCACCGTGGTAGCCCCAATTCTACTCCTTAATAGGCAGTAGAATAATACCAAACAGGTTGAAGATTTGTCCCTGTACCTGTGGGCTGACAGAGAACTGCACATGCATATTTGCCTCCAGTGGACGGAGCCACATACAGCAAAAAGTTCTTAGAGGAGTCTGGCAGCGCTAGCGCTGGAGCTTCTTGTAATCTCTGTTTGATCATCTCAAATGCCATAAGATCTTCCTGTGTCCAGGTGAGGTTACCATGGAGTTGAGCATTTCCAGTCTCTTTTATCATACCACAAACATTCTGGAATTTGTTGCAGCATCTCCTCTCTCACACTGTCTGAGTCCAATTTAGCACTGAACATTGACTCATGTGTCATCTGTACCACTTGTGGTTGTGCTTGTCCTTGAGCTGCGATCATGATTTTTATGAACTTCTGTTCTTCACTCATCCAGATAGCAAGATTCTCCTTATTGGTGCAAAAATGGCTTCCTCAGCTTCTGCCATCATTTCTCCTATTTGCTTCTGCTCAAATCCTTCAGCCACCATTAAAGTCACATGTGGCACACTTTTCTCAATGTCGTACTCTTTCTCAAATTACTCATTTGTGTTTATCTTCATAGCTGCTCCTTGTGGTCCCACGATTATGCAGCACAAGGTCTGCACAAGCTGAACATGCTTGGGTTGACTACTCAACCATTCATCCGGATCCAATTGGCCAGCTTTCTTGAAATATTTCAACGTGCAGTGATGTGGATACTCAGGGGGCTTAGCATCAGGCATATTCGCCACAATGAACTTCTCCCACATCTTGGCTGGCTCTATTAGCTCTGGACTAAGATTTCCAATCCAATATACTGAAGAAGTCTCAGTCTCTGATGCCATAAAAAATTGGTGGTAGACATCAGGTGGCACATCCACCAGACAGCCATCCGGTGTACACGGTATTGTACAATTTAGTTTGAACATAGCATCTCTTCCCAAGAGTGCAATGGGCGTATGTTCTGACACCAAAATAGATTGTGTGATTATCTGATTTCTACAGCAGAGCTCAATTGGTTTTGTGGGAGGAATCACACCCTGTTTCACACCCTCGAACCCAATTGTCCGTACCAATTGGTCAGACATGGGGAGATGTATAGCATCTTCAGGCCGAACACAGGTGAAAGCTGCTCCGCAATCTGCCGTTACTTCCAATGGCTTATCATTTATTTTCACCTCTATTTTTGGATCTTGCTCCGACCCTGATACTACCAGCTGACACCTCCCTTTCGAGTCTTCCGGGCACCCCTAGAAACCAGGTTCCGGACCCCTGTTAGGGTTTGCCGGTCCCCTGGGTGGCTGTGGTTGTCCTCTGAAGCCTCCTCTGATGCCTCCTCTGAAGCCTCCTCTGAACCTGTAGCAGTCACGTGCAAAATGGCCTAGTTGTCCACAATTATAGCACGTTCCTTGAGACTGTTGTAAATTTCCTCCTCTACCTCCTTCTAAATTTCCTTGGCCTCTTCCTCTCCATGTTTGTGGTTGGTCAAAAACTGGCTGTGGAAAGGAAACAGAGGGGACCACAGATGGTAGAACCTGAACCTGTCCTTGCTGTGGTTGTGGTGGTAGAAGAAAGAAGAAGAAACAGTCTTTAATTGTCACACGACACTCCACAACACATGCTTGCACACACACACACGCACATGCTTGATGGTGGCCGGTGAAATGGATCCTCTGCTTTTGACCCATCCTGGCTTGTCCTTCCTCCGGGGGCACAGCCAGGAGCAGTGGGCAGCATACGTGGACGCGCCCGGGGACCAGGTGATAAGTGTCCATCGCTGGTCAGACGGTGATGGGTGCATGTTTTTGGTGGGGGTCCTTACTGACGTGAGGTGGAGGAAACCCCATGTGAGCACGGGGAGAACATGCAAACTCCACACAGAAAGGCTCCTGTTTTTGGAAGATAACCCGCCGGAGCACGGTGCCAACAGCGCCCCAGGCGGGAATCGAACCCAGGACCTTCTTGCTGTGAGGCAGCAGTGCAATGCACTGCGCCACCTCAATTGGTAATTGATTTGGTTGTGACTGGCTCTGCATAACCACAGCTTGTTTCTTTTCCTTCTTCTTGTCATCCACCAACTGTATTTGGTTGAGTTTTCTGATAGTCTCCCGGTCCTGTTCCTTCTGGTCGTGCTCCTTTTTCCAATATAGCTCGACTTGATGTGCTATGTGATCCGTTTAAAAACCTTTGGGCATGCCTCCAATACCAACCACTTCTGCCAATTTGCTCCTCAGTTGTAGAGCCAGCCCCTTCTGTATTTTAGCTCAGAGAATTGATTTCTCCATTTGATTCAGATCTGTATCATTTCCTGTGACATTTCTCCACACTTGATGAGTTCTTGACACATAAGCTCTTGGATTTTCCTGTGGGCCCAATGCCTCAAAAAAGATGTTGTCCGGGTGTACGTTTGTTGGAAATGCTTCCTTCAATGCTCTCCACATCCGACCTCTACTTGCAGCAAACAATTCTGGATCATACACAGCAGCTGCCATGTATCTGTTAAGGCCTGCCTCCTGCAGGATCACTTCCATAGCTGGGACTCCAATGAGGCTAGCCAAAAGTCTTTTAATATCTCCCATGGCAGGCTGTGTTCCCACCAAAACCTCTTCCAGCTTTGAGATCCACGGAGGTGCTCCATCTTGAAGAGTGGGTAACTTTTCGAGTATGTTAGACATGTCTGTATTCTGCCAAGGCTTGTATTCTAAATTTCGTCCTCAAATTATCACTGGACACATTTTGTCGGGTCTCTTTCCTTTTCTTGGATGTAGCCCATACCTCAATGTGTCTGGCTTTTGAGGCTTTTTCTTCTGTCGTTTCTTCGCCGTTATTTGTAGTTCTTGTAACTGTTTTTCCAATTCTTGTTAAACGTCTGGACAGGTGGAGACACTTAGGTCCTCAAGGCATTTGTCTATACTCCTCTCAATCTCTCTTAAAACCATGCGTCTGTCATCTCCTACCCCAGTGCTGGCTGCTAACGGTTGAAAACAGGAAGGACCTTCTTTCTCCGATTCTTCATCGCTTTCACCTTGTTCACTCTTATCCGTGTCGTCCGTTCCTGGAGCCATTTTCCTCACTGGTCGATCTCCTTTTTTCTCCACTTTAGTCAACATCTGTCTGACTGCTGGCTCGTATCCTCCAATAGCTTCGCCAGAGTCACTCCCAATCTCTATTCCTTTTTCCAGACTTCTGACTCTTTGTCTGCTTCTCAAACGGTTCCTTCTCTTGGTACTGTTGGAGCTCGGATACATCTTGATGGTTGTTTTAGCCTTGCCCATCTCTGTTATTTGCTCATCCTCATCTTTGAAGAGATAGTTGCCTTCCTGTGTAATCACTGGGAGCTGGTGATAAACATCAGTGAACTTCACCTCCTTTTCATAAGGCGGGGGCTTCTTTACAGATGCAGTATGTGAGAAGGGTGCGGTAATCTTCGCCATCAATTTTTCTGTTTCCTTTTCATTTTTCTTTATTTCTTGTCTACTTTTTTCTCTTTTTTCCTTTGCAGCTTCGAACCATGTCTGTCCCTCCTTTACGAATAGCTGCAGAATGCCAAGTTCTGTTTGCCTTTTCTCTGTGTCTCTTTCCTTTCTTGCCTTTCTTTTGATTTACTTTATATGTGGACACAAGCACCTGCATTGTTTTAATCACATCCAGGTTAAGAGTTCCTTCAACTGCCCACAGTTGTTCAATGTCAGGCTTGCTCCATTTCAGAATCAGAATCAGAATCAGAAATACTTTAATAATCCCAGGGGGAAATTACTTCCCTGATATTTTTGCAATATCTTTCATAAGGCGATTATTCTTGCGCACTACATCAATAGGAGTGATTACTTTTGAAATTTTAGTATCCATTTTTGACAACCTAATTACCCTCTTATTTTCTTTTATTGTAAATCAAATCAAATTATTTTAAAATGTATTTATAAAGCACCGTGTAATCACACTCAACAAAAAACAGCTAAATTTGCTAACTCCAAAGGAGACCAATCGCTTCCCACTTGTGAAAGCAATTTCACTTGTTCATCATCTGATGCATCGGATCACACTCATTTATGTTAAATTATCAAAATTATATCAATGTTCACTCTCAAAACAGCCTAGATAAACCATACTCAGATAATGAAACCAATATTCACAGCACTCAACAGTAATTAAATCAAATCAGCTTTTCCACATGTGATCAATCAAATCAATAATACTCCATTAATTAGGCAAATGCCTTAATTAGTCAGTTTGTTGCCAAGTCTCTCACTAAATAATTGCAAATGTAATGTATTAAAAAGAGCTACTACAAGCCTATATGTGAAAACAATCTAAACATGTACATTATAACCAAATGTATAGACATGTAGGTAAATGCAGGTGTCTATTGAGAGAGTTCGTGGATAAAACTGGATGGATGGTGGTTCAACTGGATTCAGGATTCCAAAATGCTGTCTTCCACAAGCCTCAGTGTCTGTGAAGATCTGCCAGATGTCTTGTGATCTGCCCTTTAGATGATCCAATTCAGACTCATTCCATCTTCTCTGTCTTTCTCCCAGCTTTCACTCCGCATAGTAAAAGACAGGAAGAAAGAAAAAAGAAAAAACCGACAGAAGAGTTCTGTCTTAGGCTCACTCTAAATTCTTATACACACTGTAATACAATTCAGTGTGACATACATTATCAACATTTTTATTTCGCGCACACTTGAAATAAAGTAATGGTTACTTCATGCAATGCATTTAAAGTTTAAAGAGTACATTAGTCAATCTGACATCACCTTTAATTAATTATTTTTATTCTATATATCTATTTATTTTTATTTTATTTTATTATTTTTATTCTATTCATCTATTTAACTTTATTTTATTATTTTTTCTTCTATCATACTCAGAGAAAAGAGTAGAGGGGAGGAGGCGTCTTCTCAGCCCCTCTTGTCAGGGGGAGTCGACTAAGCTCCACTCTATATGAAGCACCACCACTTGCTCCACCTCTTAAATTTAGCAAAGACTTCCAGTATGGACTGGTCGTCAGCGAGTGAACATCCTGTTTTTGCTGCCGTAGGAACAGCCCAGCCCAATGCAGTTACGCACAGAGTCATAAATCAAAGCTGTTTTCTTTCACTCAGCAGCCGAAACACAAAACCTCTTTTCTTGCATCCAAATCCAGCGTTTCCTTCTATTTCATCAAGACTGTCTGCTCTTTTAACCAGACAGGACTCACAGCAAGCACTGTCACACACACACCAAGCATAAATTGACAAAGAAAAAATCCACACACTAATCAAACAATCCACAAATCCTACTTCCAATTCAGAGCAGGAGATTTTCTTTTCTTTTCTGGATGTGTACATGCATGTGCAGGCAGACTGTGGCTTTAGACCTTCAGAAGGCACATTTTGCTATCAAATATATAAAGTCCTGTAAAGGTTCATATCCTTTATCAAATGTATAGATGTCCTTGGAAAAAACGCTCATATTTATTTATCAAACGTCCTTAAGGAAAGGCTCATAATCTTTATTATCAACTTAGGGGGATGGTAGCTCAGGAGGTAGAGCTGGTCGTCTAGTAATCTAAAGGCTGCTGGTTCGATCCCAGGCTCCTCCTGCTAGCATGCTGTAGTGTCCTTGAGCAAGACAATTAACCCCTAATTGCTCCTGATGGCTGCGTCCGTCGGTGTTTGAATAATTGTAAGTCACTTTGGATAAAAGCGTCTGCTAAATGTAATGTAATAACTTTACAAGGTCCATAAACAGGCTCATATTTATTTATCACTAAAGGGGCAAGAAATGTTTCTCTTTATGTATTATTCAACTGCTCACCACATATGTATACCTATTTAATAACACATATATTCTATATATCACTTACACATACACAAAACATTACACAAAGCTCTTCACACATCTGTAGCCGTGGCACTTACACACTCACACACACAAAAAGAAAAAAGAAAGAGAGAGAGATGTCTGATCAGGAGCATATCTGACCCTCCAAAAACTTCGACAGCGCTTAACTTGCTATTTTAACGTTGACTCATTTATACTTTTCTAATTCCTTCAAAATTTTCACTTTGGCCAAACTTTTAACAAATTATCTTTTAAATCAGGTTCTCTCGTCTCTCGTCATGCATGTTCACAAGTTCTCCTGGGCAGGTTCAGCCCTTTTTTCCCCACTTTTCTCAAACTCTATTTTCATCTCATTTCCTCTTTCAAGCCTTTAACTTTTAACTCTTTTTTACTTTACTTTCATCTTATTTCCTCTTTTAAGCTTATTTCCTCTTTTAAGCTTATTTCCTCTTTTAAGCTTTTAACTTTTAACTCTTTTTCACTTTACTTTCATCTGTTTCCTCTTTTAAGCTTTTAACCTCTCACTCTTTTTCTCTTTACTTTCATCTTTTTCATCTAATTTCATTTTATTTAATATTTAGCCAATTCCCCTGGCCAGGGTTATTTCCTCTTTGTTTTTTCTACACAGATTTGACTGTTACTATATTATCATACGGCCAACTTTCACTCAGCAGCTAATGTACACGTCTTACCGTTAAAGGATACGGGCCCCGTCTTAATTTAATCTTGCATGGTTATTTAACTGCGTTTGAGTTACTAATTCTGCCATTCTAATATTACTTTTTACCTTATTTCTTATTTCTCTCGTCACTATTCTCTATTTCTCTTTTTCTTCGTATATTTTTCTCTTATTCCCCTTATTTACGTCTTTTACAACTTAATAAACCCCAATTTAGACGGAAACTCACTTCACACATCAACACATCATCTCTCAACTCCACACAATCTGCTCTTGTTAGTGCAGACTATCTGCACAAAATGCAACCGCTTCAGACCACATAACAGCTCGTATTGTAAGTGAAGACTCACCCTTGAGGTATTAAAGTGGTAACTTCTGAAGCAGGGCGGCAGTGGTAGATGAGGCCCAACACATCCTGTTCATGACGCCACTTTGTAGTTTCTGGTTGATTTTGATGTGTTGATGAAGAAGGAGTCTCCGCTGACGCTGCCTTGATTAAAATAATCGTTTTATTACACAAATCAGCATCAAACCGGACTTGCCATCGATTGTCCAGGAGAGAACAAAGTATTCTCTCTCGAATGAAGTAAAAGACTCGTCCTTTATATTAGTACGGAGAACATGTAGCCCATCTGGTCACAATACATAGGTCACAATTCAGCACTTGTCCGACATAAATCTACACATTTCCTCTTCTGGCCAAGCTGGAGGCCTCAACACATTTCCCCTGCTGACCAAGCTGGAGGCCTCCCTCCACATTTCCTCTGCTGATCAAGCTGGAGGCCTCTACACATTTCCTCTCCCATAGGGCCTCTAAATAGACACGTTGTTATTGTTGTTCTCCGTTTGACATGGAAGCAATAAATTAAAAGTAACATATGTTAGTAATTATACCATACAATCACTATACAATGGCCTCTGATTCTTCAGAACCCAGGGCCCTCATTCAGACACCTCACGTCCCTTGTCACTACAGTTCCACGCACGATTCACGGCTTGTAAACAGGAATCAGAGCAATAGCCGCATGGTCCGATTTCCCGAAAGCAGGAACCGAAACAGTCTTAAATCCGTTCTTGGACAGTGTGTAACAGTGGTCCAAAGTTCTATCTCCCCTGGTAGCACACGTGATGTGGTGGTGGAAATTTAGCAGAACTTTTTTAAGGTTTGCCCTGATAAAGTCCCCAGCCACCACCACAGCCGCATCGGGATGTTTGTTCTGAAGTCCGCACAACGCATCATATAGGTCCGATAGTGCTGTGTCGGTGTCCGCTTGCGGTTGAATATTAACCGCTGTGATGATGACCATGCCGAATTCCTGGGGGAGGTAGAATGGACAGCATAAGATGGTCAGCTGTTCCAGGTTCAGTGAGCAGGAGCGGGAGAGAGTCTTGAACCAGTTGGTGCTCGGCGTTGCAGCCGAGCGGAATTACTGAATATTTTCTTCCACGGGCCACTCAGATTTCTGATGTGTTGCCTGTGTTTAGTGACTTACACAGTGTGCGGTGTTAGTTACTTACCATTGGCCCTCAGTGAGGCAAGATGGATTGCAAGGGTCGCGGTGTGCATAGATGACATTCACTACCTGCTTTGGCTGCTTCAGCCTGCACCCTGGACCACGCACTTGGTGTGTTCGGGTCCAGTGTGAGAGAGGGGTCTCCACCCCTAGTATACCAATAGGAGCATTGCCCCCAAGGGGTGGGGCTTCCTGACATAAAACAAGATTTACTGTAGCTTTGTAACTACAGTTCTATGAAGGAGGCATTGCCCCTTAGGGTTTACTACCCCACTGGACCCCCATCAGTCTTGCTTTTTGTTTTCAGAGGACGAAGGGTGTCAGCATGTAATTTATTTGTTGAGTTTTTTCCTTGAATTATTTGGTTAATTGGTGACCAGTTTTTGTGAACTACTTTTTATTGTATTTTTCATTAATTTGGCAAAGTAATGGAGACCACAGATTTAAAATATCAAACTAACAGATCTACCCGATAATTTGGGTTGGACATATTTTGACGTGATATGCATTGGCCCGTGTCTGTAATATAGATCAAAGTTGATCGTTTTTTTGCCAATATCTGCTCCGTATGTGGATCGATTTGGATGTAATTTTAACCACGAGATCCTCGTGACATACCGGTTTAAACAACACCTCCACCGTATTCATAGCTTCTGTCAAAATATGTCTTCCAGATAGTTTTAGCTGGGTTGGACACATTTCTGCCTGAAATGCAATGGCTCGTGTCTGTAATATTGGTCAAATTTGGTCAGTTTTTTGCTAATATCTGCTCTGTATGTGGATCGATATGAATGAAATCGAAATCACGAGATGTTTGTGAGAACACGGTTCAAACAAGACTTCAACCGTGTTCGTGTGTTATGCCGAAGTTGGTGTTCCTGATAGTAATAGACTTCAAAATTCTGAGAATTTCCCCCTGAACAGTAACAGTAGGGCTCCAGCCCTACAGGCTAGAATCCTAAAAGTCCAGACAAAAACAATAGGGTTAAAGCCTTGCGGGCTGGACACCTAAATATGGCTGCAGGCAGCAAATAGGCAGGGTCGAGGCCCTTCCAGGCCCTTCGTTAAAGTCCACTGGACGAGTGTGCTTTGGCTCTCTGTTCCAGTGTGTTTTGTGACTGCAGAAGTTCATTCCTTCCAGCCTGGTCACAGTGTAATTCTATGATCGGGCGGCGTTTGTGGATGTGGGTGGGTTTCCTATGCCGAAACTAACAGCAGTTATCATTCTCAAATAGGGCTGCATGATTATGGCTAAAATGAAAATCAATTCTATAAACTTATAAATAAATAAACTCAGGTAAGTGGTTTAACTGACTTGAATCGTAGAGGATATACTGTATAATGAAATCAATTGTGTGTAATGGGCTACACAATTTTCTTGTAATTGTAACAAATCTTTGAAGCATCTGGAAGGGAACCCTAAAACACAAAAATAATGAAAATATTTAAAAACACATACACAATAAATACATGTTCCTTGTATTATGAAATTGTTTATGCTTATTGTTACCAGTCAATACAGTTTAGAGACATTAATATCTCTAGGATGTCTATGAATTCTGACAGTGATGTTATTAGATTGGTATTTTGTAGAACTTAATTTGGTCCTTGTCAGTTATCCCCAAATGCCCAAATATTTATATAGTTTAATGCGCTGCGCTTTGTTTAATCCAATTATCTTCTTGTAATACTTTAACTTAATATATTTCAAACATGATAAAGTTTAATAGTCTTAAAATACTACCTGTCACTTTGTAACTTTGTATGGCTCAGAGTTTGTATCTTATATTCCTTAAAGTAATACCTAAAGAGAAGATTATCAATATTCAATAGTCAATTGAATCTCTGGTACAAGGTGGCGATGTTGGACTAAATTAAATCTGTCTCGTGCCCAGTAGGCTGGGCATCCCTAGCGTCAGAAAAGAGGAGAATGGCGTCGTCTTGTTTCAACAAACTGAATAGTTGCTGGGTGAGTAATGGCAAGGTGCTTTTGTTGGTGATCTGAGGCGATCACCAACCCCCTCTCCCCTCCGCCACTTCATTCCTGCCTCCACGTACCCTGCCTGTCCGGTTTTTCCTTTCGCTCTGCAAGAGCACAATGAATGGACAGATACTGTGTTTACCCCCCACCAGCCTTTGGCCTGGAGCAGTCATGTTCTCTCTCTCTCTCTCTCTCTCCCTCTCTTACACACACAAACAAATAACTAGCCTAGCAACAATTGCTTAACATTTGCTTCAGGCTTTCAATAAACAGGCTTACTCTACCAGTCAAAGACAAACACTTAAGTCACTGCAGCATGGTCCAGCCGCTTTCAAGCCATCGCCTCAGGGACACAGACGATGCTATTTTTTAAAGACAAGCAATTCTGTGCCAAATGGTCTCTTCCATGTCAAGCGACAGACACTTTCCTGATGCATCGGTCTGCAAGGCAACGACTTTGAGAAATTTTCCCGCACACTCTTTTCGGTGGCTGTGCTCCCAACCAAAAACCTGTTTTAATTTTAGCCTTGTCATGACAGGAAGTGTGTCCGTGTGGACGTGTCCTTTGAATACGCACATATATGCATGCACGTTGCATCTGTGTACATGATATTAAGTGTCTTCGGGTTGAAGTGGTAAGGGGGGAGGGGGTAAAACAACAGGAAGAGGAGTCATCATCCCCAGACCGATGGCCTGGTGGAGCACTTTAATGAAACTCTGAAAAACATGACTCGGAAGTTTGTTCCGGATAACAGCCCTAATTGGGACAACTGGTTGGAGCCCCTGTTGTTTGCGGTGTGAGAGGTTCCGAGGCCTCCACGGGATTTTAAGAAAGAGAAGACCTAATTAAAGAAAACTGGGAGGAAGGGCCTAGCACCAGTTAGAACAAGGTTCAGTATGTTATGGACCTGAGAGCAAAGTTACACAGGCTGAGGCAGCTGTCACAGGAGAATTTGCTCCTGACTCCTTTGCTCAGGAACGTCAGAGCCACTTATATGACAGTTGGGCTTGGCTCAGACAATTTGCACCAGCTCTAAATTGCTCACAACGTGGCAAGGCCCTATTGTGGTCACACGGTTGCAGAGGTCGATTATGAGATCGAACGGTCTGACAGGCAGGGGGGTGACACAGAACGGTCACTCCTCAGGTGCCTTTCTGCTCTGTATCTGGAATAAAAACTCACACCATGTCGGCACCCCAGTGCCAGAAAGAATTCGTCTCCCTCTCTAAACCCAAACCGGTGGATGGAGACTCCCACAGCCTTATGTTTACATTTTAGTATTTTTAAATGAAAATCAAATAACCACTCGTTTTTTGTTTTTTAATACCTGTTTCTGGAAAATCGGATGACAAAACATACACGGACCATTATGGTACATATTTGTGGCAGATCTGCTGCAGTACAAATCAGACAAAAATCTACAAACAAATAGGAGGTGAGTCACAAATGGTAAATGGACTGCATCTTATGAAACGCTTTTCCAGTCTTGCGACCACTCAAAGCGCTTTACAATACATACCCCACATTCACCCATTGACACATACATCGATGGCAGCGACAACCATGCAAGGTGCACACCAGCTCATCGAGAGCACTTAAGGGTTCAGTGTCTTGCTCAAGGACACTTCAACATGCTGCCAGGAGGAACAGGGGATCAAAACCAGGAGCCCTCTGATTACTGGATGACCTGCTCTACCTCCTGCGCCATTGCGCCCCAAATGTCACGTGCCCCACAAACTGACAGGAAGCAATCCACAAATGTGCAAAACCTCTTTCACATGTACAAATAGACCCACAAATGCATACATATGACTTAACATGTGCGGCAGTTTCACCTACCACACGGCACCCAAGTTGCGTTTTCAGGGACCTCCGGCACAAAGACACAGATGATGGGGTTGTAGACATGAGTTTATTGTAGAGAGTGGGCTAGTTGGAATTAGCCCAGGAGCAGATAGAGATGTGTCCTGACAAGGGTTCTTCTCCTGAGTGAGTGTGGGGATGGGGGTTTTAGCTGTTGCTTGTTAGACGAACCAATGAGCAACAGGTAGGCAGCCACTCTGATCCTGGGTCCCCAATTAGGTCTAGATCCAGGTCAGATGTGGCTGCTCAAACCACACCCTCCCCACACCAACACCAAACTGAGGCCAGAGAGAATACCTGACCGAAGCCTACCAGCCTTTACCCGTGCTGGAGAGTCCCTGTTCAGGTGCCAGTGTGGCAGTTGCACCTACCACGCGGCACCCAAGTGGCTTTTTCAGGGACCTCTGGCACAGAGACACAGACGATAAGGTTGTAGACACCAGTTTATTGTAGAGTGTGGGCTAGTTGCAATTAGCCCAGGAGCAGGTAGAGATGTGTCATGACAAGGGCTCCTCTCCTCAGTGAGTGTGGGGATGGGGGTTTTACCTGTTGCTTGTTAGACCAACTAATGAGCAATTGGTATGCAGCCATATAATAACAATAATAAATTGCCTTTGCTGAGAATTTGAATGTGAATCAATAGGACATTGTAACTGTACAAGGGGTTCGGACTGCTACTATTCTAATTTAGTGTTAACCTGCATGACTACATGATGCACCCACTGCCACAGGGTGCAGGTATAGGGTTACAGTGTTAGCGTTCGCCATGTTAGTGTTAGCTTTTTAGGAATGCAGACAGCAGACAAAATTAGAACCCCAAATTAATAATATCACACACATTTCACCAGAACATCACTTTAAACTCTGATTTAATAGAAACATTGACAGTTTACTTTTTTAGCATGGTTACACAGTGCCCCCCACGCACAACTATTACAGAATTTTTTATTTTTAATGCAAATGCACATGATACCGGCCTGTATTATATTGCTCATAATTAGTTTTCCCAGTCGTGTCGTGGTTTGAGGTTACAAGATCAGCATTCACTGTTTTAGGAGATAGATGACAATTGGGGCTGACAGGAAATTAGAACAGCCTCTATTTAGCTTGTAGGATTGCTTTCCCTTTCGATCATGTTGTGCTGAGATTCACCTGGCTACATCTTGGGAATGTGGCAAATATAGATACTGTAGATAGATAGATAGATACAGACACATATACATGTTGAAGTGGATATATTACACAATTATAGAATCAAAGAAAAAATATTGAATCTGAAATAATATAACCTGCAATAACCTTTCTCATTGATTAGTGTCCCAGCACATAAAAATCCCATTCCAAGCCCTGTGATTCATCATAGGGTGAGACTGACCTGCCCTGTTATATTTGTGTGGCAGTTCTTGCCACCACACAAGTGCCATTTTCAGGGCCCTCCGACACAGAGACACAGACGACGGGGGGTTGTTAACAACATTTAATTGTAGCAAGAAGGCTTGGTGGAATTAGCCAGGAGCAGATTGAACATGTCATGACATGGGCTCCTCTCCTGAGTGTGTGTGTGGATAGGGTTTTTAAACCTGCCGCTCGGTAGCCCATCCAACCAGTATCAGGTGTGGCTGCTCAAGCCATCCCAGCCACCACATACCCCCAACACCAAACAGAGGCCAGGAAGAATTCCTCGCCGAAGCCTACTCCTCCTCACTCCCGAGAACCAAATGAAAAGAAATGCTTAAAACAGACTCTGACCCAGGGTTACTATACCTTAAAATACAGACTGAACACACCCGGTGATAACACATTCTGTGCACCTTATGCCATCAGCGTAGGCTGTGACTGCTTGAACATTTTTTGAAATCTCCAAGGAGACCACCGCATTTCTGACCTACACACTCAAGGGTTTCCACAAAGCTCCACCTACAGTGTTACAAAAGACTGTAAATTTGAAGCACACTACTCCTATTTCAGCAGCACCCGTACTGGTTGAAGATCAACATGACGATTTCTCTGGAAGACATGGGTGTGGTGCGTAAACCAACACCCACACCTGAGTTGGCGGGGAGGGAGGAGTGCTGGTAAACAAACATAATGATAAGAGATGAGCGCATGCAAATTGTGGGATCATTCAGGCCAGGGCGGATCGCTTTCTATTCACCTTTTCCCCCCAACAACAGTGACAGGCATTTGAACATATTTTGGCAACAGCTGCCCTCAGATTTTGATCTGCAGTGGCACCTGAAAAGAAAAGCATCCAAACAAATTCTAACACTGGCTCGCAATGTAGTTTGAAACACACCTTTCTGAGACTGCTGGTTAAAACTCCACACATAACGGCATATCATGATACATTTACCAGTTCCTATAGTGTGTGGAGAGCAATGATTTGGCCAAAACACCACACCACACGCTCTATTAATCAGTCTCGAAACATGACTTTAGATTAAACAAACTTGGCGGAAGACAGCAGGAAGAAGCTTTCCCAGTTTTTGCACTATTTTGTTTTGACAAAAAAATGGAAAAAAATAAAAGTTGGTCCTCCATTTCTGAGGCCCATCTTACTTTATGCTTCGCAACGTTTGCATTTGCCACCATAGATGCGGTTCTGTTTAGAACTCCTTCCGTTTCAGTCAGCTTAGTTCCCAATCCCTTTGCAGTATTAAGGCGATTTGGGGGAGGGATTTAAAAAAGGTAGATTTATAATGTAAATTTACAAGGTGGGGCTTTGTTGTTCTTGGATACAGTTTGAAAAGTACAGATATAAATTAGTGCTCCTATGTCCTCCCAAATGTCATGGTACTTTCCCAGCATCAAACTCTATCCGGATTCCTTGAATTTTACCAGATAAAAGGCTTTCTCTTTCTTTCTTTCTTTCTTTCTTTCTTTCTTTCTTTCTTTCTTTCTTTCTTTCTTTTTTAACACCTGTTGTAAAGATTCACTTGAATTCACTTTTTAATCTTACGTGTATATGGTAAGTGTACTTACACTTAAGGATCTGAGACTGAATGTTTAAGTTACAGTGTGTAAAATAAATGTGGCAATTTCAGCCACACTGAAATAACAGAACTGTTCATCTGTCCAACATTCACTACCAAGTTCCAAACTGCCTCTGGAAACAATGTCGGCAAAAGAACTATTCATTGTGAGCTCCATGAACTGGGTTTCTGTGGCCGAGCAGCTCTACAGAAGCCTAAGATCACAATACCAAGCGTCGTCTAGAGTTATGTAAATCACATCGCCACTGGAGTGATGAATCATGCTACACCATCTGTCAGTCTGATGGACCAATCTGGGATTGGCGGAGACCAGGAGAATGCTACCTGCCTGAATGCATAGTGCTAACTGTAAAGTTTGGTGGTAGAGGACTAACAGTCTGCGTTTGTTTTTCATGGTTTGGGCTTGGCCCCTTAATTGCAGTGAAGGGACATTGTAATTGTACAGCATACAATGACATTCTAGAGACTTATGCACTTCCAACATTGTGTTAACAGTTTGGTGAAGTGTCTTTTCTGTTTCAGCAAGACAATGCCCTTGTTCATAAAGCGAGGTCCAAAAAATAATGGTTTTAGTGACTCTAGTGGTGTGGAAGAACCTGACTGGTCTGCACAGATCCCAGTCCTGAACCTCATTGAACACGTTTGGAATGAATCGTAACCCCGACTGCGAGCCAGGCCCCATCGTCCAACAATGTGGTGCCTGACCTTACTAATGCTCTTCTTTCTGAATGGGACCAAGTCCCTGCAGCCATATTCCAAAATCTAGTGGAAAGTCTTCCCAGAAGAGCTGAGGTTGTTATAGCAGCGGGGGGGCACCAACAACATATAAATGTCCCATGGTTTTGAGATTAAATGTTCAACAAGCACATATGGGTGTAGTATTTGGGTGTCCACATACTTTTGGCTTACTTGAGCGTTAATTAAATACACTACGTATTTAATTAACACCCCAGTCGCCCAACGTGTCCTTCCCTCTTTCACTTTCAACGAACAATTCTCAGTGACTGGGACTGTTTATTTTGAATACCTGAATCAATGCACCATGTACAACTATTGGTATTTGGAACAGGTTAATCCACTCTTTGTTCTGCAGAAAATTACATCACATTCACAGAGTAACTAACCTAATTCAGTCCTGGTATCTATTGCAATGTCAGTTTGGAATTGTCGTGCCCCTCCCAGTCAGATACTAAATACATACATTATATATTTTAAATGACTAAATAGTGCAAGTGGTAATACAATTGCTTGACCCTTGCCAAATGAATGCTGTCTAAATAGGGCTTCCACACAGTCACAGAGCATTTGTCATAGTTTTTTTTTGGTTTATTTTTTCAATCTTTTAACTTTTAGTATTGATATTCATGAATTTTCCCCTGGTGACAAATTGTTCTATCCTAAATCATCTTATCAATGGAAGTCTGTGTATTACATCTAAACAGGATAACATATGGCACTTTGATACATAACTGTTCAGTTGGTTTAATCAAGTACCATACCAAACTGATATCAGTTTGCCACCAATCGCCACATATATAAGGTTAGGTTTCAAAATAGGGGGATGGGTAGTACTCTCTATTCTGAGACGCTGGGGGCGTGTCTGCTGAGGGTGCTGAAACCACGGCCAATCACGTTAATCGTGTTATGTTTACATTAGAGAAGTGCTGCTGTCTGGCTGCGGGACTCTCCAGTGCCCCCTGCTTGGTCTTCTGCAGGCCAGGTCGGGGCTCCGCGGCCTGCTAGCAGGCAGCCAATGCTAACGTAAACAAACCCTGTGCTATCAAACCAACGTGGCATGAGTTCACAGTTCCCCTGAAGATGCCTTTAACTCCACGTGTTTATTCCCAAAACAGCGTTTTATCCCAAACTCTGCTTTTAGCTTAGCTTATTTCACCACTGATGCGCCGACGGTCCGTGTCGCAACCCCATGTGCAGTATAGCGTAAAGTAAAAAAAAATAAAAGAAAGCGCACATCCCACGATCGCATAGGATTTCTATGATACTGTGGTACACGGAATCCTATGGGACTTAAAATCTGTAAGAGTTCTGGTGAAAATGACTGAAGCACTGAATCCGATCGATATCTGACTGTGGCCCCCTTTCTGACGGCCGTCGTAGTACATGTGTCTAACATCACAAAATCACAAAATATAAGGGGATGGTAGCTCACGAGGTAGAGCTGGTTATCTAGTAATCTAATGGTTGCTGGTTCGAACCCAGGCTCTTCCTGCTAGCGTGCTGTAGTGTCCTTGAGCAAGACACTTAACCCCTCATTGCTCCTGATGGCTGCGTCCGTCGGTGTTTGAATAATTGTAAGTCGCTTTGGATAAAACCGTCTGCTAAATGTAATGTAAGCTACAAATATGTCAGAGAAAATTAAAAGAGCTCGTTCTCGTCCAGCACAACAGCAAGTAGTTTCCTGAGCTGGACCATTTTCAATGAATGAGATTCCAAATATTCTGTTGAGACGACACTCTGTCTTTATATTTCCTTTTTGATATGAGACTCAAGCCAGTATTTTTCTGCCATGTACAGCTCATTTTCACTCATCTTCATCTCCTAAGACTTGAAACTAGTCTATTCTGTTGGAAACACCCACTTCTTTATTCAACCTCCACCTCTGAAATGTATAATAACCCTATGTAATTGAAGAATATTCAGAACATTGCTTGAACTACTGCCTGGTCTCAGCTCTGTTCTCCAGATGGCTGTCTGCTTCCAGATCCACACCTAATAGAAAAAGATCATAACAACTTCCTCTATAGAGTGTTTGCAAAGTTTGCACAAAAAGGTACAAACAATTCATTAATATAAAAAGAGATGTATTGATAGTGAATATGCAGGTGACACCCAATATTAATTTTAATGTGCCGTTATATTAACTACATATTTTAGTGACTTACACTTAAACCCAGTGCCAAATTTGCCGAAATTTGTTGCAAGAGTTGAACATTTTCAATGTCAGATGTGGAAATCTCGCGCCACAGAGGGTTTTGGAAGATTTCTATAGAATCTCGTTGTAGAAACTTCTCCTCTCTTCTCTGTAGAGACTTCAGAGCGAAGATTTAGGGTTAGATTCAGTTTTGCTTCCGTGACTTATAGTATAATACGCCAAACAAGGATGACCGTATGGATTACCACTTTAAATCTATTGCACTCTATAGGACCTGGCTTCAGAGCTAACAGCGTCTTTGGAAACGGCAATGGTGCAAGTCCACACACGCACAAACTGGAATGTTTGTCCCAACATGTGGCATATACGCTTCCTTCGAGGCAACAGAACACCCACCTAGTTGTGTATTGGCCGTAGCCAGCGATCTCCAGAACTGATTAATAAACCGCGCCTGGCTCGCCTACCTGGAGGTGACGCCGGTATTGTCTTATTTCCTTAGCGAGAAGGGAGTCGCAAACTGTCCGAGGTACTGGCAGACAGGTAAGTCGGGAGGGTAGGAGGAAGCAGGGAAGAAGTCTCCAGAATGAATTTACAACTTTTGGATGCAAGGTGTATTGGAGTCGGGTTAGTTTAGAATCTGGTTAGTAAGAGGCTGTACAAGTTTCCGATTGATGCGTTTCTAATTTAAGAAGAACATCGGCGACTCGAGTCAATATCGAGTAAGGTATTTTGCATTGTGTTGGCTAATGGCCAAGGGTCCCAATATGAACTGGAAAAAAATGTAGTTAGTGTGCGCTGTTAATGTTTGTTTAACACGTGTTTTATCCGTGAGATAACAATATTTGCTATAGGTGATATATTCTTTTGGTTGTAAAGGTTGTACTGTCACGCTGGAGTAGAATAGCGCCCTGTCTAAATTCTCACAGTAGGACTTACCAGTCCCCACATTCAAATAATAATTTTCCATTAAGGGTTTTATATGAAGTTATTATTTTGTTTTCCATGAATTTAGCCTACACGCTACCTCCAACTCCGGGAACCACACAAATGCAACTGGGGCAGGCGTAGACCTGTGGTCAAATGGTGGTTTCCGGATCCAAAATTGGGTCGCGCGTCCATTTCGAGTGGACCGGCAGGCGTGTACGTCCACAAATTACGGCTCCGCTGTGCTTTACCTGTTTTCCTGATATATTGAGACGGATGCATTTTATTGTACTCTAGATATAGGCTAAGTGTGTGTGTGTGTGTGTGTGTTACTTATTATTTTTCTTATAGGTGTATTAAATATGTTTTCTTTACAAACACAGCCACATGTTACAGCCTGTCCTGCTTTGCCTCCTATGTAACGAGCGAACTGTGGCGCGTGGGCAGCGCCTAGTTTGGGGTTTTCCTGGCGCGCGGGCTCCGCTTTTCATGCGCACATTCTAGCGCGGCGACGCTCGAGCGCTCGAACGCCACCACTAGTACGGCAAGATGCGTGTTGCCGCTGCCGTCTCTGCAAATTGTTTTATTTTATTTATTTTTTTAAATTGGCATTATTTTATAACATCATTTTATTCCACGGGTGGGGGGGGGGGGGCGCCGCCGCGCGCCCCGCCCCGCGCCCAACCGGTTTCCATGCGACGGCAATGCCAGGTTTGAGCCTCCCTGGGCGCCGAGGTAACGAAATGGACGCAGATGAATAGTTTTTGGGCCGAGATCTCTCGAAAGAAATACCCCGTCCCCTCAGATGTCATAGAGATCAAGACGCGAATCATCGTATTTTCTTTGGTACCACGTTCCAATGGAGAGGGTGGAGGATGGAGACCACTTAATTGCGAGCACAAACAACCATGGCAGCACACAGCTCGGTAAGGAGCCTTGAACATCACGAATATTTGATATTGAAAGCTAGGCGAAAGATGGGAAAACGTGTCAGTAATTCACAGTGGACTTTAATAATGCGTATACACCTGCATTGTGAGTATTGATTATGAGTATTAATCCCCCCCTGGCTAGCTGAATCTCAGATGGCTGTGTATTTTCAGTTGTAAGCAGGAACCTAAGGGCTTTGACTCAATGCCATTTACCATTTAATTGTAATTCTCTGTGGTCCATCACAACTCTTTATTATTTTATATTATTAAGCCACTTCTTTGTATCTTCAAGAGCACCCCAGGTTAACATCCTCTGCTCCGCTCCTTTTATTTTTTTATTTTTTTATTTTTTTTAGATTAAGGTTAAAGTTCAGTTTAAAAGTCACTTTAACGATCCTGGGAAGTAAATTTGTAGCTCACAAGAAGAGACTCTTTGAGTTCTGCGCTATATATCGTCATTCACATGTTATATTTAAGATACACTGGAACGTAACCCGGTGTTCCAGAGGACACCGTTGCAGCAGAGAAATGTTTTAGAACTAAATAATTCTTCAAGGAATGCTGGCATTGAGCGTTCTTGAATCTTGAAGATCCCATGTATGAGAGGAGACCGAATCTGAAAGTGTTAGTCTGTTGATTTGTATTCACAGGCGTTGAAGAGGCTTGTTGTTTCCGCTGTATTTAAGCGCTGCAGAATTTCCTGTTTTCAAAAAAGTAGATAAGAGCGTTTGCTCTATAAAAGATAGTGTTCCTTGTGCAAGCGAACCAGGGCTGGTGGAATTTTTTATTTTTTTTTTAGACGGGGAAAATCTCTCATGCAAAGAGAATTTGAGCAGGTTCACAAAGTTTAAACACAAAAGTATAAACACCCCCTGCTTCCTCAGTTGTATAGTCTTGGAACAAGGATATTTTCATTTCCTCCCCTCTATCACACAGGTTCCCCTCAGCTGAGCAGGACTTCGGCAGATTGCGTTCTTTCAATTGGCCAGCTCCGGGAGCTGGACAAGCCTGACAGTATGAGGAAGAATGACAACTACCTGCCCGTCCCTGGTGAGGAGAAGAACCAGGGTACAGAGCGCAACAACCAGTACGAAACTATTGTAAGTCTTCCTCGTCTTTATCTTTTGTGAATCATCGATTGCATGACTTTCTGTATTTTGAACACTTTCACAGAAAGGAAGTGCTCACCGAATATATCCGACTGGCAATAGCTTTTCTGATAAAACACAACACAATCCTAAAATTACATCGCTCTATATACAGAGGCTGCAAATGCGGCACCGCATTATCAAATTGAAACACACGTATACTGCTAGACCTATTTGGTAATATTCATGATAAATATTACCATGCACATAAAATAATTGTGCCACTGGAAATATCAAAAAATGTTATGGAAAATTTGAGTTAAAAGATGAATAAAATGGATAAACTGCAGAAATGTAGAATACAATGCATTTGAATACTATTTATACATTTTTGTAAAAAAAATGTTACATTTTTAAAAACAAAATTACTCGCATCAATATGCAACTATAACTCTCATGAATCGCTTAATGCTGGGGATGGGTGCGTCAGATTACACAAATTCAGCCCGATTTTGATCCGATTTTGTCGTGGCCGACAAATTCCCAGTGTCGGGGCTGAATATGAATGTCAGGAACGACGAACGGCCATCTTTACCCTGTGTAGTGTGACATAATCGAGACTCTAGCATATCAGAATTTTGTGTATTTCCTGCCCAGCCTGACAACTCCTGCGATGGGTTTCCTGATGTTGACCAATAGGATGACAGAGTGCTCCCTATGGCACATACCTGTATGTAAACATGGTGAAGAGAAGAGGGATGCTGCTGTCAGGTGGAACAATGACATTGAGGAAAGGTTTGTCGGAACATGGCGGGGAGCATGGGGTACTCCCGCCGCTCTGGCCGCGTCTTGGGATGTGGGCTCTGTCCCAGCTCCGTCAGCGAAGGGAACAGAGTCCGTCCAGGAGGCGACACAGATTGTCCAATCTATCGCATCTAAACTGGAACGAGTCCACAGTCGCTTTTTCTTTCTTTTGTTTTTATTTTCGTAACGCAAGCCAGCATCACACATAGCACTTCTCTAGCCATGTTTGTTGACAGTTTCTTGCTACATTCGCCACTGCTGCTCCTACCATGACCTTCACGGTGGATATCGATTTTGGCCTTGCATTGGAAGTAGAAGCAGCAATTGATGCAAGACTAATGTAGCGTCGATAACAAAGGATGTTGAGCATACAAACAGAGCGATAGAGTATTGCTTGCTCGTAAAATACCCAAATCTTTCGATCTCCAAGTTGACAATTTCAAATCAGATTTCTATTTCTATTTTTTATCGCCCCGGATTATCACGCTGTATTGTCTTCGATTGTATTTTCAGCCCTCTATCTTCATTTGAAACATAGTCGGTTTGACACAACAGACAAAGCTAAAATTACTTGTGCGTTTCAGCTTTTATTACCTGTAAAATTTGTGGCTGGCTTTGCGCCAAGACTAACAGATTTAGTCTTTTTTGACGTTTTTGTTTTGAAATGGTTCCATACTGCTGATACGTTTTGTGTTCAAACTAGCAATCCTTCACATTACTGTATAAGGGTCATGGCTTCTGCTCACTGGTGGAGGAGAGTGACAAAATACTGCGGCACATATTTGGAAAAAATATTTTAACACTTTCCTATGGATGAACACATGGATTGTCCCGAAAGAAAAATATACCTAATATAGTCCTGCCCGACCTGTGTGACCAAGGTGGGAAATGTTATCAATAATATGTATTATTGCCATGGTAATTATTGACACAACCTGGCCATTATCATGGCCAGGTTGTGTCAAACCGGATCTCGGAGAGGCTCAAAGGAGTCTTGTCTGTTGTACCACAGATGGGCATGAGCGCGTGCATGTATGTGTGGGTGGATGGTCCTGTGTTCAGTACATAGGGTTTCATGAGCCCAAACTTAAGGCGAATCTCATTTCCTGGTTGTTGGTGAGAATAGCGTTCCTATTGGTGGACGGTGTACGCTTAACTACATCCTCATGAGCCCTCTTCAGGAAAAAAATAAATAAAAGTTGTGAACTTTAAGGTGTGTGTGTGTGTGTGTGTGTGTGTGTGTGTGTGTGTGTGTGTGTGTGTGTGTGTTGTGGAAGAAATTCTTCTGCAATAATCGGTGAGGGTAATCTGCCCGCTACAATAAAACAAAACTGAGAATATTCAAGATTATTTATTCTGCAGAATAAAGAGAAATATTCAGGACTGCTCCAAAGCAGCGCTCGGATCAATCTAATCTTACTTATGATCAAGAGGCTTTATACAACAACAGAGGGTGTGGCTTGGGTCAGAGGTCGCTTACAAGTCTGCGCCCCCCAACTGTTTCCTTGGGTGCTGCCCTCAGACAGTGAAATTCACAGGTACTTGCAAACTTGACCTGGCAGACGCGGATTGCACGACAATGCACGTCTAGGCTCCTCTGTTGAGTTTCTTCATCTCCATAGAAGGTAAACAGGGCCAAATGTGATCCGATTCTTTCATGTTGGAATTGACATTGTAGGGAGCAAAAAAGTTTATCTTTACATAAACTCTGGGGGGTTCCTGGTTAAACAGAGACAAATGTTTTAAAACCCCCCTCAAGGAGGTAGAGGCCTTTGTCCTCATTCAAAATAGCTGATCGTATGCATTTTTCTCTCACATTTCCTCCTCTTGTTCCTACTGGAACAACACGATAAGGAAAAATGCAATAATGCTAAAAATTCCATATAATGTAAGTTGGATACAATAAAATCATACTTCAGAGATATCGTTCAATTCTATCTTATTGGAATCTACTAGAAAAATCTACATCTAATACTAAATTTAACTGTATGAACTCATAACCACATTCCAGATATAATTCAAGGATCTCTCCACCTCAAATTGGCCAAACCTCTCTTCTCACATTTGGCTGGAGAAAAGTAAAAGACCAGGGTTATACTATACTATGACAACGCACAGGACAAAAATCCCTGGTCATACAGAGGAAAAATCCTGTGTGGCCATTTTACAATTCTAACTAGAAAACACACACTACATTTTTTTTATCATGAATCACATAATGAAATAAACAAAACAGACATAGAGATTCCACTCATACATGATGTTATGCAGATTAATCAATGGTTATCACTTAATAATGACAACAGCAAAATGCATTGTGCACGTAATGACTAACACATGCTATAAGTCAGGGGTGTCGAACTGGTTTTCACCAGGGGCCACATCATCGTAATGGCTGCCCTCAAAGGGCCAGATGTAACTTATAAATGTAACTAAGTGTAAGCTAATGTAAAATAAATGTAACTACTCCTTAATGTTAAATGACTTTGAATTTATTACTTGAGAGGGGGCATAACTACTGTAAAACCAACAATTGTGAGCTGCTACCATGTGTATGTAGCATTTTACAAAAAAAAAATAAAAATGGCTGCACACAGCCTTGCATGTGGTGCACTAAATACATTGCTACACATAAAAATAAGTCAAAACTTACAGCTCAAGACTTACAAGTTGCAACTGAAATAAGTCTGACAAGCAACTTTTCCTGTTGATGCACATGTGTCATCACACTTGTCATCTCAAGCAAAGAAAAAATAAATCAATTGCAGGAAAATTAGATTGGTGAGTCTTGTCATCATATGTCCCAACAAGAAAGAAAGTCTCAGTTCACAACCAGTTATTGGTCACGTTTTTAGGTTCCCCAGCTTATATATTGGCTGTGTAAATTCTCGTTGATGAGTAGATGCCTGTCCCTGAACACACCAAGTGGATCCCCTCTCCACCATCCATTGGTCATGTTCTGAAAATAACAAACAGAAAACAAAATGCAAGCACAATCATTAAATTGCACACAGTTTAACTATTCTTCTTCTTGGTTACATTAAATTTTATTATATTTTAATTAGGTTTTTAAAAATGCTTACCTATGTCTTCTGACCAGATGTCTGACACCGTTTTCCCATTACCAGTGTGTCAATGTCTGGTTTTAGGTCCTGTGCTCAGGCAATCCGTAGAACAGCATGGAGGTTGTCATCAGTGATGCGAGATCTGTGCTTGTTTTTGTTTACATTCATTATTGAAAACAACTGTTCGCAAAGGTAGGTGCTCCCAAACATGGAAAGAACACGGGCAGCATGAAGTCGAAGCTGTGGCATCAAAGCAGGGGGCAGCAGACGGTAAAAGTCCTGGATTGCAGCATCCTGGAACTTTGCTTTCAGGCCACTGTCGCTTTGCAGATCAATTAACTCCATCTGAAGGTGCCGGGGTGCAGTGCCGATGTCAGTGGTGAAAGGACTGGCAAAGAGGGCAAAGCCAGTGTGCTGTGCTCTGAAGTCAGAGAAGCGCCGATCAAACTCATTCCTTATCAGGCTCAGTTTGGTAGCCAACTCAGCACATGAAAAAGTACGGGGAAATGAGGCTGAGATGCTCTGACAAACAGGAAAGTTACCAAGATCGTCGTGTTTTACTTGGCACATCCATAGGTCCAGTTTACGCTGGAAAGCCGTGATCGTGTCGGACATCTGTGTGATGACTTGTTTGCGTCCCTGCAGCTTCTGATTCAGTTCGGCGAGATGCTGGGTTATGTCAAACAACATAGCAAAGTCACACAGCCACTGATCATCTGACAGTTCAGGCAAGGGTTTTCCTTTACGCTGCATGAAAACAGCAATGTCTTCCCTGAGCTCAAAAAATCTTTTGAGGACTTTGCTCCTACTCAGCCACCGAACTTCTGTATGGTACGGCACATCTCCGTACTCCGAGTCCATCTCCTGCAAAAACAGCTGAAACTGACGATGATTCAGGCCACGAGCGCGAATGAAGTTCACTGTTTTCATGACTGTGGTCACTATGCCATCCATCCCTAGCACCTTCCCACACAAAGCTTCTTGATGGATAATGCAATGATACGTTATCAGAGGCGTGTGACAGTTAATTTCTTTCATTTTCCCCTTCATTATTCCAACTAAGCCCCTGTTTCCTCCACACATTGCGGGTGCACCGTCTGTAGTTAATCCCACCAAGTTTTCCCAGGGCAATCCATTTTTACTCACGGACTTCTCCACCGCATCAAAATTGTCCTGTCCCGTTGTGGTCCCATGCAAAGCAGCCACATCCAACAGCTTCTCAGTGACAGTGAGGTCCGACTTCACGCCTCTGATAAAAATTGATAACTGCGCTGTATCCGTGATATCTGTGCTTTCATCAACAGCTAATGAAAAAGCTATGTAGCTGCGTGTCTCTTCGGCCAGCTGTGTTGAAAGATTTCCCGCTATTTCCTTAACTCGGTCCGCGATGATGTTTCTTGATAAACTGACATTTTTAAAAGCCTGTACCTGGTCGGGACACACTTGCTCACACACTTTCACCATGCACCGCTTCAAAAACTCTCCCTCTGAAAAAGGCTTTGAACAGTGGGCGATGTCTTCAGCCACAATAAAGCTAGCTTTCACTGCCGCATTATTTTTGGCTGTGGCTTTCGTGAACACATCAACACACATTTCGTGTCAAAATGCCGGCGTCGATTATACTCTTTGACAACCGACACTGCCTCGTAACACAAAAGACATACAGGCCTTTCTCCTTGAAGCACAAACATGTATTCGCCTTACCACCTTTCTTGAAATAGCCTTCCATCTGCATCAACTTTTCTCTTCTTGGACATTTTGGGAGGATGTATTTGTATTTCTCAATTCCACCTGTTCGCATTGATGTGGAGACACTGCAGCCTAGTGGCGGATGCCGTCAATCGCGGGAAACATAATACTGGTAGGCATGCATTGTGGGGAAATGTAGTTTTTTTTACAAGCCAACAGCCAGCAACTTGTGCGACACTTTTTCCTGCTGAAATCGGTCATGTGACTCTGTGTGTGCGTGTGTGTGCGTGCCGCGATGAGAGCACGTACTGCTCACATCAAAGGCTCGCGGCCGGCCGGTTTTCCCAAAGCAGCGGCGCTAATGCAAGCGCGTAGCGTGGATGAAAATCTCGGGTGGGCAAGACCCCGCGAGTTGCTGTGATACTGAAACGACCGCGAGGGGTCGGGGAAATTTAGCTATCTGATGTTGTTGATTCGAGCCAGACAGACAGACAGACTGGATGGCCCATCGCCCCCCGCTTTGCATTACAATAGGCTGGGCAATGAGAACAAAGCTGGGCCGTTGCCGACCCGTGGCCAAACCACGCTGCGCGCCTGCAGTGCACCGCCACAGCGCTGCTGCGCCATGGATTGTGAAAACCGGCCGTTGTCTTTCCGCGTCGTGTGTGTGTGTAAGTGCGCTTGTGAAAACCTTACCGAGGCAGAGTCAGAGAAGGGAACGCAAGCAGCGCGAATAAGAGAAGGAAAACCATTTTGTCTGTTGTGGGATTGGTTTGTCGAACAAGTTTTTTTTTTTTTGCTTGTTGGTCAAGGTAAGGCAGGCGGGCCACATAAAATGACATGGCGGGCCACATTTGGCCCGCGAGCCTTGACTTTGACACCTATGCTATAAGTAATGATAAACATGATTAGACAAACATCTCCATATTTCAGCATCTCAGCGTCTCAACCTGTTTGTTATTAAAAGGTGGTTTCCACTCATCTAGTGGTATGAAGACAGACTGTCCTGTCACCATATTAGTAATCATCTTACGAAAGATAGGTACTATACACGCTAGACAGCAACATAGCATTAAACACATTATCACTACAGGTATCAATATCTTTATGAGCGTAGAAATTTATGGCCCCAGTGCATTTCCCAGCCAAGCAAATGGTCGCAAGTGTTAGCTTGATCTTTCATTAAATCATCACGTAACTCTTTCATAGCTTGTATGGCTAAAAACAAATTTCCTGATTTTACATCATTGGCAGGAATGTATGTACAGCACGACTTACCTATCACATCACCTGCAAATATAAGCTTTTGGATTTTCATTGAATGTTGACTCATTACTGAGCAGGTAGCAAGTTAACCCTTTCATGCTAAATTCACGGCATGTCCCTGTTATTAGTGGCGGCTCAATCAAATGTTTATCTAATTGTGTGTGTCTGTGTCTGTGTGTGCATCTGCTCAATCAAAATAGTAGTTGATATATTTACATGAATAGTTAAATTAGGGAACATTGTTGATCCAAACCTTCCGCTCAACTAAACCAGCTTTTCATCACCAGATGAAAAAAATAAAAAGGTTGGGGGTACGAAGGGATATGTCTATTGTATTAAAGCTCCACATTAAAGGATACATTCATTTTCAATCGAGGCCTTATTAAAACGTAGGTTCCCATAATTTATATGTATTATTAATTATTTACAGCACAAACTTGCTGTTGATATATTTACCATTTGCTATGATGAATCACATTTTTGGGGGCAAAACTCTACACGTGCATCAGAAGTAGTGAAAATGTATATATTCTATAGTCTTGTGCTAGGGTGTGGCAAAATTCCTTACTGCAAGGTATGTTTCAAATATCATGATATTTGGTTGGCACATGTAACATCCCAAGACTCCCAAAAAAGTATCTTGGTGCCATGACCTAAACACAACAGGAAGTCATATATATTTTTACATTTTTGTGTATTTTATGCCATTTTCAGGGCTTGTTAAACCCCTTGTTAAAGTTTTAACAAACTCCTCTGAGGCGGTGAGTTGGTGTTGAATTTCCATGTCTCGCCACAAATCAACAAGTGGTTTGTAACTCGACTGTACATGGTCAAATCTAGCCCAAACTTTACATGTTTGATAAGAGTCCCAGCCTGAAGACATCTACGTGCCAATATTGAGTTTTGGTCAAGGTGCTGCCTACTGGTAATAGAACATAACATGTTTATACATTGATGTACTCCCCCTTACAACATCTTACTTCTTCGCATAGTGTCTGATGGGCGCAAAAGTGCACAGCTGCATCAAACGGTATTCTGCCAGCCCCCCAACCTGCACAAAGCGAGGGCCTGCTCATAGCTGCTTGCAGCTCTTGTTATCATTATTAATTATTTTCTCCTGTATTTTGTCCAATTACTCATCCATACATTGGTAACTTTTTGTCCATTTCGGCACATCTATAGTCCAGGCCACGTGTAACCTGGCACTGATTGGTCCATAGGGGGTCCTATAGCATTCATTCTGAGTCAAAGGCTCATTGTTGCCACCACGTTAGTCCTAGCAAAGTGATACTTGATACACATATGCAGCTGGAAATTCAGAACAATTTGCAATTGGGACCTAAGGTCTGATAGGTCTGCCTATAATTTCCTTTCTGCCATTTTTATTTTTTATTTTTTTTTAAAACCTTCATATGATCTTTTTCTCAAGAACTCCACTTGCGCACGGTGGCGCAGTGCATTGCACTGCTGCCTCACAGCAAGAAGGTCCTGGGTTCGATTCCCGCCTGGGGCGCTGTTGGCCCCGTGCTCCGGCAGGTTATCTCCCAAATAGGAGCCTTTCTGTGTGGAGTTTGCATGTTCTCCCCGTGCTCACATGGGGTTTCCTCCACCTCACGTCAGTAAGGACCCCCACCAAAAACATGCACCCATCATGGTCTAACCAGCAATGGACACTTATCACCTGGTCCCCGGGCGCGTCCACGTATGCTGCCCACTGCTCCTGGCTGTGCCCCCAGAGGAAGGACAACCCAGGATGGGTCAAAAGCAGAGAATCCATTTCACCGGCCACCATCAAAAGCATGTGCGTGTGTGTGTGTGTGCAAGCATGTGTTTTAGTGTGGTGTGTTGTGTGATGATGGAGAAAGATTCTGTTTCTTCTTCTTCTTCTGAACTGTAAGTCTGAGGGGCACAAATTTGCAGGGCAGGTCCATGGTATACCCATAAACATAGTTTGCAAAAAAAGCTAATGGTCAGAAATTGGCGAAATTATCAGGCAATCAATTAAAAAAAAAAATGACAAAAACATTAATTCTGCTGTAAAATCATGACACAGTAATAAATCCACTTGAAATGCATCAGGGGAGCCTGGAACATGATGGGAAGCATGTCTGCCAAGTGCCATGGAGATATCTTCAAATTTGAAGTTCCTGCCATTTTGAAATTTTTTGAAAAACCTTTGCCGTGGTGGTAACTTCATATTTAGAAGAAAATAGATAATAAAATGTTTCTGGTGGGCAAAATGCATGTCTGTGAGTGTGGTGGAGAACCTGTATGGTGAAAAGCAGAACCAGAAAGCAATGCATTGGCATTGGCATCAACAGCACTAAATGGCAGACAAAATGGCAGACATCCAGAACAGGCATGTCCGCAGTTGACAGAAAATCATATGACATCATCAAAGGAAGTTGTAGTATTTGGTTGTTTGCGAACAATTATTTATTTTTGATGGAATCTTATCAGTGAACAAATTTAAAGATACGTTCGTTTGTCTCCGCCTTCTGGAAAAAACTAATGCTAGAAGTCATTCGTGAACGAATTGGTGAGTTATTTTAGTTCCTTCAATTAGTTTATTGTTTCCCTCTTTAGTTATTTTTGTCGGTGAGCTGCGAACCGTATTGTGCACACATTATACATGCGTGAACCCACCGACACTTGGCAACATTGACATTTAAGTCAAAGTAAAATCTTTATCAAGTTAAATTGTTCCTCAAAGGTCCAGTTTTCCTGGTCCAACACACAGGTCTTCATACTCTGTTGGCTTCCATCAATCAAGAGGAGTATCACCTACATTGATAAACATAAGAGCATTGTGCACACAATTATTTTGAAAGACAAAGTGATTTGTCCAACAATACACATATGGTGTGCACATTTTGTTTTATATTATATTTTATATTGTAGTAATTGTATGAATCTTTTTTCTTGTTTAGACAAGTTTTAGTTTGACAGTGTACAGGGGCTGAAATTACAGGGGGGAATAGGGGGACCCCCCCCCCAGGGAGAGTTGTCAATTTATCATTGTAAACATAACTCTATAATTTCAAATAATTGCGGTTGTGTGTTCCGATCGCATAGTCAACTGTCATTGTTGCGGTTACAGGGAGCTGCAGGCGGCTCAGTTCCTGTTGGAGAGATCAGTCCTCTCTTCCTCGCTGCTTTCACACATGCACTGCAACCGTGAAGTTATCTAGACAGTACCCTGAGGAGCTGTATGTGAGAACGCAAATGTCCGAATCAGTTGGACCGGACATTAAACAGACGGCCGGCCAGGGCCGCTGGAATAGGGGGGACACCGGGATTTTTTGTCTCCCCACTTTCAGGTATTATGGTAATATAACATTGGCGACAATGGTGTCGTTAGGGATGGGTGTCCAGGGCTGTAACCCTGAACGTTTTATGAATAGCCCCAGATCTAAATGGCAAGAGCACAGCTTTTTGTTTTACAAAACCGCCACCAATCCCCCGTTTTGAGAACGATCTGAGCATGTTTTGGTCTATAAACAAAAAATCATCCAAGAGGGTGAGAATCACCACAGGTGAGACAAATAAACATGAAAACATCAAAACAAACATCAACATGGAAGAATGTAAACATAGAAACATCAGACGACATGTATCAACAAAACAGAATTAAGTCCAGGAAAATTGGAATAGCATTCGGCATGTGGGCTCTTCCTGTGATAGCTATGGCAGTAAATGTAACGAAAGGGATGTAAACAGGAGGGTGTTCACGGGTTTGTTCAAAGGTGTGTGTGTGTGTGTGTGTGTGTGTGTGTGTGGGTGTGGGTGTGTGTGTATGTCCCAATTAGTTGTGGTGTATGAAGTCAGAATTATATTGTGGTGCCCCCAAGTAGCGGAGAAGGCCTGGCAGCCACCCCTGAGTCCCGCAGCACTATAGACAAGCCCAGAGCACCATGCCCTGCAATAACAGAAGACCCCCCCAGCCCCCAGAAGAGCCGGGAGCCTGCGGCACAACACCCACATACGGCCCTAAGGAGGATAAACCAGTCCCAGAGAGCGCGAGGAGACCCTGCACCCCCAAAGCGCACATGTACAACCCCTAAGTGCTGGCATAAGACGCACCCGCAAGCGCAGAACCCGGTCGGTGGACCCCAGGCATGGACAACAGGCCCAGGCACAGTTCTGGGCCGGCTAGCCAGTGGGGCCCTCATGCCGACCAACAGCCCGTGCAAAGGCGAGGCCCACCATACCGCAACTGGCAAGATGCCCCATCTGGCCACAAGCCCGGGCACCCATCCAGAATCAGAATCAGAATAGTCTTTATTAACTAAGTTTACACGAACAAGGAATTTGTCTTGGTGTTTGGTGCATACATGAAACATAGCTTTTTGTTGTTTTTTGTTTTTGTTTTTTTTAATATAGCTGTACAGTTGTGCAGGAATGTGCAAATGTTAAGTATAAAGTGTAACAGTATGTGCAATGTTCACGGATAAAGTCCAGAGAATGAGGAATGTGCATTAATGTAATGCAAAGACATACTCATTCAGTTTAAGGCATAGTGGGGGAGATGGTTGGCCTTGTTGATGAGGCCAGTTGCAGAGGGGAAGAAACTATTTTTGTGGCGAGAGGTTTTGGCCTTGTTTGACCGCAGTCTCCTGCCAGAGGGAAGTGTTTCAAACAGTTTGTGTCAGGGGTGGAAGGGGTCAGCCACAATCTTACCTGCATGCCTCAGGGTCCTTGAGGCGTACCGGTCCTGGATAGATGTTAGATTGCAGCCAATCACCTTCTCAGCCGAGCGAATGACACGCTGCAGTCTGCCCTTGTCCTTGGTGGTTGCAGCAGTGTACCAGATGGTGATGGAGGAGGTGAGAACAGACTCAATGATGGAAGTGTAGAAGTGCACCATCATCGTCCCTGGCAGGTTGAACTTCCTCAGCTGCTGAAGGAAGTCTTCTGCTGGGCTTTCTTGATGATGGAGCTGATGTTCAGCTCCCACTTGAGGTCCTGGGAGATGATGGTTCCCAGGAAGTGGCAGGACTCCACAGAGTTGACTGGGGAGTCTCACAGGGTGATGGTGGGTGAGTAGGGCAGCGTTCTTCCTGAAGTCCACAACCATCTCCACTGTCTTCACAGCGTTGAGCTCCAGGTTGTTCTGGCTGCATCACGTCACCAGATGGTCAAGCTCCCACCTGTAGGCGGACTCAGAGCTGAAATCCACAAACAGGATCCTGGCATAGGTTCCTGAGGAGTCCAGGTGCTGGAGGATGAAGTGGAGGGCCAAGTTAACTGCATTGTCTACAGACCTGTTGGCTCTGTAGGCGAACTGCAGGGGGTCCTGGTCAAATCCATCACAGACCCTCTGTCTGTGATGGATTTGAGGTGGGAAAGCACAAGGCGTTCAAAAGACTTTATCACCAGAGAGGTCAGGGCGAAGGGTCTGTAGTCATTGAGTCCTGTGGTTCTTGGCTTCTTTGGGACTGGGATGATGGTGGTGGATTTAAAGCAGGCTGGTACATGACTCCAGTCTCCAGTGAGGTGTTGAAAATGTCTGTGAACACTGGAGACAGCTGATCCACACAGTGCTTCAGGGTGGATGGAGAGACAGAGTCTGGTCCGGCTGCTTTGTGGGGGTTCTGCCTCTTGAAGAGCCTGTTGACGTCCCTCTCCAGGATCTAAAGAGTCATCACTGTGGTGGGGGAGGAGGGGGGCTCTGGGGTGAGTAGTTGTGACTAGGTCCTATCTCCTACTGTGGTGGGGAGGGTGGAGCTGGAAGGCTGGGGCTGGTGGAAGCTGTCACGGGGGGTGGTGTCAGGACTGTCACTTGCCTTTCAAAGCGACAGTAGAAGTTGTTCAAGTCGTTGGCCAGGCGTGAGTTGTTCAAGGAGTGAGGTGTTTTTGGTTTGAGGTTAGTGATTTGTCTGCACCCTTTCCAGACAGAGGCAGTCATTGGCGGAAAACTGGTGTTGGAGTCTCTTTGAGTACAGTTGTTTAGCAACTCGCACCTCTTTGCTAAACCTGTACTTAGCCACTTTAAGCATATCTCTGTCCCCACTCCTAAACACCTTTTCTTCTCTAGTTTAGCTGTGAACCAGGGCTTGTCGTTGTTATAACTCACCCTGGTACGTGATGGTACACAGCTCTCCTCACAGAAGCTGATTTATGATGTCACTCATCCAGACTGTTAGTAGCAGTCCTGAAAACGTCCCAGTTGGTGCAGTCCAAGCACACCTGAAGATCCTCCACAGCTTTCCTGGTCCACTTCTTAGATGTCCTCACCACAGGTTTACACAGCTTTAATTTCTGCCTGTATGCAGGAATCAGGTGGACCGTGACGTGGTGAGAGTGTCCCAGTGCAGCTCGGGGGACGGCATGATAGGCACTGCTTACTGTGGTGTAACAGTGGTCCAAAGTATTCTCCTTTCTGGTGGGGCAATTAATAAACTGTCTATATTGGGGGAGTTCATGGCTGAGGTGGTATGTAAACGCCGATCAGTATGAATGAAACAAACTCGCGGGGAGAATAGAAATGTTTGCAGTTAATAAAGAAAGATTCCAGATCAGGAGCACAGTGCTGATCACTGTCACGTCATTACACCAGCTACTATTGGTGTAATGATACAAACCTCCACCTTTTGTTTTACCGCTGGAGAGCTCTGTGTCCCGATCCGCTCTGAAGAGTTGGAAGCCTGCCAGCTTCAGCGCAGAGTCCGGTATCGTTCCACTCAGCCACGTCTCAGTGAAGCACAAAACAGAAGATAAAGAAAAGTCTCTGTTCTTCCCCAACAGTAGTTGAAGTTCGTCCAGTTTGTTTCCCAGGGAGCGCACGTTAGAAATAAATATTCCAGGTAACGGTGTACGATGTCCGCCCTGGTGGAGGCGCCCAAGTGCACCGGCGCGTCTCTCTCTCCTCAGGCGTTTCACTGCTTGCACAAGGGTGAGCGCACCTTTGACCAGAATTTTCAGTAATTCCACAGATGTGGAGATAAATCCACAGGGGTTGTAGCCCTGATGTTCATGAGCTCTTCTCTGGTGTACAAGCTCCCGGAATTGTCACAAAAAACAAATTTAACAAACAAAATGAGACGTAACACGCACCGAAACACCAAGGCGACCCTACGAGACGCCATCTTGGTGGTCATCTAGGTCATCCACGTAGCCGAGTGCACTTGGAGCAGGACACGTCGATGTCAGCCCCCCGCTCCCCCCCTCGATGCCCACAGACAGACAGATACTGTATCTGGGCCCACCACAACCCCTCACACACGGAGCAAGGCCGACAGCTGCCTCCTGACACTAAACCAGTTTTGCTACCTGGTTTTTTTTCATGAGGAAATGCACATATCAATGGTGAGGTCTGTTCTCAGCTGCACCGAACTCATAGATAAGCATCTATCTGCTAATGATTTGGCTTTGCTCTCTTGTGTTCCTCATTGTTTCCTTCCACTGACAAATTCTGAACTCAGAAACCGTTTCGCCCCCAGGCGGGGAGTGTCCTACCCCCGACATTCTGATCACGCCTCAGACTAACGTCTCTTTCCATCCGCCTTGTCATTGCCCTTGAGAAAGCATAAGTTCAAGTGATTATTTGTCACATACAGTCATACATGTCTCAGTCAACTTTGTCTACATACACTATATGCAGTGAAATGTCTGAGTTTATTCATGTTATTCGTGTATGCATGCAGGATAGCAGCTATGACAACGCATTGACAGGTTATTTACATCTGCATACTTCTGTACTGTTCTTTCACACTGCTTCTACTAATGATACCAATAGTGAGCACCTGTCTCAGGGTACTTTTTGGGACAGTGTTTAGCTCGCTGCATGGTCACCTATGTCTGGACGTGGTGAGGGCAGAAGAGAATCACTAAATCCATTGTTTTGTTTATTTTGATTTGCTGCGAAGAGTGCAAAGGACATTTGTCACTTTTCTTTTAGGCCTGAAGAAAAACAAATCATAACCAACCATCATCACCATCACCCCAACCCTCTGCAACTGCTTATCACTACCACCCTCTACTCATACACAAAATACCACCAAACTCCCTCCAGAAAGACTGCCATTTGAAATTCAAAATTCTTTATTGTCATCACAGAATGACAATAAAAATCACAAATGCCCATATTGTCCCTCTCTTTGTCTCACACTATCTCTTTCTCTCCCAGCGGCTGAACTCTCTCAACTCGGATGACAGCCCTCCCCATGGCTTGCTGCCGGGGCCCTACTTCTCAGATGGCTGCCGCCGGGTGGACTACGTGCTCACTTACCACATCCAGAAGCCAGGCAGTGTACGGAGACAGTCTTCACACTTTTCTGACAACGCCATCATCCGCCGCCTGCGGCGCAGTATGAGCATGAGGGGCAGCAGGGCACCATTGCAGTCGCGCGAGGATCCCGAGGTGGTGGCCCAGGAGCAGCAGCCTAATTACCACGAGGATGACAAGCGCTTCCGGCGAGCGGAGTTCGAGGAGAAGCTGCTGGAGATGGGCTTGGAGCTGGAGAAGGAGGAAGGAGTGAGGGTTTTGGCATTTTGACGCATTCTTTGTGGCGCTTTTGTGTCGGTATACTCCGAAAAGACAGGAGGCAGTAGAAAGGAAATACTCTGTGAAGCAGGGAGCAGTAAATTATGAATTCTAAACAACAAACATTGATAGTAATGATAATATGCATATTAGTATTGTTTGTTATTAATAAGAACTTCTACTCTGTGAGGTAAGTACTGGAGGTAAGTTAAGGTAAGGTTCATTTCCACAAACAATTAGTTATATTATATAATTATAGAACCCAGAATCGCGATTGTGGCGCGGCCGCCTGCGTGAGCACCTCGTGTCGATTACGCACATTTTAGTATTTTTGTATTTTTACAGCTTATGGAGCTTATTGTGCGTAATCACCGGGTGTCACAACATTTCACTGCATATATGTATGACCGTATGTATATGTATGTGACAAATAATCTCTTGAACTTTAACTTGCTGCATGCAGGAAGAGCTTAGAGCTTGTTAAAGCCGAGGAGGAATTGTTAGGTTTATGGTGGTCAAACCATTCCATGCAGAGATAGGAGAGGGTGTTTGAACCAATGTCCTGCTCAGTATTTTATTACAGAGGACTAACTGACCAACTAACAAATGATGAGAAGATACCGAAACTCAGAAAAGGGCCCTTACTGGATACAAGCTCTTAAACATCACATAATAACTAATGAAATCAACAAATAAATGTTTTGATGTGGACCAGTGAATTTATATTGATTTATATAGCATTTATATGGAGAACATGCGAGTTAGTTAGTTTGGTCAGTTCAAATACTGTAGTAGTCATGCGATAAAAGGCCGAATTGCCCTCGATAAAAGTGTCAGCTAAACAGCTTAAAATGTAAATGTGATCTATGAGCCTTTGGGTACTGGCCTTTTTCTGCCTTTATTTTTGGACACCCTTTAGATATTTGGCAAGGTTCTCTATTTGTTTTGAAGAGAGTGTGAGCGTGTGGACAGCGCCCCAACGTCCGATGACAAGTGAGTCTGAGGCCATACAGGTAGGGACTTGCATAATAACTGTTGTTTTGAACAGCTTGAACCTGCAGAAACATTTGCGCTCGAGAGGATGCAGTGATTTTTAGAACCAAACGAGGGGACGGAGATTCTTTGAACCAGACAAAGTAGTGTGCATTTTCATCTCCCGCTGAAAACTTTGCCTTGCATATGTTAACAGAAAAAAAACAACCAGTGTTTGGATATTGAAAGGAATGGGTTTTCGGCCGGGCTTTTAATGACTGTAGAGGTGCGTACTGGCGCAGGGCCAGGGAATGAGGAAGAGGAGGCAGGTGAAGGCGAAACAGTGCGTGTTTTTTCCTTAGTCTTTTAAAAGCAAACTGTGGCTCGTGGGCCAAAAGGAAAAACTATAAAGGTCAATATATAAATAGTCCATGCGGATCACCGCTTTCTGATCGCTTTCCGACAGCTTGCCGGATCTGTTGGTCTGTCGCGGTGGGGCGGGCGACACTCGCTTAAGGGTGAGGCCCGCCCCACCGCGACAGACCAACAGATCCGGCGTGAGCAACTCGTCCCCCTCAATTGTCGCTGTGGCCAGTGCTGCCGGCACGCCTTCTCTCCATTGTTTTGGGTTTAGGTGGTAAATTTGGGCAGACCCTCCCCGGTCTGTGAGTTTAACCGCCCCCACTTGTCGTGTGAACAGGAAGAGCCCTCGCAACCTTGCCAGTAATTTCGAGCTGGACGTAGGGAGTAGTACTAACAGCTTGTCATCCGTTGAAAATTGTCTTAACTACGCCTTGCCGTCGTATAGACGGCGCTGACCTTCCTGGGCCTGGAGCAAGTTCTCCTGTGATTCCTGCCCTAACGCTTGTAGCTTTGCTCTCAGGTCCAGGACTTATTGGACCTTGTTTTTACTGGTGCTGGGACCTTCCTGCCAGTTTTACCTAATCAGGTCGAGCACCCCACAAGGTCTCCTGCCGAACAGTAGCCCAAACCCCGTGGAGGACTGGGGAACCTCCCGCACCGTGAACAATAGGGGGTTAAGCCATGTGTCCCAATTTCGGCTGTCATTGTGGACAACTTCCGGATCATGTTTTTCAACGTTTTGTTGAAGCGCCCAGGCCATCCATCCGCGGGTGGTAAACACTAGTCCAACTTGAGCGGACTCCCAGTAACCCATACAGTTCGCGCAGTGTGTGTGACATAAACAAAGTCCCCTGGTCGGTCAGGATTTCCTCCGGAATTCCGACCCTGGAGATGACCTGAAACAGTGACTGCGCCACATTTTTGGCTGTATACTGTGCAACGGCACTGCTTCTGGGTATCAGGTTGCATAGTCCACTAGGACTAACAAGAATCGATAGCCCTGAGAACTCTAATGGCTCGATAAGATCCATAGCAATTCTCTCGAATGGAGTCTCGACTAAGGGTAGGGGCCTCAATGGCGCTCTGGGAATAGCTGGTGGATTCACCAGCTGACACTTGGGACAGCCAGCACAGCACCGCTGCACGTCTGCCCGGCCAGTAGAAACAGGCCATTATCTGCTCGAGTGTTTTCTCGTATCCTAGGTGACCGGCCATCGGGTTATAATGAGCCACCTGGGAGACCAAATCCCGACGGCCTTTTAGGTACTAACAAGTGGGTAACCTCTTCTTCTGACTGAGCATCAAATACTGTAGTAGTCATGCGATGAAAGGCCTAATTGCTCACGGTTCACTCTATATAATCTATCCCTAATCACCGCAAAAATACAGGTGAGTGAGCGCAGCATCTGGACGCACTAACACACCATCGATTTCATCTACCTGCATAAAGGCCCTGCAAAGCGTATGGTCTGGACTGGGGGTTCTGGGTGAGTTTGGTGACCTCCGCCGGTGCGACCTCCGCATCGCTGTGCCGACAGACTGTGAGAGCACCCCCGTTTCTTTCATTAAGACATCGAAACCCGGCCAATTTGTACCCAAAATCAGGGGGTGCCACCGGCGGTTAGTAACCGCAGAGTTTACCATATGCTTTTTCCCCTTATAGCAAATTTAGAGTCGCTCTATTGGATATGTGTGAATATCCCCATGCACACAACAAATATCCAACCAAGATGCCTCTACCAAAGCCCCGGGTCGAACCAGGTGTTGCTGAATCATCCTCTGCGAGCACCCCGAGTCCAGCAAAGCCTGGTGTCTACCCCCTTGTATCCTTACTGGCACACGGTAGGCCCCTTCTCGACCGGGGAAGAGATCCGGCGGACCAGCAACCGGAATGGGAGTGTTAACCCATGCGAGAACACATGCGACGATCCGACCCCATGTGAATGGGACCAGGTTAAATACAAAAGGAGTGACGAGGAAGGTGAAGACAGGTGGTGAGATTACTAACTGGGGACAGGTGTGCAGTGACAGGGATGTGACACAGACAGACAGACAGACAGACAGAGGGAGCTAGAGGAAGACAGAGACAGATAGACCTAGAGCAGACAGAGGGAGCCACAGAGGGACAGAGGGAGCCAGAGACAGACAGGGAATCAAGGCAGGACAGGATCCTAACAGGGAGGCTGGTGATGGCTGCAGGTCCACGGTGACGAGTCCCGCGCAAAGTACAGACGCGGGCCCCTTGACGGTCCCTGACAGTCCCTCGGTGGACCACTCTCTGGTGCAGTGTGGTAGGTGCTGGTGTGGGCGTAGGCCTCCACTTGGTCCTCTGCGAGGGCTATGGCGGCTCGGAGGGAGGCTGGTCAGTGGCATCTTACCCAGCTAGTGGCGCGGGCCGGGAGATTGTCCACAAACTGTTCGGTGGCCATGATGATCTGGTGCGGGGAGAGCTCCTCCAGTCAGAGCCACCCCTGGGCCGCGTCCAGGAGCTGTTGGGTGTGCAGGAATGGCTGGCCAACGGTGTCGTAGGGAAACGACCGGAGGCACAGGCAGTGCACTCAGGTGTCCTCCCGACCCGTTCCATAATCATCCGGATGACAGCATAGCTCTTCCACTGCTCCGGCGGTAGGGCATGCGCCACCAGCTGGGCTTCTCCCAAGAGGAGGGGAACGAGCCGCAACGCCTGCTCGTGGTCCGTCCAGCCGGCCACCTCGGCCATTTGATCGAAGTTAGCGAGGAACGCCTCGGGATTATCCTCCCCCATCATCTTCTGTAGCGGGGGGAATGGGGGGGCCCAGTGGTCATCCCTCGCCGGGTCTGGTGCGATCACTGAGGAGGACCTGCATGGCCTGCTGGCCTTCCCGTAGTGCGCCCTGGTCCCACTCATGGACCAGGGCTTGTTGCATCTGTTCCAGGGGAGAGGGCGTCTGGGATTCTGCCTCGCGCTGCTCCATGTTTGTTCAGATGCCACTGGCTCTGCACCAGGTGCATACTGGCGCAGAGCCCGGGAATGAGGAAAAGGAGGCAGGCAGAGGCGAAACAGCGCCGGTTGGTGTGTTTATTGCATGGTCTTATAAAATCAAATGGTGGCTCGTGGGCCAAAAGGAAAAATTCAGGGGCTCACAGGCCAATACTGTATATAAATAGTCCATGCGGATCACCGCTTTCTGATCTCCCGCTGTCTGTCCGGCAGCTTGCCTGTTGGGCTGTAATCGCCACGTGCAATCGGTCTCGCAGGCACGCCAATCCTCACTGTGGGGACAACCAAACAATATTATTCCTTCCTGTTTTGGGATCGGAAGAATAAGCAGAGTCCCTCCGTTGATTCCCCCGATCCACAGCAGCTGAGCAGCCCTGGGATGGGAGCCTGCACCACCTGTCTGCAGCGGCGGCTTGACCATGCCACAGTGACGCATACACCTTATTAATTTTTTGTGTTGTGCTGTTCCAACAGCTTCAAATCTTATTTGTCTCCATTTACAGACAAAAATTCCCGGAATAGGTTTCTTGAAGATCCACGCTCCCTGGAAGGTGTTGTGTCGAGAGGCCGAATTCATGAAGCTCAAGGTGCCGACCAAGAAGGTAATCATCTTTCTTTATTACACACAAAACTTCCTCTGCATGTTTCTGTCTGTCTAGAATCAGTGATGAAGATATTCCATGATAGCGCAAATTGTCAGATAATAAAAATGTAATGGTGGCTGGTGGACATTACTTTAGGTTGTTATAACTATGGCTCACATGGCGGGAGTAAGGAGAAACTTTTGGCTACTTTGGTGATGGGAATTTCAGGGGAGGTCCTAGAAGTTATTAGCGAGTTTGAGCCCATAGAGAAAAATGTGGCAACATCGGCAAAGGAACCCTCTCAGTGTCTTTCTTGTTGGTTTATTTACCAAGGGTGGATGGACTGCATCTAACTGCATCCAGCTTGTATTTTATCCTGTGGTGTAACTAACAAATTCAACTGTACGCCACCCCTCTTACTGCTGAATCTACTTTGGCCCTGCAGGTGTACGATGTGAAACTGGGCAGCAACATTGTGGAGAAGATCAGGCTTTTCATTCACAAAGTCACGGCTCCGCTCCACCCAAATGTTGAGGCCAACCGTCCACAGGGCATCAAGCCATTGTCTCACCCTTTCTCCCGAGAGAAGCAGCACCTGTGAGTTCAATCTGATGTGTCGGTGAATGGCTTGTTGTTTGGGGCAATGCTTTTTCGAAATGAGTACATGACAAGTGTATTGTGGACCATGGATCAGTTTTGGAACCAATTTTGCTTTTTATGAGCCACTGCCTTCATTGGTTGGTTGTTTTTATTTGCATAAGTTCATCTGATTGGAGGGGAGGTGTCCAGGATAGAGGATAATTCAAATATACATTTTTGTTAATATTTATTTATTTATTTATTTATATAATATTTAAAAAAACACACATATAAAATAATAGTAAAATAATTTATTGTAATAAAACCTCAAAGTCAGACCAGTGTGCCTTTGCACACACTCTCTTACATAGATGGGAAACATTTGCCGGTTGCAGGAGACAGCAACTTAAACAAACAACACAACATAACACTTGACAAAAAAATGAACGGCTCATCACCCAGCGAGACTTGGTTCCCTTCATTCATACAAAAGAAACGTTCAAAAGAACCGGATCATTAGTGAAAGACGTGGTGACGAGAAGTTTGTTATAAAGAGGGACAAGGCCCTATTTACCAACTGGCCACCTTGATTGATGGCACTCTTTACAAAAACATTTCCATGTAGTTTTATCTCCTGTTTCTATGGAAAAGGCTGCGTAGCTGCGTGCAGTTGAGAAAAAAAAATAAAAAATAGGCCTTGTGCAAAAAAAAAAAAAAGAAATGCTGCACTGCTCCGTGCAGCCAACGTGGTCAGTGGAGCTGCAACAGTGGATTTAATTACCTGTACATGGCGCCAACTCGTCCGGTGGCCTTCTACCGTGATACCGTGGGTCACGTGTGTGTATTGAACCCTAGGGGGCGTAGTGAACAGTTCGATAACATACCATGTACCATTGCACCCCGACTATACATCAGGTTATACTGTATGGGAGTACTTGGAAACTTCCAAGAAAATACCATGCCGTTATCCTATACTGTAGTTTTCTTAAATAAGGATACATACTGTATGTGCTAATTCCTTTAACATGTTTTATCATCATACATATCATCATATACACTGGGGGACACAAGGGGGGTAGTGCTTCATTTCTAACCTGGTGGTAACCTCTAGAATCCCGTTCATTTTACAATTGGCATTTGTCTTCTGGTTAACCTGATTTGTGAATCCCAATGTTGGTTCTCAAGAACAAAAGTCAGGAGATTTTATGGAGAAAATTTTGAATATACATTTTTTGCTGATGGGCATGTAAAATCTTTTAGAAGCAAGAACAAGGCGCACTCAAAATGCCAGTCTTCGTCCAAATCCACCGCTTTGCTGCATCACTGGGGAACCACAATGTTGTTTCTCTTTGGCTCAAAGATTTATATCATAAACTATTGAGCCTTCAAAAACTCTAGCCTTGAAATTAACAAAAGCAAAAAAACACTGCATTTAAAAAGATGAAATAATTGTCAGTCATTTACATTTTATCCAATGAGGCTGATTTGTTTTTCCATGAAGATCTCGCTCATAGTATATTGCACATTTTCTTTGTTTCATCATTCATGCTGATGATGATGGTTGGATGTCGATGATGTAATGATTTAAAGGAGTGACACAATAGAGGAGTGGTTTCCCATTTGTTGAGGACCAGAGAGAAATGCACCCTGGGTGGCATAATCTGCCATTAAAAGAAGCATATAAATAGTGTCTGGGATTGAAGAGAGATGGGGTAAAAGAAGCAGACTATGCAAATACCTCCAAATATGAGCGATAAATGGGGAAAAAAATCACCAAAATATTTTCTTGTAGCATAAGCATATAAGACGGGGGATGCACTTTTAAAGACGGTCTATTTGCAGTCTACTGTGATGTACTGAGCAGGGAGTGGGCAGTGGACTTCCAAGGCCATCAGGCTATATTTAGACCTCTGACTCAGACAGCACGCTAGCAGGGGATTGTGAAGGAGATGTCCAGTTATGGTTTTCCCCCATTAAAACACCATTTGACATGAACCAGTCACATAGACAACACATTTAATAGGATTTCAATTGTGCCTCACCTTTTTGAGATTTTCAGCGATGTCCAACCATTTATCCTTCTAAAAACAAACAAACAATGTTCTTTCACAAAGGAGGCGTTAATTAAAAGTGTCTTCAGTTAATTGATGATCCTTTGCTCAAACTAGAGACAACTGAAGAGGACAAGTTTGAGCAACCAGCGAGTGCTTTCGCAAAGGTCATTGCCCATTTGAAAAATATATATAATCCTTACTGTACTTAGAGCTTTGTTTTGTTTTAGTTATTTTGAAACTGAGTTCATTGCGCTTTCCACGGGGCTAATGCCTAGTTTACACCAAAGGACTTTCACCTCTACCAGTTCTTCAGAGAATCATAAGGAAAAGCTCTTGTCTTCAGGGTCGTTAAGGTCACTGCTTCTGCACCGGTCCACTCATTTGATTTGAGATGACTCGGAATCTCTTGCGATCAGTCCCATACTTTATCCGAAGAATCTTTAGTTGTCACACGACACCACAACACATGCAGACACCCACACACACATGCTTTGATGGTGGCCGGTAAAATGTGGCCTCTGCATTTCACCCATACTGGCTTGTCCTTCCTCCGGGGGGGCAGCCAGAAGCAGCAGGCAGCATTCAATGACGCGCCTGGGGACCTGGTTCAAAATGTCCATCGCTGGCCAGACAATGATGTGTGCATGTTTTTGGTGGGGGTCCTTATTGATGATCTTGTAGTGTGGGTCAAGCCTAGTCTTGGCTCTTACTGTATGCAAGAATCCCAAGAGGTGTTATCACTGTTCTTTGCTAGATCCTAAGTGTGTGCATTACTGGGATTGAAACAAATGTGTGATGCTATATTTTGAAAGTCTATAGGTAGGTAAGGTATAATTGTTATTACTTTGCCCCATTGGACGGCGTTGAAGCTCTTCGGGTAGTTAATCTGTAATCCTGACTTGGTCAGTTGCGCTATGATCCACGGAAGTAAAGTCTAGTTTATCAAGTTTTTAAATTAGTAGTATAATCCCATTTCCTTTAACCACTTTAAATTAACACCTTGTGTACAATAAAATGTCCCGTGCCTCATTTGTTAGGGCACAGCAGGTGTAGTTGTAGATACTTTTATATACTTTAGCCAAACATACACTGCCTGGGCAGACCTCCAAACCTCAACCCAGTTCACTTTTGCTCCTTCACTGGCAGGTTCGATTTGTCGGACAGGGACAAATTCTTTGACAGCAGGACCAGGAGCTCCATAGTAAGTACAATTCAGTTTTTCTTTTTTCAGTCAGGACCCAGCCATATCCGTGTCTTGTCTTGATGAGCAATTGACGAAGGCACCACTTAATTAACAAACATAATGCCGAAACATTGGAGTTCCGGCACTTGCAAAAGGGGGATCCAAGATGAGCAGGCAAAGCTTCACCTCTCTGGAGAACAGAACCCTATTCGGGTCAAACTATTTGGGTTCCGTCACACCGCAGGTCTGCCCCTTCGAAAGAACACCCAGTCTTCTCTGCTGCAGTGCACACTACAGTGCTGACTCCCCTCTTGGGGGTGGGGGAGGCAGTCTGCCTCTAAACCCCCTCCGCATCTCATCTGAAAAGGCAATTTCAGGCAACAAGAGTGTGTGTGTGTGTGTGTGTGTGTGTGTGTGTGTGTGTGTGTGTGTGTGTGTGTGTGTGTGTGTGTGTGTGTGTGTGTGTGTGTGTGTGTGTGTGTGTGTGTGTGTCATGTAGAAGTGGATAGCCCCCACCCCCTCCCCACCTTCAAGCTGCACAATAAATAATTAAATCTCCATGTGTTGTCAGGTCTACGAGGTGCTGAAACGAACACGGTGCACCAGGGCAAAATACACGACAGGTAGGGCCGTCATTCTTTATTGCTTACAGGGACGCAGCGCAAAGGGATACATCGAAATATAAAAGTAATAGTTTCAGCCGAGTAGTATGGCACAATCATTCATTTGTCAAAAGAGAGAAGTGTTTCTTCTTCAAAGCATGAAGTCCCTAATTTTTACCTACTTCAATGCCCTCCCATGAGGTTTGGATAAATAACGTTCTACTGTATATTGTTTTGGAACACTGTGACCTTGCATGGATTGAAAAAACCCTGCTGTGATTTTTAAATGGTTAAATGGACATAGCCCGGGGTTACAGCGAATTGGTCCCGGTGGAAGATTTTGAATGGTGACCTTGCACCTCACCCTTGCTGCTTTCTTTAAATATATATCAATAAATGCCGATGTACTAAAATCTTGAATCTAAAATCTTGGGGGGGGGGGGGGGGTTGATACAAATGCCTTTTACACGAAAACACCCCATAGTCTTGTCTTGTCTCTCTGTCTGGATTGGAATCAAATCAAACCAGGCCACCAGAGCTGATTTGATGACCCTTTTGTACGTCTGTTTTGTGTTTCGATATTGCTGGAAAGTGTTTTATTTATATTTTTTCTTTCCAGGAATCACCAGTCTGCTGGGGAGTGGCATTTATACCTCTGCCTACCCGCTGCATGATGTGAGTGCCATGGCTCTATCCCCTTAGGTTCTTCTGGTCTCCGGGGCACCTGGTGGGGGTTAATGCAGTTGACAAGTAGTTTATGTCAGAGTTTATGCAACAAATGAATCAATCAATTACAATTCCACACCTTAAAATTTGAAAGGTTCACTATTTCAACCCAGGCCTTAGTAAAAATGATGATTCGAAACACTTTGCCATTGAGAAACGCTCTGATGCACTTTTGTCAGTGTGCTGGAATGCAGTCCAACACCGCAAACGTTTAAATCTTAAAATGTTGAATCAGGAGTGGTAGTGCTATGAACAGTTATAAATGAAGTCAACCAAAGGCCTGCGTTGGCAACTGGCGAGAACCTACCTTTTTATAGTGTAACCTGAAAATGGAAGTTGCGGCGGTCCAAAGACAGAGGATGGGATCTCATTTATCTAACAGTTCTATGTACTGCTTCTCAGATTCAGGGTCACGTTGACAATACATGATTTGTCTGATATGATAGTCCAACCACCGTATGTAATCATAAATTTGCATTTATGTATCCCAATATATTTGCCAGGCTGCTAGCGACTTTTGCAAGCAATACAAACAGCAGAGTTTGAGATGGAAGTAAAGAGGCCCTTCAGTAAGGACACACAATGAGAGGGGAAAAAAAACAAAACAATAAATAGCAAAAAACAAAAGTTTTCATTTGCAGAACAGCGTTGTGTGATTTAAGGGCTTGTGAATTGGTATCGAACATTATCATATTTAATTGTTTAGAACTTTTGGTTTTGCGAAGTAAAAAGGCCTCCCCGGAGGTCCAACTTAAGTGACTGAAATTAGTAAATAATGAAATTTTTACTAATCTTGAAATTTGTAACTTTGGCAGTTCCACCTGCTACACGGTACCCGAGTGGCTTTTTCAGGGACCTTCAACACAGAGACACAGGCAGAGATGTTGCAAACGCAGCAGTCTATTGTAGTGAGTGGCAAGATGTAACAAGCCAGGAGAAGATGGACACGTGATGACAGATGGTGTGTGTGTGTGTGTGTGTGTGTGTGTGTGTGTGTGTGTGTGTGTGTGTGTGTGTGTGTGTGTGTGTGTGTGTGTGTGTGTGTGTGTGTGTGTGTGTGTGTGTGTGTGTGTGATTTACCTGTTGCTCGTTCATTGCTCTGACGTGCAACAGACGTACAGCCACCTCTGACCCTGGGCCCAATTACCTATACCCAAGACAGGTGTGGCTTCTCAAACCACACCATCCCCGCACCACAGTGACATAATGCATTCACTATTTGTATATTTGTTCAAAGATGAACTGAGCGTAATGGAACTGAAAGTGGAACGGGAGGTGATGCAATGTTTGCATCTGTCTGATACAGGGAGACATTGAGGGAGCGGACGCAGGCCCAAACGACAGGAAGGTAAGTAGCAGAAAGCATTTTGGACATATTACCCTAAAAAAAACTATGTAGCTTAGAGCTCAACTTGTATAGGACTAGCTATGCAATGAGTAACATTGGACAATTAGCAAGAAATAGCGACCAGTTAAGGAAGCCATTGAAACTGCACCAACTTTGCCAAACTTGACTGCTCCTCCTCCTTGCAGGCTTTTTGGCCTTAATAGCAGAAGGGTCTGCAACACAAACACGCTGATTGGCTGAATAGGCCAACTTGATTTCTTCTAAGTTTTCTGTGTATTGTGGTTTATTAAATGTGACACTGCATCCCCAGTGGACATGTAACATTATACACAATCTGTAGAAGTATAAAAGCAAACAGCCATGTGAATGTCTCAGAACGACAGGTCTAGGGGTGAGGGGCATTTCTTCCAAAACAGAGCGTGCAGTGCAGACTGTCGGCTTTGAGAACTTCAAATCTCAGCAGCCATTAAGGTAGCAGTGTACTGACTGGTTGATCAACAGCATTTGCAAACCGCACCTCTATAGCATGGTCAATATCTGCAAGTAAAATTCTTCTGATATTTTCCATTCAAGATCACAGATAAATAATTGAAATGCCACTAAATCTTTCATATCACAAAGTGTTGTGAAAAAATATATCAATCATTGTTTCAAAAGTGAAACAAAGAATTCTGATCTGTAATTACAGTATGCCTTATTCCCAAGCGAAACTCTCCCATCCATTCGCAAACAGAACGCCTGCGCACCATTGGTTTGGCTGCACAGAGATTTGGAAAGGATAATAAGAATTCATGTTGAGTCACAAATCCAGACATCCTCCTAACGCTTCCCACCCCCACCGCAGTCATTTTGACACTATAATTATACCGTAGGCAGTATGTTGTTAGCATCACCAAGGCAACAGGGTTGCCCCCACCCGCCCCCCTGCAGCTCTCAAATATCATTAAAGCTTGGCCTGTTCCTCTTTGAAATCCTCAGCTCTGACAAATATATCCCAACCCTAAGCTCCATTCACGCAGGTTGTGTGTGTGTGTGTGCGCGTGTTCAACAGAGTTTTGATAAAAGGAAATCATGAAAATCATCACATTCTAGAGAGGGGGCAGAGAGAGGGAGGCAGTTTTGATGAATAGGTTTCAGGAAGGAGAGGAGGAGAATCCTAGTCAGGAGAATCGTGTGTGTGTGTGCGTGTGTGTGTGTGTGTGTGTGTGTGTGTGTGTGTGTGTGTGTGTGTGTGTGTGTGTGTGTGTGTGTGTGTGTGTGTGTGTGTGTGTGTGTGTGTGTGTGTGTGTGTGTGTGTGTGTGTTCAGTCCACCTCTGAGCGCCATGGTGTACCCCAGTGAGCTGGCTGTTTGTTTGAACGAGTGCTCCAGCAATATTGCTTGGCCAATTCACACACACAAATAAGTCATGGACAGTGTAAGGGCCTTGTTCCTGCTGTTCATATTTTTGTCATGTACCTTTCTCTTTCCTGTCTTAATCCATAGCTGCTGTACGAGGAGTGGGCAAGCTACAGCGTCTTCTACAAATACCAACCTATCGGGCTTATCAGGTTAGATAGGGGGTGGGCTTCACCTCCCACATCCACACCTTTCAAAATGGCTAAACAAAGTCCAACAATTTAAATAAAATACATTGAACACAAGGCTCCCAAAATCAATTTTTAACAATAACCCAATAATGAACTTGTGAAATGGAACATTTTTAATTTCTTATGAATTTGCTGCTGCCTTTGAAATAATTCAAATATAATTAAACAATTAAATTATTAAAGGAGATCCAACGCACAGCATAATAGAATAGAGTATTTAACTGTATATATTCCTTCCCTCGATGTAAGTCCATTTGCTGCCACTCACTTTTACAAGAAGTGTTTGTTTTATTTTTCTCCCCCGCTCTCGGTTGAGTTATATTGCTTTTGCAAACGGTCTCAAAAAGATTCTCCTGACTAAAATATGCAGCAGGTTTAACACCAAGCAAGTGTATTGAATAAAGTATAGTACAGTTCAATGTAGGCTGTGGAAGTATTCAACATAGTTTAAAAGAAATACTCTTTTGAGGCTTGTGCTGCAGAAGTAACGGAGGTCAGAGCAGAAAAAGAAAACAATGAACGTATGATGAAGTAATGAAGTATATGGTAGAAGTATGTGGCAATACATTGACAGCCGTTTTTCCTCAAATATAAACTGGTACTCAAATAAAAACCAAGCCTTTAACAAATGCCGGGGGCGTGGTCGATACAAATAAAAGCCTGCCTCAAATACAGACTTTTCGGCCGTGGTGCGCCAACATGGATTGCGATTTATTGTTCAGTCTCTGGCACGTAGGCCACAATTTTACATACATCTCTGAGGATCTATTATTAATGTTGCGAATAGTCCTCTCGGGCACAGGAGGATTGGCGTTCCACTCCTGGGCTGCTCACGAGCCGTGCGCCCTTCTCCCTCTGTAAGACAGACAAAACATTAAGAAAACTCCCTGCATTGATTTGGCCCAATCAGTGCCTTGTGGGCACTGATTGGGCCAGTTCGAGGCAGCTTGGTGGCCGCGGGGAACGGGAACCGTACTGTCGTCTGCAGCCGGTGCTTGACCACGCCCCTTTGTCCGCCACACTACCTAACCAATATTTTAAACCCAACTAAGGGACATTCTGCCTTGTATCAGGACAGTGGATTGCGTAACGGAGAGAGAGCGATCTGTCCACTCTGCATCCCAAAATCTCTTAAGAAATCAAGTGTGTTTTTATTTTAGATTTTAGATTTATATTTAGACATGTGCCACCCAGACTGAAGTTTGATTTTAAATGTTTTAGATATAAAAGCCTGCTTCTATTATTAGCCTGCTTCCAATAAAGGCCTAGTACCCTCTGCAGTTAAGGTAAATAAAGGCCCCGGTCAGAATTTGAGAAAATACGGTATATATCAAAGTAAAGAACATATACTCAACTCAACACAGTGAGACATTTTGTCCACAAAACCTCCATGACAAAGGTAAGTTTAATGGAATGGTATCAAATTCCCCTTTAGTGAATTGCTACCTTGCTGTCAATGTTGTTGGATGAATAAACAGAGTCTTGTTCATTCTTCGCTCAGAAAGTACTTTGGGGAGAAGGTGGGCTTGTATTTCGCCTGGTTAGGCGTCTACACCCAAATGCTGATACCGGCCGCCATTGTTGGAGTCATCGTGTTCCTCTACGGCTGCGCCACCGTTGATGATGACATCCCAAGGTATGCACAAGCATGTCATGATTGATATCCTTACGACAACCTCTTAGCCATTGACTTTAAATCATCAGTCGCACTCAACATCTATGTAGGAGTCTCTACCCACAGTTAAGTTTCAGGGAGGGAGATGGAGTCTTTCTGGCCGTGGTGTGCCAGAGTTTTATTGAGTTTTATTGTCCATTTCAGTTTCTGGCACGCAGGCCACAATTATCTATCAATCTATCTATCTATCTATCTATCTATCTATCTATCTATCTATCTATCTATCTATCTATCTATCTATCTATCTATCTATCTATCTATCTATCTATCTATCTATCTATCTATCTTTATTTATATATATATATATATATATATATATATATATATATATATATATATATATATATATATATATATATACACATACACACACACACACACACACACACACACACACAGTATATATCTGAGGGTCTGTTATAAAATTATGGATAATAGTCCTCTTGGGCGCAGGAGGAATGGCGTTCCGCTCCTGGGCTGCTCATGAGCCAGTGCGCCGATATCCTCTGTAAGACAAACAAGACATTAATGAAAACTCCCTGCCTCGAGTCGGATCAATAAGCGCTGTACGCCCGCCCCTTTGTCCGCCACAATCTACTTTGTATATCGTAAACCTTCATGCCGGGTCAGTCTGTTGCCCCAACACATCATTACATCACATCAGACTCTACAGTTCAGTCACTTGGAAGAGTAAAACTAAAAGATCAGGCTAAAGGCTTGACACATCAGTAAATCTCTTCACAATTTCAATGGGATTCAATGGGCAATGGGACACACCAACCAATCTGTAAACGGTGATGATTTTAGAAAATGCTCATGCTGCATTCATATTTTAACGGTGAAACAATTTCTACTGTGCATTATTGCAGAAAAATACAGCAAACTGTGTAAACCATATTTTATAGTGATTGGAAGAGTAGTCCGACAAGACACAAGCCACAGTGTAGCTCCCCAGAATGGCTATCTCATTGTCCCATGTGTTCTGTGAATATGTGTCTGTGGATAATTATCTTTTCAAGTGCATAGCTGCGTCGCAAAATGCCATACTAGCGTACTGTTTCAGAAACTAAATTTAGCTAATGTCTGAAACCATAATAAGTATCAAATAGAATGCGAAAAGTACCAGGATGACATACTCATACTGAAATATCGTAATATGCAAACACTGCACACTGCACTGACAAGTACAATGCATTGGGGCTCATTCATCAACAGTGCAGATTTATGCTTAAATCGTTCATACGCAACATTTTCACAGAAATTCAGGATTCAACAATCTCTTCGTACTTGAATTTGTTCTGACTTTAGAAGATAGTACCAATTATTTATCTTCTTTGCACATCTTGATTTGTCTGTGTGTGTTTTTATATATGTTTAAGTCTAGGGTCCTTAAATCAACTTTGTTGTAGCTGCAGTTGGTGGCTATAAAGCCAAAGTCATTAATTTCCAAGCAGGTTGAACAATGGATTATTTCGCTTTATGGATGTATTTATTTATGTATTTCACGTGGCATGAATCTGATGTCCAGTCCGGAACAAATAAAATCTGGTTGTCATAACCCACAACCTGCTATATGCCAATGTAGTGTCCAAGAAGCCCTCCCTTTTTACTCTCATACTAAAGCACATTGGGCGATAGCACAACATAGAACAATGTAATTTGTAGTTTGTATTTTCCCATTTTGGACCTGGGCCTGTTTCTCCTAAAAAAATACAAACATCCAGTTTATCTCTACACGACACCATGATGGTAGTAGTTGAGAATTTAACTTTTGGCAGAAAGAAGGTTGTTAATCCCTAGTGGAGGATTAACAACTCTGGGGAAAAAAACACTAGGATCCATTTTCTATTGACCGTCTGCCGCTACTGGAACTATTGATTTGTTTAGACTTTTTGACTGACTTATTTTTGTACTTATCGTTCCCTCCCTCCGTGCCAGTATGGAAATCTGTGATCCCAGGAACAACATCACCATGTGCCCGCTGTGCGACAGGGCCTGCAGCTACTGGAAGCTCTCCACGGCCTGCGGCACCGCGAGGGCCAGTCACCTCTTCGACAACCCTGCCACAGTGTTCTTCTCCATCTTCATGGCGCTGTGGGGTAAGTGTTTGTCACCGGAGTCGATCCATGCTCACGAGGTGCGTGTTTTCGCACACTGGAGAAAGACTTGGAGAAGCAAGGCGGTGCTATGTTTGGGCACTTCTTTGGAAATGTTTCAGAAATGGTTTTAATCATTTAGCAGGGTCTCATTTACACTCGATAAAAGTACAGTATTCCTATATTATTGTTTAAATGAATTTTTGTTTGTGTTGCATAACATTATGATGTGGTCTAATCTTGATGGAACACTTTAAGTAAAAATCTATTAGTAAATGAAGTCATGTAAATCTATAAAATGAATATTTATTTCAAGAATATGAGATACTACTTTGTTATGGTAATGTAAAAAAGCACAGTGTTGCGCACTTACTTATACATATTTTTATTAATTATTTCACATTCTCTGTGAATATGTATCAATTCATCGCACGGATTATGGTTGTTTCATGAGAATGACAAGGGTCATTCTCATGAATGCTTGTTGTTGGCAACCGGCGCTACCTTGTGGTCTGCACATTTATAGTTAGCTAGCGAGGCTAATCACTGCTTCATTAAGTCAGCTAGATACTGGTGCTGATGCTTGTACTGAGATAATTCTGTTTTTACTCTTCTGCGTTTTAATCGTCAGCATTGCTTGTTTGAGTGTAATGAATGTAACATTGAAAGGGTGACTGCAACAAATATAGATGTTTTTTTTTATCCAAAATGAGCGTGAATAGTACTAACTATACACGCCCAAATATGGCTTTTGAAAATGATAAACCCTCAAGGTTTTTCCTCTGTACACACACAAACTGCCTACACTGTATGTTTACCTCTGATGTCCTGCCAACGGTCAGTGCCATCTGCTACTGCAGTAGGGGGCAAACCAACTCGGAAATCCTGTCAACTTGATTTATACCTGCTCATGATGTATGTTTGTATTTTATGTTATGTTTCGATTAAAAGTAGCGGTGTAATGCTTTTTCGATCTATCTTCCGGTCTATGGAGAGAGTTTTTTTTTTTTCTTCCCTGAAGCGGTCATCTTTATGGAGCACTGGAAAAGAAGGCAGATGCGTCTCAACTACGTCTGGGACCTGACAGGCTTTGAGGAGGAGGAGGTGAGCTTACACACTCACCAAATTGGTTTAGACTCCCTTGTTTTTGGGATGTGAGTACATGTTCTGAGTATTCAATGTTGTGTACTGATACCAATCTGTGAAATTTTTGCCTACCATAAGCCACCCAAGTGGCGTTTTCAGGGACCTCCGGCACAGAGACATAGATGACAGTGTTGTAGACACACCAGTTTATTGTAGAGAGTGGGCTAGATGGAATTAGCCCAGGACCAGATGGAGATCTGTCATGACAATGGCTCCTCTCCTGAGTGTGTGTGGGGATGGGGGTATTACCTGTTGGTCGTTAGACCAACCAGCAAGCAACTGTTATGTAGCCACTCTGATCCTGGACGCCCAATTATCTACACCCAGGTCAGGTGTGGCTGCTCAAACCACACCATGCCCACACCATACCATCATTTCCAATACTTGTGATATATCTGATTTTAGTTAATTAATTAAGTGCCAACCAAGCCAGTCCTGACATGCCAACTGTAGGAGTCGAAAACAGTCAAAAACATATTCTGTGTTTGTGTCCTCATACATGGCGTTCGCTTGCAGCTCCAGAGGCGAATTGTGTCAGTTATACTCAAACCCAAAAGTTAAAAAAGTTGATGAAATGTCTCTGAGGGACATGCAGTGTAATCCGTTTGTTGTGTTGTTGGGAACTTCCACAAGGAGTGATTTCCTTCCACAGAGACACTGTGAGACAGGACTCTGTGGACTAGAGGTAGTATACTAACATGTTCTACTACTACTTAAGGATAAGTAATAACATGCAACATGCAAGTGCTTGTAGTGGGGCTTGTAGTAGTAATTCTTCGTGTCACCAGGGCTCTCAAAACTTGCGTCATTACGTCAGCTCATGCTGCGTTCAATAGAAAATTGTAACTTGTTTTAGTAGTAATGCTGTAATGACGAGCAACAGAACCAACTGATGCTACGTTCCATGGAAACTCGAAAATTTGTGATTGGTGTAGATACTGGACCTTTTGTACCTTGTGGACCCTCTATTCTACGTTTTATTATTAGGGGGTCAAGCACCGAAGGTGCAGACACCCTATTGTTATTCTATGTTTTATTAGTGGGTCAAGCACCAAAGGAGCAGACACCCTATTGTTTTTTTACATTTTATTATTATTATTAGGCCACTTTTTCTTTGCAATGTTTCCACTAGTCTCTTTTTTTACACAATTCATAGACATTGGTGTCAATCGTTTAAAATTGCGGACCAATCGGACAATGCATCTAGCGCAACAGGTCAAAGTTGCACTTTTGCACATGGCCAATCTCGCCATGCGCCATCATCCCACTTGGCCGCAGATTTGCCACCTTTTCGAATTTTCTGATAAACAACCTTTCTAAATCTCCTCCTTGTGTCTAACTTGACAAACAAGTTATTTGCAACAAAGGTATAAACAAAGGTATTTGCAACATCGCTGCATAAACAGGAAGTAGGCGTATCTTCAGAACACTTGGTCCAATTTTTACAAAACTCGGTTCCACAGTCCAGGTTACTCTATTGAATCTATGGCTACATGATACATCCAGTTGGCCCAAAGGGGGCACTATACCAGAAAATTAATGAAAATGGTCACTACTCCTCGACCGTATGCACAATTTTAACTCAACCAATGTAAGGACACTGGCTAGAAAGGTTTTTTCAACTTATTTGTCTGCTCCTGGCCATTTTAGAAATGCGCGAGATATCAGGTTTTGCTGTGGTGGGTCACATTTGTCCAATTCTTTTCTTTGCACCTATATTGTTCAAAGTTACCAAAAGAGTTACGAAGGTCCAAACAAAATGGCCTTGACAGACAGAAACATTTCTGAGAAAACGGTACATACATAAATTACGCGTAGCTTGTAAACGCTAGATCCTATGTTAACCAAACATGCTTTTCTTAGATTCGGGGCACTATTTTACATTAGGTACATTTACTTTGGCTCATGCAGATCAAGCTGTTCTACAGCCAGAGGTCATAGAGCGAGCATGTATTGCTCCATGAAATCACACTTTTTACATTGTCATATCTCACATCCTTTTTGTCCTGCGATCATGAATTTAGTGTGAGATTATCTATCTTCTCATGACCTTCAACTGTGCCAAAATAATGTCATTGGTCCAATTTCATCAAATCTGCTCTTTTCGATTCTTCAAACCTTTTATTGTTTAACGTAATCAGAAGAGTTCCCTAATTCCAAACAATATGGCTGCCACATAGACAGAAAGTAGGGGTAGCTTGTAAACGCTAGCTCCGATGTGAACCAAACATACTTTTTTTGCACTATTTCACATTAGATAAATTCAGTTTTGTTCATGTAGGTCAAGCCATTTGACTGCCAGGGGTTATACAATGTGTTCCCTTGAAGCATGGGCAGAGCCAAGTCAGGTCTAGTGAGCAGATGGTGGTTGAGGGGTGTTTCTTGAAACTTGGTAGAACAGAATACACTACTTGTATTTTTCCTGGCTTTTGTTAATGATTGGTTTATGATGTTTTGTTTGATGATAATGGATGTGGAATGTACCAAGCTTGATTGTTGTGAAGTTCTACCTCAGGGACCTTCTCTGCATCACCACACGAAATGATGTCATCCATAAAGTTTACATAATCTTTGAAGCACCTTTTGATCTTTCTTTAGTCTCCTTTCAAGACTATTCAGGCAGTGTTTTGCAAATGTCTTGTTGTGAGGTAGTTTTGGTCTTTCCTCTTTGAAGGGAAATGGCATTTCCTAGTGACCATTGCCTTTTTGTGTGATGTTTTCTCTTAACTTTGACAAGAACTTGAGATCTTCTTGAGACCCAGGATCATCTTCTCCAGCTCTTTCTGAGAAGTCTGGTCCGAGGAATCTTATGATGTCTGAGGGAGTAATTTCCTTTACTTCAGTACAGCTAACATAGTGGACTTCAGTTTTGGGATTGACAAAAGGCTCCACACCTGGTGTCACTTGGCTCACTATTATGCGATGGCTGATTCCAATGGCGTCGCCGTAGTCTACCCAGGGATTCTTGTGGCCAACAATACTCCATCCAAGGTCAGTGTACACTGCGCATAAGGCTGATTTTCTTTGCCAGATACAAATTCCCTTGGAAGTAGGGCTTGTGTGTACCCAATGAGCAGACCTACTTCACAGTCCTGCAGAGGTGCTACTTCATCTTGGAGGTAGATAGGAAAAAGCTTTTGCAGTTTCATCGGTTGGTATGTGAGTTCTGTTGGTTAGAACAAACTCACGCCTATAGACTGGTAAGGAAATCTTCTCACTGGAGCCTCAGACTTGTAGGTCATTTACTCTTTGTGAGCTTACTACTGTGGTTCTTGAGTCATAGTAGAGAGCTTTAACTTGACTTGTTCTTTGTTTGCTTCCAAAGCTTCAGCTACTTTGCTTCGAACAAAAGTTGTGTTGCTCTGAGAATCCAACAGAGCGTATACAAGGACTTCTTGTGCTGGTTGAGTTGTGGATGAAAGCCAGACAGGAATTATTGCAGCTGTTTGCATGTTAGCTTCTTCACGTATTACTCTATTTGAAGTAGCGGCTGTGGTTGTTTCTTTGTGTTGTGTTGATTGATGTCTTTCTTTGTTCTTTTCTTGATTTGAACTTGGCTTTCCTGACTTAGATTTTGCTTGACTTGTGGTGGTTTTTGTTCTTCTTTGGCTCGCTCCTCATGCAGACAGGTAGGATGCCGCTTGTGGCACTCCTACTGTTGCAGCCCTTTGAGAAGTAACCAGACTTGAGACAACCAAAGCATAGCTTTTCGGCTTAAACAAATTTAATTCTGTCTGAGACTGCTTGCTCCATGAACTTCCTGCATTTTAGCAACGTATGCCTGGTCTTCTTACAGAAAATGCATGTCCTGACATTCTCTACATTGGTACTTGGGTTTTCAGTCTCACCTTGTTTCAGTGACTGCAGTGATGTTACAGGGTTGTAGGCAATTTTTGCTTCTTTCGTCAGAAATTTGACAAATTGACTGAAGGAGGGGAATTGGTCACTCACATCTTCTACCTCGATAATCTTCTGGTTCCATCTCGCCGTTAGCCAATCTGGTAACTTTGAAAGAATTTTCCTGTTTTCATTAGTCATTCAAGATGTCCAATGCCTTGATGGACCATGGCAGCCTCGCAACTAGGGAGAAAATTGCCAAACTCTCTGAGCTCAAAGCTGTCCTTAGATCCAATCTTGGGCCACACTTGTAGCTTGTCTTTGTACGATTTTGCGATTATAAATGGGTTTCAATATCTCTCTCCCAAAATCTCCCATGCAGCAACATTGGCATATTCAGTTCCGAGTAGGGAATAGCCATCAAGTGCATTTTTAGCTTGTCCACTTACATATCTACATAAGTAGTATATCTTCTCCTTGACTTGAATGTTCTTTTGGGCGATCAGTATTTCAAAAGAAAGTTTCCAGTCATTGTATTTCAATGGATCCCCACTGAATACTGGAGGTTCAGGAACTGGAATTCTGTTGGCACTTAAAGCACCTGCCAGCACCTTAATGAGCTCTGCTATACTTTAATTTGTGGAGGTGGTCACAGCTTGTGGAAGGCAAGGCATATACAGTCCACTGCCGAAAGCGCCTACAATGGGCTCGTGAGTGTCAGAACTGGACCATGGAGCAATGGTAGACGGTGGCCTGGTCTGATGAATCCTGTTTTCCTCTACATCATGTGGATGGCTGGGGTTATGGTCCAATCGACCATCTGTGGGATGTGCTGAAACAACAAGCCAGATCCATTGGTGCCCCACCTCAATACTTACAGGACTTAAAGGATCTGCTGCTAATGTCTTTGTGCCGGGTGATGGGTCACAGTTGTTTAGGCGGCACGTGGGGGAGCTACACAACAGTAGTTGTTATTAGTGGTGGTTTAATATTGTGGCTGATCATTGCATACAGTTTAGGTAGAGTCTTAGATATCTTGTCGGAAAGCAATAGCCGGCGTAAACTAAAATCCTAGTTTGGAGGACCGTCCTTCGGTGGGACTCCGGGGCATCGCCTCGATCTACCTTCCTGATAGTGGGGTAAGACGGATGTTGTGCAAAGCGTTTAAAATAAATCTTCTAATTATAAATTAAAATGTAATAAAATGTCATAAATAATAATAATAATATAATAATAATAAACTTTGTGTTTTAAATGGGACCTATTATGCTTTTTCTTATTATCTGTCATATTTATAATGTTACAATGTTGGATGTTCATCTTAGACATAGCCAAATGTAAAATAATGGTGTAAACTAATGACAAAGTAATCACTGTGAACCAAATGCTCAGGCTTCCGACCGCTCTGAATTCTCGTTTTCCAAAGTTTTTTTTCTACTTTCTGACATCAGCTCATGCCAGATTTCGTTATATGGTCATCTACTCCCTCGGATCTGCTGTACGTTTCTCCAAATAAAACCAATAAAAAAAATAGCTGCATGCAGCAATATGCGGGGTCAAGGGTAATCTGCCCTTCGTTAAAGTTCAATGGACAATGTGCTTTGGCTCTCTTCTATGATCGGTCGGTCTTTGTGGCTGTGGGTGGGTTTCCTACGCCACAGCTAACGGTCGTTAGAATTCTGAAGTAGGGCATGATTATGACTAAAATGAAAATCACGATCATTTTAGTCAATATTGTGAGCACGATAATTTATCACAATTACTAATCCATTTTGGGGAACAGAATTCTTGAATAGCACTTTGTAAATCATCAGAAAACTGCCTTCACAATAATAATGTTTTTTCAAACCTATAAATAAATAAACTAAGGTAAGTGGTTTAACTGATTTCAATTGTAGAGGATATATAATGAAGTACACATTTTTGTTGTAATGTAACAAATCTTTGAGGCATCTGGAAGGGAACCCAAAAACACATACATAATAACTATGTTCCTTGTATTATGTAATTGCTTATGGTTATTGTTACCAGTAATTATAATTCAGGAAGTTTGTATACATTGATTTCTCTGGCGTGTCTTTAAATTCTGACTGTTATTGGGAGTTTATTTTGTAGAACTTACCCTGGTGCATGTCAGTTGTCCTCAGAGGCGTATTTATTTATGATGTTTAATACACTGCGCTTTGTTTAATCCAATTATATTCTAGTAATACTTTGACATTCATTTCTTAACCAACTAATTAACTTAAACTTTCAATTTTTTTAAATATAATACAATTTAAGAGTAAATACGTAACAGCTGTCACTTTGTAACTTGAATGGTTAACAGTTCTTATCTTATATTGTTTTGGTCAAATTCCAATCACGACTATATCTGTGTGTCACTAGACTGTAGTGCTATCCTGTGATCTGTGTACTCTGTCAACTTGCTCATGCACATTGTGCGTGGCACCATCTTGGTGAGGTTGTGGTTGTTGATCACAAACTTCTTCCACAATACCGAACCAATCTGGATGAAACTCAAACTAAGCCATGTTGGAACTGCTACACAAATACACATCTTGTTCAGATTGTCTGTGGGTTCGTCGGACCCATGACATCCATGAAGTTCTGATGTCAGTCCCATCTGCATGTGCCGCCATCTTAGTGAGGACCCAGTTGTTGACCAATCACTAGATTGCAATGCTATCATGTTGTGGGGATCTACGCCTTTAAGGATGCATTCCCACTATGTCACCAGGATAAGCTCCTACTGTATGCGGAAGTAAGGGGGATGTTCAAAAGGCTGTATGGCATATGGTATGTATGTAAGCTGTCAGCGGCACCCCAATGCCCAGAAGAGGCTGGTCTGTCTGCGAGTGTCAGCGATCGTCTGTCAATCCCTGGCAGCACGTTTGAGTCCATTTGAGTAGACTGTCATCCCTTTGTTCAGTCAGGATCCTACGGATCTTTACTCACCACACCCTCTACCCGATTTTACCCTCATACCATATATATATATATAAACAGTATATATAATACACCAGGGTTTCATGGAAGTTGGCTGTGTTGTGTGTTTCTTGCTTGTCCATGTATGTTTATATTGGGTGTATTGCTATTTAAGGGGCTTATATCTATATCAGGTCCTTTGTAGGGTTTTGCTGGTGGTAACCTTTAATTGTATTTTGTCAGACCAAGACTCTGACTAGCACCCCGACTCTAACCCCAGCGACTGCTACAACGTGACCTGTGCGAGCCGTCATTTGCGCATGCGTGCACATTGCGGCGATGATTAAAAAAGCAGTTTTTTACAAACTTATTCCACAATAATGGACCGATCTGGATCAAACTTGGACAGCGGCGTGTTGGGACTTCCCTGAATATAGAATTCTCATCTTTCCTGTGAGTGTGGCCGAAGCATATCCATAGACTAATGACGTTGTTTTTTTTATTAACAATAGCAAAAGGGCCTGGTGCGGGCCTCGCCATTACATGGGGCGTGGGTGGGCATGGGAGTCCAACCGGCTTGCCTGTGAGGTGGTTCGCGCCTGCCGCCCGCGGCCCAGGTTCTGTGCCCGCTGCTGCGTCTTGTGCCTGCACCTGGGGTTTGGTTGTATGTGTGCGCCCCAGGGGTGCGGGGTCTCCTCGTGCTCCCTGGGACTGGGTAATGCTCCTCGGGGCTTGGTGTGGGAGTTGCTCCACGGCCCTCTGGCTTCTCTGGGGGCCCGGGGCTTTCCTGCAGCCGTAGGGCTGCGGAGTCAGGGGGGCTTCAGGGCCCCTACTGCTGCTTGGAGGCACCACGACATAACACCGACCTTCAACACCAGTACCAACGGGGATAAGTCATGTACACTCACCGGTGGACATCACACACATATTGTATACAGGTGGTCCCATCAAACACACACATACACACACACACGCACGCACGCACGCACGCACGCACACCACCACACCTGCTTCGAGTGCACCCCAGCACCCTCCTGGTTGCATTCCTCTCCTTTCCTCCCTCATTTACTGCCATAACTATGACGAAGAGGCCACGTGACCAGTTGTAGTTCCAGTTTTCCTGGACCTAATTAACTGTTTTTCAATACACGTTGTCATCCAATATTTATATTTTTGTGTCAATGTTGTCTGGTTCTATGTTTATTTGTCTCACCCGTGGTGATTCTCCCCCCATTGGAGTAGTGATCAGTTGTTTTCTAGACCCAAACTTGATGAATAGTTCTCCAAAGAGGGGGGTTGGTGGTGGTTCTCTATAACCAACTGTGCTCTTGTCATTCTACAGGTCATCCACAGGACAGAGTTATTACAGCTGTTCTTGATAATTTAAGAATTAATAGAGAGTTGCATTGCAGGTTGAAAACTTGAAGTCCATTTGCAGAAGAACTCTGTCCTGGATGCAATGGCATTCAAATGCTCTTTGTTGTATGCCCAGCATTCTGACAGCACAGGTTAAAAACAATAAAATAAAAAAATAAAAATTGTTGCACTACAAAGTTTTTGAACTTTTAAAAATTATTTTATTTAACCTTTGTTTAGACAAGTCATCTCGTTGAGACACAGGGTCTCTTTCTCCAGAGAGACCTGGTCAAGACAACAACAGCAATACGACACAATGTTACGTACAGACAGGGAAATCAATACAGAGACAAAATAGAACACAAATCATAAAAGTAATTGAGAGTGAGTGCAAAAGTGGCAAAGTGCTAATCAGATATTAAATACTATGTACAAGAGCAAACCACCGCAGATGCTCTCTCCATATTTCTTAAAAGTAGTTTAAAATCCCGGAGGGGAATCATGCTGGACAGCTACATGTCCTGCTGTAGTGTGTTCCAGGTGTAGGGGGCAGAGTTGGAGAAGGCCTTTTACCCAAATTCTGTATGGACTAAAAGTCGAGAGAGTGATGAAGCCCTGGGAGCGTGGGCTACAGCAGCACTGTTTACGGGACATGTAAATAGGTGGGCATCAGTCCAAGAATGGATTTATAAATTACGTCATACCAATACAAAGCTCTGCACATGGATAATGATGACCAGTTGACTAAAGAATACAGTGTCCAATGGTATGAGTTTACAATGGGTTATGAAACTCAGCAATCCTTGAGCTTTTTTTAAAAGAGCTTTATTTAAAACATAAAACAAACCAAAAAAAAAACAGCCTTATTTTACATATTCTTATATATTTCACTAATATATTACTTATTATTTTACATTTATGTTTCATGTATGCATCGAACACCAAGACAAATTCCTTGTTCGTGTAAACTTACTTGGCAATAAAGACTATTCTGATTACGATAGACAGCGTCCAACAGATGAAGAGAGTGAGCTCAGACGTTCATGTACAAAACATCCCCATAGTCCAGGAGACTCAAGAAAGTGGCAGCAACAAGCCTTTTCCTAGCATAAAAGGAAAAGCACAATTTGTTTCTAAATGTAGTGTGTAAAGTGTTGGTGGCCACAATAGGGATACCTCATGATGCAGGGAAGAATAGCTGGGACCATCTTTTTGTTAGAAAAGAACATGGTCTTGGTTTTGTCTGCATTTAACACCAGTCTGAGGTGGATCGGGCGCGACTGAATAGTCTCAAATGCAGACTACAGATGCAGGGCAACAGTGCTTGCACAACAATATACAATACGGTCATTGGCATAATGATGTACAGTTGCATTAATATTTTGGCCCATATTATTTACATAAATCGCGAAAAAGTAGGGTCCTAAATCTGAACCTTGTGACACACCTTTGGTGACGTTAAGAAAGCTGGAGGAAAGACCACTGAACTGCACACATTGCTTACAGTTGAAGAGGTAATTTAAGAACCAACCAAGAGTTTTTGCTGAAAGGCCTGTATCAGATAGTCTCTGGCATAAGATTCCATGATCAACAGTATCAAATGCCTTGCACAAATCAATTAAAGGGCAGTGCAATAGTTTTTGGCATCCAAGGCATCCCCACTATAATCTATCACTTTCATGGCAGCAGTTGCTGTACTGTGTTGCTTCCTGAAACCAGACTGGTGAGGAGATAAAAACATTGTTCAAGCGCGTGTATTCCTTGATCTGGTCAGTCACCAGCCTTTCAAGGACTTTAGCTAAAATATAGAGCTTGGAAAAGGTTCTGTAGTTATTCAACACCATGGAATCACCAGCTTTCAATAAGGGAGTTTTCTAAACATTGGGAATTACATTATTTTGAATAGAGAGATTAAAAACATGTGACGCGTCAGCGGTTCAGCTATAATATCTGTCACCAGGTGTGAGAAGTAAGGGCGGAGATTGTCAGGGCCTGCCAATTTTCTAGGGACTAGGTTAAGGCCTTACAAACTTTCCTATCAGAAATGGAGGTGAAGGAGAAAGTTTGGCTATTGGAGGCATAACTGGCAGGGGGGAGGAAGTGGGTGATTTGCCATCAGATAATGTGCCAAATGAAGAGCTGGAGGCGATAAAATATTTGTCGAAAAAAATCAAGCATCTCAGATTTAAAGTATTTGGCACAGGGAGGAAGTATTAGCAATATTAGGGGGCATAAGAATTGGCAGAAAGAGATTTTCTGGTTTGTCCAAATCTCCTTGGGTCGTTTCGACTGTCTGTTGCCTTTGATAAATAATAATCACCTTTGGCTTTTTTAATAGAAGCAGTGCAGCGAATATGTAGTCCGTAGCTCCGAAGTGAACCAGGGGCCCGGAACGGCCCTTCACCTTGAATCGATAAGAGATGATTTGTCTATACATCTGGCGTTAAGAAGTGTGGGGCTTTCAATGAGTAGCAATTTATGTAAAAGACAAATATTGAGCTTTAAATTAACTTTCACTTTCTTAATTTCCTGCATTTCTGCATAAATGTGACCTAAAAAAATTGATCAGATCTTCACTTCAGCAGTAAAAACATATGAAGAGAAACCAATTCTACAAATACAGTAAAAGCATTCTTTTCCATTAATTTGAGAAAAATCTCTCATAACTGTCAGAAAAAGTGTGTGAACCGTTGCTTTCAGTATTTGTGTGACCAGCTTGAGCAGCGGTGACTTTCCAGTAACTGTTGATCAGTCCCGCACATCATCTTGGATTGTGTTTTGGCCCGTTCTTCCTTACAGACTCGCTTCAACAATTATTATCGGATTAATGTCTGGACTTTGACTTTGCCATTCCAAAATGCAAAATGTGTTCTGCTTCAACCATTTTTGCCAGACTAACTTGTGTGTTTAGGTTAATTGTCTTGCTGAATTACTCACCTTCTGATGTTCCTTAGGTTGCTTTCTCACCTATTAGTCCGTTGGTGTAGTCCGAATCAGAGTGGAATTGATATTTTTGGTTAGTTTCACACTGAAATTATGAGATATGGGGCAGTCGCTTTAAGAGATTGCCTTGTAAGAAATTTGGAAGCTGTGTTTACGCATGGGTTTAGGTTATTTTCTTAGAGTAGGGGTGGACAGGAGTATGCGTAGGACAAGTTCGCTTATGAGCTGACACACTTGTTACATGTGATTATTTTTTTCTACAAGTTAGAACGTGTGTCTACTAGCTGTCCTGAAATACAGTAAATGCAAGTCCAAATGTTGCCTCTGTGGTAGGAAATCACAAATTGTTGTAGGGATGCAACTTTAAAGGAATTTCCTTAATCGATAGTTTTTAACCTTAACAAACAATCGTTGATTAATTGATAACATGGCGCATGGGGACGCAACGCACCTTGATTTTGTCACAGGACGTGAGGGGCTTTTCTCCTCATTTCATTTATTTTCAAAATGGAGAGGTTGGAGGCAAGACTCACTGAGCTGGTTCGCTCATACAGGAATATTTACGACCCCTCCTTGTGTGAGTTAATATAATACTTTTGCCATCCTCCGCAACACAATGAGCCGGATGTTACTTAGCAGATCAAGTCTGGTGCAGATATGTTTAAAGAGACGCTAATAAAAGTATTAAACATTAATAAAATTCTTACATTTCAACTGATACAAAATAATGTAGTTTTATATATTTTATTGGAGACGTCACCATAGCAACTATCACTTGTTTAGTTTTGCCTTCTACCTCTCCCTCGCTTCGGGTCTTTTTCCTCCCCCCATGCCATTCAGAAAGTGCCGTTATCGCGTTCCTGTCTAACGTGTTGCATTTGATTGCAGCATTAGTTGTTGAGGAACAATAAACATATTGTTTCCTCCTCAGCATGAATGTGCGCAGCCATGTTTGTTGTTTTTCGTTGTTAAGCAAGCCTCCAGCTACTTCTACTACTACTTCTTACTCCACTGGGCATTTTTTTGTCGACTGCCCCCTCTCATTCCGGCGAGTACTACTAGTTCCTGGCTGGGTATTTTTATTCTCATAACGCCCTGCACCCCACAAAGACTCCCTTGATACAATTACAACAAGACCGCAGATTGTTCAGTTGTTATCGATAAGACAAAATCTTAATCGATTAAATTCTTATTAGCAATTAATCAACACTCAATTAATTGCTAACATCCTTAGTTGGATGGTACTTCTGCAAGCCAATGGTGGTACCTTCCTGGCAGTTTTCCCAGATTAGCAGAAATCGCAATCTGTCACGTCCTTGGACCTGTCGTTTTGGTCCGTACCTGAGTGCGATTACTGTGTTTACACCTGTCAAAACGAACCGCACCAATGAGGTGAATGCACCAGGGTTCCATTCAAATGGACACTGCAGATGTGAAAGCCACCATAGTTCACCGGCGGATACCCTGACATTCTTCTGTAGAATTTGCTGATATTCAACATAACTAGCTCTGTCAAAGCAGCCCCAAACCATGATACTGCCACCACCTTGTTTCACGAATGGGATCTGCTTCTTATGTTCTTGCCAAACATTTTAGCCAAAGAGCTCTGTTTTGAACTCCACAGAACATTCTTGCAATAGCCATTTGGCTCACCCAAAAGGTCTTCTGCAATCTTCAGGCAGCAATGATCTTCTTGGAGTGGAATGGCTTTGTAATTTGTGATTGTGGTGTCGGGATGGTGTGGTTTAAGCAGCAACATCTGAGCTGGATCTAGGTAATGGGGGACCCAGGATCAGAGTGGCTGCATACCAATTGCTTAATGGTTGGTCTAGTGAGCAACAGGTAAAACACTCATCTCCACACACACTCAAGGAGCCCTGTCATGACCTGTGTCCATCTGCTCTGGAGCCTGTTCTGTCAGGGCCCCTCTCCACAATAAACTTGTGTGTTTTCTACAACCCCAGGACCTTCTTGCTATGAGGCAGCAGTGCAATGCACTGCGCCACCATGCCACCAAGTAATCGCACGCATCAAATGTATCGGCTCTCACAGGGATCTCCGTCACCGTCATCCTCCTCCAGCCATATGCAAACAGGGCTCCTACATTACTCACAATGCGACATCTGTGAGTAATGTAGGAGCCCTGTGAAAAACTGAACAATGAAGTTGGCCTTCTTGGGAACCAAACATCAGACTGTCATATATATATGTAGATATTTAATTTGCTAATCCTAACTCGACTATGAAGAATCACATCCCTGATCCAGATTTTTTTTGTCTGATTCCTTGTATGTTTTTATTTTTTTATTTTTATTTTTTCCCTTTTTTGTGTGTCTCGTGCTCGGCAGGAAGAACACAAGGTTTGGACCTGGATTCCTCTACTTTCCATCTTTGAGTCTTTCAAATCCTTCTACAGCTGCCAAACCTATCCCCCAGCCCTTTTTTTTAAAATCTCATCCTAAACAGTCGGCCTCGGGTCTCCTTTCCTGTCACTTCCTCCTGTCACGTTGTACTTCCTATTCTCTCAACATCCAGAATCGTGTCCAGTTTTCCGAAAGTCAACATGACGTCTCTCGTCAATGTTTCCTCTGAATCGAACGCCACGGTCTTCTATTGGTTGTTTTGTTAAGTGTCCTGGGCGGCGCCCTGACTCACAGTCAGCCCTGTTTTTGTGTCTTTCTCTGTTTCTCTCCTCCAAGCATCCCCTCTTCCCCACTCCAGCCTACCAACTCCTGCCTCCCTCTCTCTGTCTCATTCTCTCTCTGTCTGTCTCTTTCTCTGGCGGTGGCACACATTGGCCTTGTCTTTGAAGCTGCTGGTCTGTGTCCATAATCTACTATTTTGTCTGTTCGGTCTTTGTAGGTCTAATCTTCACTAACGACTATGTTACGGATGTGCTTCTTCTTTTTTCCTTACACAGCCACATACTTAGGATTCATGTAAAACCAAAGGAGAGGTTCGCCATCATTTACTGTATGACCATGGCACAATCTCGCATTGCTATTGAGAAACTGAAATGCTCTGCTGCAGCTTCTCATCGTGCTTAATGCTTTCCAATGGGGAAAATGTGTTTAAGCCTCAGACCTCCTGTTGAATGCATGTCCGACCTACTGGGGGATGTCACCTCATTCAAGAATACCACACTTACTTTTCTCTGTGTTTATGGTCCCTGGCCTGTGATTAACATGTACACTCTCACGGAAACCTTTTGTTTTCCGACATGATAGCCTTGTCCTGTTTATATTCCTGTTTGGCTCAGTAATAATTCTACCGCCTTGTGCTTGTATTCTAATAAGTAATATACCGTAAGTACAAACATAATAAGTTACATGTCACCAAATTACATGGTTGGGGCGAAGTCTGGACCAGCTTGTGTGACATTTCTCTCCCTTTCAGGATCACTACACGGCCGAATATGAGTTGCGTGTGATGCAGAAGACGCTGAGACAGGACCATGCCACCCCCAAGGTGAGCTGAGGCTAAATCCTGGCTACGATCTAGTAGACATCTATGTCTAGACATGCATAGACGTGTTTTATAAAAAGACTTACTTCACGTTACTTGTAACAGTGAAGTAATTGTAATTGTTTTATTTGTTACACAATGGTAGAAAATGTATATTTGATTTTCATTTTTTGAACAAAAGCAATTCAGCCTTTTCTCCACACTGGATGCTTGGCTCCATACTCCTTCAGGAGTTCAATGTAAGGAACGTGAAAAAAGTATAAAACACACGCCACATTTCAGCCAAAGCTAACATGATGCTACAACAGTCTGACTCTTGATTCATTATTTTTTTAATTGCTAAATTCACTATTTTCTGGTACTGTTTCCTTTGCCATTTTAAAGCGATGGAAACTGTTGTTAACAGTGTTTTGGCTGAACTGCCCAAACCATATCAGCTTGGAAGAAATCGCTGCTTTGTTCTTTGAAAATATTTGTGCAGCAAATTTAGCTGTTTGCTGGCGTGAAACCAAATGTGTTTTTTTTTTTTTTTTTATAATGCATTTGCAAAGTCAGACTGCTGTAGCATCATGTTAGCTTTTCCTGAAATGTTGAATGCAGTTTTGCTCTAAACACAGATTGTGGATTTGTCCCCCCCTACTTGCATTGAACTCCTCATCGGAGTATGGAGTCACGCCTCCGGTATGGAGAAAAAGCTTGATTGCTGTAAGATTGAAACCTACCTACCTACATATTTAATCAGGGTTGAATATAGTAAACAGGGATATATGGAAATCAAAGCTACTAACACGGGAACCAACATTTTGATAAGGCCAGGGTTAAAAAATTTGCAAACCTAGTCTTTAACTGATATCTTGTGCTCACTTGGTACTTGAAGGAAACCTGGATGAGTGACGTAAATTGCTTTGTGCCTATTTGATGGCAACATGGTCAGTTATTTGTGGAACGCCATCCAATTTTACAGTTCCTGGAAATTATCATATTTAGTTAATCTGACCTCGAAAAACACATTTTTCACAAATGTGTACATTCTGTGCAACGCCGGTCAGATTAATGTTGCTTCTGCTTATTGACTCAACAAATTTCTTTAATGATTCAATTTTGAGTGTTTGTGATATGGTGACAGTGCTGAGTACTGCAGAGAGCTACAGAAGGGGTCTGCAGACAAACCCCGCCTTTCCTGTTGCTGCACAGCAGGGACCAGTGCATTTTTTTTTTTGTGGTGGTTAACTCATTACAGCTTGAAGGCTGGATATGGAAGGCAGGTTACATGGAAAACAGACATTTCTAAGATCGAGATACCATTATAAAACTTTTTTTTTATTAAATAATATGATCCTTGAAGAAATCAGCGTAAATGATTTTACAAGACCTCTACAGGTTCCTCCAGAGCACAATGGCTGTCATACAACCCCTTCGACTTCCCCTCCCCGATAAATAACGGCCTTTTTGAGTCTGACGAACTTTGAACCGGCAGAAATGATGTTCGCCAAAGATGGTCCACGATTTCAGTTAAATGGATGTTAGCTAATGTCTAAGTAGAACATTTAAGTGTGCGGTCCTGCTCTTTCCAAAGCCAAGAGTAAGAAAGTGTATCCCCCCTCCCTTGTTATGGGCTTCCTGCAAAGATGCACACACTGTGTGTGTGTGTGTGTGTGTGTGTGTGTGTGTGTGTGTGTGTGTGTGTGTGTGTGTGTGTGTGTGTGTGTGTGTGTGTGTGTGTGTGTGTGTGTGTGTGTGTGTGTGTGTGTGTTGGGGTAAATGAGTGTCTCCTGGTAGTCATTGCACAAAAATTCAGATACTCCCAGCTGGAGACACCATTGGTCTATTTAATGTCAGTCCGGTATTTTGTGCATTTTTTTGCCATCGTTTGAATTCTGACGCTACTTGTTGTAAAACATTGGCTTTTGATTCATAGATAGATGGATAGATAGATAGATAGATAGATAGATAGATAGATAGACATAAAGATAATTTATTTATTCCTGGATTGAAATTCAGTGTCATAGCACCTCACATCAAAATAGGTAATGACAATTATAAGGCAAAAGAAAAGATAAAAGGCAATACATACTAAACCTCAATAAAAAAAATAGACTAAACACTTAATTAGAAATAACTATATTAGGCTTTTAAAGAGTCCTTTTTTTTTTTAGTAAGGTAAGATGATGTACCCAAGCTGTCACCCACTCACCGTGATTTAAAAAAAGAAAACCATTTCTTCACAGGGGCTCTGCCTTTTTGTGAGTGACTGCAGCTTTTTGACGAAAAGTCTATTGTGAGTGAGTCAAATATCTGTCGAGAAAATGTAGATAGAAGTTAGTACGGTTGGTAAGAGTCAGCTTTGTTTATCACGTGTTATGCATAGTCTTGGTGGCCTTTTAGTACTTCACTTACATGCAGTATGTGCATTTTCATGTTTGCTCCAGGGTGAAAAGATAAAGCTCACCTGTACAGACAGAATGCCGGCCTATCTGACTGTGGTGGTTATGATGGCTTTCATGGTAAGTCCCCAACTTCCATCTCCACCTCTTTGTACTTTGTTTTTGTTAATATAAATTAATAGGGTTGAAAAGGTAGGTAAAGTAATACATTGAAAATTATCTGATCTAAATATCTATCTATCTTATCTTATCTAAATATGCTCCGTTAAAATGTTAGTTCAAACATAACATTAACTGTGATGTCAGGAGGCTCTGCTTGAAGTACTGCCATTTTTTCATCCACTCGCTTCAGCCAATCACGATGGAGCATTATAGCCAATTTTAACCCGGAAGTGTTCCCTTCGTTTTCTTTTCCAATTCATCTGTGACTGAATGTGTTCATCACTCATCGAAGATGACTCCAATCTCAAGATCTCCATCGCCGAGTCAAGCAGGAACTTACACGCTTCCTCAACATCTTGAGGACATGACAAAGACTGTTTTACAAGCCTGCTGACAGTGCCTCGGGCTGGCAGGCTCATGTGACTCCCACGGCAGGTGTTTTATCAGCCTGGTATTGGAGCACACTCTCGCTGGGCTCACGGATCTGCCGCCGAGCCTGCCTGCCGCACGTGGCTGGACCAGACGGCTGTTGAGACGAGGAGACTGCCTCTATTACTTTCGACCGACAGGGATGATAAAGATTCCCTCAGTGTGGATGAAGGGGACACCTTCTCATGGCCTCCCTCGCCACCCAGGTATGTCAATTTTTTTTCCAGCATCGATCTGACCAATGGAGGCTGGGCCTCTGTCGCTTCGGCCCGCACCGCCTACGGGGAGCTGTCGGTCCAACTTCCACAACCTTCTCACCTCCTCTGCGGGGCGCATGGGTATTCCCATGCCTCCATCACCATTGCTGACGGAGGTGGATTTGATGGGGGGGCATATGCTATGCCCTCTCTTGATCGCTACTAGCTGGTCAGAGAAAGCAGCGCTGAATGGCTGTTTACAAAGAAGAGCATGGCTCTCTGTCCTGCCCCACGGCTTTTGCCGTGGGGCAGGACAGAGAGCCAGCCAGGACAGAGAGCAGCCTTACAGCTGTAGCTGCTGTCTCGGGGCCAGGGTGCCCCAGCAGCCCCAGACCCCCCCACACACACTGGGAGTCCACGCTTTTATAATAAGCGTACATTGAAGCAAGTGGTTTCAGTCTCCCACCCATATAGAAGGATGGGTTTGGAGTGCCCCGGTTGAACACGGTGCACAACTGACTACACTTGCTGGTTCTGCCACGATCTCTCAACAGGGATATAGCCTACTGGAGAGATCCCTAGACCCTCACACTGGATGTGTGTCTGGGTCGAGTCTCTGCCGCGGGTAGGCTTTGGGCGGCATGTGGCCCCTTTCCACATGCTACATCAACCTCCTGAAACTGGAGACTGTGTTACTGGTCCTGAACACTTTGTACCCCTGATTACGGGGCCAGGATGTCCAGATCAGGTCAGACTACCGAGCCACAGTGGCTTACATCAACCGTCAGGGGGGTGTGAAATCACCAGTGTCAGTCAACAGTGTCCAGTGTGATTCTCCGTCCACCAGAAAGACATTCCCCTCTTGGGGGTAGATGCGTTCGCACACCACCCATGACCAAGGTGTCTCCTTTACGCATTCCTACCATCGGGGCTGCTGCCCAGACTAATGGAACGAGTGCGTTTGGAGGGGCTGTCAGTGATACTGGTAGCCCCGATCATCCCAGGGCACGCTGGTTCAGGGAGCTCCAACCATTGGTGGGGTGGGCCCGTGGCAGATCTCCATGCGCTGCAACGCATTGTCGCAGGCTGGGGGCTCGGGGACCTTGTTAATGGTCTTGGGACGTCCTCTGCTTGTCTGGCTCCTGAACAGCGCAGTCTTGAACAGCGTGGAATATCAAAGGCTGTGATCTCCACCATCATGGACTCTTGCGCTCAATCCACTTCTCGGTGCATTTGTACGGTGGCGTCCTGGTTTGTTGGAGTCCCCATTGTCCGTTTATTCTGTGCATGCTTTCTGCAGGGTTCCTTTCCCAGTCAGTCACAGTCCTCTCCCCGGACACAATAACCCTAACCCAAAGTTATTTTATCAGTGTGATCATTTTCAACCTGCTCTACACTCTCTGCCTCTGGAGAATGAATTTTCTCCACCCGTTCAATGACTCCCTCTCTGCTTGTTCCCTCCGGCTCTGCGCTGCAGTGCAGCCGACGGACAAGCAAAGCACTTGTATAACATTTAAGACTATACAGACCTGTCTCTGTAGACCAGACGCGTTTCAGTTTCTCGTCTTTGCAGCCGAGCGCCATGGTTCGGATCAGACTCCCTTGTTTCTGAAGGGTTTTTTTTCTTCCCGAAAACAAATAATTTTTAAAATATTTGTATGATATAAATATTCATGAAAACCCGCTATTTGCCGGAAATTATACTACAAGAGTAGGAAAATTTACGACTTTTACGGAACATCGCTCCCATTCCCACATGGCGCCAATAGGGAATATTGCTGGTAGATTTACAGCTTTCAGTGCAAGTGGGAAAGGGGCTTTAGTTGCTTCCATTTTTCTTTTTTTTTTTCCTGTGCTGTCAATATCCAGGCCATACAACACTGAGTATTTGATGCTATTTCATCTAGGACAGAGTTAGTCTGCAAGTGGAGTTAAACTTCTCAACCTGCAATGCAACTCTTTATTCATTCTTAAATCATCAAGAACTACTTGCAACAACTCTGTCCTGTGGACGACCTGTAGGATGACAAGAGCACAGATTTTTGTTGCACAGAACTACCACCAATCCCCCTCTTTGGAGAATGATCTTGCTATATTTTTGTCTATAAACAATTAATCGTCATTACTACTCCAAGAGTAGTAATGTAGTAATGTAGTAGTTGCTTCCCATAGGCCCTTCAGTGGGGCGCAATCGATTGCCAGAGTCGCAGCGTGTTCGGGTCAAGTGGGGAGTAGTATCCCCCAGTATACCAATAGGAGCATAGCTCCTAAGGGGCGAATCAGCGCCTACATGGCGCTGATTGGTCCGACTTGGATCCGGGAGCTTTCTTAATGTTTGTCTGTCTTGCAGGGGGATCGGCACACAGGCTCGTCAGCCGACCAGGAGACAGATCGGAACGTCACCCCTCCTTCTTTCAAACTGATTATTCTTTATCGTTTGTCCTGTTGGTCAGCGAGCCTTTTTGTTCCCTTTTTATATAAAAAAAAAAAAAACTCTTGCCATGTCGGAAACCCATGACAAGATACCCCTACCAGTAGGCAGAGACTCCCACAGAAGTGTAGCCCCTTAAGGTTTTATACCCGAAGGACCCCCATCAGTCATGCTATATTGGTTTCAGAGGACAAAGGGACCACTTCTGAGGTTTATATTGACTATGCTGCTCCATCCTGATTGGCCAAAGTGAGTGGATTAATACATTTAAGTACTTGCGCATATGCGGTTGGAGATATACCAATAGGAGACCCTTAGAGGCATAGCCTCGGCCTCCTTCATGGAACTGTAGTTACAATGCTCCAGTAACTTTTGTTTTGTTAGTGATTTTGCATACTATTCGATGCGTAATATGGTTTCTGACATTAAGCACCAATTAGACATACTAACTACTACTAATGTGATGCTGGTATGCCTTTTCGGACGCAGCTCGCAATTCACTTAATGTCACCCACGTTTTCTGGCTTTTAGATCAGCGTGACATTTGCCATTGTCTTTGGGGTCATCTTGTACCGGATCAGCATCAAGACCATGCTACATATCAGCTCCTACCCAGCCGCCAGGTCCAACATCCGCGCCACCGTCAAAACCACGGCCGCCATAATCAATCTTATTGTCATCATCATTCTGGATGAAATCTACGCCATCATTGCCCGTTGGCTCACCACGCTAGGTGGAGTATAACTTTTTTTTTAAATTAATGTGGATGATGATTTGGATCAAAGACATTCAAAGTGCAATGTAGGCTCAAGGCGATTGAATGTACTAGAAACAATGGTTAGAGATATTATGGGTTGACTCTTTCATAGATTTGAGTGTCTTTACATACGTATCAAGTGAAAGGTGTTGGAATCACTGCCGTTTTATACATGTACTGTGAAGGAAATTCTTCCGCAATGATCGGTGAGATTAATCTGCCCGCTAAGGGAAGACAAAACTGAGAATATCCAAGATTATTTATTCTGCAGAATAAAGAGAAAGATTCAGTACTGCTACAAAGCAGTGCTCGGATCAATCTACTATCACAGAGAAACACAGGAGGCTTTATACAGGAGAACAGGGTGTGGTTTGGGTCAGAGGTCTCCAACAGGTCTGCGCCCACCCCCTCAACTGTCTTCCTGGGTGCACCCCCTTCCTTGACAAGTGAAATAACAGGTACTTGCAAACTTGACTAGGCAGAATGGGGGTTGCATTACAATGCACTTCTAGGTGTCCCCCATCTCTGTAGAAGGTAAACAGGCCACGTGTGATCTGATTCTTTCATACTAGAATTGACATTGTAGGAGCAAAACATTTCTCTTTACATGAACTCTGGGGGGTTCCTGGGGGGACAGACACAAATGTTTTCAAACCCCCTTTTGGAGGTAGAGGCCTTTGTCCTCATTCAAAATAGTTGATCGTAATCGTTTTTCCCTCACAGTACTTAATGGAATTGTTCAGAATTTTTGACCTTTGGTGTCTGCCAGTGTTTTCCCTCAAAATGAGAACTGAAGAAGTGTCAGTAACAGTCAAACAGACAGCCTTAGAAGGAAACCAATCTGAGAAAACCCTAAAATCAACTGTTTGGTGCCGTAGAGTGTTGAAAATGGACATAGCATCTGAGTCATCTCTCACTTCTGAAGAGACAAATTGAAGCCTCAAATTTGGGCTTACACTTCCCGCCACCCTGGCACAAAGCTGAGGCAGGTATTTCTGGCTTTCAGATGAATGAAACCACCATACAGTCAGAGGAAGAAACACACAAGACCTGTCAATAAAGGCAACCACGGCCTCAAATATATCCCTCTTGAAGTCTCATGCTTTTTATGGAACAATCATTTTTAAATCACAACGAGACGCCCATGGATTGCCTGTATTTCTAGCGAGAAGTAATTTCGGAAGTAAGGTCTGTTTGACTCTAGCCCATACCAAAAACATTTGCAAAAATGAAAACGATAATCCACATAACACTATTCTATTTTGGAAAATTTGCATCTCTGTCTATCTTAATCAGATTCAGGTGAGAAGGTCAATATAAAATTCATCCCTGTGTGTCCTGATATCCATAGGCTGCAGGCTGTGGCATCCCAGAGAGGTACTGCAGAGGGTCCCCCAATTTTTTACCCCAAAACTGTAAAACTGTATTTTTTTAAATATAATATTCACACTAGATTAGCTGCATTTTTAATATGTCAATCAGTTGAAAGTGCTGTCCTGTGTATTAATTCCTATAGTTCAGACTCATGGGCCACCAGAAACACGTAGATTGGAGCAGGGAGGGGCGGGTATCAAAGGCTCTGTAGTACCTCAAAGATCTCTTAGAAGTGCAGGATTTATTATTTAGAAGTAGTATTTATCTAGAACAAAAAAAGTTTAGTTTAATTAAAGTACGAAATGAAGAAATCAAATACGCTGAAGTTAACAGCGATTCGCAGCTTCTGATGTTAGGTGTGTTCAAAAACCTCAGATTTTTCAGTAACGTACTGTCTCTGACAGAATTTCTGTTTTTGATATCAATAATGTGTTGCTGTTTTGGATTAAAGTGTACATTTACAACCAGTAGTATCAGAATTGCAAGTAGTTTGGAAAAAAACGAAAAAAATGCTCAAACAGCTTGCCATGTTGAGTTTCCCTTTAACTAGTACGTCAGTCTTCTCAACAACTAAAAAAGGGGCAAAATTACTTTTTTGATTTGCCTTTTTGTGTTGATCTTTTGCAGAAGTGCCAAAAACAGACAAGAGCTTTGAAGAGCGACTGATATTCAAGACTTTCATCTTGAAGTTTGTTAATGCCTTCACTCCCATTGTGTATTTGGCCTTCTTCAGGGGCAGGTAACGGATACCAACTTGCCTTTTCATTGACTGTTCAATGAATAGTTAAACAACGATTGAATGGTATTGATTTATTATTATTGTTATGTTTTGCTTTCAACCAGTCACTCATCACTATTTTGTGTTTATATATTTTTTATTTTGTGAGTATATAGTGCTTCACTTATTTTAGCAACAAATGTACATTATACTATGTTTCATTTCACTGAAGCTTTAAGCTGAAGTGTAACATGGATGCATTAATTATGCCAGAGTTACAGACCCAGTTCTAGACTGCTATGATAGGAAGGGCATTCAGATAGTTGCTGTGGGCAACTTTATATTCACATCACAGTGTGCCCTACTACTCTGTTTTCCGTTACCGTCTGTTTTCCCCATTTAAATTTTAAATGACTATTTGTACATATACTGTATACTTACAAACTGTAGAGCCTATAGGCTACATAAATTAACAAATGATAAACCTATTATATACTGTATATGTTTTGTATATACATTTTATATGACTTAGTTATTAACTGCCTACATTTGAAGTCTATGAACATAGTCCTGGCTGAGTGGTCTGGATATTGAATGCTACACTGGACCTCCAGACAATTTTCAGCAAGAAATTAAACTCCAAGTGCGTTACACACGACAGTGGTATCGATAGGAACCAAAAAACAGTGCATAATTGTGTTTAATAAACACATTGAAATAGCATTAATGGTTGAAATAAACTGTCCCTGCCCTTGCTAGCTAATTAACCTAACCAACCAATCAGAAATCATAACAATCTGAAATCGTTCATGACCATGGGCAATTTTTAGATAAAAACATGCCTGCTCGATTTAGCAAAACAGGTTGGGATGGATGGATGGATGGATGGATAGATGGATGGGATGACCTGAAATTTTGGTTGATGGCCCAAATGACAAAATACTGTTGAACACTAGTCTGTAAAATCGACAGGCTTGTTGGGCGTCCAGGAAGCTATCTGTACGTTGTTGGATCCTATAGGATGGAGGAGGTAAGCCATTTTGATGCAATCGAAATTATTAAGTCTGAGTCTGTCTATCTGTCTGTCTGTCTATCTATCTGTCTGTTAGTCTGTCTGTCTGTCTGTTTGTATATTAGCATCACCATCTACATATAAGCATATCTATACAGTGGTGTGGAAAAGTGTTTGCCCCCTTCCTTATAAAAAAAAACCAGAACATACATGTCATCTATCACCACTCTGCTTTCAATCAGAGAGTACACATACTGCTCTTGCTGTTTACTTGAAAAACATTCTTATTTTGTTTAAAGAAATCTTGTGAATTGACATTTTTTTTTTGCCAAGTCAGATAGTTGAAAACATATACAGTATATGTTTTCAACTATCTTACTTGGCAAAAAAATTGCCAAGTACGTTCTGGGTCACCTCTAACAGTTCCTTCCAGATCACAGTGTCTGGGGTTCCACCCTTCATATCCAACAAGCTTCTGGAGCTGAAGCTCTCTGGGAAAATTGCGATTTAATTCAGTTTAGAACCGTGAGCCTAAGATGCAAAGACAACAGACTGAAGCACGTTCTGTGACTCTGCAGTCATGTGTCTGTGTCCACTTCAATGACACTGAAACATTCATTATTAATACTTTTGCATTAGAAAGCAAGCAAGTCACTGCCCTGAGAAGGGCCACAAAGGCTAGTAAAGGAAAACAGGTTAAAACATCCAAGTCACTGACGGGATTCTGATCATGCTCGAGAGAGAGAGTGAAGGGGCACTGGTGAGGTCTTGCATCCTCTTCTTAAAAGATATGGATGCCCCAAAGACTGTAGCATGGAGGAAACAAATGACCTGCCATAAACTTCCTGCAGGCAGGGAGAATACCAACATAGGAGAAATAAGGGCAGAGGATTGTGACTCTTGAGTGTGCAACAGATTATGCAGATTATATAAATATTTTCATAAAAGACCAGAGAGATGTACAGAATGTAGTCAAAAGTCTAGAACTATATTGTCAGGCTTTACATACACAGTATACTGGGCAAATTGCAAAGCCTTAAAGGCACGACAATGGGAGGAGGCAGTGCCAAGTGTACCTGAAGGTCTCCTGTGGGGCACGAAGGGTTTGAAAGTTTGGGGGTTTTTCTTGGGCACACAGAATTTTCAAGAGCAGAATTGGAGTGGTGTAGTGTTGAAAGTGTGCTTCGTTGTCTCACTGGAAAAGGTTGCTTTCTCAGTTATCTTATAGGGGATGAGTTCTGATCGCAATAACTTTATTGCCTTGACTTAAAGGCTTGCCGTCCTCCCTCCACCCAGGGGCCTTATAGAGGAAATGAATTAGATTCTTGTGGGCTTTTTTTTGTCTAGACAGCATTGGATTTGTGCTGCTGCTCTATACCTGCCATCAGAAGAGCGGAAAGGGCCCCGAAGCCCCCCGAACTTCGCAGCCCCGTAGACACCCTACGGTTGCAGGAAAGTCCCGAGTACCCTGCGGTACTGCTTGCGGCCACAGAAGACCCCTGGACCCCCAGAGAAGCCAGAGGGCCGTGAGCAACCCCCACGCCCAGCCCTGCGGAGCATTACCCAGTCCCAGGGAACACGAGGAGACTCCACACCCCTGGGGCGCACACTACAACCAACCCCGGGGTGCAGGCACAAGACGCAGCTGCAGGCACAGAACCCGGCTGTGGGCGCAAGGCATGGACCACAGGACTGGATCCCGGCCCCACGGGACAGACCGACACCCCGCCTGAGCCGCCTGCCCCAAGGGCGAGCCGGCAGGACTCCCATGCCCACTCACGCCTCGCGCAAGGGGGAGGCCCGCCACACCGCAGCTGACACTGCAGCCGCCCACCCGGCTTGAGTGCCAAGTGCCCATACACGTGTGCCCAGCACGGGGCACCTCGATGTTACCCCCTCGCCGATGCCAGCAGGCCGCCAGATATACAGGCCCTCCACAACCCCCAGCACCCGGGGTGCCCACCGCAGAGAAGCCGCGCAGCAGAATCAAAAGGCCAACAGCCGCCCCCCACACCTGAACCCACACCCACAATGGCAAGCAGTCCCCCCAGGTGCCCTGGAAGGCACACCAGGCGGTGCTCTCCGCAGCCCCGCCAGGTTGCAGCACATTCTAAGCCACCAGGCTCAGGCCGTCAGGACTCCAGCCCAGCCGGCAGGTGGGGCCCGCCCCCCAGCCAACCACGCCCCCACACCAACCCGCCAGTGACCGGCCACCCCCGAAAACCCCAGTGCTCAATGTGTGCTGTTGGTAATTGCAGTTGAAATTGCCGGGTTGGGGTTCAGGTCCTTCAGGCAAGACAAACCCGAATCACTCTCACCCCTCCTGCCCCGCAGACCCTGGTCCGGTGGAGTGTTGTTCAGAGTAGGATTGGGAGCAACCACGCGGACCCCCTTTCCCCGGAGCCAATCGCCCCAGCGCGCCCACCTCCTGTACCTGGTGGTAGCCAACCTACAGCGATGCGCCTGCGCCATGCCAGGCAGCTCCGCGTCCCCATCAGGCCCCTGGTCAGCCCCCAGCTGCCGAGCATGCGGACCACAGAACAGAGGGCGGCAGACGGCACTCCCACTCACAGCCCGACCCCCCGGCAACGAGCGCCCCGCGCACCGAGGGCGCCAGAGGACAGGTACCCCGGCAGCCTGGTGTGAAGACAGGAGACCGCCCCCCACTAAAGGAGGCCACATGGTGAGCCCCACGCCTAGCACAGCCAGCCAGGTTCAGGACCCTGGTTGACGGGACCAGACTAAACGCCTAACCACCCCTGGCACAACGGGCCACACCCCCCCCCCCCACGGGACGCAGAAGGACACACAAGACCAGCCACCCCGTGGACCGCTGGGCGGCGCAATACACAATACAACAATAAACTAGTGTTTACAACCCCCTTGTCGTCTGTGTCTCTGTGCTGGAGGGCCCTGAAAATGCCATGTGGGTGGCATGCGGTGGCGAAGCCACAATATTGTAGTAACGAATCACAATACTTGCAGAATCGCAATATGTATAGAATCGGCCCTGAAGTATCGCAATACATATTGAATTGGCAGGTCTCTGGCAATTTACACCCCTACCAGTTGATACTATATGTGGATGTTTAAAGAGCCGTTCTTCCACAATGGCTTCATTAACTCGAAGACCCCGTTCTTGACCAGTTTCAGACCATCTCTTCATGATGCAGGAATGCGTGAAATTGGGACACCTGTAAAAGTTCTCAAGGACTTCAGTTGTGCTGCCGGTAATGACCAGCTTAAGGTCCTCCAGACTACTGTTCAGAATAGTGGAGGCCTGTCCATCCCTGTCAGGGCCCCTGAGAGTGTGTACTGAAAACGGTACTCTATCAGACCAATGGAATGATGATGGAGGGTACGCTTACCCATCCCTGACTGTAACCCCTGCTGTTAGGGAATGGCATGATGGGGAGAGTCAGCTACTCTCGTGTAGCCTCACAGCTCAGCAAGTTTGGGGAGATGGAGCAAAAGCTGCATTTGTTATCTGTGTTAAAGAGTCCTGTACTTGCGCTCTCTGGCATAAAAGTGTAAAAAGAGTCAAGTGTGCAAGCTGCAGCTGATCTCCAGTGGAAGATCGTCTACGGAGCAATAACCACAAACAGACATATTACACACCTTGAAACATTGGCACACTTGTTAAGTGATTGTCTTAGGTTGTTTGGTCTGTTTGATTTGCAAAAGATATTGTTCCTGAGTTTTGGGGGAGTATTTTCCTTTTGAGTTTATTTTTGGTCCACTCTATTGAGCCAGGAACACCTTTACAGTGTTCAACTTCATATCTGGGGCAGCCAAGCTAGTCATCTGGTTGACCAGGAAAAAAACTGATTCAGAGTGTTGGGTCTATGGATCCTGGGAGATCCTGAGAGGACTACTAGCAGCTTGTCTAAAGCATGTTTTATGATTCTGCGTTGGTACATGTAAACGTCTCCGCTGAGCTACGCAGCAAAGGGGGTTATTGGAAGTGTAAGTGCAGGGCTGTGACGATATCCGCATTACCGCAATACCTGAAAGTTTCAGGATGATTGGAACTTTAAACACAATAATCATTGCTAGGTTATCATCATCGAGTGGCTTACATCCTATGTTTTAGGACTTCTGGAGAAAGTTTTCAGTTGTTCCGCTGAGTCCGATCCTGCTTATCACTTCAGCTTTGTGCGCCGTGCGTGAGGGGGAGGGACACTCCATTAAACATATGGGTGTTTTCTTTTGTCTGCATCCGATTATTATTAATTATTTTTTGGGCTGTACCTGACTCAGAATTTTGTCAGTCTAATTGGATTATGCTGTTAAATGCCAATATGAACGGGGTACGGCCAGGGGTGAAAATTACAGGGGGGGTCTGAACCCCCCTTCCTGGGAAAAACAGAGAATTGCCCCCCTCAATTTATCATTGTAAACATAACTATATACTTTTAAATAATCACTGCTCTGCGCCCCGATCGCTCCCTCTCTGATGGGACCAACTGTGCCCAAGGCGCACTAGCTATGGGTCGCCCGTGAATGGTGCGCCGATCGGTGTGTTTTAGTTTACTTGGTTTCCATATGGAATGAAACAAACACCGTGCGTGATGGGGACACCTTCTCCATCACTCTTTTACACCCCCCCGTCGGTAAATCGCAATATCGCGGTTATACGTTGCTTTTCACAACAGTACACGCACAAGCCAATCAAACAAGCTGATTGGTTGAATTGTCCAACTTCCCATAGTCCAACTACTTGTCGGGTGGCAGGTTCGAAATGGAAAAGAAAATTAAGCAGATAGAAGCGTGACTTGAGGATGCGGTCCGAAAGCTGTTTTTTATTTTCATATCCACATTTTTGGGGTCACAAGTTTTCAAATAATGGAAAAAACTAAAATAAACAAGTTTCTCTTCTATGTTTTCTGTATATTGTGGTTCACTGAATGTGACACTGCAAGTATAAAAGAAAACAGCCAAGCGAACACCTGTGCATGTTCACTAACTTTACCATGATCATGGTAATAACATGGTTAGTTTCGTTTTATGTCTAAAGCTGCTGAAGCAGCTCTTTTGCTTTTTATGTCATTTGTTTGTTACTTTGATTTATTGTAATTTATTATTTTGTTTGTTTAAGAGGAAAAATGGTCTTTTTTTTTTTTCTTTTGTGTTGCTGTGTAATTTTGTTGAATAAAGGAGCTTGTAAATTCTCTCTCTCTCTCGCTCCCTCTCTCTCTGCCCACAGTGTGCTCATGCAGGCTGTCTCATGGAGTTGTGCATCCAACTGTGCATCACCATGTTGGGGAAGCAGCTCATCCAGAACAATCTCTTCGAGATCGGAATCCCGTATGTGCAAAGCTCACACACTAAACTTTTGCAAAAATGTATTTTCATCCTACACAAACCAGCAATCCAAGAGAGACTGCACTAGTCAAGCATTTCTAGGTTTTACCACACTGCCATGGTGAATGCAGTGTTTTCCCACCACTATTTCTTTAGGGCTGGTGACCAGCCAAAAAAACTTTAAACAGGTGTGGAAAGTCACTGCCATGTGCAGTTAAACCGTGAAGTAAATTGGAATTCAGGACCGTTCCGTTCCAGTTATATTAACATTAATATTAGTCAATCAATATTAATAGGAAATTATTTGTTTGTTTATTTGGGGGGATGGGGGTGGGGGGTTATTGCAGTTCTGAAGTGCATCCTTGAGAGATTTGTCTGCACTGACACTCATACTGATAGACTATTGTCGTTGTGAATGGCCATTCATTTTGCTTGCCGTGTTTATAGTTTTTAACTCATTTGTTGCTGTTCCTGGCCCTCAGGCCTCCATACCAAGTTGACATATTTAGAATAAATCGCACACTAACAGTACTAAATTACAGTGCTGGTAGTAATTTACAGTATTGGTATTTTTTAAATCTCCAAATCCGTCCACATCATCTTGCTGCTTGATCCATAAAATAAATCACAGCAGTCAGTGCGGATATTTAATTGCATGTTACAGATGTTATGGATGTCGCGACCAATGCAGGGTTCTCACTGCATATATGAGAACATATGTAAACCATCCAAATACAGTAATGTGCTTGCCTGAAAATGCCTGAAAATGAGTTTGTGTTCCCATTAAATTGACGCTTTCAATGCATTTTTATTTATACATTTTTTTCTCCAGTCTACTCCAATGTTCAGTCTCAGAGTGTTTCTAGCTAAAAACACTAAAAAAGCGCAAAATGCCTTAATTCACTGAAACCTTGAGCAAAGAACGTGATCGGCTCAACCATCAGCCTCATCTTATGTTGTCACAGCATGGTATTTTGGCAAATGTTGTAATAATCCATCCAAGAAGTAATTTCTGGAAGCGCCACGTCCCTCCATCTTTGATTACACTCTCTCCCACGTGCAGCAACGTAAAGCACCGTGTCATAATATATTGACGTAAAGCAGTTCTGCCACTGATTTGCGACATAGCAATGATAATAATAATAATAATAATAATAATAATAATAATAATAGTAAATGGGATTTATTTAGCGCCCTTCACAAACCCAAGGACACTTTACAATGGAAAAAAAACAAAGAACAAGACAGGGTAAATAAATCATAATAAATAAAGAAAAAAGGAAAAAATTATAATAGCGATAGCGATATAAATAAAATATATATGATAGTCATTTCTCTATTGTCTTACAATATATATTGTAAGACAATAACGTTCGAGCAGTAATGTTAGCCAAAACATTTATATCCAATTATTTATTTATTACAAAAAACATAATGGCAATTCAGCATTCGAATAGTGTTATTTTTTTAATTGAATTTCAAATATTTCAAATTTACAACAAAATACCGGAGATCAAAATCCATTTTATTATATTAAGCTTATATTAAACTTGATAACAAAGCTAGACTAGTGCAAGCACCGAACTGCCATTTTTATGCTTGGCAAATATATATATAATTGATATAAATAATATATCAATTCATTATTCTTAGGTAGAATTGTTCAGAGTGAAAGGTATGTATTTTAATCAGTAATGTAGTGGTGTAATAGTGAAAGTTACTAAGTACAGTGACAAAGTATTTTTACTTTATTACTGGTACACCTATATAATAATCCAGTATCATGTGGATGTCTTCCTTTCTTTGTGTAGCTACTCCAAAAGCAGCAAGACCGCCAGCGTTTTCATGGTTATCATATCTGTCTGCAGGAAACTGAAGAAGTTGCTCCGGAAGAGGAAGATGGACTCTCAGCAAGAGGAGGAGCTGAACAAGACGCTACAGCGGCATGAGAAAGACCACTTCCTTGGCCCCTTTGTGGGCCTCAGCCCAGAGTACATGGAAATGAGTGAGTCCCACCAGCAAGAATTTTCACCAAATGTCCGGAACTAGCTTATAACTGAATCGGACCTAGTTTGATTTCTGCAGATATGGGATACATTTTACAACCAATTATATGAGTCCAAGTGCATAAGAAGGAGTGTGAGAGTGTGGGAGTGTGTGTGTGTGTCTGTGTGTGTGTGTGTGTGTGTGCGTGTGTGTGTGTGCGTATGTCAAGTCATAAATACAGAAAACAGCAAGTTATTGTAAGTTGGACTAATACGTTTGAATAAGCTTTAATGCAGGCGTTCTCAAACTTTTTTCAACCAAGGAACCCTTATATGGGAGAAAATAAACAGAGGACCTCTCTCACGTATCTCCCAAAAAATAATTTCATATTAGGCCTATTTCTCAACAATACTATGTTTGGAAAAACATTCAAGATAATTGTATTAGAAATATTTGTATTGCACCATTTCAAAACATTGAATATAAAAACATTGTAATAAATTCAATTAACATAAATTAAATTAACAAGTAACATTGTAACCACACAAAACATCAACCCAAATAAATGGAAATTTACTAGAGAGACAGGCATGTACACAGTGGTGCACATGGTGGGATTTGTTTGGCTAAAAGGAGATAATTATATATGTATATATTGCATAAAAAATGTATATCAAAAAAAATAATTTAAGATGTACTCCTTCAAATTAAACAAAATACAGTTTTACGTTTTGTTTTTTTAACTTTTCTCAGACCCCCTGGCTAAATGCCACGGACCCCACTTTGGGAATCACTGCAATAAAGTATAGCTATATGTGGCATGGGGATGGTGGGGTTTGAGCAGCCACACTTGACCTGTATCTAGATAATTGGGGACCCAGAATCAGAGTGGCTACATACTTGTTGCTCGTTGGTTGGTCTAACGAGCAACAGGTAAAACCCCCATCCCCACACATAGTCAAGAGAGATGCCCTTGTCATGACACATCTCTATCTGCTCCTTGGGTAATTCCAACTGGCCCTCTCTCTACAATAAACTGGTGTGTCTACAACCCCGTCGTCTGTGTCTCTGTGCCGGAGGTCCCTGAAACTGCCACTTGGGGTGGCATGTGGTAGGCGAAACTGCCACACTGGCACCTGAACAGGGACTCGCCAGCACGGGGAAGGGACACAGAAGAGCCGTCCGAAGACGCCCTGGAGCCACCAGCGGGTCAAAGGGCGGCCCCAGAACCAACCCTCTCCTGACTGGCAGCAGCAGCACCCTGGGGGTCCGGTGGAGGACCGGGAGGGAAGCAGCTGCAGCAGCAACTACCGAGGGGCTAACGCCTGCAGCTAGCTCCTCTGCCCGGCAGCCACCACCGGGACCATCCAGCAGTTCAGCTGCCAGGCCACCCCTCTAAGCAGCCCCCCACAAAAGTCAAGTCCGGCCACGCCTTCACTAGCCAGCACAGCAGCCCGAGGCACCATGCTCCGGAAAGGAGGAGGGGGCAGTCTGTCGTCACCCTGAGGGAAGGAAGCCAGTAGACTGTGCTGCTCAAAGAACCAGGTCCCCTGGATGGGGACCAGTTAATTTTAATTTTTTTCTTACATTTGTTGGTTTAAGGTATGGGAACCCTGTTTCAGAGTCTGGTTTTCTTTTTTGTTCTCTGCTTGGTGGGGGCTGGAGTAGGCTTTAGCCAGGCATCCTCCCTGGCCTCAATTTGGTGTCGGGGGTATATGGTGTGGGGATGGTGTTGTTAGAGCAGCTACACCTGACCTGGATCTAGATAATTGGGGACACAGCATCAAAGTGGCTGCATATCTGTTGCTCGTTGGTTGGTCTAACGAGCAACAGGTCAAATTCCCATCCCCACACACACACTAAAGAGAGGAGCCCTTCTCCTGACACCTCTATCTGCTCCTGGGCTAATTTCAACTAGCACTCTCTTTACAATAAACTGGTGTGTCTACAACTCCGTCGTCTGTGTCTCTGTGTCGGAGGTCCCTGAAAGCTCCACTTGGGTGGCGTGTGGTAGGCGAAACGCATTATAAGTAATGTCTCTCGTGCATTGTGATGCATTAGAAAGAGTCTCTGTATCTTCGAAAACCATTTCTCCTCGCTCCTCCCTGCTATTATTAGATATGAGCTGTGTCTACTTTTTCACCAGATTCTCTGTAGGTTAGAACAATGTGTGAACAATAGTTAATCCCATGTTGAGCTTAGATAATTGTTATATGAACATGCAATGTTGGTGTATATTTTTTCTGACATGATTATGGCCCTGTTCACATACGTATATATATATATATATATATATATATATATATATATATACTGTATATATTACATGTAATTCTTTTACTGTTAATACATTAACACATTTTTTCGGACTTCCCTGGAATTATATATACATTTATATCCATAATTCTCTATCCCTAACTTTTTCAAATCATCATATTAGTTACAAAATCATAATTTCTCGTATTAAACCATTTGATAAACAATGGTACACTGTTACCGTCTGGTAATTATGTCATATTGTTACTTTAGATCATAGAATATCATAAAATAATTAGAGTGAAAGTAAAACCTCAATTATTATTGTAAGTGCTCAAATCATACATCTGCTGTTAAAGTCTATTCAATTAAGACATCTTTCTTAATTATTAGTGCATTTCAACACATCTTTTCTCAGTTTTGTTCCTCCACCTCACCGAGCTTTGGCAGGTCCAATAGCGTGTCCTGTATCTCTCATCTAGGAGATCCAAGGGTTTATACTTCTCTCCACGCTCCGCTTAGCTATCTCTTCCCGCAGTTTCTCACATAGCTCTGCGAGGGCCTCGATACTTAGAGCTGCAGCCTGAGTAACCTGGAGCAGGGAGTCTGCTGGAGAAATGTCCTCCAATCCTTCCAACCACCTAGATGTGGTTCCATTTTCCGGTACCGTGTCAGTTTCTAGTGTTAACTCAGCTTGTGACTGATCTCGTCCCTTCCCGCGGATCCCAGCAGGTGCATTTTCCTTCTTCTTTTCTTTCTCTTTCTCTCTTTGTTCTTCTCTTGTCCAAGCCCTAATTTTAGCCCTTGTGTTAGCTGTAGGCCTCTTTCCACTGTTGATCTTAGTTCCTGGCATACCCGTTCTTGTGCTGGCTTTTGGTTCTGGTGTGTGGCCTCCCGTAGGAGTCACCTCCTCTTTACAGTGGTATTGCCTTGGGTCACTCCAAAGGTGATTCCTCTACTCTTTAGACTCCAACCCTTGCCGGTGGTATCATTTATCATTTATAGGACTTTATCAACTATGAAACAAAACAATATATTTCATATTAGGCAGAAATGGGAAGAGGAACTTGAGAAGGACATTAGTGAGGACGTCTATATTGACGTTTTCACTGTGTGACAACTTGTTTGTCGGTTTCTGGGTCAAGACATGGACCAGGAGGCAAGTAGAACAAAATCAGACTTTGCTGGCTGTTTATTTAGACAGATATATAAACATTAGTCTTCTTAGACAAATGTCCAGGTTACAAATGTTCTGCTCTGGAATGGGAACCCTGTCAGGAGAGCGAAAGAGGTGAAACCACAGCAGCTTTTCAATACTCTGCTAATTACCTCCATCTTCTACAGCTTCCTCCCCTGCCGGTTGCCAGTGCTGGCTCTCCCCACCTGCAATTTAGAGGGTGAATCTTCACTGGCCTCACGAGTTGATTCAAATACAATTCATCTGGCCACGATTCTCGATGCTTCATATTCCAAATTTTCTGTATTGCTGCATATGGGCACATTTTCATCAATAAATACAAGCAGTCAGATAAATTGGAACTCTCTATTTATTTCAAAGCTGCTTTTAAATCACGGACTACATCACATAGTTCTTGTGGTACTTGTTCATAAAATAATATCAAAATGTAAACATAAATGTCTTTTCTTTTGGGAGCAAAGGGGCATGTAGGCCTATCGTCCTCCATGGGAAGAATTTCTTCTTCTAGATTTCCTCCTCCCCCAGGCGCTTTATCTGCTTCTGTTCTCTCATACTGTGTTTAAACAAAAGAAAGTATAGCATTAAACCAGCAGTTAGCACTTTCTCAGTCAATGCAGCAGCTCACATCTATTAAGATAAGTGTTTTCTCCAGTCTTGTAAAACTTTTACTCATTGTAGCTATTTAATATTGTAATTTTTGTATAATTTAAGGTTTGTTTTAATTTTCTAAGTTTTACATGAAACATGGTGAAATAACCTCCAAGGATGCAGCCTCTGTAGTCACACCTCTGTAGATCTCAAATCTCTCCTCCTCTGTGAGGGAGGACAGTCCCTTAAAACGGGGATCCAGGACCGAGGCTGTATGAAGGATGTTCTTTTCTGTCTCACTGTTGTTCCCTCTTAAGGAGATCTGCTTTGATGTCATGCTTGAGCACTTGGATCATTGGTGAGTCTCCAACTGTGTCTGTCATGTTCTGGAGGGGTTCTGCATTTAATGGAGCAATGACATTAATGTAGTGGGATCCTTCATTGGTTTTAATGCCTTCACAGCATCCTCTGCATTTGACAAATCTGTTTTGTTGAAAGTGTTTAGAGGCCGGACTCTCCTCTTCTCACTCAGGAGATAGCAAGGTGGCACAAATTGCATGTTGTTGTTCTAAAAACCTCTCCACCATTTCATATGCGCTGTTTCAACTGTTGCAACGTCAGTTTTCAGGTAGTGCTGCGGTAGAAGAATATTATCCGTCGGATTCTGCCCAGAAGCCTGCAGACCGTGGGTAGTTTAAGTGCCTGTTGTGATGCAAGACTCAACGTATAAGTGAAGCATTTATATGAGAGAATTTTCCGACTTGTGCTGCAACCACCATGTTAGATGCGTTGCCTGTCACCAGCACTACATCTTTATCTGTTCGCTGCCATTCTTCCACGACAATAAACAGTAGCGCCGCCAGATGAGAACCTGTGTGACTGTGATTAATTGCTCTCGTTTGCAGCACATGCAATAAAAGCTGCCAGTTCTTACTAATATAATGTGCTGTTATTGTAACATACGAGTCAGTCACGTCAGAAGTCCAGGAATCACATGTAATGGCTACTCGACTAGCTTTACTCATTGACTCCATTACCTGGGCTTTGGTTTCACTGTAGAGTGCAGGTATAGTCGTTTCTGTAAAGTGACTTTGTGATGTGAGCTTATACCGTGGCTCCAGGGTCTTCAGCAGGTGGCAAAACCTGGAGTTCTCTGCAATCTAATAAGGCTGAAGATCCTTAGCTATGAAAGGTGCCACACATTGGGTGATTCTCTTCCCTCTCTGTGTTGGATGGCAAAGTTCTCAGCGCCTCTACGCAGATGTCACCAAAACCACTCCCCACACTGATACTCACAAAGTAACAAATGCAAAATCCTCAGAGTTCTAGTGGAAGGTGGTTTGTCGCTTTTTAAAACTCCTCTTATTGTGAACAGAATGAACCCAAATCAAACCAGTGCTTGCTGGAGAGAATTTGGAGAGCCAGTCATGGACACATTCTGGAGGTGCCCATGTTAGATATATTTTGAAGAGAGGAGCTATGGCCTAATTGATAGGATCTTTAATGTAACAATACCTAGTAAACCCATAATTGCCATTCTGGGGACTAGGCCAGAAGAAGTCAAAGGTAGGAATAAAATGTATTTGTTACAGATTCTCTTTGTGGTTGTGAAAAAAGCTAGAACATTGAGATTGTTCAAGAAGGAACCTCCAACTCGCTTGAAAGAAACATCTCCAGGATGCACTGGGACGCATCTTCAGTGATGTATCCTGAGGTCATTGGGTGTTTCGGGTCTCGCAACATCAGACACCCTCCCCCAGGTGACCCGGCCGGGGTTGATCATGCCCTGGCTTGCGTCCCAGTAGCAACCCACGGATCTGCCCTTTTGAGCCACAGCCACCTCGTGGCTTTCTCTGCGGCTTCGCTTGCGGATTTAATGGCCCTCTTCTTGGCCGCCCCTGTCACGCCCAAACGGCCTAGGACTTTGCAGAGAGAGCGTCCTGCAAAGCCTCTGCAGCCAACTTCTATTGGCTCGTAGAATGTCCTCCAGCCCCTGCCCCTGCACTCCTCCACCAGTTCCTGATATTTGGCACGTTTCCTTTCGTTGGCTTCCTCAATGCGCTCTTCCCAGGGCACTGTAAGTTCCAACATGATCAGGTGTTTTGAAGCCTCAGAGGTGATGATCATGCCTGGCCGGAGAGATGTTGATGCAATGTGCTGGGGGAACCTCAGCTGTTTTCCCAGGTCAACATGCAACTGCCAATCAGGGGCTGTGTGGAGGAGTCCTGTTGTTGTCTGTGGACATGCCCGGGGTCTCTCTCCAGCTTTGATGAATGGGGCTGCCTTCTTCGGAGCATGATGGTGTTTGCTGGTGCTGGTGGCCGAGGCTATGCTCTCAGCAACTGCTTTCAGAACCTGGTCATGGCGCCAACGGTAGCGACCATCAGCCAGGGACTTTGGGCAGCTGCTGAGCAGATGTTCCAAGGAGTCTCTTTCGGAGCACAGGGGACAGGAAGGTGTCTCGCTCTTCCCCCACACATGGAGGTTCGTTGGGCTCGGAAGGGCATCATAGACTGCCTGCACAAGGAACCGGACGCGGTGGAAGTCTGCATGATTTTTGACCAAGTGACTTTGCACTGCAACGCGTTCTCCCATCTTTTCCATGCCCCCTGCTGCCGGAGTCCCACTGCCCTACTCACTCGCTCCTCCTCCACACCTGCTCTAACCTCTTCCTGGAGTAGATGGTGTCTCTCCTTTCCCCGGGCCTGACTCACTTGGGTCTTTGGGAAGTAGCCCAGGCCTGCTCTCCCTGTCTCCAAGACCCCTACCAGTGCTTTTTGCCTTAGGCGTGACTCTGCCACCTCCACTGCCTTCTCAGCCTTCCACTTCCTTCCTGTCCTCACTTCAATCCAACCCCCTCCCCTTCAATCCCATTCTCTTGTACGTGCCACCTTGAATTCTTCAGTGAGCCCACTGAAGGGTAGCTGGAGGGTGTTACTTGTCCCGTACAGGGCAGTGCTGTTGAGGCTGCGGGGAAGGCCCAGCCACTTCCGAAGAAAGCCACTGCTCTTCCTTTCGAGGGATTCCACAGTTGTTACAGGGACTGCGTAGACGAGGAGAGGCCACAAGACTGGGCAGAATGGAGTGCTGGTAGATCCAGGCTTTAAATCTACCAGGCAGGCTGGACTTGTCCACCTTGGTGAGCCACGCTCCTAGTTGTACACCAAACTCCTGGATGGCAGCAGAGTCTTTCAGGCTTGAGTCAAAGAGCTTCCCCAAGCTCTTGACTGGTTGCTCCGTGATGGATGGGATTGCAGTTCCAGAGATCGAAAACCGGAACTTGTCCATCACCTTCCCCCTCTTCAGTACCATGGACCTCGACTTGGAGGGCTTGAAACTTATCCTAGCCCATGTGATGAGTCTCTCCAATCCCTGCAAGATCCACCTGCTCCCTGGGACCGATGTTGTTGTGATGGTAAGGTCGTCCATGTAGGCTCTTATAGGGGGCTGGCGAACACCTGATCTGGATAGGGGCCCTCTGCATTCCACCTCTGCAGCCTTGACCACCATGTTCATCGCCAACGCGAAAAGGGTAACGGAGATGGTACAACCTGTTATTATTCCTTTCCCTAGGCGATGCCAGTCTGATGTTACTGACCCAGAAGTGAACCTGAGCCTGAAGTTGGCATAATAATCCAGGATCAGGTGCTTGATCTTGCTGGGAACATGGTGGAGGTGTAGCGCAAGCTCAACCAGTTTGTGTGGGATGGACCTGTAGGCGTTAGTCAGGTCCAACCACAACACAGCAAGTTCACCTCTGTTCTCATGGGCCTCTCTGATGAGCTGTGTGACTACACCAGTGTGCTCTAGGCAGCCGGGAGCTCCAGGAATCACACCCTTCTCTACCGAAGTGTCGATGTAGTTGTTCTTGAGGAGAAACTCGGTCAGTCTTCGGGAGACGATGCTGAAGAACACCTTCCCTTCCACACTCAGTAGTGAAATTGTCCGAAACTGGTTGATGTTTTTCGAGTCCTCCTCCATGGGAATCCAAACTGCCTCTGCGCATCTCCACTGGTCGGCCACTCTCTGCCTTCGCCAGATCACCTTCAGGGTCTTCCACAGGTGCCGGAGAAGCTCTGGGCAGCGCTTGTAGACAAGGTAGGGTACACCACTGGGGCCTGGGGAAGATGCTGAGTGGGCTGCCTTGATGACCTCTTCAACCTCCTTCAGACTAGGCTCCGTCAACTTGAACTCTGCTGTTGGTGGGGCAGGGCTGATGAGAGCTTTGTTGGGTCCTAGATCTTGTTCCCTCAGTGTTGTTCCCTCTTCTCTTGAGCACTCAAGCCGGCCACTGCGTTTATCCCGAAGCAGCTGTTTAGCAAAACGGAAGGGATTGGCAATGAAGGCCGCTCGCTTCCTGGCTTTCTCTCTTCCCCGCCTCCTGTGCCACTCTGCTCTCTGGAGGGTTATCAGCTTCTTCCACAGGATGTTATGCAGTTCTGCCAATGGTTGCTTCTCCTCCTCAGTAGCTCCCTTGAACTGTTTCTTGAGGGTTCGAAGCTCCTGGCGCAGTTGGTGTATCTTAGTGGCCCTGCGGTTCATGGTGTAGGAGGTGGTCTTGGTGTTGCCCTTCTCAGTCCAACCAAATCTTTCTGAGCCATAGCTGACGATGATGGTGGTCATCGCTTGGAGTCTGCTGTCAACGTCTCCTTTGGCTGTGGCTCGAATGATGTTGGACACGTCCTCGTCAAACTGCAGCCACTCGCTCCGTCTGCTTGCTGGGGGCCATTTAATCCGCTGCTGTGGAACTACTCTGCTGGGGTTGGGAGACTCTGGTACGTGGAGGGACTGGGATCTGTGGGTTGCCTCCTGTCCGGGCTCCTCCTGCGTCTCACCAGGTCTAGGACCTGTGCGTTGTACCTCGCTCTCCCGCTCCAAACATTTCATTCAACTCATGAAGAATTGGTTGAATATATGATCCATGGGAACACGCACATGTTAAGATTACAAGATACACAATTTAATGAAAGGTGGACAGTTTGGAGAGAGAGAATAGAATAAAGTTGGCACTGAACATCTGATAAAATCTATTTATTTTTGTTTTCACCTGCCAATACTGCCAATACTATCTGAATTGCAACCATGCATATAGCAGAAGTCACAAGTAATATGGACTTGTATCATATATTGTAACCAAGTTGCAAGGTCTGTGTGTTTCCTTGTTATGCATGTGGAGGAGGGTGTTCTATTACAGGAGAAAATGGAAATGTTTATGGTGCATGGAAAAAATGATAAATTTCAATAGAAATATATGTTTAAAAAATAAAATAATGGAGAATAAAAGTCAGCCAATGACCACGCAAATTAAACTTTTTAGGAGGAGTATTGTTATACATCAATGGCTGACTCGCTCATTAGACTTAAGTAGTTAAAAGGCTGTGGTCACTTAGTGGCAAAGAGGCCGGATGAAGTATGAAGAAATTGTTTTATTTCACAGTAATGGACCTACCAGCTTGGATAACCATACTTCATTTTTTTGCCGAGTACCGTGGTACTTGTTAACTTTTGATGCTAAATTATTTTTACAAAAATTTAAAGCAATAGCTGTGAAATGGATGTATTGGGGACGCAAATGGCAAATTATTCAAATTTGCCATTTGAAGCAAAATAAAAAAGTTTAGTCAATCACACACTTCTCCTTCTCCATCACTCTGTAGTTATCCAGTTTGGGATGGTGACTCTGTTTGTAGCCTCCTTCCCCTTGGCCCCTCTCTTCGCCCTGCTCAACAACATCATTGAGATCCGCCTAGATGCCAAGAAATTTGTCATGGAGCTGCGAAGGCCCATTGCTGTCCGAGCCAAAGACATTGGTAGGTGATTCTTCACTTGGACCACAGGCAAGAAACAATGACCTCGTTGTTCAATTCTCAGCCAGTTACCACAAAGATAGGGCCCCAGAAGGCCGGGACGTTGGTTTTCTGATCAACGCCACGGATGCAATCTCACATGCACATACTGTATGCTCCTAAAAAATACACTTCAGTGCATAATTTTATTTTTTATTTTTTCATAATTTATTCAATCTGTTGATGTGTCATGTTTCGTAAAGATTTGTTGCTGGAAGGTTTTTTTGTGGGAGTTTACTACATGTACAATGCTATCCTATTCAGTACTTAGCTCCCTCTGTTCAAATTGTTTTGCATTAGCAGAAACCTTGACCTGCTGACGCCATCTGTTGGTGGCCTCTCATAATGCGGCCTCTCTGTGCGATCACTTTTGTTCTTTACCCCTGCAGGTATCTGGTACAACTTGTTGAGGGGCCTCAGCAAGGTAGCGGTCATTGTCAACGTAAGTCACGCCTCCTATTTACACACTCTGTTTGGTCTGAAAGAATGCACTTGAAAACAAATGGAAAATGAGTGTTCAACCCAATGCAAACCCTGTCTGATAACCAACATGTAATCTTGGTTTGTAGTTGTGAATCGAGAATAAAACTATAATTTGCCCGGAATTATTGTAATCAAATCTTTTTTTGGGAACAGGGTTCAAGGCACCGTATATAGTTGTATTTATGAGTGATCTCCTTCTCGTATAACTCAAGACTGAAAAAGCCAAAATCTTATGTAAATCTATTAAAGTACAAATATTTAGGAAAAACAAAACATCAGTCAAAATTTCATAGAGCAACAGAGGAAAAATTTGCTTTTTGAGCTTGAAAAATGTCACTGGAAAGAAATCCACCACAATGAGCTATTTCTTCCCAAACCTCAATGTAGTTAGGATAGTTAAAGACATATTTTCACGATGATAAAAACGTTTATCTTGTCTATTTTCGATTTTCTGACAGTGGAAATTTCTTTAAAGAAAGAATGTCGCCAGAATGCCACACTATCCATAGGTACTGTAAGAGAAGGATGCATGTGATGCTGCCACCTGTTGACACCTGGGAAGGCAGCATGAACTATCTTTACCTGCCTAACTCATTCTCTGAAGGCATTCCGTTGGTCTGTGGGAGTAGTTTGGTTTTAGTTGGCCTGGTTTATTCCATTTAATTCTTCTTTTTTCACATAACTAGGCTACTGTAAAACATCTGACAGCTCTCAACTAGCATTTTCACTGTGGTTATTATCTTCTTCAACAGAGCATACTGTATTTAATAATCACACACATTGAACTTTAAACCTCCCCTGAAGTAATCTTCAGGGAAAGCCTATACTGACTACAGTATTGGCTTTTATTGCTAACACAGTAACTTCATGTTGTAGTCATAGATATTTGTTGCATATACATTGACATTTTCAATATTCAATGTCACATCTCTCTGAAGGCAGGAAACACTGTAATATTATTATTTTTACGCAGTCTTTGCTCTCTCCAGGGTTACCATTTTTAAAACCAAGGCCAGTTCTATGCAGGGCAAAGGTTTAAGCCTCACAAAAACATGTTTAATATCCTTTTTGAAAACGGGATGCTCACAATATTGTCGGACAGTCTTTACGTTTTACACTGGGAAGAAACGTCACAAACCGTGCATTTGATTTTCAGGTGTTTCAGGGTTTTGTAGACTATTCTTAATGTAAGACACTGGAAACAGGAAATAGTACCGCTTCCTACTGGCAACCTGCTGTAGCCGACGTTACAATTTGGATGTGCTGTGGCAATTGCAAAGATCAATTTTCAACAACAGTTGATATTACTGTGATTCAGAAAAAACACTAAGACACGTGTGACTAAAATGTGAATTTTCAGTTTTCAAAAAGGATAAGGATGGGAGGAAAAATGATGTTTTTTTAAGGCTTTAACATTTGCACCATTGGACTGCATTCAACAAGCATAGTGAGAAGATGCAGCAAAGCTGTAAATGTCTCTTTACTAAAGCATTTAGCAAGGATGTGCTGTGAAAGTTTATAAATGATGGGAACCAACATTTGAATGAGGCCTGGTTTGGAAAATAGGGAACCTATCCTTTTAAAGTCTGTTGGCACTCTGGAAAGGATTACAAATGTTGTCCAGTCACTCTGGAGTGGATAGTGACAATTGTTTCTGCCACGCTCCTCTTCTTCGCAGGCCTTCGTCATTTCCTTCACATCGGACTTCATTCCACGGCTGGTCTACCAATACATGTACAGCCCTGATGGCTCCATGCACGGCTTTGTCAACCACACTCTCTCCTACTTCAATGTCAGTGACTTCCAGGCGGGGACGGCCCCTCTTCAGCCGATGCACCTGGGCTACAAAGTGGAAATGTGCAGGTGAGACGGACAATTTATTCTGCCGATTACCGTTGACGTCGAACTAGACTGAATTTGACTTGCAGGTAGGGGATGTGAAAGCTAAGAAAGGGAACACAAATAAAATAAAAGGACAAACTCTCTCTCTCTTTCTCTCTCTCTCTCTCGCTCTCTCTCGCTCTCTCTCGCTCTCTAGGTATAAGGACTACAGAGAACCACCTTGGTCCAGCACTCAATATGAATTCACAAAGGAGTTCTGGGCTATTCTGGCAGCACGTCTCACCTTTGTGATTGTCTTTCAGGTTGGAGAATAAACCGTTTGTCCCAGTGAGCGCTAGATGTCTTTTAGAAGGCTTGCTCCATGTAATTACGATTAAAATTGAGTCTGGCTAAAGCCTGCTGCTCATTTAAGAGTAGAGCACTTTCAGCCTGTGAAATGTCATTGATTCAGTCCAGATGTGTTTTTTCTAGGTCTTTCTCGAGCTCTTCTCTCTTCTTCCTTGTGTGTTGCTCTTTACAGAACGTGGTCATGCTAATGAGCGACTTTGTGGACTGGCTGATCCCCGACATCCCCAAAGACATCAGTCTTCAGATCCACAAGGAGAAGATTCTCATGGTGGAGCTTTTCATGAAGGAGGAGCAAGGCAAAAGGCTGGCACAGCGCGACAACAGAAACCAAGACAAGTGCATCTCCTCCCCGTCGCCCAGTCACAGTCCTCTGCAGCCACGCTCGCGGCCTGCATCGCACGCTAATGCCGGTGGCGGCATGGCACCATGGGAAAATAGGTGCTAGTATGACAACAACACGATACACTAGTTGGCAGCTCCGCACAGATAATGCTAGCCAACACAGCTAGCAGCCCATTGTACTGGTAGAACAACTGCTCAAATACTTATCTGGTAAAGGTAAGCATGGCTAAGAGCCAGCATCAAAGCCGTCCCATTAGTCAAACTATTTTTCTGGGGGTTAGGAAGGTTGTCACTGGATTTCAATAAGCATCATGTCAGCGCAAAGATTCTTTGCTTGTCACTCATCCATATGATGCGAGTTCCAGCTTAGGAGAAGGAGTACATTGATTTAGCGAGTGTCTGGGGCTCGGAGGATAATCGTTCAGCCACTGCTGTCGGTGGCCATTTTGTCTGCAACTCTGAGAAAGTCAGGTTTTTGCTTAGGACTGCTGTCATATATTCAATGCCGAACCGGAGGAATCCAGTTTGGAAGATCGCTTGCTTTCTGTTAAGTAGTCTCAATGCCAATAGATAATCAGTGCAAGCAGGAAATGCAATTGAACCCTTTCCGTACTTACTCCGCTTATACCTACCCTATATATATGTGTATATACAGTATATGTATACATGCCAACACACCTTCTTTGAACTGTATAGATTCTGACTTTTCGTGTCTCCTCTCAAGTCTCTGTGATTCCAACATTGGACTTATACATTATTAGTTAGATCCATTTGAGCCAGGTTTACAACCTTTTCCAGACAAATTCGACATGCCATTTTCTTTTTGGAAATGGTCTGTCTTTTATAAATTTTAAAATATCCAGCATTATCTCAGGTTTCATATTCTGCTTTTTGCGTAGGCATGTGTTTGTTTTATTTTTTTATCAGAGTTAGAGTTCTATCTGGTTTTCAACGAATGGTCAGTGGTTGGTGGTTGTGTTTTCAGGTTCCTGAAACCTTCTTCTTTCGGGCACCGAGTCCGTTCTTCTGAATCTTGTCCATGCAACACCTTGTTTTGCTCCTCCTCATGGCCTCCACCAGTGCATACAGCGTACAACAACCTTAAATATCCTCCATCAGAATTTCAACATTTTGTGTGATGCCATTTTCCATTTAAATTCAATACTTTTTGAAATGCCCCAAGCATGCTTCTGCTCCAGTGGTTATTAGGTGACTCGGTTAGTCTCAAACTGACCTGAGTCGAGTTTAGCAGGAGTGATGCAATTCATCGGCTGAATGATTTTCACATTGCGGGGCAGATCAAATACAGAGTGGATATTGTGTATGTCTGTATGTACAGTATGTATACCTTTTGAGATATGAATATGCAATGCCGCCAAGCTACAAATAGCTAGTTTTCTGGCAAATATCTGCCTTTTTCTCACATTACCACAGACTTGCAGAGGACATAGGGGGGCTTGTTAGGCTTTGCCTGTGCGCGGTTCCTCACACATCCTTGATGTTGATCCATTCTGCTTACCCCAGACAGAAAGTCTCATTTAAGGCTATGTTTGTGGGGAATTGACATGGAGCCAACTGTGCATGTTGAACTAAACTTGCTGAATCTGTCAGACTGCCATATCATCCAGGAAGTGCAATTCCCGGCTAAAAAGGATAATTATTTTGTTCAATATTTTAACAGTTGGGGGCAAGGTTGTTTTGTGTGTTACTTAATTGATTCCCATATGGGAAAACAAATCTTAGAATCCTATATGTCGTACATAGAATATTTATATATGGACATACAATGGCACTGTACGTTTTTGTACAAAATGATGGCCTCTTGCATACAGACCTCATAGTGATATTATACTGATACCAACCTTCAACAATTTATATTTTTACCAAGCTATTGTATACAGAAAGCCTGGTATTTGTGTGGAAGACATCTGAAAGGGGCCGTGATCCTGAACAAATAAACCAAGCAATTTGGTTGTTATGTTGTGGCTTTTGCATTTGTGTTTTGTCTATTTGTATGTTTTTCTTAAGTTGCAGTGCATTGAGCTCTCAGGGCCATCATACCTTTTGGATTGGAATGTGGTTAGATTTAATGAAAGGTAAGCAATGTTGCAGCAGCTCTTTCTACCCTGATACTTATTACAGCCGTAAATACCACCTGACCCTGCCCCTTAAAACTAGTAGAATGTACTATTACCATTTTTTTCATTGCTATATACAATACTGCACAGCCTTGAATTGTATTCCATTCATTTATGTGCTTAAACGTTTCTGTAATTAATCGTGAGTTTTTGGAGGGAAGAAATTTACACTATTTTAATGGCCGCCAAAACGTGTTGTCGTCTAGAGTGAATGACAAAATATTTGACTTGAGACTTGGGATTTTACCTGGGGGGACAAACGGCTCTTTTTGACTGAATTAATCTTTTTTGGGGGGGGACTTGTGCTCTAACGTTTGTGAATTTGTGTTTAGTGAGTGATTACGTACTGCAGTTAATCTCCCACCGCTGTTTGCTAACCTGAAGTCAAAAATAAATTGAAGCCATTCCCACAGTGTCCAGTGTTGAGATATTTTCTCTCTTTCCATTTTATATTATATAATATAATATTATCACTATTTGATGCCGTCGTGTAATTTCAATAAAGATGAGTTACAAAAACACCACTTTTATTGAGTATTTCTTCATGTATTAAATAGGTCAAAACATTGTTGGAATGAATGCTGAATTGCATATAATGAACGAATGTGGAGTCTCCGTGGACTATGATGTTTGCGGATGACATTGTGATCTGTAGCGAGAGTAGGGAGCAGGTTGAGGAGAGCCTTGGGAAGTGGAGGCATGCATTAGAGAGAAGAAAGTGACATGAAAGTCCGCAGGAGTAAGACAGAATACATGTGCCTGAATGGGAGGGAGAGCGGCGAAAAGTTGAGAATGCAAGGATGGAGGTGGAGAAGGCAGATGAGTTCAAGTACTTGGGGTCGACCATCCAAAGCAGCGGAGAGTGCGAGGGACAGGTGAAGAAGAGAGTACAGGCAGGGTGGAGTGGGTGGAGAAGAGTGTCTGGAGTGATCTGTGACAGAAGGGTTCCAGCAAGAGTGAAGGGGAAGGTCTACAGGACGGTAGTGAGACCAGCTATGTTGTACGGTTTAGAGGCGGTGGCACTGACAAAAAGGCAGGTGGCTGAACTGGAGGTGGCAGAGTTGAGGATGTTGAGATTTTCATTGGGAGTGACAAGGATGGACAGGATTAAGAATGAGTACATTAGAGGGACAGCTCAGGTTGGACAGTTTGGTGGAAAAATGAGAGAGGCCAGATTCAGATCGTTTGGACACGTGTGTGGGAGAGATGAGTTACATTGGGAGAAGGATTCTGAGGATGGAGCTGCCAGGCAAGAGGAAAAGAGGAAGGCTAAAGAGAAGGCTTATGGATGTGGTGAGGGAGGCCATGCAGGCGGTTGGTGTAAGGGAGGAAGATGCGCAGAATAGAAGGTATTGGAGGCAGATGATCCGCTGTGGCAGCCTAAAAAAGAAGAAGAAACGAATGTGGATAATCTCCAAACTCTATAAAATGGCTTAATTACAATTGCTCGATTATATAATGCAAGACCTTCAGACCTGGATGAATGCTACTATGAAAGTGCGTATAACTTGTTGGAAAAAGCTCATTAGGAATTCCAACCTAATGAACGTATTTGTAAAAGGACGTCTTCGACCCATGTTTTTTTTTTTTACCCACAATCCTTTTATTATCCACTTCCTGATGAAGGTTTACTCATGGATAGACTTCTATTGAATAGGTACTGTATGTGCATTTTATGTTTATTTATTCAGCATTGTTGCCTTCAAATAATTGTAAAGCTTTGGATGCAACGCTTTGCCATAACAATGGGAATGTTTTTCCAATCAATCTGAATTATTTGTTTGGAAGAACAACATATCTAAAAGTCTGTGAGTAGATTAGATGGATGGATGGTTTGATTGATGGTAGAGGTGGCGGGCTTTTGCTGTTGTGAGGACCAAAATGCACTTACCTGCATGTACCTGGCAGAAACAAACCAATTCTGGTTCATTTTCTTCTGATTATTATCCTTTGCCACCACTAGGTGGTGGCATACACCTTTTAGCTTCCACCAACACCTCCGATCTCCCCTCCCCTTCCACATCTGCATGTATAACACAAATTCATAATATCTACACATTCTTATCATAAATTGACAGGTAGAAAGATAAAAATGAATGGATGGGTAGATGAATAGATGGAATTTTTGAACCAAAGAACTACATAAGAATGAGCTATGTTTGTGTTAGCTGTGTGTGTGTGTGTGTGTGTGTGTGTGTGTGTGTGTGTGTGTGTGTGTGTATATATATATATACATACACAAACACACACATATATATATATGTGTTGGGACTTGTAATTTATAATCTATAATTATAACTAATAATTGCGCAATAAAGATGTTAGAAGAAGAAAAAACATATATTATTATCCTCACATTTTCTGATGAACCTACATTCTCCTCTGAAGACGAATAAAGCACTAATATGACCCAATCACATCGGGGGGTGGGGGGGTTGACGACTGATGTGCAGCAGGTTGACGTAAACATGAGAAGGGTCAGTAATCCAGCTTCTCGAATTTCATGTTAATCACCGTTAAAGGAACTGTTCTGAGGGTTCCCACACACGTAGGACAATGAGTATCAGTCTTGGTCACTGGAATGTTGCTACCTGCAATCCATCCGTAAAAAAAAAAAATAATCTCTTATTCTTAATATACTCTTAATATATTATTGCCATTAGGCTATTTATATTAAGGCTGTTTAGCTTAAAACTTAGGCTATGTATATATATTTTACTGGAACTCGCCTTAAATACTTTTTTAACTCAGTTGCATTGTTTCTATCTCCTCAAACAAGTATTCCTGAAATAGTTATTTATTTATTCAGATAGATAGATAGATAGATTGTGTTATGAGTCCTCCCTGATCTCCATGTATTTATATTTATTTTCATGTTTCATTTTCATCTGGTAATTTCTTCATGCCATGTCACTAATCTCCATGTTTTTTTTCAGATCCAGCCACTCCCGTTTGCTTTGCTATCACTTATTTTCCTTCACCTGGTTTCCCCTGCCTGAAGCTCATTCCTTCATTAGTCCCTCAATTTAAATACCAGTCCATTTCCCTTTGTTCTCTGTCAGATTGTCTCTTGCATAACGCTTTCCCGCACGCTGACCCCTTTCCTGTACCTTCCATCAGAACCTCTGCCTGATTCCCTGGACTCTGATTCTCTGCCTGTTCTCGACTGGATAAGTTTGCCTTCACTGACTGCTCTCCTGATTTTGACCCATGCCTGTTTTTTGTTATACACCTTGTGGACTTTGACTTCTTACCCGATTGTTTTTTGTGGGTTCACATCCATTCTGAGTCATTGAGCGTATCAGTACAATCTGGTCAGAAATGAATCCAGCCGAATTAGACACCCTCAGGCAAGAACATTTCGGCAAAGGCTTGTGTTGTTCACCAACATGGGCAACAACTCACCGACATTGTAGGGGCTCTCCGGGAATCCACTGCAAACCGTGACAAAGGTTCTCTGTGACCGGATCCAGCAGATGAGTCTGGTCAGTCAAACAACGGCTGCTGCATCGTCTACCAGCGCTCCTTCTCATGCCATTTACAGTGTGGAACCTCACCTCTCAACTCCTTGTGCCAGTCCTTCCTCATGCGCTGCACTTTTGAACTTCAACCGCTCACGTATCCCACCGAGAGGTCACGAGTGGCTTTCATGGTCACCCAGCTCATGGGACAGGCTCAGGACTGGGGTACTGCCGAGTGGTAGAAACAGTCGGACCTCTGCTCTTCAGTGACAGCTTTCTCTGATGGTCTCCCGAGGGTTTTCGACCACGTTACACCTGGCCATGAGGCTGCTTGTGGACTTTTTAATTTGGAACGGCGAGTTATTGACTATTCCATTGAGTTTCGGACCCTGAAATTGAAATTGGAATTCCTCATCTCTGGCTGACGCCTTTTACCACGGCCTGTCTTATGTCATCAAGGAAATGCTGGCGGCTCGGGACCCAACGGCAGATCTGAACGCTCATTGCCATGGCCATCCGCATTGATAGATGTCTCCTGGAGGGGAGATATGAGTGCTGACTAGTTATTGCCAAGGTCTTCGGATCCTACCTCGAGCACCCCTAGCAACTCTGCCCAGCCCATGCTGCGCAGGACCAGGCTGTCATCAGCGGACAGTGCGGGTAGAGGGCGAACTGCTCTCTGTTCTATGGCCAGGGGGGCCTTCATGTGTCCAATTGTATGGTAAAGGGAGGAGCTTATCAGTCAACCAGAGGGTGCTGTTGAGCTGTGCAATCCACTTCGAAAGACCCCTCTCGTCCCCTGCTCCTTGCTCAGCTGGCAGAGCAACAGGGCATTCCCTGGGAGCCTCTGTTAAAACCCATGGACGGCAGAGCTCTCGATGGCCACCTTCTCTACTACGCCACTCATCATACTGTTCCTGTACATCTTGACATATCAGCTAACCATCATGAAACTCTTACATTCCACCTGATTGATTCTCCTCAACTACCGGTGATCTTGGGTTTGGGCTAGTATGGCGAGACACGTGACGATGACACCATATCTCTGTACTTGCCCTCTTCCTTTTTTCACCAGGAATGAGACGAAGTAGTCGACACCAACTGTTGTGAATGGAGGATCGTCAGGCAGCACCCATCATTTTGTTAGATCCGCCATGAGTTGCTTGCCATCAGTTCCATTTAGTATTTTACAGGTGACGAACTTGGACAACAACTCTCTGATAGCTCCATTCGCTCCAGGGATCCAGAATCTTTGTGATTCCTTCCAAGGTGAGCTGTAACGTCATGTATGTGTCTCAGCACAAGTTTCGTGATGTGCGAAACTTTTGGCAAGACGGCTTGCTGCTTGGAATCATCTGGCATCGCCGTTCGGCTCAACCTTCCTCCAACGCTCATGACTCCATCTTTAAGTACTGGATTCATATTTTAGAGGGAGCTACTTTTCTTCACCCTTTGATGTTCCTTGAGCATTTCCAAGTGCTCTTTGGATATTTGCTCTTGACAGTACTTCACAATTTCTGTTTCTGCTTCTGTCAAACCTTCAAAATTAACCATCTTCCTTTGAAAGCTTTCTTGACCTGATACATTCTCTTTTCTCCACTTAATGTGTTTGGTTCCTTTATCTTTGCTTTCAGTTACTTAAGCAAATCTTTCATTTTTCAGAAACCAGGCAACGGCATGTTTTAGCTTTGTCCAGGATGACTAATGGATCATCGATTGGCCCACTGTATCTTTAGGCTCTTGCACCTGAATAACATGCGCTTGGGCTACTCTTTTGATCTCTGTGTTGTCGATGTCAAGCATTCCAGGATCTGGATTCTTAGGCCACTGGTCTGATGCACAGAGCGAAAAACTTAATCCTGATGGCCAGCTTTAATTTATCAAGAATGCTTTGACAGTCTGCCTTCTCGAGACATGATCAGCGGGATTCAGAGTGGTCTTGACGTATCTCCACTGTGAAGTGTGAGAGTGCTCCAGGATGGCGGAGATTCTTCTACAAAGGACTGGAATCTTGTGCTTTAACTGTTCAAGTACATGAGCACATCCAATACAAGCTCTGTTTTCAGAAGCTTGTCCGTCTTGAAAACAACTCTTGCCACGGTCAGTTCCATTCTTGCTATGGTTGGAGACTTCAAGAGCGCAACTCTTGCCTTTGATTGAATTTCACCAGTTGCAGTGCGCAGCAGTAGATAGCTGGTTGTTCCGTAGGCGTCTTCACTCGCATCACCTACAATAAATGTAATATCAATTACATTTTATAGATTTTAAATAATCCACACAAGTTTCAAGTGCAATGGATAAACAATTAACTTACTTCATTACTGTAAATATGAACTATAAATACCTCCACCTGTAAATAATGTAAATATTATTTAAAATTCCTTGTAAATCAAATCAACCATGTAAATTACTGTTGTTTTACATATAAACTTAAAGTATTGCATGCTAATGTAATAGAAAAATAGATATTACCTCTAAATATCTTTCTTCAACCCTAAACAAAGCAGGATGCCTTTTCTCTAAACTAATTACAATGTGATCTCAGACATGCATTGATCATCGCCCAGGAAGCAAGGGGGGGTTGACATCCACACACTAATTATTTAAATTCCCTTAGATGAAGAGCCCCCTCTGCTATGTTGCCACTCATACTCCGTCTCAATATACTGTACATGTCTGGACCCCCCTGAGTGTCCCTTCTGTTTAAAAGTGATTCCTCATGAAATGTATGTCAGAACTTACGATAAAGCGCTGTTAGAAGTGTGCCTAAGTTTCTTGTGTAATTCTATAGAATAACTCCATTAATAGAACCCAGTTTTCATTCCAGCCAGCTTAATCTCATCAAATCTGCACTGACAACACTAATCAGTCAAAACATCCATGAACTGCATTTAGGATCCTACAGATGATCTTTCACATTGCATTTCAGACTGCATTAACTTCTGTGTGGAGAATACCGTACCTACTAAGAGGGTGTTTTCCCAACAACAAGCCTTGGACTACAAGTGACCTAAAGGCCCACCTCAACGACAAGAAGAGAGCCCTCATGTCTGCTGACAGAATAACTCAAGCGGGTGCAGAGGAAACTCAAGTGGAGTCTGAAGGAGACTAGGGACACCTACAGGCGGGAGATGGAGGACAGCCTGCAGGAAAATACAAGAGAAGTGTGGAGCAGCGTGAGGAGGATCATCGGCTGAAGTGAACTAATGACCCACAAGTGGCTGGAGATCTGGATAGGGCAAATTAGTTGAACCAGTTCTTTTTTACGTAGGTGTTAATGTTTGGGAAATACATTGTGCGCAAATAAAGACATATTTACTTTTAATGAAGCACCTTATTTTGGACCAGTCACTGTGCACTTTGGTCACTGAAGGTTGCTTTTGTGCCAGTTAGTCCCTGCCCTGGAGTAGGAGTTAAAAAAACTCCTTCAGAAAATGTAATTCTCAGAACTAGGATCGTTCCTAGTTCCTGCATTGCGACCACAAAAAGGGAGGGTTCCTCCAAAAGTTCTTAGAATTATGAAAAAGTTATTGTGGTGTGAAAATGCCTATTGTCTTGGGCCCCCAAGCCGTCATTTTAGATTACTGATATCTCTTGGTAGTCCAGCACACTCTTATTCTGTGTAACAGACCAATTTATTTTATGTTCATTCTGTGTAATTGCCTAATTTATTTTATTTCTTGTTTTGGAAGGGGTTTTTTCATGAATACCATGGAAAGACTGGCGCTAGCACACATGAGGCCCCTGGTGAAGACATTCTTGGATCCCCTTTAGTTTGCCTACCAGGCAGACATTGGTGTGGATGATGCTGTCATCTCCCTGCTACACAGGGCTCACTCCCATTTAGATAAATCTGGCAGAACTGTGAGGGTCATGTTCTTGGATTTTTCCAGTGCATTTAACATGATACAGCCTTTAAAACTTGTGGATAAGCTACTGAGGATGCAGGTGGACTCCCCCATAGTTTCCTGGATTATGAACTACCTGACCAACAGGCCACAGTTTGTACGGCTGCAGGGATGTGTGTCAGACTGGGTGGTGAGCAGCACTGACACCCCCCAGGAGACAGTTCTGGCTCCCTTCCTCTTCTCCCTCTATACCTCGAACTTCAGGCACAACATAGATACTTTCCACCTGCAGAGGTAAGCGTATGATTCTGCTATTGTGGGAAGTACAGAGGACTGGTGGACAGCTTTGTTGAGTGGTGTGAGCAGAACAACCGGCTACTCAACAATAGTAAGAGAAGGGAGATGTTGGTGGACTTTAGGAGGACTGTCTCCCTGTGCCCCTGTCTCCTGTTTCCAACCAGGGAGATGACGTTGAGGTGGTGCAGACTTACAAGTACCCGGGGGTGCTCTTGGACAATTAATTGGACCGGCTTTATTTCCTGAGGAAGCTCAGGTTCTTTGGTGTGTGCAGGACTTTGCTGAACATGTTTTACATGTCTTACATTTGAACATGTCTCTGGTGGCCAGCTCAGTGCTGTACTCAGTGGTTAGCTTATTTGGAAAGCTGATTCTGTCCTCTGTATCACCCTGGACACTGTAGAGGAGGTGGCCAACAGGAGGATAAGGACCAAACTCCTGGCCACCATAAAAAATCCCTCCCATCCTCTACATGACACTGGCAGAGCAGATAAGCTCCTTTAGCAACAGATGATTAGAACTACGTTGCACTAAGGAGCACTTTGGGCCATCTTTTCTGCCTGCCACAATAAGATTGTACAACTCCTCCTCCGGCTGGCTTGATCAGGGTGATCAGAGTCAGGCTGAAGGATCTTAAACCATACTGGACTGTTCTTCTTCTTTTATGTTGTTGTATGTTGTATATGTCTATTTTTATTTTATTCTATTGATACTTTATTTTGTTGTTATTGTGTGTGATGTGAGCACCTGTAACGCCTTAATTTCCCCTTGGGGATCAATAAAGTACCGTACCGAAAGTATCAATCTATCTATCTATCTATTAGGGATGCAACAGTACACGGTATGCACACATGAACCGTGGTATTACAGTATCATGGTAGAAGTCCACTGGACGCGTAGTGTACAGGATTCGCGGTGTGCAGTAAGTGCTGCTTCCTATTAAATCCACTGTTGTAGCTCCACTGGTGGAGATGTGACATAAGTTCATATCCTGTGAAAGAAACAGTACTTTTACTTCAGTGTCACTTGTTGAGTTCTCTTCCAACCTAGTATGACCACAGACACCACCATTGTCTGTCCGTCTGTCGGTGGCAAAAGATTGCCGGAGGTCCAGGGAAGCTAAATCATGCTAAACCTGTTTTGAAGCCTTTTTCTGGGGTGCATAGGACCCTGGGTCCAGTATATACACTCCCAACCTAAGCAAACAGGTTTAGCTTGACATGAAGGAACACGAGTATCCTGGCCACTCTGATACTCACAGGTCAGGTCAGTTAAAGGGGCCTGGGAGGGAGGTCAGCAGTAACTCCGGAGGTAGAGTGCCCACCGCCTGGCAACTGGAGGGTGGGTGGTTAGATCCTTCGCCCTCCCTGGCTAATTTTTCGAGGTGTATTTGAGCAAGATGCCTAACCCCTAAAGGCCCTAATATACTTGCTTCTAACTATGCAAAAGTATATGCAAGATGGCTCCCTCTCGTATCCTGAATTACTCTGGAGCGTTGGTTGTGCACATCCTCAGAAATTAATGCTACATGCCAAATAGATGCAATTCACAAGATGCAAACACATGGCCAGTGGGGGCAGTATATCAGGATGTGGCAGGCAGGTCCACAGCAGACTCTGAATGAATGACATTTACATTTACAGCGATGAATTTACTGGCCAGGAAGGTAGATGCTGGAGAAATGGAGCGGGGGACAGTGCAGATGTCATGTTTGGTCCAGCAGTCGTTCTCGAGATCTCAGTCGAGGACTCAGGAGCAGGCAGGGAATTGGGGCCCAGGATTAGGCAGGGAATCGGGAATCAGGAGCAGGCAGGGAATCGGGGCCCAGGAGGGGCCTAGGAGCATGCAGGGAATTGGGGCCCAGGAGCAGGCAGGAAGTTAGGACCAGGAATCAGGCTTTTAGACAGGACCGAGAGTTCAAGAAACACCCGCAGCAACACATGCAATGATCGGACACCGACAGAGTGAATGGGGACCAGGTTAAATACAAATGGAGTAGGCGAGAAGGTGAAGACAGGTGGTGAGATTACTGACTGGGGACAGGTGTGCAGTGACAGGGATGTGACGTGACACCAGACACAAACAGAGGGATCCGGAGAGGGACAGAGGGACCGAGAGACCAGCAGATGGAGCCAGAGAGGGACAGAGGGACCTAGAGACAGACAGAGGGAGCCAGAGAGGGACAGAAAACACCAAGGCATGGCAGGATCCTGACAGGACAATGTTGCACACATCGCTTAAAAGCGCTAGAAAAGCATTATATAGCGTAAATGCAGTTCCATTTGCCATTTACTGGTGTGTTGGAGGCCTGAATTAGGAATCTATATGTTCATTGATATGTGTCCTAGGCATAGCTTGGTGGAGTAATTCCAAATGGCCAGGCTGTAAGACCCCTCTGTGAACTCGATATAATAATTGGGCTGAATGGCCGCAGCCAGTTGAACATGTTGGCGGGGAGAAATGTGGCGAAAGGGGGGGAAATTGGAGCAGTCCTGCAGCTGTCGCGAGGGTCGGACCTCGGATGTCTGTGATTAACTAACCATGAAATCTTCTCTGCTCAATCCCGTGCTCAGACTCACAACCACACCACACACACACACACACACACACACACACACACACACACACACACACACACACACTTTCCCATTATCTGAGGATATGCAATCTGGAAGTCCCCACCTGCTTATGACCTCAGGACACAAAAACTTGGCAATTGACTGAGCATCTTTACACTTGGTTGGACATGCCTCAGGCCACCGTGAAAATCTATCAATGATGACTAACATGTATCTTTTACCTCCTACTGGTCATATCATGTCAACAAAATCCACAACCAACTCACGCATGGGACCTGTCGGAGTTGGAATGTGACCGGGTGCACCCTTCACACCCCTCCGAACATTGTTTTTAAGACAGATTGTACATCTGCCTATAAAATGACCAATTTGCTCAAGCAAGTACGGTGCCCAAAAACCATACTCTTTCGTGATTTTTCTCCTTACTTCCCTCCTTGCAACATGGGCTAACCCATGTGCTTCCTGAATCATCAGACCTAGTAGGTCCATGGTTGCTACCATCAGTCCTTCATGATTTCTCCACAGACCAGTAGAATCTTGAGTGGCCCCTCTGTCCAGCCATAATTGTTTATCTATGGCTGACGCAGCTTCTTGCATCGAGACAATATCTCTGAGCGTGATTTTATCTTCCAAGTCCACTTCATGGGTGACCAGAAGAACCTTGCCTGCTTTGTTTGCTCCTGTAACTGCTTTTGCAGCCTCATCAGCCGCTTTGTTACCTTGTGTAACCCTTGGCGTGTCTATTTTTGTGTGCTACACACTTAACTACAGCTATTTCCTTTTGCTTCATCATTGCATGGAACATTTTTATTATCTGAGCATGATGCTGTATCGGAGAACCGTCGGTTTTCTTAAATCCTCGATTTTTACACACTGATCCAAATAAATGACACACATTATGTGCGTATGCAGAATCTGTATATATTGTCACTCGCTTGCCTTTGGCCAATACACAAGCTTCAGTCAGGCCCACAAGCTCAGCCAGCTGTGCAGAAGCAGGTTGTGGTATTACTTCTGCTTTCTCAACAACAAATGATGTTCCCTGGGCTTTGACTACTGCATAACCAGCACTCAATGTACCTCCTTTTTGATAGCATGGCCCATCAGTCCAATACTCCACATCTGACACATGCAGTGGGAAAGCTTGCAAGTCTGATCTGAGCTTTGCATATCTCTCTACTTCCTGAACACAATCATGTGGCTCCCCATCCTCTGGTGTTGGCAAATTCTCAGCTGGATTTACCATGACGCACCTTACTAAGGTGCATCTTCCTGCTCTAAGAGCCTATGGTAGTCTCCTAGCCTAGACATAGTCAATGTACATTTACCAAAATTCAAAAGATTTCTGAGACTATGATGGGTAAGAATTGTCACTGGGTAACCCATAGTTACTGATGATGCTTTATCATACATTAGATAAACTCCCACCATTGCTCTGTAACACAGTGGTAGCTCCAATTCTCCTTCTGAATAAGCAGTATAATAATACAAAACAGGTTGAGGACTTGTCCATGTACCTGTGGGCTGACATAGACTTGCACATGCATATTTACCCCCAGTGGACGTAGCCACATACAGCAAAAAGTTCTTAGAATAGTCTGGCAATGCTAGCGCTGGAGTTTCTTGTAACCTGTGTTTGATCGTCTCAAATGCCATATGACCTTCCTGTATCCAGGTAAGGTTACAATGGAGTTGAGCATTCCCAGTCTCTTTTATCATGGCTCTCAAAGGCCCTGTTAGGCAGGTATTATCTTCTACCCAGGCTGAAGAATATCCCGCAATGCCAAGAAATGTCATCATCTCTCTGACTGTTCTCGGCTTTGGTGCCGTTCTAATGGCTTCCAATGACTCTGACTGTCCATGGGTTATTGTTTGACCCAATTAGAAACTGCAGTATTTTTCTTGACAATACGGCAGCTTCTTCTGAGAGGCCTTGTGTCCTTTGTCTGCCAATAGCTGCAACAGTTTGATTGAGTCCTCATATCACGTTTCCTTATCTGGTGAACAGATGTCGATGTCATCCACATACTGAATGACAGTACTTTTCAAGATCTGATAAATCCCAGCCAAGTCATCCTGCAACACTTTATTTAAAATGTGAGGGCTGTGTTTGAATCCTTGAGGGATCCTCTTGTACTTGAAGGTTTGGCCCTTGTATGTGAATCCAAACTGTCACGACCAGGTCTAGGAGAGACCCAAACACATGACACAGGGAGACGGGAGGCAGACAAAGGACTTTTATCAGCCCTTACGGTGGAGCTGGGCGGGGGGACCCGGTCAGGTAGGGATGGGGCAGGGCTGGGCAGGGATGATGATGACCGGGAGGAGGGGTCCAGGATCCGGGTGGAGAGACAGGGAACCGAGAAGGTCCGGGATGGAGAAGGATGGACAGCCTTGGTCGACCAGTGGAGACAAGCAGGTAAACCGGGCTGGCTGGAGATGGACGGACAGACTGGGTTGACGAGAGGAGACAAGCAGGTAAGGGGAAACAAAACAAATAGACATGAACTAGGGACTTGAAACAAGCACTACGAGCTAGGAACTTGGAACTAGGAATGGAGCCAGTAGCTGTAAAACTCGGGTATGCTAGTTGACGGTAGGGCAAAGAATGACTGGGAAGCTGGAGACTAAATACTGTGTGGAGTGATGCAGGTAATTGATCCCAGGTGTGTGCAATTGGTTCAAGGAGGGAGCTGCAGATGGGGCAAGAGCAGCCTCTAGTGGCGCTGGGAGGCGGTGGTCCTAACACCAAACAACCCTTGACTTTCTTCGCTCAGTGGAACACTGAAAAATGCTCCACACAAATCCAACACTGTGAAGTTGTAACCTCTGGGGGAATTTGGGCTAACAAGGTATGTGGATGTGGTACATCTGCTGGAAAGTCCGCCACCACTTAATTTACCGCTGTTAAATCATGTACCAAGCGAATGGACTCATCTGGTTTCTTTAAAGGCAATATAGGCGTATTACTCTGAGGATCCGAACATATTTCCACTTCACCTGCTTTTAACAGTCCTTCAATTTGTGGTATAATCCCTTTGATTGCCACCTCCTTTAGTGGGTACTGGTTCTTCCAAGGAGGTTTGGTTCCTGGTCGCAGTTCAACTCTCACCAGTTGGGCTGACTTCACAAGTCAGTACTATGGCGTGACCACAAACATTCTGGAATTTGTTGCAGCATCTCCTCCCTCATACTGTCCGAGTCCAATTTAGCGCTGAACATTGACCCATGTGTCATCTGTACCACTTGTGGTTGTCCTTGTCCTTGAGCTGATCTCATGATTCTCATGAACTTCTGTTCTTCACTCATCCAGATAGCAAGAGTCTCCTTTATTGGTGCAAAAATGGCTTCCTCAGCTTCTGCCATCATTTCTCCTATATGCTTCTGCTCAAATCCTTCAGCCACCATTAAAGTCACATGTGGCACACTTTTCTCAATGTCATACTCTTTCTCAAGATAGTCATCAGTGTTTATCTTCATAGCTGCTCCTTTTCTTCCTCATTCCACGACCAAGAATCCGGAATTGATTTACTTAAATTTGACATGAAAAGAAAAATCACCAAATTCTTTTATTAGCTGTACCAAGACCGGAATTCATCTTCTTCTCTCAGCTGCTTCCGTTAGGGGGCGCCACAGCGGATCACCTGCCGACAATACCTTCTGTTCTGCGCATCTATAAACCTTCTCTTGGGCCTACATCTTATCCACCAACTGTATTTGGTTGAGTTTTCTGAGAGTCTCCTGGTCCTGTTGCTTCTGGTCATGCTCCTTTTTCCGATATAGCTCCAGTTGATGCGCTATGTGATCCGTATAAACACCTTTGGTCATGCTTCCAAGACCAACCACTTCTGCCAATTTGCTCCTCACTTGTATAGGTAGCTACTTCTGTATTTTGGATCGGACAATTGATTGCTCCATTTGATTCAAATCTGGATAATTTCCTGTGACATTTCTCCATACTTGATAAGCCCTTGACACATAAGCTCTTGGATTTTCCTGTGGGCCCAATAACTCCATAAAGATGTTGTCCGGGTGTACGTTTGTTAGAAATGCATCTCTCAATGCTCTCCACATCCGACCTCTACTTGCAGCAAACAATTCTGGATCATACACCGCCGTTGCCACATATCTGTTAAGGCCTGCTGCCTGCAGGATCTCCACCATAGCTGGGACTCCTATGAGGCTAGCCAAAAGTCTCTTAATATCTCCCACGGCAGGCTGTGTTCCTACCAAAACCTCTTCCAGCTCCACGGATGTGCTCCATCTTGAAGAGTGGGTAACTTTTCAAGTATGTTAGACATGTCTGTATTCTGCCAAGGCTTGTATTCTAGATTTTGTCCTCGTCTTTATCACTGGACACAATTTGTCGGGTCTCTTTCCTTTTCTTGGACGTAGTCCAAAGCTCAAAGTGTCTTTTGAGGCTTTTTCTTCTGTTGTTTCTTCTCCGTTATTTGCAGTTCTTGTAACTGTTTTTCCAAGTCTTGTTGAACGTCTGGACAGGTGGAGACACTTAGGTCCTCAAGGCATTTGTCTATACTCCTCTCAATCTCTCTTAAAACCATGCGTCTCTCATCTCCTACCCCTGTACTGGCTACTAACGGGAGAAAACAGGAAGGACCTTCTTTCTCAGATTCTTCATCACTTTCACCCTATTCACTCTCATCCGTGTCGTCCGTTCCTGGAACCATTTTCCTCACTGGTCGATCTCCTCTTTTCTCCGCTTTAGCCAACATCCGTCTGACTGCTGGGTCTTATCCTCCAATAGCTTTGTCTGAATCACTCACAATCTCTTCTCCTTTTTCCAGACGTCTGACTCGTCTGCTTCCCAAACTGTTCCTTCTCTTTGTGCTGTTGGAGCTCGGGTACATCTTTATGGTTGTTTTAGCCTTGCCCATCTCTATTATTTATCATCCTCATCTTTGAAGAGTTGCCCTCCTGTGTATTCACTGGGAGCTGGGGATAAACATCGGTGAACTTCACCTCCTTCTCATAAAGCGGGGGCTTCTTTACAGATGCAGTATTTTCTTTACTTCTTGTATACTCCGTTCCCTTTTTTGTTTTGCAGCTTCGAACAATTTCTGTCCCTCCCTTTCGAACAGCTGCAGAATGCCAAGTTCTGTTTGTCTTTTCTCCATGCATCTCTTTCCTTTCTTACCTTCCTTTTGATTTACTTTATATGTGGACACAAGCACCTGCATTGTTTTATCACATCCGGGTTAAGAGTTCCTTCAACTGGCCACGGTTGTTCAATGTCAGGCCAACGCTTGCTCCATTTTCCTGATATTTTTACAATATCTTTAATAAGGGGATTATTCTTTCGCACTACATCAACAGGAGTGATTACTTCTGTAATTTTAGTATCCATTCTTGACATCATAATGACCCTCTTATTTTCTTTTATTGTAAATCGAATTGAATTATTTAAAATGTATTTATAAAGCACCCTTTAATCACACTCAACCAAAAACCACTGAATTTTCCAACCCCAAAGGAGACCAATAGCTTCCCACATATGAAAGCAAATTCACTTGTTCATCATCTGTTGCATCTGATCACACACATTTATCTTAAATTATCAAAATTCTCAATGTATTGGCCAAAAATCTCAAAACAGCCTCAATCAAGGTAAACCATACTCAGATAATGAAACCAATATAAACAGCACTCAACAGTATTAAAATCAAATCAGCTTTTCCACAAGAGATCAATCAAATCAATAATACTCCATTAATTAGGCAAATGCCTTAATTAGTCAGTCCGTTGCCAAGTCTCCCACTGAATAATTGCAAATGTAATATATGAAAAAGAACTACTGTAAGCCTATATGTGAAAACAAGCTAAACATCTATCAGTTATGTCAGTTATAACTAAATGTATACACATATAGGTAAATGCAGGTGTCTATTGAAAGAGTTTGTGGATAAAACCGCACTGGCCTTTTTCAAACTGGATTCAGGATTCCAAAGCGTTGTCATCCGTAAGCTTCAGTGTCTGGTAAAAACTGCCAGATGTCTTGTCATCAGCCCCTTGGATGATCCAATTCAGACACATTACATCTTTTCTGTCTTTCCCCCAGCTTTCACTCAGCAGTAAATGTACAGGAAGATGTTATCACCTGCTGGGCATTGCTGCCTGTCACAACTCCTCCGGTGCCCATGGGTCAGCTGCAGGGTCATCAGGCAGAAACCACCATTCACTAACGTTTCGCTCCTTTAATTCTGGAACGTCTCCTAGTGGCGGAGAAGTGACAGGGACGTCTCCCTGTCAGCCCCTGCAGCTGATAGTTATTCTCCCCTCCGGCTGTTGTCTGGGGTTAGGTGTTCTGCTGTCTGTCTGTTCTTCCAGCCAGCCTCCCGACACTCAGCAGCCAGCTCTGAGTACTTGGCCTTCTTACGTTCGAAGGCGGCCTCAATCCCCTCCTCCAGTGGTACTGTGAGCTCGATGAGGTGCACAGAGCTTGCCTTGGTTGACCACACAACTATGTCTGGTCGGAGATATGTGGTGGTGATCTCTGTGGGGAACCAGAGCTGCCTGTCGAGGTCAACTCTCATCTTCCACTCCTGGTCGGGGGAGAAGGGCCTTGATGTTTCTGTTGGCCTGGTGTTTCTCCTTACCTCTCCTTCTGAGACAAAGCTGGTGTGGTCCTCTGTTGCCTGATCGTCGACACACCTCCAGCACTTCGGCTAGCTTTCTCAGGACCTGGTCGTGGCGCCATCTGTAGCGCCCCTGTGAAAGCGCAATCTTGCAGCCTGATAAGATATACTGGAGGCTTGCGTTGGGGGCATTGCAGAGTGAGCAGCATTGCATAGGTTGAGCAAATGAGGAAACTGAGTCTTGCCTGTGGAATCTTCCCCAGGTCTGACCAACTGATGTTCTGGTTAACAACTCCCTCCCAGGTTGTCCAGCTTCCTTGTCGACCCTGCGACACAGCCTTGATCTTGTAGCGATCTTCCTCCATCCTCATCACCTCTGCCACCACCATCTCCTCCCTCTCCTTACGGTTGACCTTGGACCAGAAGAGTGGCGCCTCTCCCCATCCTAGCCCTGCTCTTCCTGTCTGGACTCTGTCCACTATCTCCCGGTGTTGCAGCCAACTGACAGCTTGGTCAACCTCGGTTTGGGCATTCCACTTACGGCCGGTTGGAACCTTGGTGTTTGTTTACCTTACCGACTGGCCTGTGGACTCCCTTAGCTCGAGAACCAATCTGGTCTTCTCCTGCATGTAGCCCAAACTTATGGACTGCAGTGGCAGCTGCAGTGTGTTCTTCCCAAAGAGATCGGTTTCAGATAGGCACCGTGGCAGCTTTCGGATGAATGAATTGGCTTTTCCATCCATCTTACTTGCGGTCGATGAAGGGATCTCACTCATTTTCAGGGGCCACATTACCCTCCTGTAGAGTGTGAACTGGTAGCACCAGACCTTATACTTCCCAGGAAGTTGGCTTTGGTCGATCCTTGTCAGGCCGTCAGAGAGCTGTTTCATGACAGTTTTCCCCATCTGTTTATCAGACAGCTATGCATGCTACCTTTAATTACTGGGGATCATTTTAGAACTCATCATTGCAACCTCTGTTAGGAGATTGGGTGGTCCTCCCTGGCCGCTAGGGGAGGGCAGCATTTACTCCTGTTTGTTGACAAAGCCTTACAGGTGGCCATCAAGCTACCTAACTACCTGACATCCCTCATCAAATGGCATTCGACTAATCTTCGGACTAGATCCCGGCATTGGTTGGTTCTCACAGTCCCTCAGGTAAAAACCGAGCTAGGAAGAATTGCTTCACACAATGTCTGATGGCTGCAATAGCCAGCGCCCCACCGACACTTGCACATATACAGTGGGGCAAAAAAGTATTTAGTCAGCCACCAATTGTGCAAGTTCTCCCACTTACAAAGATGAGAGAGGCCTGTAATTTTCATCATAGGTGCACTTCGGCTATGAGAGACAGAATGAGGGGAAAGAATCCAGGAAATCACATTGTAGGATTTTTAATGAATTAATTGGTAAAATCCTCAGTAAAATAAGTATTTGGTCACCTACAAACAAGCAAGATTTCTGGCTTTCACAGACCTGTAACTTTTTCTTTAAGAGGCTCCTCTGTCCTCCACTTGTTACCTGTATTAATGGCACCTCTTTGAACTCGTTATCAGTATAAAAGACACCTGTCCACAACCTCAAACTGTCACACTCCAAACTCCACTATGGCCAAGACCAAAGAGCTGTCAAAGGACACCAGAAACAAAATTGTACACCTGCACCAGGCTGGGAAGACTGAATCTGCAATAGGTAAGCAGCTTGTTGTGAAGAAATCAACTGTGGGAGCAATTATTAGAAAATGGAAGACATGCAAGACCACTGATAATCTCCCTCGATCTGGGCCTCCACGCAAGATCTCAACCCGTGGGGTCAAAATGATCACAAAAACGGTGAGCAAACATCCCAGAACCACACGGGGGGACCTAGTGAATGACCTGCAGAGAGCTGGGACCAAAGTAACAAAGGCTACCATCAGTAACACACTAAGCCGCCAGGGACTCAAATCCTGCAGTGCCAAACGTGTCCCCCTGCTTAAGCCAGTACATGTCCAGGCCCGTCTGAAGTTTGCTAGAGAGAATTTGGATGATCCAGAAGAGGATTGGGAGAAAGTCATATGGTCAGATGAAACCAAAATAGAACTTTTTGGTAAAAACTCAACTTGTCGTGTTTGGAGGAGAAAGAAAGCTGAGTTGCATCCAAAGAACACCATACCTGCTGTGAAGCATGGGGGTGGAAACGTCATGCTTTGGGGCTGTTTTTCTGCAAAGGGACCAGGACGACTGATCTGTGTAAAGGAAAGAATGAATGGGGCCATGTATCGTGAGATTTTGAGTGAAAACCTCCTTCCATCAGCAAGGGCATTGAAGATGAAACGTGGCTGGGTCTTTCAGCATGACAATGATCCCAAACACACCGCCCGGGCAACGAAGGAGTGGCTTCGTAAGAAGCATTTCAAGGTCCTGGAGTGGCCTAGCCAGTCTCCAGATCTCAACCCCATAGAAAATCTTTGGAGGGAGTTGAAAGCGCGTGTTGCCCAGCGACAGCCCCAAAACATCACTGCTCTAGAGGAGATCTGCATGGAGGAATGGGCCAAAATACCAGCAACAGTGTGTGAAAACCTTGTGAAGACTTACAGAAAACGTTTGACCTCTGTTATTGCAAACAAAGGGCATATAACAAAGTATTGAGATGAACTTTTGTTATTGACCAATAACTTATTTTCCACCATAGTTTGCAACTAAATTCTTAAAAAATCAGACAATGTGATTTTCTGTATTTTTTTTTCTCATTTTGTCTCTCATAGTTGAGGTATACCTATGATGAAAATAACAGGCCTCTCTCATCTTTTTAAGTGGGAGAACTTGCACAATTGGTGGCTGACTAAATACTTTTTTGCCCCACTGTATATATATATATATATATATATATATATGATTTACATACCTACTATATCTCTGTCCACTATGTCTTTGTCATGATTCTTAGCAATCTTTATCATGGTTTCATACTTATTATTTTTGTTATTATTATATTATTATTATTATTATTAATTTTTTTCCAGTCCGGGGACAACAAAAAAGGTTGATTGATTGATTGATTGATTGATCATCTGGAAGTATTTCACACAAAAAGCACACTATTACTTGATAGGTTACTGGACTGGATTCCCAAATTCTGCTGCTCTACTCCTGTGAGAGAGATTTAGGAAACATTTTGGGACAGCCTCATTCAGAGCACCTCAAGACAACACTTCATAAGAGTTTGTCTGTGCATATGTGTGTGTGTGTGTGTGTGTGTGTGTGTGTGTGTGTGTGTGTGTGTGTGTACTTTTGGCGGCAATACAAACAAAGGTTCTGAATAGGGTCCTGCTGTCTTTATCCTTCCGAAAGGAGGAGTGAGGCAGAGAAGGAACAGAAAAGAGAGAGAGAAGACCCCCTCTTTTGAGGCATTCCAGTGTTGCTCGTGTAATTTGTCTGTGGGCTTTGTGCTCGAGGCCCTCTGACATGTTGCGTAAGCGCCAAGGCCGCTGCTCTGGCATGCGGGTGACTGAATTACCGTGGCAGATGGTACGGCTGCTCTCCTGGGTATGTGTTTGTGTCTCGCTGTGCATGTGCAATGGTGTGTGTGTGGCAGGGGTGGATTTCAGGGGTTGGGGGCCATGCCAATGTTCCGGGTCAGGTGCCCCCCGTCCCCCCTCCCAGCAACTAGTGCTCAATAACACAAAGGATCCAGGAAGTGGGGGAGGAATATCCCCCCGAGCGGTGTGCCGAGGCGCGAGCCGCGAGCACTGCCATCAATCACCCCTGTGGGTCCTTTTAAGAGCCCCTCAGACCGTGACTGACTGGACTGAGCAACGACCCCACTGTTCATTGCCTCAGTTGAACAACTGACTGCACGAACCATGGTCTCACTGCCTGTAAAGCCCAACCAGTTAGATCTCTCGCAGTGTTGCTGCAGCATTTTATTAACGCTAATTATCCATGGAAGTAACTTTGTCTAACTACCCACATTAGGCCATGTCACCCTATGAATTGGCAATGTACCATGATACCGATACTAACGCTAATGCTTTGCAAGCTACCCAGCTTTCCAACTTAAATAGTACAAAAATACATGAGCAAACATTATCGCACTATTTACTTCCTGACTCAAAAGTTGATGCAAAGCGGTTTGCTGGTAGAATACTGCACTCTGATTGGCTGATTAAAATATATTTGGCTGGGTCAATACTGCCCTCTGAATACTGCGCTCTTATTGACTGGGTCAATACGATCTGATTACTGCCCTCCAATTGGTGGTAGAGTGGAGTATACCTGTTGAGCACGTAGGGTGTAGAGCCTCAAAAGTGAAAGTGAAAAGTTAGTTATTTAAAATCTCTAGAATTATCTAACAATTAAACATTAAAATGGTCACATACTGTCAAGGCAGGCTAGGTAGTGCTGTGATAATAAGAACATTAAGTTTACATGGCACAATAATTTTAGATTTGCACATCTTTTTCAATTTCAAATGTCTAATCAGATACACATGTTTGTTAAAATTGACAATCGTTAAATGTTTGAAATAATGAAATGCAATCAATCAAACTCGCTTGCAGGCAGAAACCGTCAGCGATGTACAATGAGCAACGACGTATTCCAAGATTTAATTGTGACTATTAAAAAAAATGAGTTAATTCAATTGGAACCTACGATATCCGAGGGAGAGAGATCCTGATCCGAGTCATGTCAAATATCTTCTGGATCTGAACCAACCTGATAAAAAAACAAAAATTTAGCCTGTCATTTTCAGATGAAAAGGAAAAGGCTCGGAAGAATTAAAAGATCTACATATAGCAAGAGAGGCATGCTCCGTACCTCGCCGCACTCAATGACTTTTTTCCCCTTATTATCTGAATCTTCCAACACCTTGTTTTGTTTTTTTAAGTGCTTTATGAATATACATGATCTTGACCTTCACTCCTCTCCTCTCATGAACAGTGCTCGCTCCTTGGGTATTACACATAATAGCACACAGGCACCGAGGCAATAGAACGTGACCCGACCCAAACCCAATTGGTCATAAGAAGAAGTGTAGCAAACCGTTACGGGGTACAGGTCGGGCCTTCGGTAGTCAGTTGTGGGGCAGACCTGCGAAAAACTCTAACGCATAGCATTCTGGTGTTTTGCACTGTTGTGTTTACTATCCGTGAGCCGACACCAGACATTTTGTTAGTCTTTGTCTTTTTGACTCATAGTCTTGTGGGTAAAGTGTATTTATTTAAGTTAAGTTAGTATTTATATAAGTCTATAGCTTACAACTGTATGAATTGTGGATGGTAGGGCAATAATGCTGCATAACTTCTGCCGATGACATGTTGGATTATGTCGTAGCCTATAGCCTAGGTTGCTATCCTCCTCTCTTGTGATGCATTGCAGAATAGTTAATAATCAGTCATTTCAGTTTGGCATGATGTGGACTCCGCTATTGCCAGTCATTAAGTTTGCCACTGCCTACCTAGACCTATAAAAGTGTATTTTTATTGATGGTCAAAAACAATGTCCTGCGTAAGTGTAGAATGGAGCTTCCCATAACCTTTAGAAATCCCAAATAAAACTTGTAATTAAGCCACATTGAGGTATGCAATGTGACTCTCCCTTGGCTTACTTGAACTAGAAATATACAACCATAATATACATAATTTAATGTGCAACTATTCATGCACAATTTCAACCTCAAAACAGTGGTGGCTCAAACGGATCTTAGCTTACAAAGCAATTTCCCTGTGTGACCTATCTTTTCATCATCTTTCTCTGTCATTATATAATCACATAAATAGTTAAAGCTTTCTCCCTATATATAGGGTATTTGTGTTAAGGTCATAACTGCACAGTTGAAAGCTGTATTTGAGGTGTCAGTTGTATTTGAAGTTAAAGGATAGGTGCGGTGTAGGGATGGTGTGGTTTGAGCAGCCACACCTGTCCTGGATCTAGGTAATTGGTTACAGGTTACAACAGGTTAAAACCCCCATCTTCACACTCACTCATGATAGGAGCCCTGTCATGACATGTTCGATCTGCTCCTGGCTAATTCCAACTAGCCTCCTCTCTACAATAAACTGATGTCTACAACCCATTGTCATCTGTGTCTCTGTGCTGGAGGGCCTTGAAAACGCCACTGCAGTGGCGTGTGGTAGGCAGAACTGCCAAAGTCGTATTGCCTGCCCCTATTGATGAACAGAACTATTGCTTAATCAAGCTCTCTTTACTCAGACTTCATTCTGAATTTTTCACTGTTCAAACTCTTGAGCCCATAGTTACATCATGAGATAACACCTTCAAATCTCTGTACCCCATCAAAGTAAAGTGCAGAGTTGGCATGCAGCCAATGCAGAGAAGAGGTCTTTTGCTTACTGAAAAGTATTTCCTGAAATATGTATTAATTGAGATTAATATTTAATTTAAATGCGTACCAGGTCTTAAAAACTTACGGGAATTCCGTCTTTGGAAAGGGAATAGTACAGAAATAGTTATTACATAGTTATACAATGTGGTTCGTACTAGAGTGAGACAGATTGAGAGATATAGGGAGGGGATCATATTTGTACATGAAAAATATTTTTAATTGCCTAATGTGAATCTAGAATTTCACAGTCCTTTGCTGCTATGTCTCCACACAACATAAGTTTTGCATAACATTTCCATGGTGACACCAGCTTGGCTCCGACTGCAGGTTACTGTTATACTGTCTCCAATCACAGAACCAGTAAGAACACGTGACAGCTGGCTATAGTGCTATGGCTATAGGGAGGTGAAGGAGTACTACAAGGGTCTGACACACACACACACACACACACACACACACATTTTTTACTTTGGGATTTATTTTGTAGTCTGACTACGCCAGGCTGACTACGACCCCAGCAGACTCTTGGACACAGGCTCTGTCAACCTTGTAGGGTAGTAGCTTGAACAAGTTAGATCTAACCCTAACCCTAACCCTAACCCAATCAGGCGAGCTCCCCTTGTATGTCGAGTGCCATGTGTGTGTACGCCCAATGGGCGAGTCCCTCAATGTCATTTTGGTTCGGAGCGCAGCGGACCCTGTCCCACATATTGGCCAAAACGACGAAATAAAGCATCGTCAGTTTAGCACATCGCCAGCTGAATTGCCCTCTGTTCATTAGTCCACCACCCTGCATGTGCTAACAGTTCGAACTGGGCTTGGAAGACTTCCCAGTTAGCTCTATATTTGGGGGTCAAAATTGTTGGCGGGACACTGGTGCTGCCCGCATTGGCGTGTGTCCAGGAAGCGCTGAATCCGCCATCGTTGTAGTCATTTCTCTTACTCTCGCCGACTGTTCCCGTAGTCCCCCAGCTGTGGCTCTGGGTAGCCACACGGTGGTTATCACTCACTGGAGTTGTATTGTTCCTTCCAGGCCATTGTTTGGGCCATAACATAGAACTGTACACTGTACAGTGTACACTGTAGAACTGCCTCCAACACTTCTCTCCATGTGTACCCTCTCCACACACACCCAGCCCCCAGAATGCGTGCCACCCTCCTCTCTTGCGAGATTTGGAACCGCCCGCCGTACATCACATTCTAACAACCATAACCATCTCCAACGCATGCAGGGTCATTACAGTATATACTCTATGTGTATGTGTATTTATATATATATCTGGCTAAAATAGGATTCTGGCTTGCGAACATTTTCTTCGTCACCAATTGGGTGAGCTGAAAAATCAAGACCTTTCCAAATCCAGTTGGAAGAACAGCTAAAACCTTTCCTACTTTGCCAACAGTGCCACTTTTGTTTGTGTTATATTGCTGTTATAACATCTATTTCTGCTAAAACTGATGCTGTGGCTGCATCACACAATTGTCTTTGGGAGCTGCCATTGTTGTTTCTCTGAAATACGGCGCCAGTGTTGCCAACTCTTTTCCAATGAAAGTAGCTAGCACAAGCTCCAAATGTCGCTAAATGACGCCAGATGTCATCAAACGTTCCTTAACATATTGATGACGCCATTGCGCATTAATTTGCATGAATTGTAGTTGTTGTGTCAAGAGAGATAACCTTAAGCCATATAAAAGGTAGATAGAGAAATCTTTAGCTAAATAATCACAAATTTAATCACAAAGTATCACAGATTTTTTTTCAACTTTTTTACTGCAAAAATACAATGTCCCTGTAGTGATACCGGGACATAGTATATTTGCAGTAAAAAAGTAAAAAAAAATATCTCCAAATGGAGGGAGAAGATTGAACAAACTTTTAAAATATTTACATGATTGAACAAACTATTTTCATATGTACAAGCAAGAGGAACACACTAATCCAGAGACCAGGACAGAAAGAGTGAGAGAGAAGCTCAAACCAACTATTTAGAATCAGAGAAAACATTATATCTATCTATACTGTATGTATTATAGAGTCAACTATTTATTATCTAAAACTATCTTTCTATTTATGCAAAACTATGTATGAATCAATATCTATTTCCAATTATTTAAAGAAATGGTCATCACTGATTGGTAGTTGGGCACACTGTCTGGCAGGCATGCACAGCTAAGCTTATGCATTATGCATCCCAGGACACACACCACACCTACTGACTACCGGTTGTCAGTTGGTACTGAATTTATTGGTAGCAGCTTTTGAGAAATAAAATGGCTAACAGGATCTGAAAAGTCGCTAAATCTAGCAACAAAGTCGCCAATTTGGCAACACTGTGCGCTCTGTGTATCAACTAATCTACCTCCTGGAACAACAGCAGCCTCCAATGGGCCCGTCACTGTCGTGTTCAAAATGTCCAAATCCGGAATGATGCGATGAAACTGGAACTTTGAGCTACGGAGAGTTTATTGGACGGTTTGAGAAGATAACAAAAAATAAAAAACTTTATACGTCGACGTAGTGAGTCCTAAGCTGCGTGTCTCATCTAGCAGACATTTCACCTCGGAGTCCGCCGAATTGTTGTTTCCTCGTTATTTTGTACAAGCGACACACCGCCCTTTGCGGCGCGGGCCCTCCATTGTTATTTCCCCTCCCCCGAGTATCTAGTTTCAGACTCCCTGCTGTGTGTGCGCCAGATTGACCGTTTCAGTGCCGGTTTCTAACTGGTTGCGTAGTTACACCCAGTGTCTTCATACATGTTTTAATTTTGGCTCTGACTGATCAATGAAACTGTATTTCATAATTACCCACTATATGAATGATAGTAATGTACAGAAATAAATCAATGTAATGTATACTGTAGTATACACATATAGTTTTGCTATTGAGGATTATCTCAATCTGTAATTTTATAGTTATAGTAGTATAGTTATACGTAGTATGTTATAGTTATAATATATGTATATCACACGGTTCGACGTGCTGAGAGTAACCACTAAGGATAAACCCCAGACCTTGTGATTATGTGCGCAAGGTCTAGCTCTTGTGAGGCTTTCTTAAACCCCCATATTTAAAAAAAAAAAATCATAATTAACTTAAGTTAATCTTACCTTATTTTAAGGGAAAGGTTCCAATTTTACATTTATAGTAGGGCTGGGCCGGTTATTTCATAATCGGCTGATTGGCGGTTATCAACGGTCACCGACACACACACAAAAATAAATTCATAATCTCCAGTTCATAAAATAATCGTGCTTTCCTATAAATATATATAAATAGTTTCATGTATGCTTAAACACCACACAATCCCTCAAAAACAAAGCCGACAATATATTCTTCCTGCAACAATCGCGCGAGTCTCTGAAGTGCACTGTCTGACAACACAACAGCGTCGGCCTCTAGTGTGCTGTATAACATACAGTTGAGGAGAATCCCACAGATCTTTTAGATAAAATTATCTAAAATGATGAAATTATTTAAAATTATTCAGTTTAATCAATGCTGTGGCCTCGGGTGAAGACAGTGCTGACTTGCTGACAGCGGAATTCAGAACGAGTTGCTCCACACTGTGACGGGACTTTAGAAGTTTTTTGGATTGTTTCTCCATGTGGGAACTTCTCCGTAAAGGAGGCGAATGTATGAAGCTGCTGCAGGGCTGCAGCAGAACCCTGTGCATAAGGTCACCTCCTCCCCTAGTTCTAAATTAGCTGTTAATTTGAATGGGATAAATGGGATTATAGAGGGATGTCTGGAACCTTGACAAAGTCAACTGAAAATCAAACAGGCCAGACATTTTCATTTATTATTTGTTAATTTGCTTGTTTGTTTATTTAACAGGGACAAGCAAAAAAAAATAAAAATCAAAACAAAAAAAAAACAAGGACAAACAGAATTCCAGAATTGCGCAATTTGGCCTCATCCCTTCAGGCAATGCTGATCTATTGGTTTTTGTTCTATTTATTTAACACTGACTTACATGTTATATTGTTTCACATTTAATGTCTGAGAATGTATAGAAAGGCTATTTAATTTTACTTGACTTAATTCAACCATTGCTAGTTGGAAAGAGGCCAGATGAAAATTAATTCTTGCAATTTGGTTTAAAAGTAAATTTGCAAAATTCAGTTTTCTAGCACTTTTTTTGTTGCTGTGCCATTGCATTATTACCAGTCAGATTGTGTGATGCTGCAGATGACTACTTTCGCAGTTTCAAGAAAATTGCCTGTTAGAGGAGTGCAACAACCAAAAGAAAAACAAAACATACGCTTTTAGAGTATACCTATATTTTGCTCATTATTCAACCACCGTGTTCTGTGAGGTTATTTTACAGAATCTATTGACCATTTTCGCAAGTCCTGGGGCCGCACATCCAGTAGGGAGAAGAAGCTAGCTTGCTGTCACAATGCACCTTACCTACAGTAAGTACTACATGAGTGGTGCGCATAAAACAGGGATGAACTTGAAAAAATCAGATCCTTTCTTTTTAAGAGTATGATGTTTGATGAGAGGTTTTGAGGTCTAAAATATTATTTCAGAGTATTTCTAGCACAATTTTTTGGTTGTTTAAGGAAATCTAAACAAGAACATTTGGCTTAATTCAAGAATATAATTTTTTTTCTTGTCTTTTTTTTATTTCTTGTAGTGTGAAAAGAACTTGTGAAGTTAACCAACCGAGGCCTTTTCATCTCCCATGAGAGGGAGAGCGTTGTGCTGTCACATGTGATGTTATCCAGTGGATTTATGTGTTGCTCTACAAGTTAAACAATCTGCATGCTTCTGAATTCTTTCATCTTTTCACATTGTCCCCCCTTTTAGAGCGCTTTCTATTAGCTTTACCAGATGTAGCATCTAGACCAGAGCGGCATTCTCAGCCGCAGATTGTTCCAAATACTCACAAAATTGACTTACTTTTCAAGGATTCAACTGCAAGGGTTAAGCCTGTGCTACACCTAGGCATAAGAACGTGGTCACAAAGATTCAAGATTCAATATGTTTATTTGTCACATACATATACATACGACCATACATAATGTACATGTAGTGAAATTACATTGCAACAGACCCGGGGATTATGTAAAATAAGTACTAACTGGCACAATAGCTAACTAATTAACTAACTAACTAAACAAACTAAACAAATTGATTCCTAAAACGTGATTCATTTCCTAAATACTAATAAATACTTTACTAAAATAAGAGTAAATAAGGTCATATACAAGTGGAAATACCAAAAATTAATAGAAGGAATAGACAATTGTGTTTATACAGATATGTACAGTAAAGTGGCATGTGAATAAAGTGAGGTAGTGTGTGTTGAGACAAGCAGCACAGTGTACAACATTATGGCACAGCAATACAGTAACACCTAACAGAACAGCAATACAGTACAGTACAGTTATACAGTATGCAATACAGTATGCAACATACAGTACAGTAAGGCAGTGGGGCCTATGTGTGTGTCTCAGTGAGGACCCCTGGTGAGTTCAGCATTGACAGTCCTCATGGCTTGAAGGAAGAAACTGTCTAAGTCTCTCTGTCCTCACTGTGTGACTGCGGAGGCACTTGCCTGACCACAGCAGCTGAAACAATCCGTTGTTGGGGTGGTGAGCATCCTTCATGATCCTGCGGCCTGTGCTATTACACCTCCTGGTGTTGTCACACCCACAGCCTCCTAAGCCTCTAGCCTCCTAAACCCCGTCTGCCAGCAGTCTCCGTGTGTCATGCGTTTCAGTCCAGCTAGCCCTGGTCGTAACAGGTGTATACGTCCTACAGGGAGTGAAGGTTAGTTTCAGTGGTACGTTTGGCTGAACGCATCACCCTCTGCAGGGGTGCTTGTCCTGGGCAGTACAGTTTTTGAACCAGGCAGTGATGTTGCCTGTCAGGATGCTCTCCACTTGTTCAGAATAGAAGGACTTGAGTATCCTCACCGAGACACTGAATTTCTTTGGGGAAGTCTACAACTGCGTTGAATCATGTTTCAGTACGTTTTTTTAATTTTATTTTTTATCTGTGCTTGCTTGGCATACAACACAGAGTATTTGTATGCCATTGCATCTAGGACAGAGTTAGGCTACTCCAAGAGGGGGGAATCACAAGTGAGACAAACAAACATAGAATCAAACAGATGTACATGGAAAAATGTTAACATAGAAACATCAGACATTTATCGACAAAACAGAGTTCATTAAGTCCATGAAAATTGGAATAGCAAATTCACAGATAAGACTTTAATTAAAAAATTATCAGTCTGAGCGAGGTCTGCAGGGGGGCAGGGGGGTGGTAGCTCAGGAGGTGGTGGTCTAGTAATCTAAAGGTTGCTGGTTCGATCCCAAGCTCCTCCTGCTAGCATGCTGTAGTGTCCTTGAGCAAGACACCTAACCCCTAATTGCTCCTGATGGCTGCATCCATCGGTGTTTGAATAATTGTAAGTCGCTTTGGATAAAAGCGTCTGCTAAATGCAGTGTAATGTAATATAATATATGTTTTTCAAAGTAGTGACTCCTCCTTGTCTCCATATTGTTTTTCCCTCGTATTTTGAACTCCTATTTTTCTGAGCTTATGACCCACCAGATGGAGACTAAAAAGAAAGCTCCAGGCCACTCAAAGTGACCCCCACACCCCTCCAGATTCTAAGAGGCCTCTCCGTCGAGACATGCTTTCAATCTTATTTATATTGTCTGAATACGTTGTTCATATTATGTCTAAAAAAGTTATATCTTATTCTGTCTAAATACGTTATATCTTGTTTTCATGCAAATATGTGACACCCTGCGGATTTTAGGTACATTTGGTAGCTTTCAATTTTTTTTCACATCATTTCAAAGTGAAGAATCTAAGCTTCAAAACAAGGGGTCACTTGTGCGAATCAAGCAAATATGTTTAAAGCTATGGCTTGTTAATGACGAGGTTTCCCCAACACTTGGATCCATTCAGCCAGCTCCCAGAATGCAAATGAATTGGAGAACCAACAAAGCCACATGGTTTACTTGCCACGTCGCCCCTTGACCCTCTGCTGAATGGGGAAATCTCTGCATTGTTCTTGTGTTTATAGGGAATGTTGAACAGCGTTATCGACACACATCTTTGTTTTTAAAAAAGCTTTTATGTAACAGTAAGAAAATACATGTTTTATAAGAATGGAATTAATTATGAGTTAAAAAGTGTGGACAACACAACAAAATGTACAGTGTCAATAATATTAGTCTCCGAATTTCAACATCTCTTGTCATTTAATATATAAATATGCGTATGCTGAATAGCCAAAATCGCCTCTGAATGTTAACAGTTGACTAACCCATATTTTCTTCTGTAGCCTTTTGTCAACCCCTTTCATGTAACTCTCTCCACAATGAATAGCCAAAGTTTACTTAGACCATGTACTAACCTGTTGAGCGAAGTCAAAACTGTAATGCATCTTGATGTAGTTGCTTGCAGGTTTAACACGACCACACAAAGATATGTTGAGGCACTCACAGGTGTTCTTGGAGTCCTTGATCGTGGAGTTGTAGACCTCCCTTGTCTCCTCTGATGGTTCTATAAAGTATTCCGTTCCATCGTCACATTCAGGTTAAAATCTGCTGTTTGAAATTCTCTGGGGTAACGGCGATATCTGTCAGGGTTCGCCCGGGTCCTACCAGCATCAGCCACTAGATGCCGCCAGTACTGCCTTTTCAAGGTTGCTCTGCTTCACCTATTTCTGTTCCTGATTACCCTGCCTCATTAGATGATATGTTTCACCTGTGTCTCGTTTGGTCGTCCCTATTTAGACCCTGTCGTTTGTGTCCTCGGGCGCTCAGTCTTGAGTTTGTCTAACCTCATGACAACGCTCTTGTCCCAAGCTCCCGAGACTTCTTATTTGTTTTTGCCCAGTTTTGTACTTGTTTTGAGTAAAACCTCTATTTTTGCCACCTCGCCTCTGCCTTGTTCTCTGCACCTGGGTTCACTCAGCACACCTCCTAACAGCAAGACTGAGCCACAACATGGACCCAGCAGAGAGCCAGCCTCCAGAGGTGGAAAGCCTGCGGGTGGCCTTGACGCACCAGGGGGCTGCGATTGGCCGACACGAGCGGGTTCTCCAACAGGTCCTGGAAAACCTGCAGTCGCTCGCCCAGGCCGTCCAACAGAGCCAGGCACCGGCTCCACCTATGGGCCCTGCGCCAGCGCTGCCTCCCATGGACCCGCGTCCTCCAGAGCACCGCGAACCACGACTGCCGGCGCCAGAGAGGTACGACGGTAACCCAGGGGGCTGTCGTGGCTTTCTGACACAATGCTCCCTGGCTTTCGAGCTCCAGCCGTCACAGTTCCCCACCCAGCGCTCACAGGTGGCATACGTGGTCACGCTACTCACCGGCAAAGCACTCTCCTGGGCCACAGCCATCTGGAATCGGCAAACCCCGGCCTGCTCCAGCTACCAGGCTTTTGCCGGGGAGATGCGCCGAGTGTTCGACCACTCAGTCAGTGGGAGGGAGGCGTCGACACGGCTACTCCGGCTCCGCCAGGGGGGACAGAGCGTGGCGGACTACGCCATCGCATTCCGCACCCTCGCCGTGGGGTCTGGATGGAACAGCGAGGCACTCATCGCGGCCTTCCAGGGGGGCCTCAATGAGGGGGTCAAGGACGAGCTGGCATCCCGGGAGGCGCAGGAGGACCTGGACACGCTCATCGATGCAGCGATTCGGCTGGACAACCGCCTCCGGGAGAGACAAAGGGAACGCGATTTCCCCGCTTCACCAACACCAGCGCGCAGAGCGGCTCTGGGGACGAGGCCTCCCGAGCATCTCCTGGCTATCCCGAGCTCGCCTCCAGCATCAAGGGAGGAGCCGATGCAAGTAGGCAGCACACGGCTCTCTCGGTCCGAACGTGACCGGCGGATGAGAGAGCGCTGCTGCCTGTACTGTGGGATCCCGGGGCATTTCCGTTCTTCCTGCCCTGAGCTCTCGGGAAAAGCCAACTCTCGTCCAGGGTAGGGAGAACTGCGACGAGGCCAACCTTCTCTCCCGAGCTCGAGGCGACCAGGGTCCTGCTGGCTGCCTCCCTCGCCTGGGGAGATCAACATCACTCCCTCCAAGCTATGGTGGATTCCGGCGCTGCAGGAAGCTTCCTGGATGTAGGGCTAGCAAAAGCCCTAAAGCTCCCTCTGGCACCTCTAGAGCATCCTCTCACGGTGACAGCCCTGGATGGAAGACCACTGGGGTCCGGTAGCCTGTGCCATCGGACCGCCCCCCTTTGTCACTGGAGGGAAAACATTCAGAGGTAATCCAGCTCCACCTCATCCACTCCCCTGAGTTTCCACTGGTCCTGGGCTACCCATGGCTAGCCCGTCACAACCCACATCTGGACTGGGCCTCCGGGTGTCTCACCGAATGGGGCCCTGCCTGCCACACACCTGTCTTCGTTCTAGTCCGTCTTCTCACCCTCTCGAGTCTCCAGTCCGTGTCCAAGCTCGGGCCCCTTCCCAAGCCCCTGCCCACTCCGGAGTTCCTGTCCGTGTCCTGGCTCCAGTCCGTATTCAAGGTCCCATCCATCCCGAGTTTTCACGAGTGCCCCACGAGTATGCCGATCTGAGGGAGGTCTTCAGCAAGAGACGGGCCACCACGCTTCCTCCCCATCGGTCCTATGACTGCGCCATCGACCTTCTGCCTGGCACCTGCCCTCCTCGAGGACGTCTCTTCTCTCTCTCTGCCCCTGAGACTACAGCCATGGAGGAGTACATCCGGGGGGCGCTCACCTCAGGTTTCATCCGCCCTTCTACCTCCCCGGCGGGCGCAGGGTTTTTCTTCGTGGGTAAGAAGGATGGCGGCCTGCGTCCCTGCATTGATTACCGTGGTCTGAACAAGATCACGGTCAAGAATCGCTACCCCCTTCCTCTCATGTCCACATCTTTCGAGCAACTGCAAGGCGCCACCATCTTCACCAAACTCGATCTTCGAAACGCATACAATCTCGTCCGCGTCCGCGAGGGGGATGAGTGGAAGACCGCCTTCAACACACCTACCGGCCATTATGAATACCTGGTCATGCCTTTTGGATTGGCCAATGCTCCCGCTGTCTTCCAGGCCTTTGTAAACGACGTCCTCCGTGAGTTTCTCAATCGCTCCGTGTTCGTCTACATCGATGACATCCTCATCTTCTCCAGGACCCTTCCCGAACACATACAGCATGTGAGACAGGTCCTTCACCGCCTGCTCGCCAATGGCCTCTATGTGAAGCTGGAGAGGAGTGAGTTCCACGCCACCACCGTTCAGTTCCTGGGGTTCGTCATCACCGAGGGTCACGTCCAGATGGATCCTGCCAAGACCGAGGCCGTCCGGGACTGGCCACCACCCACCTCGGTCAAACAGGTGCAGCGCTTCCTCGGGTTTGCCAATTTTTACAGGCGATTCATTCGGGGTTTTAGCACGGTGGCAGCTCCCCTCACCGCCCTCACTAGGACATCCACAGCCCGCTTCGCCTGGACTGCGGAGGCTGAGGGGGCGTTCAGGGCTCTCAAGATGCGGTTCACCGCTGCCCCTGTCCTGGCCACACCAGAGCCTACCCTACCCTTCGTGGTGGAGGTGGATGCTTCCGATGTGGGAGTGGGGGCCGTTTTGTCCCAAAGGACTCACGACAGGAAGCTCCATCCATGTGCTTTCTTCTCCCGTCGCCTCACCCCAGCGGAACGGAACTATGACATAGGGAACCGGGAGCTACTGGCAGTCAAACTGGCGTTGGAGGAGTGGCGGCACTGGCTGGAGGGGGCCCAACACCCATTTGTCGTCTGGACCGACCACAAGAACCTGACATACATTCAGGAGGCCAAACGCCTCAACTCCCGTCAAGCCCGATGGGCCTTGTTCTTCAATCGGTTCAACTTCATCCTGTCGTATCGTCCCGGGTCCAAGAACCTCAAGCCCGATGCTCTCTCCAGACAGTTTGACCCTCCTGAGCTGGTTGAACTCCCCGAGCCCATTCTCCAGAGCTCCTGCATCTTGGCTCCGGTCCGCTGGGGAATCGAGACGCAGGTCTGGCAGGCCCAAAGGAGGGAGGCGGATCCCGGCAACGGGCCCCCGGGTCACCTGTTTGTCCCGAAGGCTGTCCGATCACAAGTCCTGCAATGGGGGCATTCATCCCGCCTCACTGGCCACCCGGGGATCTCCAGGACCCTCGAGTTCCTCCGCAGGTGTTTCTGGGGGCCTACCATGGAGCAGGACGTCCGGTCCTTCGTCGCTGCCTGCACCATCTGCACCCAGAACAAGAACCCCCGGTCACGTCCCATGGGGCTGCTGCATCCCCTTCCCATCCCCAGTCGGCCCTGGTCACACCTCTCAGTGGACTTCATCACCGGCCTTCCACCGTCTCGGGGCCACACTGTCATCTTTGTCGTTGTAGACCGGTTCTCCAAGGCTTGCCGTTTTATTCCTCTGCCCAAGCTCCCCTCAGCTCTGGAGACTGCTGAGCTCATGGTGCAGCACGTTTTCAGGGTGTTCGGCCTGCCCCTGGACGTGGTGTCAGACCGCGGTCCGCAGTTTGCATCCCGGTTCTGGAAAGCATTCCACCAGCTCCTCGGCGCCTCCGTCAGCCTGTCCTCCGGTTTCCACCCGCAATCCAATGGCCAGACTGAGCGGGTCAACCAGGACCTGGAGACAACACTGAGGTGCCTCGTGTCCTCCAACCCTGCCTCCTGGAGCGACCATCTAGTGTGGGCGGAATACGCTCACAACACTCTGCGCTGCTCTTCCACTGGCATGTCCCCGTTTGAGTGCCAGTTTGGGTACGTACCTCCTCTGTTTAAGGAGCAGGAGGCGGAGGTGGGAGTGCCGTCAGCCCAGCGGTTCGTCCAGCGGTGCCGACGGACCTGGCAGAGGGCCCGTCAGGCCCTGCTGAGGACATCCCGGCAGCAGCAGATCCAGGCCAACCGACGGCGCAGACCAGCGCCTATGCTCCGTCTGGGCCAGAGGGTCTGGCTGTCCACCAAGGACCTTCCATTACGGGTGGAATCACGCAAGCTCGCGCCACGGTATGTTGGGCCCTTCAAGATCGTGCGGCGGGTCAATCCTGCCGCATACCGTCTTCTGCTCCCCAGGTCCATGAGGATAAACCCCACCTTCCACGTGTCGCGGCTCCGACCGGTGGTCACCAGCACCTTGGCGCCCACCACGAGGCCTCCTCCGGCGCCTCGCATCATCGACGGTCAGCCCGCCTACACGGTCCGCCGGCTCCTGGACTCCCGCCGGGTCCGCAGGGCCCTGCAATACCTGGTGGGAGGGTTACGGGCCGGAGGAGCGCTCCTGGGTTCCGGCCCGGGATATCCTGGACCCCTCTCTGATCCAGGATTTCCGCCGTCGCCACCCGACACTCCCTGGAGGAACGTCGGGAGCCGTTCCTAGACGGGGGGGTCCTGTCAGGGTTCGCCCGGGTCCTACCAGCATCAGCCACTAGATGCCGCCAGTACTGCCTTTTCAAGGTTGCTCTGCTTCACCTATTTCTGTTCCTGATTACCCTGCCTCATTAGATGATATGTTTCACCTGTGTCTCGTTTGGTCGTCCCTATTTAGACCCTGTCGTTTGTGTCCTCGGGCGCTCAGTCTTGAGTTTGTCTAACCTCATGACAACGCTCTTGTCCCAAGCTCCCGAGACTTCTTATTTGTTTTTGCCCAGTTTTGTACTTGTTTTGAGTAAAACCTCTATTTTTGCCACCTCGCCTCTGCCTTGTTCTCTGCACCTGGGTTCACTCAGCACACCTCCTAACAATATCTGATTCAGCATCGCTGTCGTTCTTGGTGTCACTGTCCAAGAACTGACTATCATCACGGAAAATGAAGTCCAGTACAAGCTGCTTGCAGTGATTTGGATCTGTCGCACTGGTCAGGTTAAGGTCCACAATATGATTTAGAGCTTCTGCCACCCGCTTCTCATAATCCATAACAACACGGAGATGAAAGTTTCATAGACAAGTGAAACCGAGGGCTCCTCGTCCTGCACTTTATTTGTTTAAGGAAGTGACGTCAGCTTTTCTTCTTCATTGGTATACGCCACCTACACAGTATTGTATCCAGATGTGTGTAAAACTAATAAGATTTAAAGGTTGAGCTCTATCAAAATGGTTTTACATTGTGACTTCACATCACATGGAATATAGATGGTTTATTTTCACCTGGACTGTCGCTTTAAAGGAAACAATCGAATGGTGTTCGCGATGTTCAGCATCTCGGTAAGTGAACTTTGTTTCCCCATGTCTAATGGGAATATTTAACTTGACGGTTTAATATTTATCGACTATTTATTAATCCAACTCGGTTTTGAAAATATGTTGAGAGATAAAAAAAAATCACAAAGGAACACAAATCTGGAAAAATCTAATTTTACTTCTAGAAAGCAATTTTCAACTTATTTGGCAACTCCTGGAGATTTTAGAAATGTGTGACAATACTGGTTTCGCTGAGGTGCGTCACATATCAAGATTCTAGATTCAAGAGGATTCAAGAGGTTTATTTGTCACATACATATACATACGTTCATACATATATGCAGTGAAATGTCTTTGCAACGCATCTGGAGATTATGCACAATAGTTTCTCAACCGGACATAATAGCTAAACTAATTTCTACCGAGCTAACTAACTGAAACTAACTGATTCCTAAAACGTAATGCAGTGAGGCAGTGGGGCCTATGTGAGTGTCTCAGTGCTTTTTGTTTGGACCCCTGGTGAGCATTGACAGTCCTTCCGGCTTGCGGGAAGAAACTCCGTCTCAGCCTCTTTGTCCTTGCGGTGTGGCTGCGGAGGTGCTTGCCAGACCACAGCAGCTGGAACAGTCCGTTTTTGGAGTGATGAGGATCCTTCATGGTCCTGCGGGCTCTGCTACTACACCTCCTGGTGTATAAGTCCCGCAGGGAGTGCAGGGTAGTTCTGGTGGTACGTTGGGCTGAACACACCACCCTCTGCAGGGCCCATCAGTCCTGAGCAGTACAGTCCCAAACAAGACAGTGATGTTGTCTGTCAGGATTCTCTCCACCGCCCCAGAGTAGAAGGACTCAAGGATCATCACCAAGACACTGAATTTCTTTAGCTGCCTGAGGTGGTAAAGACGCTGCCTCGCCTTTCTCACCAGAGTGTCTGTGTGTGTAGTCCATGTTAAGTCCTCCATGATGTGGACTCCCAGGTACTTGAAGCTGCTCACCCTGTCGACAGAAGCCCCATTAATCACCAGCGGCGCGTGCGTCCTTGGTTGTAATCCCCTCCTAAAGTCCACAATCAGCTCCTTAGTTTTGATGACGTTCAGGAAGAAGGCTGTTGTCCTGGCACCAGAGTGACAGGTCAGCCACCTCCTTGCGATCGTCCTCATTGTCGTCGTTGATCAGGCCCACCACGACGGTGTTGTCAGCAAACTTGATGATGGCGTTGGACCTGGACCTGGCCACACAGTCATGTGTATATAGGGAGTACAATAGGGGGCTGAGGACACAGCCCTGGGGGATCCAGTGTTCAGGGTGAGGGAGCTGGACATGTGCCTCCCCACCCTAACCACCTGGGGCCAGGCTAAGAGGAAGTCCAGGATCCAGGCACACAGCGGAGTGCTCAGTTCTAGCTCCCGCAGCTTGACAGCCAGTCTGGTGGGGACTATGGTATGGAAAGCTGAACTATAGCTGATGAACAGCAATCTCACATTGGCCCCCTTCCGGTCATCCAGGTGTATGAGCATGGTGTGCTGTACCTTGGAGACCGTGTCGTCCGTGGATCTGTTCGGCTTGTTCGCAAACTGCAGTGCATCCAAGGTGCGGGGAAGGGAGGCATAGCTGTAATCCTTAATCAGCCTCCCAAAACACTTCATGACCACCGAGGTGAGGGCCACCAGACGGTAGTCATTCAGGCAGGCTGGAGAGGCGATCTTCGGGACAGGAATGACAGCGGACCTCTTGAAGCAGGACGGGACCACCGACTTGGCCAGAGAGGTGTTAAATATCTTAGTGAACACTGGGACTAGCTGGACAACACAGAGTACTCACCCAGATATGCCACCTGGGCCTGCTGCTTTCCTGGTGTTCACACGCATCAGAGCCCTCCTGACATCATGCTTGGACACTGAGAGTGCGCACTCATCCCCAACAGTTTAATTCCAATTAGCTGGCGAGCTAGCGGTGTTGTTGCCAGACTCAAACCGCACAAAAAAGGAGTTCAGTTCTTTGGCTAGTGAGGCGTACACACTCGTGGCTGGGGAAGAGCTGCTGTTGTAGTTTGTAATAGTCTGCAGCCCCTGCCACAAGCGTCTGGTGTCCCGTTGCTCCATCTGTCATTCCACTCTGTTGCTGTACGTCCATTTAGCGTCCTTCACCGCCCTCCGCAAATTGTACGACGCCGCTTTGTAATTGTCCATATTTCCGGATACAAGACCTTCGTTGTAAGTGGCCGTGCGAGCATTCAGAGTGCCACGGATAGATTTATCGACCCGCGGTTTCTGGTTAGGAAATATCCGACCTTTCACCGTGGGAATGATGCTATCCGCTAACGTGGCTATGAATCTTGTAGCTACGTCCGTAAACTCGCTGACATCACTGAAACTTGTTTGGAACATGTCCCAGTTCACGTCAGTAAGAACATCCTGAAGCGCGGTCTCTGATTGGTCCGACCACCGCTTTTCGTCCCTCATCACTACCGTTCTATACGCGACGCACGACTTGTAAACAGGGATCAAAGCAATGGACGTGTGGTGCGATTTCCCGAAAGCAGAGAGCGAGACGGTAATGTCCCGTTCTTGTACGGTGTGTAACAGTGGTCAAAAGTTCTATCTCCTCTGGTGGCACACGTTATGTGTTGAGGGAAATTAGGCAGAACTTTTTTAAGGTTTGCCCTGTTGAAGTCTCCAGCCACCACCCCAGCCGCATCGGGATGTTTGTTCTGAAGTCTGCACAACACATCATATTCTGTAGGTCCGATAGTGCTGTGTCGGTGTCCGCTTGCGGTGGAATATGAATGGCTGTGATGATGACCGTGCTGAATTACTGGGGGAGCTAGAATGGACCGCACAACATGGTCAACCGTTCCAGGTTCGGCGAGCAGGAGCAGGAGAGAGTCTTGGTGTTGTTGGGGTTACAACAGAGGCTGTTTTTCAGGCAGATGCCTCCACCCTTGGATTTCCCCACTCCTCCGACCTGTCGACGCAGAACACGGAGAAGGACTCGGCTGGACGAGTCACCAGCGGGTTCTGCCATGTCTCTGTCAGGCAGAGGACACAACAGTTTCTCGTATCCTGTTGGAATGTAATCCTTGCTCCAAGGTCATCCATCTTGTTCTCCAGGTGCTGGACATTAGCAAGAATGATGCTTGGCAGAGGTGGACGGTAAGGTTGCGTCCTCATCCTGACCCGGGATGGATCCCCATTCTGGATCCAGGGACAAAAAGTCTCAAAGTTGATCTTTCGGGGAAATTTTTATATCCCTGAGTGTATCACGGCTGTAGAAGATCACTGCCAATGAGTTTTTGGCGGGCATAGGGATATAAAACGGATAAAAATACTAAAATGTACATAATCACCAAGAAGCACCTGTGCTGTGCACAGTATATATTGCATGATGTTGATTTAATACCACAAACCCCTGCATTCCTTTTCTATAGGTGATTGATGGAAGAGGCCTCCTGCCTACCTTTCACATCTGCTTCTAATTGTGGCATACCCAACGCAAAAATATGTTTACCCATCCCTTGATTCCCCTCAAAATAAACTGAAAATTATTAAACCATAATCTCGGTGGTCTAAACAGAAAAATATTATCAAATATAAACCTTCATATAGTGGGTGATAAGCAAAAAGTGAAATACAGACAATAAACTGAAATTCACAGCACGTCTTCTATTCGTGGGTGTCTTCTTTGTTCTCTAGCTTTGCAGCTTTGTACACAGCTCTTCCACCACCCTTACCACCCCTAAAAACACCAGGCAACTGTAGTGCTGGACTGGGGCGGTGGGATGTCCTCTAAATGGCTGCTTCTCAGCCGCTGATATGCAGAACCATCTGTGCATGTGCTCTGCGGCTTGCTTCAGCATTGGCTCCTAACGGCCCCACACAATCAGGATTATGGTATGGGCAGTCGAGGGGTCCTTCATGTCCGTTGCTGGGGTGACCAGCAGCTGTGACATAGTCTCCTGGTTTACCAACCACAGGAACATCCGCCTCACGGTGATTGATGACAACCTGCCCGTCTGACTACAGCCTGGGTGGATGTCTGATCAATCAATACCCTTGTCATAAACGTTCTCAGCACAGAATAGCAATTGGTGTCGTTCTTACCACTGTATGGGGTCCCTCCTTCCTTGGTTTGTTCCACCCTCTCCGGAAGACTCTCAGATAGATGCTGTCTCCAGGTTCCACCCCCCTTGGTGGCTCCTCTTTTGGCTCTGGAACTCTGTTCTTTTCCTGTTGGTATATCACGTTTTGTATTGCAGTTAGTTGTCTGATATATTCTCTTAATACCATTTGCAATTGTTCTAACGGTGGACCTTCATGTAGCCAACGTAACACAAGCACAGGCATGGGTCCACCCGTAAGCATTTCATGCGGGGTAAGTTGCGTTTCTCGGTTAGCTTGCATGTGGTAGCTCATTTGAGTTAGCAAGGGTGCATCCACCCAGTTTAATTTCGTACTTGCACACATTTTATTTATTTTCATCTTAAGCGTGCCATTCACTCTCTCAACCGTTCCCTGTGATTGTGGGTGATACACACATCCAAGCCTTTGCTTTATTCTGAGATGCTGCATCAGTTGTTTCACTACCTTCTGTATAAATGATGATTCGTTATCTGAGCTGATCGCTGTTGGAATACCAAATCAAGGGATTACTTCTCTAGTGAGGAACTTTATCACTGTCCCTGCTCCTAAATCTGCACGGCTTCCTCCCATCTGCTGAATCTGTCCACTATCACCAGCATATACCTTTTACCATCTACCTTTTAAATCATATCCACATAATCCAACTGTAGGTGTCTAAAGGGTCGTTCTGGTGTTGAAATATGTCATAATGGTGTAGTGATGCCTTTTTGCATGTTATTTTGGGCACATACTTTGTATTCAGCCAGACGCACGTCTACCATTGATTGAAGATATGGAGACCACTTCACCGCTGGTGCAATGGTCAAAACCATGCTCTTTGGTAATGGTAATTCTTAGTAATGCCGTAAGTGCCACAAGCTGTCCGTCTTGGGCCCTGCACAGACGGTCCTTAGCCTGCTTGGCCCCTCTTTTCGTACACAAACTGTGTTCATACACACCCACCTTCTCCTGCATTCTTACAATATCATCTAAGCTTGGTGCCGCCTGGGGTATAATGAGTGGCGCTTGAATTGCTGTTGCACATTTTAAAGCTAGTTTTCGCTTCTTTGTCTGCCATATTGTTGCTAACGATTATATAGGCATTGCCTTTCTTATGCACCTGACACTTAACAATTGTCACCTGCTTCAGTATATTGGATTGGAAATCTTAGTCCAGAGCTATTACAGCCAGCCAAGTGGGAGAAGTTCATTGTGGCAAATATGCCTGATGCTAAGCCCCCTGAGTATCCACAACATTGCACGATTAAATATTTTAAGAAAGTTGGCCAATTGGATCCGGAGGAATGGTTGAGTAGTCAACCCAAGCATGTTCAGCTGAACTTGTGCTGCATAATTATGGATCCACAAGGAGCAGCTATGAAGATAAACTTTGTCAGCCCACAGGTACAGGGACAAGTCCTCAACCTGTTTTGTATTACTCTACTGCCTATTCAGAAGTAGAATTGGGGCTACCACGGGGCTAAAGAGCAATGGTGGGAGTTTATCTAATGTATGATAAAGCCTCATCAGTAACTATGGGTTACCCAGTGACAATTCTTACCCATCACAGTCTCAGAAATCTTTTGAATTTTGGTAAATGTACATTGACTATGTATAGGCTAAGAGACTATCATAAGCTCTTAGAGCAGGAAGATGTCACCTTAGTAAGGTGTGTCACGGTAAATCCAGCTGAGAATTTGACAACTCCAGAGGATGGGGAGCCACATGATTGTGTTCAGGAAGTAAAGAGATATGCAAAGCTCAGATCAGACTTGCAAGCTTTCCCACTGCATGTGTCAGATGTGGAGTATTGGACTGATGGGTCATGCTATCAAATAGGAGATACATTGAGTGCTGGTTATGCAGTAGTCAAAGCCCAGGGAACTGAATTTGTTGTCGAGAAAGCAGAAGTAATACCGCAAAGCTTGTGGGCCTGAAGCTTGTCTATTGGCCGAAGGCAAGCGAGTGACAATATATACAGATTCTGCATACGCACACGCACATACGTGTGTCATTTATTTCAATCAGTGTGTAAAAATCGAGGATTTAAGAAAACCGATGGTTCTCCGATACAGCATCATGCTCAGATAATGAAATTGTTGCATGCAATGATGAAACCAAAGGGAATAGCTGTAGCTAAGTGTGCAGCACACAAAATGGACACGTCAAGGGTTAAACAAAGGTAACAAAGCAGCTGATGAGGCTGCAAAAGCAGTTACAGGAGCAAACAAAGCAGGCAAGGTTCTTCTGGTCACCCATGAAGTGAACTTGAAAGATAAAATCATGCTCAGAGATGTGATCTCAATGCAAGAATTGGCGTCAGCCATAGATAAACAATTATGTTTGGAGCGGGGGGCCACTCCAGATTCTACTGGCCTGTGGAGATATCATTAAGGACTGATGTTAGCACCCCCCGACCTACTAGGTCTGATGATTCAGGAAGCACATGGGTGAGCCCCTGTTGCAATGGGGGAGATAAGGAGAAAAATCACAAAAGAGTATGGTCTTTGGGCACCGTACTTGCTTGAGCAAATTGATTATGTCATAGGCAGATGTACAATCTGTCTTAAAAACAATGTTCGGAGGGGTTAGGGGGCCTAACCAAATCAGTGCATCTCTCAAAGTGACCACCATTTTTAAAACGGCAAAAGAAAGAATTTAAGTCATTAGCAAGCATAAATTCATTACCTGACACGATAGTTTTGTTGGACGAGGACAAACCGGTCATCTTTTTCATGTTATCTCAGAGTCTTTTAGGGTTTTTCTCTCAGAAAGACTCCTCCAATTTGTGTCTATGTGCTACCTTGGTGCTGACTGTTTGCAATTTAAAGCATCCTTGTTTTTAAACGCCCTTTTCTTTGAAATGATTATATTCTTGATGTCTATGGACATAAACTTTTTATTGTTTGGATAAATCTTAATTCTCTTAGAGGGGATGACAGATTGAACACAGAAATTAATGTAGTCATTAGTAACCATGGATGTTTCATCTAAGGAGCATGGGTTGTGGAACAGTGACCAGTCGGTCAAATCAAAGCAAGCTTTAAGCTTCTCTTTGGCTTCAAAGGACCAGTCCCTTATTTCCCTCAGCACCGGTTTACTGCTTTTAAATTTCGATTTATATGTTCACATTAAATACACCACATTGTGGTCAGAATTGGCGATAGATGGTCTAATTATAGATGCAAAGGCATTGTTAACATTCACATAGCATTTATCAAGTATTTTATTTTTTCTTGTCCCATTTTTGACTACTTGGCAAAAGCCAGGCAGTACACTGTCCAGTCTGCAGTGATTGAGGTCCCCCAGCACAATTGCAGGAGTGTCTGGATGTTTCTGTTGCATTTTGTGGACAGAGTCCGCGATGGTAGCAGCAGCAAGCGCAGCCTTGCCACTTGGTGGCACATACACCGCGCACAACAGTACTGATCTGAATTCTCGCGGAAGATAGAAAGGTCTTAAAGTCAGACAGAGCAGCTCAACGTTGGAATCGCAGACAGTCTCTTTAACGGTGAACTGACGGCACCAGAGGTCATTGATATAAATACAGATTCCTCTGCCCTTACATTTTCCCTAGTTCTCATCTCTGTCCAGCGGGGTCAGGGTGAATCCGTTTATCTCGAACAGAGAGTCTGGCATGTTAGATTAAAGCCAACTCTCAGTAAAAGACAGAATCGATGCTTCACGGAATTCGGCACAGTACCTTGTGTAGGTTTGGACATCGTCGATCCTATCGTTCAAGAAACGAAGATTGGAGAGAATGATGGAGTGTAACGGCGGTCTGGTAGATCTACGTCGCAGCCTGTTACGAACTCTACCTCTCCTTCCTCGTTTCCGCCTAGTAGGCCTTCGTAGCTCAGGGGGAATACAATCCAAGATCTTCGGGAGCAGAGGCGATGGTTTATGGCGCAAGGCAATCAGAACATCCCGACTGTAGTGCAAGCTGTGTCGAGGTATGATCCCAGTTACTATTCGCTCCTTCATGTCCATGATTCGGCCGTGTTCTACAATGCCCTCCTTGGCTGTGGCAACAAGCCACAGAGACAGTATAATCCACAGGTGGCTCGTCTTCCCACTCACACCCATCCACAAACGTCAATCGACATAATTTGACGGACACGGTTGACTCGGACCCGATTAACACATATTACACACAAAGTTAAAAAATTTGACGGGCTCAAAGCCAGGACGCGGTTCGCAGCCATGCAGCGCACCGGAAGTTCAAGGACCTTTGAATGCTGGACATGTTCAAGATTCAAGATTCAAGATTCAAGATTTTTTATTTGTCACATACATATACATACTTCCATACATATATGCAGTGAAATGTAATGCAACGCACCCGGTGATAGCACACAATATGTCCTAGGAAAAAATAAAAAATAAAATAAAATAAAAAGTAGAAAATTCCTTTCTAATAGACCGACTAACTGACTCCTAAAACGTAATACAGTAAGTGGAATACTTATAGAATAAGATAAAAATATAAAGAATAAAATACAATAAAAATAAATTGAAATAAAATGGAATAGATAGAAGGAATATGCCTATGTATATACAGATATGTGCATTTAAAGTGGCATGTGAATTAAAGTGGCATGTGAATGTGAATAGAGTGAGGGATAATACAGCACAGTATACAACAGTACGGCGCAGCAATACGGCATCACGAACAACCCTGAACAGTGATACAGTATGCGGTACAGTATGCTACATACAGTACAGTAGGTAGTGGAGCCTAGTGTATGGCTCAGTTAGGACCCCTGGTGAGGTCAGCGTTGACAGTTCTGATGGCGTGCGGGAAAAAACTCTCGTCTCAGGCTCTCTGTTCTCGCTGCGTGACTGCGGAGGCGCTTGCCTGACCGCAGCAGCTGAAACAGTCCGTTGTTGGGGTGATGAGGATCCTTCATGATCCTACGGGCTCTGCTACTGCTACTACTAATGTTATGGCCTTACTCAATTGTAGTCACATGTATGCTATTTATGTTCTCTTTCACGCCGACAAAATAAAATATAATAAAGGGTCACTATGCAGAATATGAGGCAGCGAGTGGGTGGGGAGACATGGACTGGTGATGGAGGTAAATTGTAAGTCATAAATAGTAAAGTGCAATGAAAATGATGACACGTGTTGCATGTAAAAATTGTCTCTCCTTGGTTGCAACATTCACTACAGCGTTCCAAACTACTTCTGGAAGCAATGTCAGCACAATAAATGTTCGTTGTGAGTGTAAGAGGCGTAACAAGCTTAACATCGCCATTCGCAATGCCAAGTGTTGGCTGGTGGTGCAAGGCTCACTGCTACTAAAACAAATCTCTGCAGCCATATTCCGAAATCTAGTGTATAGCCTTCCCAGAAGAGTGGAGGCTGTTATTGCGGCAAAAGTGGGACCAACTCCATATTAATGCCCATGGTTTTGAAATTAAATTTTCGACAAGCACATATGGGTGTGGATGGCCATACTTTTGGCCATGTAGTAAACATTACATGCAATCCATATACAGTTATATATATCTCCTCCTCTCCCCGATTACCTCCCATGCTTTCATTGGCTGCTGCATGAATGTCAAGATTCAAGATTTTTATTTGTCACATACATATACATACTTCCATACATATATGCAGTGAAATGTAATGCAACGCACCCGGTGATAGCACACAATAAGTCCTAGAATGTTTGAGAATATTTAAAATTGAAATGTTTTTTGCGGCTCACATCATATAACTGACTTGTTCAGACTCAACAACGAGCATCGGTGATGGGAGCTTGCAGTGATGATGCTCAGATGAGGGCTTTTAATCGCTGATTTAAGAAAAAAGATAGATAGAAGATAGATTTAAGGTAGCTATGATGTAGCTAAGCCCCCTTTTGTTGAAAATGATAGGGAAACTGCTTTAAGATTACGTAAGACGTGAGATCAAATTGTAATAATCCCAAGGGAAATGTACTCAAGAAAATACCAAGATGGATAAAAAAAAAACATGAATAATAAAAAAATAAAAGATTGTGATAATAAAGTAATAAAAATAATGAAGCTAGAACTATTAATGTTCTAATGACAGTAATATTATGCATAACTTAGCTGTAGAGAAGTGAATAGCACTTAATGAGGGCAAACTCAACAATCAGTAATTAAGAACCAAACATGTACATTGAAAAACATAAACATTGAAACGTTGGACGACAACATGTATCAACAAAACATACTTAAATCGGCACGTGACCTCTTCCTGTCTTAGTTATGGCAGTAAATGTGCGAAAGGATAGGGATGTAACCAGGAGGGTGTTGGGAACTGAACTGTGTGTGCAAAGTGGTGCTGGTGGTGTGTGTGTGCCTGTGATGAGACCGTCGTGTGTGTGCGTGCGTGTGCGTGCGTGCGTGTGTGTGTGTGTGTGTGTGTGTGTGTGTGTGTGTCTGTGTGTGTGTCTGTGTGTGTGCGTGTGTGCGTGTGAAGAGTCCAACGGTGAGCGTACAGGACTTGTCCCAATTGGTTCTCGTGTAAGGTTGGTATTATAACGTAGCGCCTCCAAGCAGCGGAAAAGGCCCAGAAACCAACCCTGAGTGCCAAGCACCCTACCCTGCAGCCACAGAATACCCCCTAGATCCCAGAGAAGCCGGAAGCCCACGGAGCAACTCCCACGCCCGGCCCTGAGGAGCATAACCTAGTCTCGGAGCATGCAAGCAGACCCTGTAGCCCTGAGGTGCACACAGACAACCCACCCCCACGTGCAGGCACAGGACGCAACCACAGGCCCGGAGCCAGGTCCCACGCCAACAGACCGACATCCCGCCTGAACCGCCTGTCTATATGGACCCCCACGCCCACATGAGCCGCGCGCAAGGGCGAGCCCTGCCCCACCACAAGCTGCCGGATGCCCCATCCAGCCGCAAACCCCAAGCGCCCATCCACGTAGCCGAGTGTGCTCAGCGCAGTGCACATGGATGTCAAACCCCCCGCCTACGCCCGTAGCCACCAGATAAGTGGGCCCTCCACCACCTCCGGCACCCGTGAGGTCGCAGCATGCCAGAAACCACCCGGAACCAGGTGCAAGCTGCCAGGACTCGAACCCAGCCGGCAGGGGAACCACCAGGTTGCACCCCCCGCCAATCACACCACCACACCCCCCCACCAGCGCTCTGCCACCCTGGAAAACCCCAGTGCTTAATGTGTGGTGGTTGCAATTGCAGGGTGTGGGGGTGCAAGTCCTTCAGGCAGGTCAAACCTGAATCATTTGCACCCCCTCTTCCCTGCAGACCCTGGTCTGGTGGATCGTTGTTTGGAATAAGAGTTATGTGCGACTGTATGTGTTCTAAGCTAATATGAGTGGTATTAAAATTTCAGGATGGACAAGAAGCACGTTGGAGCAGGAGCGTGTCAGGCAAGATTGCAGCCGCCCACCTCATCCCCACCCACATAGCTTGCACACCACCCGTCCCGCAAACCGTAGGCCTCTTGTGTGGTGTATGTACTTAGTATGAGTTTTGGCACTAGGAGAGATAGGCGAAGCACAATCTGATCAATGCAGGGGTGCAGCAGGCCGGGCAGCAGCCACACCCCGGCCCTGACCATGTCCCAGCATGCCCCAGCCCCCTGTATCCGGAGGCACCCAACCCACAGTGACCAGCCACAGAGAGCAGCCCACCATTTGCCTCCGCCATGCTGGGCCGCTCTTGTGGTAGATAAACTTTACTCTAACACTTTAACAAAATAAGAGAGAGATAGAGGAAGCTGAAGTTTGAAAGATAAAGACTTTTGTTATCACTTGTGAAAAAGTAACATTAAAGCCTGAGTTGGTTTGCAAAGAACTCAGGAGCCTCTCCCCAGGCTGGCTTATATGCTCTATTCTACACATCTATCATCCATACATCATTATATCATACCATACATCCACTCCTTATATGGAAATCTGTCCACTGTACCCTTGTACTACTTCTGGCCTTGAGCTTATGTTACCACATATGGAAATCTGTCCACTGTACCCTTACTGTCCTTCTGGCCTTGAGCTTGTGTTACCACATATGGAAATCTGTTAACTCTACACATTTCATAGAGCTACTGTACTCATTCACCCCTAAACATCTCTAATGATGGCATACTGTATCAGCACTGGGGGAGAGTGATATCTTCTTTACTCAATATTTCCCCACACTTATGTGATTCATCTAGTAAGATAATACTTATATATTACCATTGAATGTTATAGTAAATTTATCCCATACTCTGTGCCCTCTTCAGGCCCATGACCAGCCCCCAGCCATGACGCATGCGAACCACAGAATAGAGTGTGGCATACAGCCCCACCACCCACAGCCCAGCTACCACCAAGAGCACCAGAGAACAGGTACCCAGGCAGCGATGACAGGAGTCCGCCCCTACCGAAGGAGACCACCTGTACCGAGCACACCCGGCCAGGCTCCTAAATGCATTATTAAGGCCAGCCAGAAAAAGGTCCGTCACCAGGAACATGCACTTTAACTGTAACTTTTTATGTGTTTTTGCATGTCTGCTGATGAGCAAAGGGTCTGGGGCGTGGTCTTCATGGCCGCTGCCAAACCTGCCCATTAGGCTGAGGGTTTGCAGGACAGGTGGGGGGAGAACTATGTTGGTGGGGATGTGTCGGGTGGCTGAGATCTTGCCCGTCACACTACTGCCCTGGCATGCTTCACGTCTGTCTTGCAATAATAATTAAATAATAATTAGTACCACTCATATAAGCTGAAATGTCTCAAATGTACATATATTAACCTACACGATGAGACCTTTCCAAAAATGTGTTTGGTTTTGTGTTTGGTTTGTTTTCCGACAAAGTAAAAAATAAGATCTGATTTTATTCCATTTAAATTGTGAATGGTCTTGGAACCTTACTTTACTTTACCCATCTCCCCATGGTGGCATACTTTTGTCAGGTTAGTTTTTAGTTTTAGTGTACTTATCTGGATGTTTTTGTGTTTATTTGATTACATAGATTTATTGTTACATTCCAACCTTTTAATCATATAAACATTTGAAGATAATAACACAGAAAGTGTTAGACTGTTACACAGAAATAAACATAATAAAATAAATCACTCCTGTAATAAACACACAACAAACATCGCCGGTATAAATTCACAGAGATTTAATACACCGCGTCACAACTTGTGTGGGATAAAATACAAGCAAATGGCAAAATAGCAAATTATTATTATTAAGTGGGAGTCGTCATCAGAGGTGTCAGCGTCAGAGGGTTGGTATGGAGGAACCCAGTGGGGGATGGGGGAAAGGTCGGGGATGGAAGACTAAGAGGGGAAGGGGGGGCGGGGTCGGGGTCCGAGGAGTGTTTAAAGGGTGTATGTTTGAACGAAGGTGTTGACAGAGCGATCTATGGAGCGAACAACAAGAGTGCGGACACACGTGATGAGACAACAACCACAGAATGCGAGGAAAGAAATGGAGCCTATGAGACAACATAGCACAGTGATAATAAGCATGCGCCAACAACTCAAAATTCCGCAGAGGAAACCCCAGAGACCTTCCTCGATAACAGAATTTTCTGCAAGCTCGATGCTGAGGGCTCCAGTCGGGAGAGGGCCTTCGTGATGGAGCCATCAGGGGCAGTGTTATTGGGAATGAATGTGCAGCAAGCATCGCCAAACATGTGACAGACACCTCACCTCTCAACGAGAAGCATGTCGAGGGCCAGGCGGTTCTGGAGAGTTATCTCTGATGTAGCACGGAACTGGAACGAAATGCCTTTAACAGCATCCCGGATGTATTTAACAAAGCGCTTTTGTTTGTAATAAATGTAGTTGATCCAATCGACATTCTTATTAATAGTGCACCACCAGCAGAGGGAGGACTTAAAGCCAGCAGAAATCTGATTACATGCTTTGAACTCACTGGGGACCCTGCGAGGGAACCCAATGACGTCGTCATTGTAGTCGTCGAAGCCGCCGGGTACATCGCGTTTGACACGGGAAAGAAAGTGCAGGTGGGGATAAGGGTGGGTGTAGGAATACGTTTAAAGGGCACAACCAGCATTACCATTGCCCAGCGGCCTGTCCAGCTGCAGGCCCAGATTAGTCAGGGGTAGGGAGAGCCTGATTAGTGAGGACCGTGGCTGAGAACAGAAGAGGGATAGGCAGGAGTTGTTATGTAGCGCAACCATATGCTCAGCGTTGCTGTCGGTGTGGGAAATAGTCCACACACAAGAGCATTTTCCTGTGAATTCACCAATTCATCAATTCATGTCGCAACCGTTCCCACCGTGGACTTTCGAAGCAATTGGGATAAATAACCTCAGGATCAACTGTAAACTGGCAGCGGGGGAGCGGTAACGAGGGGAGCTTGAACAGAAGAGGCCAGAAGAGAAACAACTGGGTACAGTTGTGGAAAGAGCAGTTCTTTAACTCCTGCTGGCCGGACTGTTAGGCCGAGGTCCGATTGGAATTTTCCAGTATAAGACACCAAAAAGGGTAGAGAGCACATGCCGCTATGGGTGTGACAGGAGTCAAATGTCTAAGGCAGTGGGAAAAGGAGGATTTTTGGCGGCCTTTAGCCCAAATTACACAACTGTCTGGAGTGAGGGAACGGGCAGTATAACCCACAAATTACCGTCATAGCGTGTTATGTCCACGTCGGATGTGATAGAGCGTCTGGCACGGCGGGGTGGAAGAGAGAAGGGGGAAGGGGAGGGGAGAGAGAAATGCTGGATGAGGTAGGGGTGGGCTCGGTTGTAAGTGGGGAATGATCATAAACAATAATTATGGGAATGACAACGAATATTGCAATTGTGAGTAAAACACATATGGTGGCTCTGAGGCCGCAGAAGCCTGGATGGCAGAAGGGGTGCCATGGGCGGGGGTGAGGTCGACATGGTTCCATCGAAGTTGCAGGGTGAGCAGCATTCGATGTACACTCACGTAAAGTACGTAAAGGGGAGTAGAAACTTTATTGCAGTGGGAGGCGTGAACCAAAGAGGCGTGGCCTTCGACCTTGAGGGAGGTGTTGGTGACAAGCAGGACTTGAAACGATCCCAGTAAGTGGGGATTGTGCCAAGTTGATCGTCGTAGGTTCTTTACAAGGACCCAGTCCCCAGGTTGGAACTGATGGAGGGGTTTGTGCTCAGGCAGATGTTGAGCGGCTTTCACCTGGGAGGACAGAGTTGACATGGCAAGTGACAGAGCTTTGCAGTAATCCACACTTAGCTGCATGCCTATGTGAGGAGGACGTCTGTAGAACAGTTCATAATGGGAGATTTTGTACCGGTCATGAGAGCAAGTGCGCATGCATGCTTTTGATGGTACCATTTTTCGCCTTCTATCGCGCCACCACTAGCTGGGTGATATGTACAGTGGTGTCGCATGTTAATGTCCAGAGCTTTGGACATTGGCCCTTTGGACAATGGCCCTGCCTTCGTCGCCCTTGGCGACAAATGCCATGCCATTATCACTAGACATTTACCCTGGCATGCCCCAGCGGGTATGATTTCACGGAGGAGAATTTTCTCAACGGTAATGGTGGACTGGTTTTTAGTCTGAAAAATGTCAACCCATTTGGAGTACATACAGGCAATACTTTTTCCCTTTGCAGGGCGTGAGTTGTATGAAATTGAGCATCAGGGTTTGAAACGGTTGTAATTGAGTGTGTTGAGCCAGCACAGGCTGTTGGGAAGTGCCCCATTGGGTGTGAAGTGCACAGATCATGCCGTTCGACAACCACAACTGGACGACTGTTAGGAGTCCCGGAGCATACGAAATGTCATGTATTGCTCCCACTATTGCATCGCACCTGGCGTGATCAAGGCCGTGCACTGTTTTGATGAATGGAAGGTATACGGCAGTAGGCAGACAGGGGAGACCACCAGGCCAGTACCAGATTATGTTGGAGAACGTGGAACCCTTAGTTTTCCATTTCTGTTGTTTGGATCTCGGTAATGGTAGCCATTTCAGTGGGATCGTTCTCAGTGTCCGGGTCCGTCGCCACAAACAAATGCACTTGACCGATAACTGCGGCCTCTTTTGCACATATATCAGCCAGAGCATTTCCCTGTGTGAAAGGGTGGGTGTTTTTGATGTTTACTGCACATTTCATGACAGAAATTCCCCTGGGGAGCTGAATAGCAGCTAAGAGTTCTTTCACAAGTGTGTGGTGAGCGCTTCTTGATGACGTCAGAAATCACCTCTGTTCCCACAAGGCGCCAAAGTAATGCACCACACCAAAAGCATAGCGGCTGTCCGAGTAGACGGTCACTGTTTGTCCTTCAGCCAGCTTGCATGCCTCGGTCAGCGCAATGAGTTTGGTGGCCTGGGCGGACAGATGATTAGGGAGTTTTCCTACTTTAAGCAGTCGTGTGGTGCTTCGTTTTGTGTAGCATCAGTGGGGGCAAGTAATGTGGCTGGGTTGAGTGGAGAACAGCGTTGGATTTTTATGTTTGGCATGTCAAGCAGACGCACATGGTAATGCAAAAATCTTTGTGGTGTCATTTGTGCAGGTTTACCAGTTTGTAGGATCAGTTCCACAGCATAGGGCACCATCAGCCTGTGCTGCGAGTAGCCCACATACAGGCAGCTGTTACTGCCTTTTTTTCCGCTGCGGCCAATGCACGTTAGCACGCCAGGAGTCCAGCTGCTACTGGGTCTAATTTGGAAGAAAAATGTGCCACTGCATATTTCCTCCATGGGGTTGGCACAGCATCGATAACATATAGCCACACTTTTGATTCACAAACTGAGTAAACACGAGTCTGTAGTCAGGGAAACTGAGTGTGGGTGCGATAGTAACGGAATGTTTCAGATCAGTGAAGGCCCCTCGAGCCTCGGGAGTCCATGCCACGCGTCAGTCGGACCCAGTCCGGAGACATGGACAAGCGCAGCCAAGGGAGCCTCACGTGATGCATTATCAGGAATCCATTGGCGGCAGTCAGAAGTAGTGCCGATTAAAGACATGAGTTAGCATTTTGTGTGAGAGATCAATAGCTTGGATAGCGGAAACTCGGATTGAGGACACTTCCCCTGCGCAGAGAGCACGTGACCAAATAAGTGACCTGTCCCTGTACCAGCTGAAGCTTGTCACGGCTGACTTTATGTCTGTTGTCAGCAAGGAAGTGCAGGAGAGCGATCGTGTCTGTATGACATTGTTGTGTGGATGTGCTGGCAACGAAGAGATCATCCACGTACTGCAAAATCGAGCCAGTCGCCAGCAAGAGGTCCAAATTTAGCGAGGTTGTGTGCTAAGGCGACATGGTCTGTAAAGTCTGTAAAGCCATGAGGTAACCTAGTTCATGTCCAGGTGGAGCCCGCAAAAGTAAAGGCGAACCAAAACTGACTGTCGGGGCCACAGGGACAGGGAAAAAGGCATCTTTCAGGTAGATAACAGTGAAACAGGCCACTTCCAGGGGGAGTTGTGTGAGAATTGTGTGTGGGTTAGTGACAATGGGAGCACGTGGTATGACAGCAGCGTTTACAGGCCGTAAATCTTGGACAAATCGCCAATTTGTGTGAGTCTGGCCGTCTTTAATGGAGGCCTTTTTCACTGGGAAAAATACAGTATTTACAGGCAGATTGGTAATTGGGACAACAATACCTCCTTCCACAAGAGCATTGAGGACGGGGGTTGTGCCGTCCACGGCGTCCTGTGGGAGGGGTGTTGAGATTGTCGAAGGAAATTAGATCCCTGCTGCTGAACCACATAGGGAGTGGCTTCTTTTCTTATGCCAATGTCAGCAGGACCGGTGGCCCAGAGACATTGAGGAATACTGCCTAATTTATCTTCTGTACGTAAGCCGATAAACGGAAAGCTGTCATCCACATTCAGTCATATCATGAGTCGCTCGATGGGTGTGATGGGTGTGGGAAAAGGCTCCCAGTCGAAGGTGTCTAGGGCGCGACAGAGCCAGGGACCCAAGTCATTCCAGGCAGACGAAGAGGGTTTCGCAAGTGACACATGTTGGGGGTGAATTAAAGCCAGTTTAAGTTGCTGTGGGGTACAGTGAGTGACAGAGCATGCTGCATGTTCATAGTCATAATAGAGGCCGCACAGAGCAAGAGTTTTGGGGGTCGAGGGTGCATGGATCCATAGGTACAGATAGTCGGGGTCGATGTCAATTTGGACGGAGGCGCTGCAGTGTTGATCGGCGGGTTTCATAAACGAGGTGTCAGCTGACATAACCTTCATGCGGGCAGTTTTTACAAAATTGGCTGTAACAATGGAATCAGTAATGTGGCATTCGAAAATGGTTTTGGTGGTGAGAGTATACACGGGATCATAACGCGTTAGAGTGACTTCAAGGCGCCCGTCAGATGATATTACACTTATGCCAAATGCACACATTAGATCACGGCCTAAGAGATTAACTGACATGTTTTGACCAGTTGAATTTTTGTTTGGTTTGTCGGTGCGGGGTGGAACAATTTAAAGGTTCTGTGTAATGTTCGCTTATTCGCTTATTGGTACAGTCAACGTGTCGGTACTGAGTGGAGGAGTGGACGGTGAACCGCACACATACGACCAAACAGCTGGTGCCAGAGTCTACGAGAAATTCCAGATCATGACCGTCAATTTTAAATGTGGTGGCTGGGAGGCGACTACCGGTTTGTGTGTAATATGACTGAACAACTAACACATTTTCATCATTATTCACATTTGTGTGTGTGTGTGTGTGTGTGCGTGTGTGTGTGTATGTGTATATGTGTACATGTCACCTGATCAGGGTGTGCAGAACCATCGTTCCCTGGGGTCTCTTCCTCCCGGAGTCAACTCTGATAGTGTCTAGATTCCCCTCTCTGCCTCCAACCCCCATGAGGTCGTCTCTCCTGTGGCATGGAACCGCCGCGTGCCCAGTGTCCTTGCTGGCCGCAGCGATAACAGGTGTTGCGGCCCATGTTGGGACCTCCTCGGCCTCTGCGATTAGGACAGCTTCCACGGAATCCCCCGCCTCATTGGGTCTGGCCTGAGCGAGCAGCGAGCATGGTCATCTGGGTCTTGGACTCACGTCGTTTCCTTTGATTTTGTCCGCAGCTTTTGTCCCTTTGGTGTGTCTCATAGGCATGTTCAGCATTGAGGATGGTGTCGGCGAAGGTTGTCGTCTTCCAGGTGACAAACGAGCGTTTCAACATGTCACCAAGTGGGGACACGAGTCCGTTAATGAATGCGGACCATAGATGAGTCTCATATGGTGTCAAGGGAGCTGCCTCCATTTTTTCAGGTTTCACCACTCCACTGTGATTATGGAAAACACCTTCCAGGTGTCCGGCGTAGACTTCTGGCATGTCTCGTCTGGGTTCTGGCCACATTTGTCTATATTGGATAGGTCGAGGACATCGGGGAAGGCTAGTCAAAAGCCTGTGATGACCTGATCGACGAGTTGACGCCACTGCGTGTTGTCTGCATGGTCAACGTTAATGTGTCTAAGACGTAATTTCAGTCTGTCCTCAGGAATAAGGGTGGATACAAGTTGAAATTGTACACCGCATGTCTTGACAAGAACTCTGTGCATCTCACGTCCGAGCAGACGGTAACTCTGACACATGTCCATGAATTGTCTTTGCTAGAGCCGGAAATTCACAGCTCGAGATGGGAAATAAGACGCGGCGAGGTGGACGTCAGCATCCGTCCATGGCCGATACAGAGTAGGTCCATTTGAACCAGATACATAAAACATGGGATTCAGTTTTTCAATCGGGTCTTTTTTTGGTCTCAAGATCATCGTGGAGGTTCTTTTCTTGCTGTCTTTAGGCGGGTTAGGTGGAGGTGGAGGTAGCTGTATCTGCGGGGTGGCGGCTCCTTGCGTGGCATCGTCGTCTCTGTCGAGGTCGACCACTGCTGGTATGTCTTTGTTGATGATGTTTGGTTCATCTTTAAGGACCAAGTTGGGTGGATTATTTGGAGGTTGATGCCGTACGGTAGGATGGGAGTCCAGGTCCAGATCCAGGCGAGTTCCGGCCGGTAACATAGGATACAAAGAATTACATTGATATGCATCATATGGTCGTGGTGTTGATGGTTTCTACATTCCTTGTCCCTTCTCCTGGCACAGACTCTTTCCCTGATCTTTGTGTATCTGTCCCTTTTCCTCTCCCTGTCTTCTCTCATTTTTATTTTATTATTTATTTTATATTTATTTATCTATTTTATTTATTATTCTATTATTAGCTTCCTCTACCCATTCTCCAAATGCCCACCAATCAGCTTTGTACTTTCTCTTTTTCTTTTCTTTGTCCTGTAGTCTGACTTTCAACTGTTGCAGTTGATTTAGACTAAAACTACCACCCATGGGGAATCCCAGACTCTCCCATTCTACCAAACTTATCACTGTTCTTTCATTCATCGATTTCACAATTCCTTTAGCTTCTAAAGCTTCTTTTTACAACGCCTGTCTTACCCCGTTATCAGGAACAAAGATCGAGGCAGTTACAGAAATTAAGGGTTGTTTTAATCTGCAGTTTGCCAGTCGGTGGTTTTAAATAGAGGCAGACATTGGTTTAGCTTGTACAAAGGTCGTAACAGAAATGTGGCTGGGAGCAGCGCTCTGAGACAAACAGTTTATTTGAGGACAGCAGGAAACTTATATAGTCAGTTGATGTCACAGTTTTGTGCCTTCTCAAGATAAGGCAAAACTGTGAAGCTCAGATAATAATAGGGTGTTTTCCCACTCTGCAGCTTACACGCGGCGAGAAGAAAGAAATGACAGCCACCGGCAGGGGCCCAAGGCTGACCGCAAGCACCTGCAAAGGCTTGTGAGAGTTAGCACTGTAGGCTGAAATAAAGATGTGACTGGGGCTATATGAGGTTGTGTTCTTCATTACACCGCATTCCAAATTATTATGCAAATTATATTTTTCTCAGATTTTCTTAAACAGTCTATGCAAATGACAGTCAGTATAATTAACATTATTAACGGATAACAGTATTTATTTCAAAAATAAAAAACTCAAAATGCACTTTTCCAAATTATTATTCACAACAGAGTTTAAAAACATTTTATATGGCGTAAAGAACTGAAATGGTCATTTGTTGAATGTGAAGCATTAGGAGGTCCTTTTTACTGTAATCAACAGCTATTTCAATCAAAATCATCTTAACAGGCCAAGTTACATGTTAACATAGCACCCTTTCTTTGATATCACTTTCACAATTCTTGCATCCATTGAACTTGTGAGTTTTTGGAGAGTTTCTGCTTAAATTTGCAGGATGTCAGAATAGCGTCCCAGAGCTACTGTTTTGACGCAAACAGCCTCCCACCCTCATAGATCTTTTGCTTGAGGATGCTCCAAAGGGGCTAAATAGGGTTGAGGTCAGGGGAGGATGGGGGCTACACCATGAGTTTCTCTCCTTTTATGCCCATGGCAACCAATGTCACAGAGGTATTTTTTGCAGCATGACATGGTACATTGTCATGCAGGAAGATGATTTTGCTACTAAAGGCACGGTTCTTCTTTTTGTACCATGGAAGAAAGTGGTCAGTCAGAAACTCTATATACTTTGCTGAGGTCATTTTCACACCTTCAGGGACCCTAAAAGGGCCTACCAGATCTCTCCCCATGATTCCGGCCCAAAATATGACTCGGCCACCTCCTTGCTGACGTCGCAGCCTTGTTGGGACATGGTGGCCATCCACCAACCATCCACTACTCCATCCATCTGGACCATCCAGGGTTGCACGGCACTCATCAGTAAACAAGATTGTTTGAAAATTAGTCTTCATGTTTTTCTGGGCCCACTGCAACCTTTTCTGCTTGTGAGAATTGGTTAGGAGTGGCCAAATAGTAGGTTTTTGCACAACTACAAGCCTCTGGAGGATCCTACACCTTGAGGTTCGTGGGACTCCAGAGGCACCAGCAGCTTCAAATACTGTTTGCTGCTTTGTAATGGTATTTTAGCAGCTGCTCTCTTAACCCGATGATTTGTCGGCGACATTGATCGCTTCTGGTGTAAGAGAGAAGCCACAGCTCTTTGGCAATTGTGAGCATACAGTAAGTCTGAGGGTATACAAAACTACACCCCCTTTATTCAAACATTGCAGTCCGCCAGAGATGCGCCCTTATTTAACAGGGAGAGTTATGATATCCAGGTCAGTTCAGTTAGGGGCTGCTGTGTGTTACAGGACGTCTGAGCTTATGATTATGTTTAAATGTGGTTGCTATGCTGTTCAATTTTACATGACATTACATTACCAGTTGCCTTGCCATTTCCTTTCTTGTATTCTGCGCTGCCGTGTCTGTGAAAGAGTACTCAACACGTTTTTATATGAAGCCTGTTTTTACCGGTGACTAATTTTAGAGAATATTAGTATTGGGAGCATTTTAGACCAATAAAATGTATTTAGATGTCATATTTAAATTAGTTAAAGGATATTACTGTGAAGGATGTTATTAAAATGTTGGTTCCCCTCATTTATATTGAGACACTTAATACACAAGGAACACTATTATGACAAACATTACATCATGTCATTTAGACGCTTTTGTCCAAAATGACTTACAGTAAGTACAAATATGGATACAGCTGCAGGCAGCAATACACTGGGTCCAGGTTAGACGTTATACAACATAAAGTTTTCCAAGTTCCCATAAAACACACCATCACTCTGTATCAACACCATTTACCAATTTTTGAGTTCCCATGGAACGTAGCATCAGTTCGTACTGTCATTTTTCTTTACATCAGATAATAAAATAAGTTACAATTTCGGCCCCGGCTGTCTCAGTCCTCGGCTTTACCCAGAGCCCAAATCTGCACTTATATAACAATTTGGATGATGTGACAAAGTGCCCCCCCCACACACATGTTCCGCCAACCCTTCATTCACAAACTCCTCAAAGTATATATTACGAAACATGAACTATAATTTATTCAACCAATGTCTAAAAGTAGACCAATTGAATGCATCCTAAAACATGGTTATTTTTGTAAAACCGAGCGGATTCATAAAGGGTGGAAAAATGACAAGACATGTCAAACAAGTGTTTTATTGAAAAGTTGGCCAAAACATCCCAATATTTATAAAGCTTGGCCTACATGTAATATCTCTGTAGTACAAAAACATGGTCATCTTCAGAAACAAAACTGAAACAAAATTGCAAGATAACAATTTTTATAAAGATCGCCCGACATTAATTTGTTCAATACACGGCGTTCAGTACAAAATAAAAGATCCAGGAGTTTAGTTTGCTCACTTTGCATGCTTGAGAATGGCAGCTTGGCATACGATTCAGAGGGTTTCAAAACCCCATGGCACAATGAAAGTGATGAAAGATCCCACCTTGGCCGGCGCATGTCGGGGCTTGGGGGCACTATGGCCTTATACTTAATTTATAGGCATATTTATATTTGCCTGCTAAGTTTACATACACGTGTTGTGCACGTACGTGAATGAGCCGTGCACTGCTAGGTCTGTCCCTCTCCAGCGCAGGGGGTGAGGACCGGGACCGCACAGAGTGACTTCTGGACTGTCAGGGGTTAAATGCCTGCAGGTCACACGATGGAGGGGTGGCTGCAACCAGACACAATCAGGGTGTATTCGGCCACTTCCATTTGATTTGTCAGTTTTTCACAAATTTCTGCTCCAAATGTAGATTGATATGGCTCAAACTTGAACCACGAGATGTCTGAGATGTTCAAT